>NC_083102.1:86348198-86985498 GCF_949774975.1 Lagenorhynchus albirostris | reverse complement strand
TGTCTCAAACTTATTCCTGTCTTCCCACCTCCACTGCCATTGCCTTAAATCCACAGCTTCATTACTTCTTAGTTAGACCATTACAACACTGTCCTAACTGGTCTCCCTGACACTGACATCTTCAAATTCATTTTGCATAGTCATCAGCAAAAATCTTAAAAAATAAATATGGTTTTATTTTTCTGCTTACGCTTTTTTAGTGAGTTGTGTTATCTACAGAACCAAGTCTACATTTCATAGCATTTCTTGTGAGGCCCTTCAGAGACTGGCACTATTTTCTGCCACTGTCTTTATTCATCTTGTACACCATTCACAGTAAGGTGCTTTCCTCGCTGAAAGCACACCCGTTTGCCTTGTTGTGTTGTTACATGTGCTGTCCTCCCCACTGTTGAACTCTCTTTTACGTTTCGTGGTCCACCCCCCAAATGCCATTTCTCAGTGAATTCACATTTTGCCTCCCTTCCTATTAGTCATTACCTTTTCTAAAGTCAGGTAATTGGATTTATCCATATCACTAGTATAGCACTCATATTGTGTTATTGCCATTGTATTATATGTTTGTCTCACCTGATACCCTGAATTCTTTGAGGGCACAGAGTTTGTCTTCATTTTTGTGTCTCTTGCACTGTGCCTTGAACATGGGATTCACTCATTGAATGAATGACTTCCCATTCTTCTAAGCATGAAGTTAAGGTCTTCCTGGATACTAAAGATCTGCAGTCATCTCTATGCTAAAAAGTTCCAGAGATTAGAGGCGCTATCTTTAGTTCCTCTAGGTATAAACATTCATATCACTTTTTGTTTATCTGAGTGTTTTGAAGAGTAACAGTCCGTTCCCTGCCCTTTTTTTTTTATACAAATTCACGGTGATGCCTTTTTTAAAATAAATTTATTTACTTATTTATTTTTGGCTGCATTAGGTCTTTGTTGCTGCACGCAGGCTTTCTCTAGTTGTGGCGAGCAGGCTCTACTCTTCATTGCGGTGCGCGTTTCACATTGTGGTGGCTTTTCGTTGCAGAGCATGGCTCTAGGTGCATGGGCTTCAGTAGTTGTGGCATGCGGGCTCAGTAGTTGTGGCTCACGGGCTTAGTTGCTCCGCGGCATGTGGGATCTTCTCAGACCAGGGCTTGAACTGTGTCCCCTGCATTGGCAGGTGGTTTCTTAACCACTGCACCACTGGGGAAGCCCCACTGTGATGATTTTAAGTTGAATTACTTTAAAATAAGTTAAAAGAGAGTATTTCCCTCCCTTCCGTTGCTGCACTCACCACCTCTCCTTTGTATGCATAAAAATGTCGGTTGAACTCTTCTTGATATATGCCATATATTCATGAATTATCACACTGCCTGAAATCAGATCAAATGTGTTGCTTGTTGGGTTGGGTGGACCTCATACACCGACATGTTTTTTTATTTAAATAATTTAATGTTTCAGATTGTAAAGCTCTTCCAAAACAAGCAGGATAGGATATTTCACAAATCAATTGACATATATACTAACCTATGAAAGTATAAAAATAATGAGCGTGTTAAAATTTAATTACAGTTGTAAATTGATTTTCTTTTGTTGGCAGAAAGAACATAGTTTATTAGCCCAGGAACAGGTTCACACTGTTTTAACATCAAGCACTTCCAGCTGAAGCTTGTTAGTGACTGCCTCTCGGATTAAGAAAAAAATCCTCCCTGTGGTACATGAACTCCTATTGTTAAGACATAAATAATCAGCTCATCCCCTAGATGGATGAGAACAAAGAACATAATAGTACACAGAGCAAAGATTAACTAAGCAAATATTGTAGAACCCCATTAAAGATGTAAATTTTAAAACATTTTATGTTTAAGGAGGTTTTTAGCTTTTTATTTTTCTTTGTGAATGCCTCAGTCATGACATAGATGCTAGAGGGAAAAAAATAAATATTTTGGCTTTTGAATTAGGTAGACTGATTATTTTAAGCTAAAGTAAAATAAAATCCTTTAATTAGTGTCAATATGTTACATTTATATGTTTATGTATGTATGTGTGTGTGTGTGTGTGTATAAAGACTACGGAAATATTATTCTCTTTGATAGTAAGATGCTTCAGATTTTTAGTTTTGTTTGTTGATTTTAAACTAAAGAGTAAAAACCAGAATTTACATTTTGAGGAGAAACATCAGTGGAAACATGGCTAAAACTTAGAGGTAAAGAGACTGACTTTTTGTACAACTTTCTTTTTAAACTTTATTCTGTATTTCCTAGCACAAAATCTAAACCCTCACTTTGAAAAAGAAAACCCATTTTCTAGGCTAATTTTTTGTCAGTTGAATTTCATTCATTTGAATTTGAGCTTGATACAATAGACAACAAAAACAGCTGTGGAAAACAGTGTATACTTCCCTAAAGTCTGAAAATTATTGGCAAAGGAATATGTCTTCACAGGTAATAGAAACCAAGAAGAGGAGTAATAATTTCCCCACAGAAATTTAAATTTACTTAGGTAATTAAAATGGTATTTCTTGACAATTATTCCAGTGTTTCAGGAAAGACCTTTTCATATCTTTGCTTTAACATTTTTAATGTGTATGCTAACTTTTAATTTATTCAACTATTATATATTTTGTATGATTTATAGTCATGAATTTTTTTGGTAAATTATCTTTAATCCACAAATGTATAGGAAGTTTTGCTTTTGGATACCATTTTCAGTGTTGTCTAATAATTTCAGATTTTAAGAAATTGTGCTTTTTCCTCCACCTTAATTTATCTTTTAAAAATTAAACCTTAAAAACAGTAATTTTATGTCTAATATAATATGCAGTTTGATTTATGAAAAGTTTAAATGTCATAAGGTTAATAAATTCCACATTAATATTACTTTGGTAATATCAAACCTCTCATATCTGATAATTTTGTTCACAGGATTGTTGATTGTTAATTCTTAAGGCTATTACCTGTATCCCTGGGGCAGGACATTTGCCTTTGTTGAGATACTTCTTTATCCTTTTTGCTACAATTTCATTTAAGTTTTTTCCTCTGTTTTATCTGCAGTGCCTTTGCTGCTGGGTTTCTAACCTCCAGCAGACTCACAGTATCCCCTTTCATTGTGAAATGCTTTCAGAGTTGTCTTTTTACTCACTTTTCCTTATTGGTGCCTTCTTCTGTAATGCTTTCCTTAGTCTGTCTCAATAAGATGATCTCTTCCCTATATTCTGCATTTCCCTTTGGGGTAGTGTAAGGAGTATAAGCTTTGAATTCAAATGGTATTCAAATCCAGTGTAACTCTTACCACTATTAGCTCAGTGATCTTGAATATTTACTAACCTCTCTGAAGATGTTTCCTTTTCTCGAAAAAGAGCCTAACTCATGGCTGTGCTGTTGTGAGGACTGAAGGAATCAAAGTGCCTAGTACACATTGTAAAGCAATTATACTCCAATAAAGATGTTAAAAAAATAAAATAAAATAAAGTGCCTAGTACAACACCTATATCTATAGCCTGTAGATACAGAACTGTCGATGTCTATATCTAAACTATAGAACCTGGACTCAATAACAAGTTCCACTCCCTATACTACTAATTACCCATGGTCACTGATATTCAGTAGAACTGACCATTCAGGAGTGAATGCCAGTTACATATGTGTCATTCTTAGGAACTTTGAAGAGCAGTAGCAGAAAAGATAAAAGCACTGACTGGGATCTTTACTACAGTAGTCATAGTCTTGGCAGACCACCTTCTAATATTCATGAGCACCCAAAATGAAGCATTATTTTGGCTAAGCATTTTTAATATGTTAACTATTCTTAGGATTAAGTACTTAATTTAAAGTGTGTCACGACTCTAAAATGTTTTCTAGTAAACCTCTTGCATGGTATATATGTTATATTCTTTTTCATTGGGACTTTTGGATTAATAATTTGAAACATCTGCTAACATGTCCAACATATTAATTTGTTAGGGGTGACTGACTAGGGGCTGATAATGCCAGTCATCCTTTTATGATGTCTGTTTTCTCATCTGTGAAATGAGGCATTGATCTCCAAGGATTCCAGTCCTGATGGGCTAGCTCATAATTTTATTTCATAATAATTTTTATAGTGGAACACTTTAGTATTTAATAAATTTTGAAGTGCATTTGGTTGCTGTAGCCTCCAAACAAACAAAAACAAAACTTTCACCATTGAAAAAAATAGAAATAAAAGGTAGAATTTGGGGAAATGTAGAACACTGAGGTTGGGATTTATATAATAGCAGTTTTGCTGTAATCCTTCTATGCTTTAGAGGAGGTGATAAGTTGTACTAGCCACAGGTTTGGAGCAACATTGTGGTATTTTTATGGGCTCACAGCATGAAACCAGCAGCTACAAATCCTCCTTGTGGCTGAACCACAAGTCACAACTAATTATCTGGCTTTCAGTGGGAAAATCTGTAATCTATGAACTTTTAAAAACCCATATAGCCTCACCCCAGTGACCTATCAATATTGAAATAATATTCTCACACTTGCCCACTTTGAGCAATATTTTATCAAATAGTTTCTTTAAAATCCCTGTAAATAAAGGTCAAAAAATGTTTTTATTTCTATGAGTAGGTTTAAGTATCTACTTCATAGGTCCTTAAATATTTTGAGATAAAATGCCTTCTGGCAGTTTATAAGGTCTTTCTCAAAGCCCTATATTTTGTGTATTTTAGCAGTGTTATTTTTTAATTAAGAAATTTTTTTGAGTTGCTGTAGATGCATGTGCAGTTGAAAGAGATAATAAGGGCTCTTTCTTGCTGCATGCCCTTCACCCAGTTTCACAACCAGGAAATAGCCATTGATGCGATCTACTGATCTTAATCAAAATTTCCACTTCTACATGTATTCATTTTTGTGTATGTCTGTGCATATTTGGTTATTTGAAATTTTATTCTGTGTGTAGGTCTGTGTATCTCTCTCCACAGTCAATATATCAGTTCTACCATCACAAGGACCCCTCCTTTTATAATGACACCCACCTCTCTCTTGCCTGTTCCCCTAATCCCTGGCAACCACTAATCTCCACCTCTAAAATTTTTGTCATTTCAAGAGTTTGTATAAATGGAATCATACAGTATGTAACATTTGAGGTTGGCTTTTTTTTTTTTCACTCAGCGTAATTAATTCCTTTGAGAGTCATCCAAATTGTTGCATGTACCAGTAGTTCATTCTTTTTTACTGCTGGGTTGTATTCCATGATATGGAATATACAGTTTGTTTAACCATTCACCCATTGAAGGGTATCTGGGTTCTTTCCAGTTTTTGGCTGTCACAAATAAAACTACTATGAATGTTCATATACAGGTTTTTGTGTGAACATGCCCAAAGGGTGCAATTTCTGGGTAATATGGTAATTGCATGTTTAGTTCTGTAAGTGGTATCAATGTTTTACTACTTCCAATGAAATACGATAACCTTACTTATGTTTAGGTTATTTCAACTTTCCCACTTTTTAAATATCATTGTCTTGATTATCAGATGGTGTCAGTTTTTAATCAAATATGATTTAGAAAACTCATGAGGCGGTAGTCTACTTTATCCATACTTCTGCTCTTTCCGTTGGTTCTTTATTCTGTCTTGATGTTTAAGGTTCCTTCTTTTATTATTTCCCTTTTGTTTAAAGAACTCCATTTAGCCATGCTTCAAAGGTAGGTCTGCTAGTGACAGATTCTTTAGTTTTCCCTCATTTGAGAATGTCTTTATTTCCACTTCATTCACGAGGGATAGTTTTGCCAGATACACAACGTACAACTTTCAGCCTTTGGGCAGGACTCCTGTTCAGTCCAGGAGAGAAATAAGCCTACCTGGGTAGGTTTCTATTCTGGATTGGGTGTCAGGAGATGCTGAGCCTGGGTCACCTTGTGCTGTTGGGTGGGGATTCTTCAGACTTCCTGCCTCTACATTATTCCTCCATTCCTGGGTCCTTAAGCAGTCTGCCTTCCTCTTTCCACCTTTCAGAGTCCTTTGGTTGCTATTTAGGTTATTTCCAGGGTTTATAGTTGCACTTAGCAGGGAAGAACCATAAATATGAATCTGTGCCATGTTATCTGGACCAGAAGTCCTCCTGTATTTTTTTTTTTGATATATTTTCTTCTGGCTAGGCTTGTTGTTAGTATTTGTTTATGAAATATGTTTTAGGGTTATTTTAGCTCAGTTGGATGAAAAGCTTTCTGTAAATTGGACAGTGCTAAAAAAGATTTCAAAATATTCAAATTTATTTTGCCATTATTTACAGAGCTTTTCCCCAACAAAGATGAAATCTTTCTAAGACATCAATTTTATAGCCTGCAAAATATTCCAGTTAATTCTTATTTGCTGGAACTAAATCGCTTCCTTCATTTGGGGTCTTAACAACAGTAGTGACTCTTGTGTGTTGTTTTCTTTGTTACTAAATCCTCGGCTGCTGCAGCAGATGAGAAAGACTGATTCCACCTCTATTTTTTGTTTGCACACACTCACATACAAAACTGAGTCTGGTCCTGAGTACCCTTACTGTCTACAGACTTTGCCATATTCCTACTGACCATATCAAAATATTTAGACATTAATGCCAGCCTGCAGATGTGACCTCATCATTTTGTCGTGAACATTTAACGTTGGGCAAGGAAGTAAATCAGTATTTTCCATGATGCTATTCATCTTTGAATGCACAGTACCTAGACCAAGTCCTCAAGAGTTTCATGGCTCTGCAGTGGGAAATAAAAATTAGATAATTTTAAGGATTCAGTAATGGAGAGGAAGGTGGGTATTCTGGTACTTACACATGTATAGAAATAATTTTCCAAAAGTTTCATATATTTTTTCCAGAATTTTTCATCTAGGCATAAATTAATATGTTTGAGATTCAAAATGTTGAACCCATAAGTTAATCTTTGTATTTGATTTTTTCAGTTTTACTCCGCATTATTTTCATAAACTGGCAAAGTACTTTTAAGTTGTTGGTATTTGTACACTGCTTTATGTAACATTCTCCTAAATTATGTATTTGTATGTTAGTTTTGTTCATATGGTAAGTTCAAGGAGTGAAAGATCTCTGAGGGCTTCCCTGGTGGCGCAGTGGTTGCGAGTCCGCCTGCCGATGTGGGGGACGTGGGTTCTGCCCCGGTCCGGGAGGATCCCGCGTGCCGCGGAGCAGCTGGGCCCGTGAACCATGGCCGTTGGGCCTGCGCTTCCAGAGCCTGTGCTCCGCAACGGGAGAGGCCACAACAGTGAGAGGCCCACATACCGCAGGAAAAAAAAAAAAAATCTCTGAAATTAGTGTTTTTTAATGTGAAAAATAACATTACAATTTAATTGTTTTCACTTTGGTTTAGATTTTTTGTGTATAAGCTTCTCCTAAATCAGACCCTACCCTCCCACCCCCCAACAAATTGAGCAGTCATCTTACTAATATTTTGTAAATGCTTTTTGACTGCTACATCTTAAAGTTGTACTATATCCTTTGTGTAATTTATGTGATTCATTTATCATGGAATCTTGGTAGAACTGAAAGTGATTCAAGGGACTGTCTGTTTCAACTTAATTGCCTTTGGTAATTTGCTGTAACTAATATGGTAAAAGTAGTAAGACATATCTGAAAATATTCTTGACATTCTAACTTAACTAGATTAAAGGTTTTGTGTTTATGAAGAAAATGGAAGAAGAGTAAATATAGCATACAGTTTGGATTAAAGAATTGAATTAAATATGTGAGAGTATTTGAATCACAGGAAAGTAGAAGTTATAAGAAATAGTATAAGGAAATACCAGTGGGAAAGTAAAATGTAAGTAATGTCTTCTATATTAAAAGAAAAAGAATGACTAAAGAAATCTATTTTTAATAATAAAGGGAGATTAATCTGTGAGTTTCAAATGTCTATTACTAACCTACTTTAGCAAATGAATTCCTGGTAGAAAGATAGAAAGGAATGAAGTTAATGAGTATATTTTGTCATAGGAGACGATGTCACCTCTTTTCTATGTAGCCTCCCATTCATTAAACTTTCAGACCTACTTTCTCATCATGATCCCTACCTGTTTCTAAACTGGGAAGGAAAATGAGTTTGTCCTGACTTGCAGCAGTACTCAGTTTCCCCCAAAGATTCCATTATTCCTTGGCTGTTCATCCTGTTCTGTGTCTCATCCCTTCATAGTAAAGGTCTCAAGCCACTCAGCTTGTGAGAGATAGGAGCTCAGGGCCTCCATTCTGTCATTACTAAGTGAGCCCTTCTTTAAATCTCTTTTTAATTCTCTTTTGTCTGCATGAAGACACCATCATTTTTCTTTCTCTTTAGTTTGCTTCATGTATCTCATTTTGTCCTTAGACTTTTAACCTTCCCATATTCTTCTGTTTTAGATGTATCTCTCCTAAACAGTATATAGTTGGATTTATTTTTTCAGTCAATCTTTGCCTTTTATTTGCAAAAGTTAGTTAACTTTTAATATAATTACTAATGTAATTTTGTTTATATCTATTATCTTGTTTTATACTTTATATTTGTCTTACCTATTTTTGTTTCTTCTTACTTTCTTTTGGATTTTTCTAGTTCAGGTTTCCCCTTCTAATTTAGAAGTACATACACTTGTTTCTATTCTCTTAGTTGTTACTATAACTATTATAACATTCATACTTATCAAAGTCAAAATTTAGTGAGTACTTTTATTCTCTCAGATACCATAGGACCTTGGACATTTTGACTTCATTTTGTCCACTCCCAATTTATGTATTACTGTTTTTGTGCACTTTAATCCTATTTTTAAACCCATAATATAGTATTGTTATCACCTAAACAGGCAAATTAATCTAGATTTACCATCACATTTACCAGTTTCTTTGTTCTTCATTCCTTCTTGCACTTCAGACCTTCCAATTTGGATTCCTTTACTTTTCACCTGGAGGTAATTTTAGGAGTTTGAGTGAATAGGGATCTTTTGATAGCAAACCTTTGGTTGTTCTTAGTTTGGAAATGTGCCTTTTATTTCATTCTCAGTCTTAAACGATTGTTTTTTCTGGCCATACGGTTCTGAGTTAACAGTTACTTTCTTCAGTATGTTGAAAATACACCACTATTTTATGTCTTTCATCGTTGTTCTTTTTTTGTTCGTTTTTTTTAGAGAATACTTTATTAGTTTCTGTAATCAAACCGATGTAGATAAGACCTTACATATTTAATACAGTGCATTACCCCTGTACAAATGGAAAAAATTATGTTTAACATTTCTAGACCAATACAGCTGTTGATTTCTGTACAATGCCAACCCAACACGGTACAACTGGGATACTTCTCCAAAGTTGACAGCACAGCTAAAGTTTCCAAAAATTCAAATTATATATATATGTAGATAGATTTATTTATTTATATAAAAAGACCAATAGCAGTATGTTATGCATCAATAGCAGCAACAGCTTTTCCAGGTTCTGCAGGCATCTGAACAAAATTATAGAGACATCCAGCACACTCCAAATAAAAAAATAAAAGTAAAAAAAGAAAACCTGAGAAAACAGCAAATTCTGTTACTGTTGTGGTACCTGGCACCATTTTTTTTTAATTAGCTTCTCAATTATCATCTGTCATCGTTGTTCTTAGAACAGCTGTCAGTCCAGTTGCCATTCCTGTGAAGATAATGTTTTTCCTTTTCTAGCTACTTTTAAGAACTTTTTACCTTTGGTGTTCTGTACTTTCACTATGATGTGTCTAGGTATGGATTTCTTTTGATTTCTCCTTGTTTATATTTGTTTGGTCCTTTAATTCTGTGATTTGGTGTTTTTTATCTTTTTGAATGAATTTTCATCCATTGTCTTTTCAGATATTACTTCTGCCCTTTTCTTTCCATCTCTGTTTTCCTTCTTGATCTTTGATTAGGAATATGTTAGATCTTCTCACTTTGTCTTTTCTATTTTTTAACCTCTTTCATATTTTCTCTTTTAACCTCTTTAGTTTGCATTCTGTATCATTTCTTCAGAACTATCCTCATATTCCTTAATTTTCTCTACATCTGGGTCTAATCTGCCATATAACTTTTAATTTGTTATATTTTTCATACAAGTTTTATTGGTCAACTCATTTTTTTAATCTACATCATTTCCTGGTGAAATTGACACATTGAGTGTTTCTCCAAAGTAATTTATATATGTGCACATTACATTTCTTGACCTGTTCAGAAGTATTTTTTTAATTAAAATATAGTTGGTTTATAATATTATGTTAGTTTCAGGTGTAGAACATGGTGATTTAATATTTTGGGATGTTATACTCCATTTAAAGTTATTATAAAATATTGGCTATATTCCTTGTGCTGTACAATGTATCCTGTAGTTTATTTTTTATTTATTTTATACATAGTAGTTTTTACCTTTTAATTCCCTACTCTTGTCCCTCCCCTCTTCTCTCTCCCCCCACAGGTAATCAATAGTTTGTTGTCAATATTTATAAATCTCATAAAGATATTTTAAATCTGCAGATAGTTTTATTTTTTATTTTCTAAACAAGCATGGCTCATTATTCAGAAAGCTATAGGATATATATATATGTGAAACTGTTTTCAGATAAAATATAGTGAGTTTTCAGTAAATTAATGGGCTGTTAGAAAAGAAACCTATTCATTAAATTTGAAATTAAAAAATAGTGCTAATACATGGTAATAATATAAATAGTAGCTCATATTATTGAATACTAACTGTGTTATAGGCACTGTGTTAAGTTGCTTTACAGATGATCTCATTTAATGAGCACAATACTATTTCAGACATTTTTCTTTTTTTTTTTTCTTTTTTTTTTTTTTTGCGGTACGTGGGCCTGACACCGCTGCGGCCCCTCCCGCCGCAGAGCACAGGCTTCGGACGCGCAGGCCCAGTGCCCACGGCCCACGGGCCCAGCCGCTCCGCGGCACGTGGGATCCTCCCTGACCGAGACACGAACCCGCATTCCCGCATCGGCAGGCGGACTCTCAACCACTGTGCCACCAGGGAAGCCCTATTTCACAAATTTTTAACAGCCAACTTAATTTTCTGTTTTATTTAACTCCTAGACTAGGTAAATGGGAGCACATTTATAAAAATGCTGAGTAACTTGACATGTTTTTACCTTTTCATCAACTTTACTCATATGTGCATATAAAACATCACTAAGAAAATCATTAACAGAATGACAGCTGGACAACTACACCTCCACAGTACTTACAGCACATACCAGATTTCCAAGTTAATGGGTAAGGATCCCTTGGTCCTGTTGGCTGGAGGCACACTGACAGGTCTGTTCTCTTGAGTACGTTTCTGTCATTATCTAGTCATTATCACTTTGGACAAGTCACTGAACATCTCGATTTCTACATTGGTTAAATTAATTATCTGAATCTAGCAATTTTTTTAATGCTGAGGTTGGCAAACTTTTTCAGTAAAAGGCCCACATAGCCAATATTTTAGGCTTTGCAGTCCAAGAGGCAAAATGGAGGATAGGATATAAGTATGTGTATAAGTAAGAGAGAAAACTCTTGTCTCACTCCACCTTGTTTGCCTATGATGGGTCATCCCATTTTGTGGGCATGTTTTTCACTCATTTGCCATCAGCTGAAGACATTCTTGGGACAAAGAGGGAAGGGGCTTGGCAGGCAGGACAGGCAGAGTGACCACTGTGGTCAGTTTCACTCTTTGCCACAGTGGCATTCGTGTCCCTGTGCCCTCTTCTTCCCCCCTGAAGAATCCAGCTTTCTCATCAAATTTCAAAGGATTGGTAGTATACAGACCATATTCTGTGATATCCCCCCCTTAAAAAAAAATCAGAACAATACTAGAGGAACTTTATGAGTTGAAAATTAAAGAAGAATTCTAAAATAGCTTGGGGGCCAAAGAAAAAATTAAAATGGAAATTAGAGTATAAAACTATTTCCAAGGTAATAGAGTAAAACAATAGAATGAAAAAATATTATAATTCATACCTTTTTTCTATCTTTTTCAAGTGTTTTCTCGAATGTATACATCTCAGTGGGGATTAATTTTTTTTTTTGGCTGCACCCCACGGCATGTGTGACATTAGTTCCCCCACCCAGGATCAAACCCACACCCCCTGCGTTGGAAGTACAGAGTCTTAACCACTGGACCACCAGGGCAGTCCTCAAAATATTATAATTCAGTTCAATAAAAGGCAAAGGAGGGCTTCCCTGGTGGCGCAGTGGTTGAGAGTCCACCCCTGCCAATGCAGGGGACACGGGTTCGTGCCCCGGTCTGGGAGGAGATCCCACATGCCGCGGAGCAGCTGGGTCCGTGAGCCATGGCCGCTGAGCCTGCGCGTCCGGAGCCTGTGCTCCGCAACGGGAGAGGCCAAAATAGTGAGAGGCCCGCATACCGCAAAAAAAGAAGGCAAGAAAGGAATAAGACACATAGAAGGAGAAATAGAAAGCTTGACATAATGGTAGAAATAAAATTTTAGAATATCTTTACAGTGAAAGCAAGTGGAGTATATAGTCCAGCCAAAAGGACTGTTGTTAGACTGACTATAAAAAGAAAATCACACTACATGTTGTTTATGTGAGCACTATCTAAAGTTAAGAAAATACAAAACCTGAAAGTAAAATGATGAAAAGTACATAGGAAAAAAGATAAGCACCTAAAAGAATGCTGATATAGGTATATTAATACTAGAAAAAAAAACACTTTAAGGCAAAGCCATTACTTTTGGGAAAAAAGGACCATTAGATAATAATGAAAAGATTTAATTTGTCAGCAAAACATAATTTTAAATTTATGCATCAGATAACATAGATTCAAAAATACAAAGCAAAAACTAACAATTATAAAGAGAAAAAGGCAAACTTCTTATAAGGGGAGAATTTTAGTACCTCTCTCAAGTAGATAAATGTTTATAAGATTTCAACAACACAAACAAGCTTGATCTAATAAATATATGTAGAATGGAGAGTGTAACATTAAGCTTCAAAATACATGTTCTTTTCAACACATAGAACATCTATAAAAAGTGTTTCGGGACTTCCCTGGTGGCGCAGTTGTTAAGAATCCGCCTGCCAGTGCAGGGGACGTTGGTTCAAGCCCTGGTCCGAGAAGATCCCACATGCCGCGGAGCAACCGCACCACAACTACTGAGCCTTTGCTCTAGAGCACACGAACCATGACTACGGAAGCCCGCGTGCCTAGAGCCCGTGCTCCGCAACAAGAGAAGCCACTGCAATGAGAAGCCTGCTCATCGCAATAAAGAGTAGCCCCCGCTTGCAGCAACTAGAGAAATCCTGTGCACAGCAACAAAGACCCAGTGCAGCAAAAAATAAATAAATTTACTTAAAAAAAAGTTTCAAGACATTTTTGTCTTAAAAGACAAAAATGTAATTTGTAATATTAGAAATTAAAAGTCTTAGCCTTTTGAATGCAGAGCTTCATATTTCGATCTATTGATACAAAATGTTTTTCTAATTGAAAAAATGTTTTATATTTGCTAAATGTAGTATTTTCTATACATAAAATACTGTGGTAATCTATCCATGTGTTCATTTTAAAAAATTGTTTATAAAGTAATGACAGCTGGCTGAACACTGCATAACAGTTTTCCCTGTGAAATTGTAATGGGAGGGAGTTCCCTGGTGGTCTAGTGGTTAGGATTTGGTGCTTTCACTGCTGTGCCTGGGTTCGATCCCTGGTCAGGGAACAGATCTTGCAAGCTGCGTGGCGCAGCCAAAATAATAATAATAATAAAATTTAAAAATTGTAATGGGAAACATAGTGGAGTCTTTGCAGCATAATACGGTGAGCAAGGACTCTAGGTTTGAATTCTTGTTAAGCCACCTCCAGTTCTGGGATCTGAGGAAAGTTACTTAACGTCTCTAAGGCTCGTTTATAAAATGAGTATGATAGTGTCCACCTTGTAGGGTCAAGAGGAATAAATGAGATGCTGTGTATAGGTACTTGGTACAAAGCAAATCACTACTACTATTACTGTATTTATTACTCAGAATGTTTACTGCATCTCAAGGTATTGATCTCAAGTTAAGTGAGCATTTTTTTATTCCTAAGGCACATGATTAGGTATTACGGGTACTGTACCTCTTATCCCTTATATTGCCACAGGCAGTTACAGGTCACCAAGTCTCCAGATCTTCTTGCCATTGCTGGCTTCTTTTTTCGGTTGGCCTGCAGGAGATGAGAATAAAAAATTGGGAGAAGAGAATGGGCTACTTAAAGAATTTCAGCTCTTGGGTCAGCTTTCTTTCTTGGATTTCAGAGCATTTAACACTTTTGTTGGCCTTATGCATGTGAAGTTATTTTGATTTTGCCAGTATTAATCCACCCGGTGTTTTCCTGACTACCTAGTTGGTGATCAGTTTTAAAAGAAGACTAAGTCCAGGTCTGAAGGATGTATTTCTTACCTAACCAGATACCCAACTCTGAAAAAGGCCCACTTTCACATTTTAACTGCTCAATTCTCAAGGGAGTACAGATTTGCTATTCTGAGCTATTTAGATAGAAACTTCATAAATTTTTTATGGAGAGAAAGAATGTCCTTTGTTTATAGTTTTTAAAGGTTAGCAGTCATGTGTGTGTCATTAAATGAAATAAATTTGTCTCTAGTGGAGTCCTTAAAGGTTGATCATTCGTTTAACTAAGACTTTAAGCATATGTACAAATTTGTATATACAAATTTCAAAGTAGTCATATTCTTTGCAGATGTCCTTGTGAATTCAGTTATATATCTTTATCAAAGTATAAAATGTTTCAGAAACAAGGGCATCATGTAATCTGATTAAACCATTTTCTCATAAAAATGCTTTCTTATTTTTAGATTACCTCTTTAGTGACTCTTCAGCTATTAACCCTGGTTGGCCATGACGATCAGCTTGATGGACCAAAATACAAATGCACAGTATCTCTGGACTTCATCAGAGCTATTGCTAGGTAAGTGTAGAATAATTCTTAACTTAAATGTCTTGAATTATGTAAATGATATACTAAATATAAAAATTAATCTTCTTTCTAATGTAATGTCATTAGTCATTTAAGTAAGTAAAGGTCATTTTAGTGCCAAGAATGCATAAGTTTCACTGTAGAATGAACCCTCTCATCAAATTTACAAATGACATAAAATTGGGAGAATTAGCTAACATGTTATATGGCAAAAAATCAAGATTCTGAGAGACCTTAACAGACTGGAATAATGGTCACATAGTAGCAAGGTAGGATTTAATGGGCAGTTGACTACTAAAACCTAGTATGTACTGTAGTGTATACAGAAGTCAAAATACAATTACACGTGAAACTTATAAAATGTTAAAAACCATTGCTACCTCAATTAGAAAAACAAAAAACCTCATAGGTACTAAAACAAGATGGAAGAGACCTGGCTTAAGTTCTAAGTATTTTAGATGACTGCAGGGTTTTAAAAGTCTTGGTGTCTTGTTCAAGGGATATAATAGGTCTACTATGTGTTGCCATAGGCAGAACAAATGTGGTATGCTGTGCTGTGCTTGGAGTTTTAAAAGGGGGCATTAATGAATGGGTACATGCTGAGGGGGCAGGAGGAGAGTAGTAGAATGAGGAACCATGTCACATCTGTGAGTGAGGGGCAAGGTGTGAGAGAAAAGGCTTAGGAAGGATATGGTAACCACCTCAAGTATTTCAGAGGCTGTCATGTGCAAAATGGATGAAACTAATTCTCGATAATTTTAGAGCATTAGAAATTCAAGGGAGGAAAGTATGTCTGTCAAAATGAAAGCTATCTAAAAATGTAACGAGTTTCCTCATGAAGAGGTGTACTTGCTGTTAGGCAAAATGTTCCAGCCATTATGGTTGCAACTGGATAACAGTTTGTCAAGACTTGTAGTAGAAGAGGTAGTGTGTGGGTAGCCTGGTAGGTGGAACAAGACAAGCCATAATGCAGTGTCTTCCCAACCTTTTTGAATATGATGATTCCATTTTAAAATCCTTTTAAAATTAATCATGGAAGTATTTTTGTATATTTCAAAATTAATAATATATAGGCCTAAAACCAGTGCTTGACATAGGTATGGATTTGCAGATCTCCTCTAATGAATTTTACAGTTTCTTGAAGTTTCTGAAGTCCACAGGTTGGCAGCCTCTGGCCCAAAGTCTCTTCTGAATTAAAAGTTCTGTGATACTGTGAAGCAGGTATTGAGACATTTTGATGACATGTAGACTCTGAAACTTGAAATGAGGGTTTTGAAATGTGTTGTTATGATAAAACTGGGCAAACTTTTACACTGAGGAAATTGAGCAGAAACTTTTTTGGAATGCATTCCACATGACCATAAAGCAGGAACTTTCTGTTTCTAAATAATGGTATTTAAAACTCTGTATCTTAAGAGCCTCTGTCAAAGGCATAACTTTTGAATGCTGAATGTTTACTTCAGGGATTTTGTCATGACTGTGTTTGTGTTGAGTTCTGCCCCATCATAATCACATACAGGACAGGTTTGAGTGCCCCATATGATGAATATGCAGTGAACCGAACTGAACTGTGTGTTGCTTAATCCACAGCATCATTGATAATAAACACTTCCAGAGAAGTGCACTTCCATTTACAACCTCAGAAGGGAGCAGGAATTGTAGACCTGGAATTTTGCCGTAGAACTTGGGAACTCTAACTTGCTTTGTTACATGTGTTTACTCTTTCTTACTTTCCATGGGCAGTGTCCAAAGAATAGTCACCTCCCTCTTTCCACATCTGCCCTCATCCACCTTCTCATCCCAGTGATGTTTTTGTACTTCTTTTCTGATGATTTAACCTGCCATTTTTTCCCTCCCTCCCCCATCCTTCTATCTTTCCCTAATATTCTCTGTCACTGCCTTAATGAAAACCTGATTCTTACCTGGAGATACTTTCCCTAGAGTTATCTCTACTGGTAGCTTCTTACTTTCTCAAACCCCAGTCCCTCAGGGTTGGATGCTCTTTAAGTGCTATCCTTTTTTCTTGGTGCCATTTCTAGATTGTTACTTTCCCCCAGTTTCTTGTGAAAATGGGGGTTTCTTTGAGACTCTTGCAGTCTGGCTCAATTTTCCTCTTCTCCTTATGACTGATTATCTTCTACCAGCCTCCCAGCCATTCCACCTCATGTACTGAACAGTAGAGCATGTGGTTCATAGGTTTCTTTTCAACCTAGATTCTTGACTCTATTCAAACCACAAGTCCTAATGTCTGTATTCACTCTGTTCAGTATTCACTGTTTCACAGAGCTAAATGGAGACTATCAGTTGAGAACTTCTTCAGCTACCTACATTGGTGCCCATCTTCTGTCTTTCCTTTATCAGTAGGTTGGGATCCTCTTACTGTCTAAGGTGGATTCTTCCACTTCTGCTCTGAATTCCATCTCCTCTCTTTCACCAGAACCTTTTGCAGTCCTCAGACTATCTGTTCTGTTCTTTCAGGCACCCAACACGGTTGACCTCTCTCTCTCTCTGTCTCTCAGAACTCTCTTCCCCTAGAGCCCATGATTCCAGTCTTCTGGTTTTCATATTTATTCTTTGGCTGTTTCTTCTAAAGCTCATTTGCCAGCGTATCCTATCCACCTGACCTTTAAATGTAGCTGGTCCTTGAGGCTTGGCTCTTTTTTCTTTTCATATTATATTTTTTCGTAGGTAATTTTAGCTTTACCCCTGCTACAACAACTATCTATGCACTAATCTTACTCCCCAGTTGTTAAAGGCCAGACCTTTTTTCTAATATCCTTGACCTTTATTGGATGTTTCCCACCTATATCATTGTATTTACAAAGCTGAACTCAGCAATTCCTACCTCTGCTTCTGCCTGCCAGCAAAAAAGGAGTGACGCAGCTTTCCTCCAGTGTTCCCTGCTTCAGCGACTAGCACTTCAGTTTGCCATGTTGCACAGGCCTGAAACCTGGGAGTTATTTTTGACATTTCTCACTCCCACACTCGCAGTATCCAAGCATTAGTCCTTTTGAGCCTGTTGGGTCCCTCCTATTGTGTCTCAAATTCATTCACTTTTGTCATTTGTTCTGTTAGCCCTCTAGACCAGGCCACCATCATCTCTTCTCTGGTAGCTTCCTAATTGGTCTTCTGTCTACTCTTATTCCCTTATAATTTGTTGTCCACACTATTGCCAGAATGATCTTATAAAAATTTAATATCACCTTCCTACTTAAAAGTCTTTAATATCAATAGTTTCCCATAACTCTTAGGATAAAAGACAGAATGTTTAAAATAGCCGGTGAGGCCCTAGTGACCTGGCCCCGGCCTTTATGCCCAGCCATACCTGCCACGCACATCTTCTCCCCTAGGTATTTGCACTTTAGCCGCTCTGGCTGTTTTCAGTTCTTCATATAACACCATTCATTGCATATGCAGCACTTCCCAACCCCTCCTCTCCTTTATCTAGCTAACTGCTGCGTAACCTTTAGATTTCAGTTTAAATGTCTCTTCCTTGAAGAAGCCATCTCAAACATACAATGACCTCCCATCGCTCACGCCTGCACACACACACTATAAACAGTTATACAGGTCCCCTTATCTTCTGAGACTTATTGTTATTTTACGTAAGTAATTAATTCAGTAATTAGAACTTCCTCGCTACAGTATAAGTCCATGAAACTCAGAGCAGAGACTGTCAGTCATTGCCTTACTCAAACCCAGCACAAGACTTTAAACTTAATATATGCCAAATGTCCAAAGTATTGCATGTTTTTTAAAAATCATGATCAGTAGTAAAACTTCAGATGAAAGGGAACAATTGTGGACTTGACTCTGGGGGCGACAGGAAGAAGGGAGCTACTAAGGAGACAGAGTTTCATTCCAAATTGAGGTTTGGTGGAGATCAGAGATCCTGAGGATAGTTAGTAAGTATGAAGTAGGTAGCCCTAGTTCCAGACACCCGTGGCAGAGAATGAACAGTTAAATCACAGGATACAACCTAAATATCCAAAGTAAGGGAATGGATCAGTAATTTATTATATATTCTTACAAAAAAACCATTGTGCGGTTATTTAAAATCATAATTTTGAAGGATAAAAACCCAAGAAAACACTAATATACAAGCTTAAGTGGATAAAACAGTTATATAAAAAGTTGTATATTATACAAGAAAGGTAGAAAAACCTAAGGCAAGGGAGTAATGGTCAAAATTGTCAGTTGCTGCCAAGAAATCAGGCCGAGTGTATCTGATTTAATGGTAAAGCAGTCATATGTAACTTTATCAAGAACACTTTCAGGGATACAGTGAGGTAGAAGTCAGGTTATAGGGCATTGAAGTAGTATTTATAAGAAAGTTGATGCAGTAAATAGGATGCTTTTTATTCACTTAAGATTTATTGTGTTGTCCATTATAATCCCTATGCTAGGCTTTGGGGATATAGCAAGAAGTATAACAGATTTGTATCCTATCCTCATGTGCCTACATTCTAGAATATTTTTGCTATAAAGAGGGAGAGAGGATTGTTACCTACTAACCAGATTGTGGGGTTTTGAGCAGGTAATTATTTTTGAAAGATTTGAGCATATTTAAATGCTGATAGGAAAGAACTCGTAGAGAATGAGAGTTAATGATACAAAAGAGAGCTATTAATTTAAAGCACAAAGTCCTTGAAAAGGTGTAGAACATGGGATTTAGAAATATTAGTTAAAGAAATAGGCTTAGATGAGAGAGGGGAATCCCTTTGCATTATAACAAGAGGAAAAGGTGGATTCAAATGGAGCTGAATTGGGAGATTTGGTGGCAAGAAGTTGAAGAAGGTCTGATCTGATGTTTTCTATTCTGCCTGTAAAGGAGGAAGCGATATTGAGACTAAGGACAGAAGTACTAGCAGTTTGAGAGGAATATGGATATTTGAAATAGCTGCTGTGGGGAATGGGAGAAAGTGCTGACAAGGAAAGCAACTTGATGCTAGTGTTGAGGGCCCAGTTGAGGTTCCTGACCTTGAATTTACAGTGGCAGCAATCTGTGAAACTTGTGATCTTCTCCAACAGCATTCCATATGCCAGGTACTGGGACAGCAAAGGGCTGTAATTGAAATCACATAGGATTGGGATTTTGCCAGGTGAATTCAGTGGATGCTAGCAGATGAATGCTTGAAGTGACAAACCATGGAGTCTAAGCTAGGAAGGGAAGGAAGGAAGTAAAGCTAGTAGAGGGCTAATAGTTCAGTGCCTGGCACATAATACTCAGTAATTATTTGTAGATCAGGAGAAAGCGAAGAGAGGTTTGTAAACTAGTTGTCTCCACTGGAGGTAAGAGAGAGGGATAGTGTGCAGTGAAGTCACTAAAGCTGAGGTAGATCTTGGAATAGAGAGGAAGACTGAACGGGGTGCTGCATTATTAGCTGACTAAGAGGTGGTGACAGGGGGATAAAGGCTGGTTAGTGGAATGGTCTGAGACTCAGAGGAGCAGAGCTTTTTGCACAGGGACACTGAGCCCACCTGCCAGGACTGCCTGGGCTGCAGTAGAGTCTAACCTCGCTGGAAAGAACTGAAGAAGAGGCTTGGTCCTTCACGGGGAGCCAACTTTCAGTTAAGCCTGGAAGAGGAAAAAAACCATTCATTCATGGAAGAGGTAGAGGACATAGAGAATGTTCTTGACCAAGGAACAGTGGAAAGATTTGGACAGAGAAGCATTAGGAGGCTGGTTCCAGAAAGGAGCACAGAATATGGAGGTAGAGTATGGGAGAGGACAGATGACAAGAAGTGTATTAAATATTGTCCCTGGGTTCTTAATGTTGACGGTAGTTAAAGTTTCTAATTTTTTCCCTCCACAGTCAGTAGGTAGACACTACAAAATAACTTAAGATTGCAACTTAAAGTTGTATGATTGCAAATTGTCTGAAGGACCAAGCTAAAAATGAAAAACTCAAACTGCCTACAAAAGTAAAAGGAAATAAAATAGTATCCCATGAGAAAAAAGTATTTCAATGTAGTAAAAGCATCAACAAAGTGAAATAAAAGGATAAAGGCAAAATTAAATCCTTAGATATATGCCATGTAATTAACTTGTATTAAAGTATTCTAAATTCTGGTTTAAGAATTACTCCTAGGCAGAGTGCCACCAACATTATTTTTGTTTATCCTATTTCTTTCTAGATGCTTACTTTAGAAAATAATTATTCATGTTCTATGAGAGAGAGAAGCTCCTGTAGTATTTAAAAACTATCTTTGGAATGTGTGATTTAAGTTTTGATGTTGCCCTGTGGTTATTCTATCAAATTCTGCTGTGTCTTAAAATAAATGTGGGGATCAGTTGGGTAAGTCACCTGTTTATACTGGGGGATGGAAGGATGATAGAGAAAGGTAGTCATACATCTTCGGCAGTAAATGTTTCTCAGAGGAATGATCTTACATATTCTTTTCACAATTAATTTAGTTTTTTTAAAAGTCCAAAAATCTTAACTGTATGATTCAGTTTACTTGAGTACTTCCCAGTGGCAAAGCAGAGAAATGGAATGTAGTGAACCTTTAAATGCTTAGTGTTTTTAAGTGTTTTTAGTGTAAATTACTTAGTATTTTTAAGTCAGTCCATTCATTCTAAAAAGAAAAATTTATTGCATAAATTATGCTGCAGTGTTAAATAGATTATTAGATAAGATGGAGGAGTCTTACCACTAACAAATCACAGTATTTTCATTTGTTTATGTTCTAGTACTAGTCCATTATACAAACATTTCTCTGTAGCTATCACAACATAGTTGCAATTCTCTTTTCTCCTTACCTCTCTTAATATTGTAGTTATGGCTTCATATTGATCATTTTATATGGCTTTGTAATAGTCTATCACATAATGCCTTCTGGTCCCATAGTGTTGGAATTTTAATTGTTTTCATCTTAGCTTCTTCTAAACTTTTTCTTTTCCACTCAATGCAAAAAAAAAAAAAAAGAAAGAAAAAAATCCAAAAGACAATAAAACGTACTTAACACTAAGTTCACTTTACCTTGTCACTTTAGGTTTATAACCTTAAGACCCAAAATCATCGTGGGGAAATGTGCCTGGAGAGATATACAAATTCAACCTTCCTTTTTACCTATGATTAAAAATAGCCTACTATGTCTGTTTCCTTCTAAAATTCTCTAAAAAAGGTCTTTTCAACCAATCATGAAAAATCTTTTCATGATTTTTTAAAAAATGATTTGTTAGTGGTACCTTGTTACTAGTGAAGTTGGTGGGGCTCTAGAGTTGAATGAAAGAAAAGGACATAAAAATAAACAGCTTTATGATATAATAACCATAACTTTTGTGTCTTTATGCCTGAGATAAGTTTTTATTTTAGTAACTATATTTAGTTGTTTTATTACTGCTAATGATAAAAGAATTGTTTTGACAGTGTTTTTATACAATTTGGAAAGTTTTAGTGTTCTTTAAAGAGACACTATTGTAATGAAACAATTAAAGTACTCTTCATTCCATCATTAGGTACCACAATAGCCATAGCATCTCATTTGAGCTATTTTAAAATGTGTTTTCATAAGCAGTATCTATAGTTCCCCATTCCAGATTTTTAAAAATATTTGATATGTCAGTCATTTGCTTAGAAACTTTTTTAGAAAGTGTATTACAAAATGATAGACAAAAACACTAATTGATGATGGTTTAATAAAGAAGAGCATGCAATTAGTGCATCTTTAAAGGCTGTTCTCACATGGATGATTATTTTTGTAGAATTGAATACTTTAAGGCTTTAATTTTATACTTATTGCTAGATCATTATATCTAATTATTTTGACCATTTATTCAAATAATAAACCTCCAAGTCTGAATATTTATAGTGAAGAATGAGTTTAGAGAAAGGAAAATAATTATATGTCTCTGTCTCCTGCTATTTTATTCTGCCTGCCATCAGAGTACAAAAATATACATTCACATCGTCTGTTTGTTGTATCGTATTCTTGTATCATACAGATTTAGTTACAATACACACACAGGTCAGCCAGTGTTAAAAGACTGAAAAGAATGAAAACTACAAATGAGGACAGATGAGCTATGCATTATGTAATGATAAAACAGGTGTTTTGGAAGATAAACAATGTTCAAAAGCAAAGAAGATTTAAATACTTCTGCATCTCTAATTACTTTATTCTGGTTATTAGACAAAAAGCAAATAGCTTTCAGATGAAATCCAAACTTTCTGTAGTATAACTGAAATACAGAATGTTGGATAATTCTAACTTCGTTTCCTTTTTTTAAAAAAGCAAACTTTATGCGTTGGGGAAAAAAAACTTTTTAAAGAAACTGTTCCTAGTGACATTTAAAAAAATAATGGCAATTCTATCCTGATGCTTTTGACAGTATCTTAGGATTGTTTAGCAATAGTTGTGAACTATTTTGCATGTGATTCTCAGAATCATACCTACGAAGCTGAGCAGTCTGGGCGGTGAGGATGCTAACGTACTGTCTGTTTTTGTTTATAGGACGGTGAACTTTGACATAATAAAATACTTGTATGATTTCTTGTGAAAACAAGCTTCAAAGCCATATGGACACTGTGACAATGACTAAGCCAAGCTGTGTTCATCCAACTACTCAGTTGGCCAGGGAGAGGAGTTCTTTGGCTCTATTGGATTTGTCCAGACAGGTGCTGGCCCAGCATGGAATCTGATGAAAATACTCTGATTGGTCTGGGTGAATGTGAGCAGAAGACTATTTACCAGGGACCCTGGAGTATTTGGAAGGAACGTGTTAATTATAAACAGCAGGGTTTGAGCACAATCTGTTCTACTCTTAATGATGTTATCTTAACACTGAAATTGCCCGAAACCCATTTACTTAGGACTACATTTTACTCTGTGAACTATCCCCTGCACTTTGAACGTGCCAGCAGCCCTTGTATGTAAGCCCAGTCTTTTCACTTCCTCTCCACAGGAGCCTCTGCAGTTGCTTGCCAAAGCAGATTTTCCTAAGGCCACCACTTTAAAAAATCATAGTTGCAAAATATAATAAGTAGAAGTTTTTTGTTTTTTTTTAAGATCCAAGTTTGCATATGCTTATCTTTCACGCTGATTTTCTCAAAAGGCAAGGTAGTTTGATCAGATATAGGGCAGCTTTCCACCTCTAAGCCTACTTGATAACTGCAGTATGCTTAGGTGAGGTTTATCTGGTCACTTTTGCAATTAACTACCCAACATAGCTTTTTAATCTGCACGATGGTTTTCTTTCCTTCTTTTAATCATTGGCCTTTAATAGTTCCACAATAAAATTTTTTCCTGTTATATCAGTTATGAACCGTGGGTCTGATTTTCTTGTGTATTCATATTTTTTAAGACATTTTCTGTTAGCATGTAAATGCTTGAAAATTATTTTGAGCAGCTTTAAAGTGCTTAATTACGGAGCCTAGTTTAAATTTCAGTTGCATTTTATTCTTTCATTCTCTTTTTGAAGAAGAATTCTCACAATAGGCACCCCCAAATAGGAAGCCTTTTAATGTAGTGACTGACACTTTCTGGATCAAAGAACACGAGTGGTTGTCTACTTGCATTTATTTAGAGGTACTGAGTAGGGGGAGAAGGAATGAAATTCCTTTTTTTCTGCCTACACAAGATAGCATGGAGCACCCTCACCCTGTGTCTCTTGTCCCATGGAAGATGGTGAAATTTTGTGTTCCACAGATGTTTGTAGAAGCCAGGACCAGGGGAAAGCCATGTGCATTGCAAATTCAGGCTTAGGCTTACTGCACGTAGAAATCTGTGTATCATTCAAGTAGAAGGCAGTTTGAGTAGCTGATTCAAGGAAGAGCAATGCACTTCGGGGATTTTCAGCCCCTCATAGTTTGCTATAAAGTGGCAGGTCTGCTGTGCAGCTTTCTTGGATAGCCTGGGACCAATCTGCCTTTTGAGGGAAGAACTCTGGAATATGAGGGGGGACAGAGATTGTCAAATAGGGAACTGGGGAAGACAGAAAGGAGGCAACGTTTCCTGTATGTGACTCTCCCTGCCTTCTCACTGCTGGCCACCTGTCCCTGGCCCAGCACCTTGCTTATCTTGTACTGCCCCACACTGTGCCACCAGCCCTATGTGTGGCTTCCCTGCAAAACACCTTGTAACCAGATTTTCCCTGTCTTTGACTGGGCCATGAGAACTTTATGTTTTGTGATTTACTTACTAATGGCTTGCTAAATGACTCACTAACTAACTTGATTAATTTATTTAAACGAAGACTAACAGAGCTTAATGTGGATATTAGCATTTTAACAAGGATCATCTGCAAATGAAATTTCTAATTGGAAGATATAAATCTCCAATTAGAGGAGGGAATCTAATGATGAGAATGATGCTGGCTGGTGGGCCAGATATTTCTGTTAAAAGAGGAGGTGTCTAAATTATATTAAGCATCTATTCTACCTAGATCTAAAAATGATTTAGGTGGTAGAAGAACAAAGTTACCAGGCTGTGGGATTTTAGATTTTTTTATACATGGTTGATCCTCCATTTTAAAAATGTCTTCTTTCCATTACCATGACTCAGATATACATAGTAAGGAGGAGACCTTATTCCCCCTCTTATTTTCAAGTCAGTTTCAATCCCTGAATCAGTCTTCATTGCTGAAACAGTTCCTTTTCAGTAACTCTGGAAGGGATTCTGATCCAACAAGTCTCTTTTCATGAAGCCCTAAAAAGTCAAAAAGGGGTCAAGTCTCTAGGGCAGCAGTTAAGAGCTGGGGCTCTTGAGTCAGACTACCTTTGTCAAAGACCAGCTGTATCTCTAGGAGCTGTGTGATGTTAGGTAAATTATTGAATCTCTCTGTGCCTCTTGTTTTCTCACCTATACAATGGAAAGTAGAACTTCCCTCATGCAGCTGTTTAGAGATTTAATAAATAAGTTGATATATTTAAGGTGGTAGATCTCAACTGGAGGCAGTTTTGCCCACCAGAGAATATTTAGCAATTTCTGGAGACATTTTTGGTTATCACAACTGGTTGTGAGGTACGGGAGGGTAGAGACCTAGGATGCTCCTAACCATCCTAAATGCATGTCCCACAACAGAATTATCTGGTTCAAAGTATCAGTAGTGCCACAGTTGAGAAACTCCGATCTAAGTAAGGTACTTGACACTTCGTAAGTGCTCAATAAATGTTAGCTATTATTATTATCATGAAATATTTGTGACCTCAAAAGGAGTTAAGTGACAGAATGTGACAACATTCCAACTAAATAGAGAAGAGGTACTCTTACCTAATCCTATCTAGGAAACTTCTTGTTAAAAATTTTTGAATTATTCAAATGGACACAATACCTTGGATTCTTATTTTTAGAATTGAAGGATTTTCTACTGGGTTCTAATTCACATGTAGGTTTCATTACTTATTTTTCAGGATCTTGTTGAATAGTCAAAAGCATGAACTGAGAATGATCAATCAGAGAGCAGGTGACTGAGGAGTTACAGTGTTTGCCCTCAAGGTGTGATGGCTGTACAATTAGTGGTATACCTCCGACGGATTTAGTTAACCAACAACTGTTTAATGTAATTAAGGTGGTCTGGAGCAAGGAAAGCTCAGCATAAGAAGAAGCCTCCTTTGTTACTCCAAGGTATGCCCTACTCTGCTTGTACTATGCAAAGAAAAGAAAAGTAATGGACCAAGTCCAGGAATAATGCATCCCTTATCGCATTAAGTGCTCAGAGAGTCTCTAAAATAGTAGATGAAATGCCACAACTGCCCATGTATGTGACCAGGGCTGTAATAGCATCCTCTGCTTTTGCCTGAAGTCTCACACTATTGAGTACCATAGTTGCATCTTATGCCTTTTTCCATGAGCAGAGGCTTAGATTGGAGGTAATTAACCAGAGGTTGATATTATTCAGCTTCATCCCCTACATTTTGAAAGCTTCATCTCCTACAAAGTGTGACTGTATCATATGTAAAATAGTTCAGATAATTTTGTATGTAATTTCAGTCTGCTGACACAATTTGCTTTCAGAAATGCTTGGTAGAGCTCAAAGAAATCTTTCCTCTCAAGATATCAACGTTTCACTCAAATTTGCTGTTAAATGCCCTCAATGCACAGTTAGTGTTCATTTTCCAGCAGTGACACATTCATGAAGCACAGTTTGAGAAGTAGAAATTTGGTAGAGCAGAGAAAATTATAATCAATTCATTCATTTAACTGCATGTTGATGCACAATAATGATGGGATTTTAGGAGGCATTCAGCTGTTTGAGTAAATAGTGGTAGCTTTGGCATGAGAAAAGAGTCTGGATTTTAGAGGCAGTAGAGATTCGCTTGGGGTTTTGGATAAACCATAACCAGTTTCATTGGTCTTTGAGGAAGTTGAGATTCCCATTTAATGGGAGTTCCCATAAAATTATTCGGTATTCATCAAAAAACTAAGTACCATCTATGTGTCAGGCATTGTGTTGGGTGTAGGAGTAGGAGATACAGCAGTGGACAGAGGAGACAGATTTCTGTCCTGGACAACAGGTGCTATCAGCATTGGGAGAGCCATTCCTCGAAATAGGAAATCCTGAGGGAACGACTAGGTCTGTGGGATGAAGAGGATCGTGAGTTCAGTTTTGAACGTGTGCCATTGAGGTGCTTATCCAAGTGGAGTGTCAAGTGTGTAGCTGGATCTAGTTAGAGATCAGAGTTACTGCCAAGCATTATAGGGGTCACCAGAATAGAGGTGAAAACTGTTCTTGACATAGTGAGGGAGAAACCATCTTGAAATGAATTGAGAAGGTGGTCATAACTATTGCTAATCAACTCACCACAGAACTGCAGGTTAATTTTATTTTTTCAAATAAGAGTTCTCCACTATTCGTATAAACCCCATCCCTTTCAGTATAAGAAGTGGCAATGAGAGACCTGGGCCAAGTCCCATTTAGTATTTGGTCCCAAAAGGAAAAACCAGACCCACTTAGCGTCTTAGTTCTGTGGAGAATGTTAGATCCAAACACATGATTTTATCACTTTGGACCAACTTTCATAATAATAGAGGCATTGCACTGGCTTATGTGTACCCTAGAATTTCTGAAACCAGTTTAGGTTCACTTTCTCTGGGAAGGAACATTCAGCCATCCTAGTTCATGGGATTCATCCAGCTGGAAATGAAGAGATCCTTAGAGGAACAGAGATGCACTAACCCTGTAAGCATCCATGAGAAAGGATGCTGAAATAGAAACCCCTGCTGTTTTCTACATCAGTCTTTCTTTTTTTAATTGAAAAATATTGATGACTAAAGCCTAGTCATCGAGAGGATGGAAAGACATGGGAAAGAGCCACATGGCTTGAGGAAGGATAAAACAGGCAGCTGCTACAAATGCCTCTGAGTGTAAAACCATAATAATTAAGCTGAAGTGACCTACAGAGAAAAGTAAGTAGATCTAAAAAATCTATTTTTTAAAATTGTGATATTGTAACTGAAAGTTATGTGGGAGAAATAAAACATTTACCAATAAAAAGAAATTTTCTTAGATTACTAGACTAGGAGAGCTAACTCCCCAGCTTAGGTAAGAATAAAACTTTGGAAATGTTGAACAGAAGAGGATACTGCCCACAGCTCCCTGCAGCCTGGACTGGTTGCCTGATTTCTTGATGATAAAAGTTCTGGGTTAAACTGTAAAAAAAAAACCAGAATGTGAGAAGACATTCACAGACACCCCTGTTTAAAGAGAAAACAATTTAGAATTTTTTTTATAATGCTGTTATACATAATTTAAAAGTCTGTTTTTAATTATTATAAAAGGAACACATGTTTACTGTGGAAATTTGGGGCAATCATGAAGAAGTAAAAATCACCAGTTAACAACATTCAGAGATAGCCTCTGTAAGTAAAAGTTTTGGTATATTGACTTTAGTTACTATATTGTTCTGGTAGTTTAAAGAAAAGGGGTAATTGTGTCTTTTATATTGAGAAAGAAAGGACAGATCAGGTGAAGATTAATGATTCTCATAGCAGCCTTGTGCAACATGACTGGTAGGACTTAAGTTTGGTATTTCATCAAAAATGTTTAGAGTGACAACGGTTTTGTTTTTTTTTTGTAAATCACTTACATCCAAGTATATAAAGATGTGAAACCACATCAACATAATGAAAAGCAGTATATTTCAAAGCTATAACATCAAAAACCAATTCTCAAATATGTGTGGCCAATATGTCTCTTTCAGTAGAATTGCTTATTTAAAATGCTTGTCATCATAATAAAATGGGAGAACAAAAGAAGCACCAAAGTGAGGGGAGAGAGACAAAAGTTTAAGTATGGAAGGAGGAGGGCGGTGAAGTAGATGCTAATTTGTGGAAATACAAATCAGAAATGGTGTGGAAACAGGACGTTCCGTTATCTATATCTATATGACAAAGCAAAAACAGCAATCATTTATTTTGATCATGAATCTGCAGTTTGAGCAGAGCTTGGCTCAAAGTGGTATCCCTTGGGGCAACGTGAGACTGGAGTTGAGTCACATGAAAGCTGGTTTCCTCACGCTTGTCTGGAGGCTGACACTGGCTAATGGCTCCTACCTGGAATACCTACACATGGTCTCTCATGTGTTCTCTCCACTTCATGGAATGGTGACGAGGTTCCGAAAGTCAGCATGCCAAGAGAAACTAGCAGATGCTGCATGGCCTTTTCTAATCAAGCCTCAGAAGTTTCATAGCATCACTTTTGCAGTATTGTGATTAAGTCCTCCTTTTATTTAAAGGGAAGGGAATTATTATACCCACCTCTTGATAAAAGGAGTGTCACAGAATTTGCAAGCATGCTTTAAATCACCACACAGAGCATAATAGGCTGAAAATAAAAATATGGAATGCAGATGGAATATATTTCATGTCCTTTAAAAATTTGAGTTAGTGTGACTGTTTCTTGTACACATACGCTCATCAAACATCTCTTCTCCATTCCTCCAAAGCACAGGAGTTCTGGCTGCAAGGGGGCCAATATGGTTGGAATACAGGAGGCAGAGACAACCTTGGTAGGATATGGGATCAGAGAGGTAACGGGTGCCAGGTCATGTGTAGCCTTGCAGGGCATTGAAGGACTTTGGTTCTTTTTTAATAGGTTGTAAATATTTTATTGCATTTGCATATTTTAACTTTCTTTCTAAAAAAATTTTATTGGAGTATAGTTGATCTACAATGTTGTGTTAGTTTCTGCTGTACAACAATGTGTATCAGTTATACATACAAGCGACTGACAAGGGATTAATCTCCAAAATATACAAACAGCTCATTCAGCTCAATATGAAAAAAAACAACCCAATCAAAAAATGGGCAGAGGGGCTTCCCTGGCGCAGTGGTTGAGAGTCCACCTGCCCGATGCAGGGGACATGGGTTTGTGCCCTGGTCCGGGAGAATCCCACATGCCGCGGAGCGGCTAGGCCAATGAGCCATGGCCACTGAGCCTGCGCGTATGGAGCCTGTGCTCTGCAATGGGAGAGGCCACAACAGTGAGAGGCCTGCGTACCGCAAAAAAAAAAAATGGGCAGAGGATCTAAATAGACATTTCTCCAAAGACATACAGATGGCCAAAAAGCACATGAAAAGTTGCTCAACATTAGTAATTATTAGAGAAATCCAAATCAAAATTACAATGAGGTATCACCTCACACCAGTCAGAGTGTCCGTCATCAAAAAGTCTACAAACAGTACATGCTGGAGAGGGTGTGGAGAAAAGGGAACCCTCCTATACTGTTGTTGGAAATGTAAATTGATACAGCCACTATGGAGAATAGTATGGAGGTTCCTTTGAAAACTAAAAATAGGCCTACCATATGATCCTGCAATCCTCCTGGGCATATATTTGAGTACTTATATGTGAAATCTAAAAAAATGGTACAAATGAACTTATTTACAAAATAGAAATAGAGTCACAGATATAGAAAACAGACTTATGGTTACCAGGGGGGAAAGCGGGGGTGGGAGGAGGGATAAATTGAGAGGCTGGGATTGACAGATACACACTACTATATATAAAATAGATAACAAATAAGGACCTACTGTATAGCACAGTATTATCTGCTGTAATACACAGCTCTTATCAATACTCTATAATGACCTATATGGGAAAAAGAATCTAAAATAGAGTGGATATAGGACCTTGGTTCTTATTCTTTGTGAGATGGGGAGAGTTTTGAGCAGAGGAGTCACATGATCTGGTTTAGATTTTTTTGAAAAGGATTAGTGGAACCTATATTGAGAATAGAGTGGAAACAAGAAAAGTAGAAGGCTATTAAAAAATCTAAGTGAAAGATAATAGTGGCTCAGATCAGGGTGTTAACAGTGGAGGTGGTGACATGTTGCCAGATTTAGGATGTAATTTAAAAGAAATGTCTGTATGATTTGCTGATTAATTGGGTGTCAGTTTTGAAAGAAAGTCAAGAATGATTCCAGGGTTTTTAACGTGAACATGTGGAAATGTGTAGGGGAGATAAGATCAGGAGTTCATGTGTGGACATGGTAAGTTGGAGATTTCTGTTAGGTATCAAATTGGAAATGTCAAGAAGGCAGTTAGATAAATCTGGAGTTCAGGGTGGAAGCCCAGGTTGGAGATAAAAATTCAGGGGTTGTCAGTATCTAAATGGGAATGTGTGAGGGAAATGTGTACATGAAGGAATTATGGCCAGCTCTTCTGAGTCAGAAAACTACCTTCCCACTGAGCTCCTGCCTAGGAGCATTCAGAGCCCCTCTAGAAGGTAAACCCCCCTCCCTGGGGAGTTGCTTCTAAACTGTAAGGAACCTTCAGTTACTTGTTTCCATAGGAAGAAGGGATTCATGATAAAAGTGAAATTTTCTTTTTTTATATACTGAAATTGCAAATACTAAATTACTAACTTTAATACTAAAATTTCAAAAAGTCTTTGCAACATTAAAAAGAAAAATGACAGGAATGGAGTGAGTGGGTCATAGATTTAGATATAGCAATTTATGTGATGCCCAGCCAAGACAAAATGACCTGTAAATACTGAGTTCACAGATTATGTTAATTAATTTCCAAAATCCATTCTTTTAGAGCTGTTCTTACTACTAGGAATTTGCATTCTTTCCATTTCAGAAGTAAAAATTAATTAAAAGATAATATGCTGGGCTTCCCTGGTGGCTTAGTGGTTAAGAGTCCACCTGCCAGTGCAGGGGACACAGGTTCGTGCCCTGGTCCAGGAAGATCCCACATGCTGCGCAGTGGCTGGGCCCGTGAGCCATGGCTGCTGAGCCTGCGCGTCTGGAGCCTGTGCTCCACAACGGGAGAGGCCACAGCGGTGAGAGGCCCGCGTACCGCAGAAAGAAAAAAAAAAGTAATAATAATATGCTGAATTTCATCATTAAAATAAAGGTTCCTTCTAAGTATATCTAGGTGTGTGATATTTGGTAGCTTTTTTAAAATTTTCTTGGAAATATCCATCTATCTTGTGTTGTGGTTTTTTTACCCTAATCATGATAAGTCCGCCACTGAATCATGCTCAGTAGAGGACATGTTTGGAGTTGTGGCTCCAGATGCTGGACGGGTTTGCACTGACTCTCTTTTAATCCCCATCATAAACAATTCATTAGTAAGAAAGTTGTAGGAGGCAGAACAGAGTAAAACTGACAGGCCTACCTAATGATTAAAACTATAAATATGGGTCCATCATTACATAACAGTAAATAAGAACTACCTGAGTAAGGAAGATGAGGAAAAAAGCTCAAGGGATTACTGGACACATATTGCCATTTGAGGTGGACATTTGTTTTTCTTTTCCTCTTTCAGTTTTCACTGTTAAAACTATGTGATTGTAATGGTGATAACTACCAGGTGAACATTTATGTGCTTGACACTGTAATAGACAACTCATATACATTAAATCTAATACTTATATAGTGTGTATGAAAAAATGTATTCACTCAGTGCTGACCCTAGAATGCCTCTTAGGGGAGAAATTTGAGGAGTAGACGATGAGAAAGCTGTGAAGTGGCAGATGAGACCCTGATAGTCCTTGGAAGAAGTGGCTAAAGGAACAGAAGAAAATCTGTCTACTGCTCGGGAAAGATCAGCAAAATTGATACCTCTGGTCAAGCTAATCAAGAAAAAAAGAACACACACATTACCGTATGATAGAAGGTAATCACTGAAAGATAATATTCTGAATGCCCATGAATTTGATTATTTAAACGAACTGGACAAATTCCTTGTAAAACACAGCCAACCAAAACTTACTCAAGAAGAAATAGATATCCTGAATAGCCATATTCTTCATTAAAGAATTCTAATAATTATTTAAAGGATAAATAATACTTATTCTACACAAACTCAGAAAATAGAAGAGGAATACTTTTTGACTTATTTCACAAGGCCAGGGTTACCCTGATACCAAAACCAGACAAAGATAGGACAAGAAAACTTTCAGACCAATATCCTTCATTAAGATAGACACAAAAATCCTCAGCAAATTATTACTGAATCAAAGCCAGCAACTGTATAAAAGTATCAATAATAATACATTATGACCAAGTGCAGTTTTCTCAGGATTGTGATTTAGCACTCAGAAGTCAACCAATATAATTCACCATGTCAATAGACTAAAGAAGAAAACCACACAATTAATTTAATGCAGAAAATCATTTGACAAGATCCACTTATGATTTAAAAAAAGACCTCTATGCAAATGAGGAATTAAAGAGAACTCTCACTGATAGGGCAGTGATGGCCACTGAGCAGAGGAGAAGTCATGGCTCACACCTCCTCTGGCCTTTGCCCCTCTATCTCCAGTACCCCCTCCTACCAAGGTGATAGCTGCCTGCACATCCTGGGGAAAGATGCGACTCATGTTCACATCAGATCCAGCTTCTCCCGCAAAGTAACTGGGCACACGCAGACTGTATAGGGTCACTCCCACACAAGGACACTCCTTCAAGACTGCAATAGGTAACTGTTTCACCTAATTTCATAGAGACAGAGAAAGTTAAACAAAATGAGAAGACAGAGGAATTTGTTTCAATTGACGGAGCAAGAGCAAACCCCTGAAAAAACAACTAATGAAACAGATGAACAATTTACCAGATAAAGAGTTCAAAGCATTAGTAATAATGCTAAAGAGATTAGGGAGAATAGATGAACACAGAATTTTAAGAAGGAACGAGAAAATATAAAAAGAAACAGCTGAAGAATACAATAACATGAAAAATACATTAGAAGGAATTAATGGCACATTAGATGGTACAGAAGAATGTGTGAGTTATCTGGAAAATAGAATAATGGAATTCAGAACATAAAAAATGAAAAACAGCAGGAAAAATGAGAACAGTTGAAGGGATCTCTGGGCAACATCAAGCGTACTAACATTTGCATCATTGGGGTCCCAGAAGGGAAAGAGAGAGGAAGGGGTTGAATATATATTTGATGAATTTATGGCTGAAAGCTTCCCAAACCTAAAGAAGGGAACATATCTAGGTACAGGAAACACAGAGTTTCCCAAACAAAATGAACCCAGACTCAAACCAAGACATATAATTAAAATGGCGAAAGTTAAAAATAAAGGGAGAATTCTAAAGGCAGCAAGAGAAAAGTAAGGAGTCTCCATAAGGCTATCAGCTGATTTCTCTGCAGAAACCTTGAATGTCAGGAGGGAGTGACATGATATATTCAAAGTCCTGAAAGGGAAAAACACATACATAGGCAGAAAATTAATAAGGCAACAGTGCTCTTAAATGACACAATAGCCCAGTTAGACTTCATAGATATCTACAGGGCATTCCATCTAAAAACATCAGAATACACATCTTTTTAAATGCACATGTATGTTCTCCAGGATAGATCACATGCTAAGCCACAAAACAAGTCTCAACAAATTTAAGAGGATAAAAATTATATCAAGCATTTTTTCCGACTACAGTGGTATGAAACTAGAAATCAATTACAGAAAGAAAAAAGGGAAAAGAATAAAAACATGGAGACTAAACAACATGCTACTTCGAAATAAATGGGTCAATACAGATATCAAAGAAGTCAATATACCTTGAGACAAATGAAAATGGAACTAAAACTCTCCAAAACCCATTACATGTAGCAAAAGCAGTTCTAAGAGGGAAATTTATAGTGATACAAGCCTTCCTGAAGAAATAAGAAAAGTCTGAAATGAACAACCTAACCCACAACCTAAAGGAATTAGAAAAAGGACAGATAAAGCCCAAAGTCAGCAGAAGGAAGGAAGTAATAAAGATCAGAGAGGAAAGAAATACAATAGAGACAAAAAAAAAAAAAAAAAAAGAAAATGGAAAAGATCAGTGAAACCAAAGTCTGGCTTTTCTACAAGGTAAAATTGATAAACGTTCAGCCAGGCTCACCAATAAGAAAAGAGAGAGGACCCAAATAAGAAATTAAAGTGGAGCAATAACAACCAATACTACAGAGATGAAAAAAAACATAAGAGCATACTACAAGTAGTTGTATGCCAACAAGTTGGACAACCTAGAAGAAATGGACGAATTTCTAGAAACATAGCAACCTACCAGGACTGAATCAATTAAAAACAGACAATTTGAACAGACCAAATGTGTAATTTAAAATAAAAAACTCCCAGCAAACAAAAGTCCAAGATCAGCCACCTTCACAGGAGAATTCTACCAAACATAATGGAGAACTAATACCTTTCCTCCTCAAACTATGCTAAAAAATTGAAAAGGATTGGACACTCCTAAATTCATTCTATGAGGTCACCATTACCCTGATACCAAAACCAGACTAAGACACTACGATTCCAGTCCTAGGCGATATGCTCAAAACTTCTGAGTGTATTTGCCCACCATAGTGTATAAGAATGTTCATAGTGGCTTTATTCATAATAGTCAAAACTGAAAATGACCAAATATTTATCAATAGGAGAAAGAATTTAAAAATTGTATGTTCTTAGAACCCAGAACAGCATGGATAAATCTCATAGACATTATGTTGAGTGAAATAAACCAGAAACAGAAAAAACTAATTCATGGTCATCTGAATAGTGGTTACCTCCAAATGTGGTGATTATTGTGTTGTTAACTGAAAGAGGATATGATAGAACTTTCTGGAGTGATGGAAATATTCTGTATCTTCTTTTTTTTTTTTTTTTTTTGTGGTACGCGGGCCTCTCACTGTTGTGGCCTCTCCTGTTGTGGAGCACAGGCTCCACAGGCTCAGCAGCCATGGCTCACAGGCCCAGCTGCTCCGCGGCATGTGGGATCTTCCCGGACCAGGGCACGAACCCATGTCCCCTGCATCGGCAGGTGGACTCTCAACCACTGTACCACCAGGGAAGTCCCAATATTCTGTATCTTGATCCAGGTGGTGGTGGTTACACTGGTGTATAGAAAAATTCAATTGAGCTGTACACTACAGAGTTATGCAGTTTATGCACTTCACTATTATGTTTTTATTTTTACCTCAAAAAGAAAAAAAAACCCTCAAATCTAGCAATGATTCTTTGTTCTAGACCATAAGTCAAAGAGTATCACTGGCTCAGTGGTAAAAATAAAATAATAGAACAGAATAAAATAGAGTAGAAGTGAAAAAATTTAATATAAAAGCAAAAATTAAAAAGAGGGAAAAGAAAGTGCTAGGTTTAAATTTGCCACTTCTAAAAACCCTGCTATATTTTCAGTAAATCCGCAGGGAGGTACGTGAGGAAACCAAAGCTTTGGAGGGATTAAGAGGTATTTTCAAGGCACAGCTAATCAAGATGCAGAGCCATGTTTCAAACCCAAGCCATAGTGTACCATTATACCATGGCTACAGTTTTAGTGAGGCTAGGTTGGTCAGTATATCTTCAATACTGTGTTCTCTAGCAACTGCTTGTGGCACAGGTTGTATCCTTGAGATAAACCTTGAAATCCTAGTTAATGGGACTGCAGACACCACAGCCATCAATTTCAGGGTCTCTTAGTTTATCTTTGCCAAATGCAGAGTCAGCATATTTGCATTGCATTGTATTCTAAGGGGCCTCTAAGGGGCCTCAAAATGTTTGTGGTGAGGAGCTAGTCTGTTTCTCATTTGAAGCTTTGCTCTTGATTACTCTCCCAGAGGGGGAGTACAATCCAGAAAGTTCATGTACGGGGAGGGGGTGAGCGTGCTGACAGGTTTAAGCCAGGCATGTCTTCTTTCCCGTTGGAAATACTTAGGTCATGGTGAGGGGCCTCTGCTGAAGCTTGTGACCCCACAGTCAATCTCAGCTAGGTTTTCAATAAGTCATGAGCAGCCAGTGGGGACCCTGTGGGGTTCAGTTTTCATGGGAATCTGACTGTTTGAAATGCTGAGAGAGAAAGGAAGAAAATGTGTTGAGCATAATTTACTACTTTAAAAATCTATGACTTAGGACTTCCCTGATGGCGCAGTGGTTAAGAATCCGTGGGCCAATGCAGGGGACATGGGTTCGAGCCCTGGTCCGGGAAGATCCCACATGCTGTGGAGCAACTAAGCCTGTGCGCCACACCTGCTGAGCCTGCGCTCTAGAGCCCGCGTGCCATAACTACTGAAGCCCGCGCGCCTAGAGCCCGTGTTTCACAACAAGAGAAGCCACCACAATGAAGAGTAGCCTCTGCTCGCCACAACTAGAGAAAGCCCCTGCACAGCAATGAAGACCCAACACAGCCAAAAAAAAAAAAAAAAAAAAAAATCTATGACTTGTAATGCTGAGACGATGTAATGGATTTATTAAGAACACAGCAAGGGTTTGAAAATTATTTCTTGAACATCCTAGCCTTATATCTGTAGATTCACAAACTTAATGAATAAGAAAAATTGTGAGGTGTCTATTATTTTTTAAAGAATCATCTGAAATAAAGCCTTTCCCAAACTAGTTATTATAAATTAATACGTCAGGAGTATATTGATTAAACTATTAATCCCATAGAAGGGCAATTCAGTAGCAGCATACTGAAGGTTGAGGAGTGCTCAGTGGAGGCTGGGGATTAGGTTAGGACTCGTGAGTGAACTAGGTTTGTAAATGTTCTCTTTGGGATTAATGGTGCATTCATGACATTTGATAATTATTCTGGTTACAAATCAGTGTCAGCAGCAGTAAAATTAAATTATAAATGGACAGAAGAGAAATATTACAGGTGGAAAATAACTGATACAAACAAATAACAACCAAATTCACATTAATAAAAAAAAACAAAACAAAGATGGGAACATCCATCACAGAGTGTTTCTCCAACTGGCAGAATCACTTACTTAAAGGATCATCCAGCCATATCCTTGATGAATTCAGAGATGTTGCTTATAGACAGTTTCTTTATAACCAGGTCTACTGAATATGTATGTGTTGAATGCAAGAAGACCCGGGAAACTGTAATGCCAAAATATATGCTGGGTAATGGAGAGCAGGTAATTGACTTTATCATCACATAGGGGAACAGTAGCTGTCCAAGTAGGTTATACTTGGGGCCGGGGTGTGGGGCTCTGTATGGAGGACATGTAATTATTCCTGCTTATTCCGTTCCTTCAGAATTTTCCCCCACCTGTTCCCACATTAGGAGAATCAGTGACTATCTTTCTGGCTTATTGTTTGATGAAGGATTTTTTAAATGAGGATGCTTACTTAACAGTTGTTGTTTATGTCCACAGAAGCCTAAATGAGATATTGAATTAAGGTAACCAGTTTCGAGTGAGGAACTTGTTTGAAAAATCAGGGTAATATATCCAGCCTTGTTAGGTGACAAGGCCAGAAAACCATTTGACTTTATTAAATGATTTAGGGCCTTGTCATCTGTTACTTTGTATTGTTCAAGACTGTTCTGCCGCTGTCAGGCAGTTTTAAGTTGCTGAGCATCTCTGGAGAAATTCCAAGCTAGAGGTAGATTTGGGAGTCATCAGTTTCTGGGTGGCAGCTGAAATCCTGACCATGGATCAAACCCTGCGGAGAGGAATAGTGAAAAGAAAAGGAAGGCCCAAGTAAACACCAGAGAAATTTGGGTCGTGGATGCCAATGAAGAGAATGTCCACTGGAAAGAATATAAGCTGTCAAATCACAAAGACTAGAAAGGGGTAAAAGGCAGATTACAGTGGCTTGAGGGGTGCATCCCAGAGAAGAGACCCCACTAGTGTGCCTTTCTGAGTTGCCCATGAGTGCTGGTTCTAGATAGTTCTTTTTTTTTTTTTTTTTTTTGCGGTATGCGGGCCTCTCACTGCTGTGGCCTCCCCCGTTGTGGAGCACAGTCTCCGGACGCGCAGGCTCAGCGGCCATGGCTCACAGGCCCAGCCACTCCGCGGCACGTGGGATCCTCCTGGACCGGGGCACGAACCCATGTCCCCCGCATCGGCAGGCGGACTCACAACCGCTGCGCCACCAGGGAAGCCCCCTAGATAGTTCTTTGATACTAGGCAATACACCTGGTGGTGGCTTCATCCACTCAACATAGTGTACAGTGTCCACTACGAGCCAGGTAACATGCTTAGCCTGGAGATGCAGCAGCAAATAAGACAGATTCGGACCCTGCACCCACAGGCGTTTGCTCCAGCAGGAAGGAGGGCGACTGGACAGGCAATGCCAGTAGATTGTGATGGGGGTCAGGGAATTCTGGGAGCACATCAAGTCAATGAGAGCCTCCTTAACCTGCACACAGCACTGTCGGGATACCAGCTCCTCTGCAGGAAGCTGCCTGCTCCCTGATACCCCAAAGGCTATGCTAGGAAGGTCCCACCTCTGCCCAGACTCAGGGCACACAGTTTGGAAACATTTCTGGGTTTATCAATGTATTAAGTGAAAACTATTCATTCTCAAGTGTAGACTTTCCTTAGATAGGGCCTTCCTCCGTGAGCAAGCCTCGGTCTCGGTGGTGGTAGGGTGGGAGGTGTCTGCCCCTTTGGAGATGCTCAGAAGGACCTGGGAGGTTGGGTGAGCAGTGGGCATGCCTCGTTGCTGAGAGGACAATGGTGTAGTTCAAAGTAGTAGTCCTTGAAGTTGCCCTGGAGCTCACATGCCCTGGAGGGAGAGCCCTCTGATAGCTGAAGAGCAGATGGGATGTATTAGTTTCCTATCGCTGCTGTTAACAACTACAACTTTAGTGGCTTAAAACAGCACAGATCTATTGTCTTACAGTTTTGGAGGTAAGAAGTCCATGGGTTTCACTGGGCTGAAATTCACCTGTTGGCAGACCTGAGTTCATCTGGAGGCTCTAGGGGAGAATCTGTTTCTTTGACTTTTCCAGGCTTTAGAAGCTCTCTGCATTCCTTGCTTTGGTACCGTCCTTCATCTTCAAAGGCAACAGCATACCTTCTTCAAATCCCTCTCTGAATCTGACCTCCTCTTCTGTCATCACATTTCCTTCTCTGCCTCTCCTGCCTCCCCCTTTCCTTTCCTTATGAACCCTTATGAATACAGTGGGCCCACCCAGATAATCCAGGATAATCTCCCCATCTCCAGATCCTTAAGTCAGTCATATCTGCAAAGTCCCTTTTGCCATGTAAGGCAGCATATTAACAGGTGTTGGTGAATAGGGTGTGGACACCTTTGGGGGGGCTGTTATTACGCCTAACACCTAAGGACTCTTCTTTGCTAAGGGGAAAAGTAGCTAAATTCCCATTCACAGCTGTTCATCCAGCACCCACTTTGGCTAGGCACTCTGCAGAGGGGGACGGGACCAGGATGCACAAACCACGTTATGACCAAGGAAAGGGTCAAAGTGTTCAGGAGAGGGGAGGGTCACATCCACTCGGGGAGTGAGGGGAGGCCTTTTTTCACCTGGTTGGGGTAAATGCTGTGATAGAGGCACACAGAGTGAAGGAGTTGGAAGGTGATTCATCCAACTGGATGTGTGGTGTGTGACAGTCCATTGTGTGGTGACAGCATACAGGGGAGGCGGTGGCATGTAGCCCGGACACTGCAGACCTGGTAAGATTTTAAGGTGAGGAAACAGCTGAGCAAAGTCTGGAAACAAGGAATGCTTTCTTCTTCAGGAAGAGTGAGGGAGGGTCCAGTCGGCAAGGAAGTTCACCTAACTGGAGTCACACCACCCAGTTCACAGCAACTGTAGGGAGATAACTGCCCCCTGATTTGAGCATACTGTATCATTACATTACAGGCTGCCCACCCCCTTCCTCAGGTTAAGCTGTTCTCTTGCATCATTCTGCTTCCTGTCTTGGCCCCTTTAACTCTGTCTTCATTTCCCCTGTTATTCTCCCATTCTCAGTCTTCACTGTGCTATAGCTTTATCTTCTAAACCTCCGGTTCCTAGAACACTTTAGTCCCTCAGGTGATTTCGCTTACAGGTCAGACATTCTTCATTTGGGGGAAGGGCTCAGCTCACTGCTAGCCCATGTTTGGTAAGAGGTGTTGGGTATCAGGCCCCATTATTTTTTACTTAATTAGCCCTTACATAAGTGACAGTGCAGTGGTCCAAGTCCAACTCTTTCAAGGAGTTAGGTTTTCAAATGTGGTTATATCCACAGAATAAAGAAGAAATGATCATGAAAGTAAGGTGGGGAGGGATGACTACAAAAGAAAAAACTGGTTTTCAGGAATCTATATCATCTGTAACTGTTCTGTCCAACATGGCAACCACTAACCACATGTGCCTATTTAAATTTAAGTAATTGATAAAAGTAAAAATTCAGTTGCACAGCCACATTTAAAACTCTCAGTAGCCACCTGTGGGTAGCAACCATGTTATTGGACAGGGCACATATAGGGCATTTTCATCATTATATAAAGTTCTGTGGGACAGCACTGGTCTGTATCCATGCTCAAAACCCCCAACACCTTCTCGTAAAACCCAAAGCCTCTGTCATGGACTATCACAGTGGTTTCCAAGGAGATAATACTGTCTACTGGGGGGCTTATGGGAAGTATGTGGAGGTGCTACTGGCATTTAGTGAGTGGGGCAGGAATGCCAGACATTGTACGATGCTCAGAATAGTTTCCCACAACGCAAAAGTGTCCTGCATCCAGGAAGACCTCTGAAAGTCCTGAAATCTATTAATTATGACTCAAGCCTAGATCCTAAGTCCATTTTACACATAAACGCAAACTAATTTTTACAGGCTTTCGCCACATACCTAATTATCCAAGAATGCAACTGCTGCATACCTCAGGGAATGTTTGTACTTCGTTTTGTTCAGAACTCTTCAAGAGTACTTGCCATTTCAGAAAATCTCTATACGGCAACATGATGCTCTTGAGTTGCCAACACACTGGTATCAGTCCATTGTCAGATGCGCAGTGATTTGATATACAGGTGCAAGGATCCCATTAACTCATTATAGTTTCTGGTATGGCTGGGAAAGAATTATTTTATTGTAGGCCTTCTACTTCTTCCTGGAGTTGGGGCATTATATTAATTTTTTTAAATTATTAGTGAAGGCTATATTATCTACAGGTTTTTATTACAAGAGAGTAAAAGGGCCATTTGAAGACATTTGTTATATGAAAGAGGCCTTTGTTTCGTAGACTCACAAACCCTCATGGCGCTCTACACGTGATGGGCCTCTGGCTAACACTCACCTAAGCTCCAGCCGCTTTGGACTTGCACCCTCTGCTCCCGCCACACCGGCCTCTTGCTCTTTCTCAAGCCCAGCAAACAGGCTCCTGCCTCAGCCCTTTGCACTTGCTGCCCCCATGGCCTGGAACACTTTTTCCCTAGTGGTCTCAGTCCCTCCCTTACTGAAGTCTCAGCTCAAACATCAGAGAGGCCTTCCCTGACCCTGTTGTTTGCAATGGCACCTCCACTTCATTCATCATCCTTCTATCCTGTATCTGATGGTTCATTCACTGTCTGCCCCCGGCTCACTCATGGCGGCAGGGACTTTGTCGGGTTCACCACTATACCCAGCCCCGTGTTGATGCTCAATATCCCCCTTGAAGGGAGGAGAGAAACTCGAATTCCTCAAGCAAAGTATTCAGGGCATTGAGAACTTATATGGCTTGAATGGATATTAGGATTTTTTGTAATTGAAGTGTAGTTGATTTGCAATATTATATTAGTTTCAGAATTTTGTTTTAAGGTGGGGAAACCATTTTCTAGAAATCTGAAATGCGTAAAAAATGACGGCTTGTATCATTACTGACTTTCTTCTTTGTTAGACTAAACAACCCAATTTTTCAAGTTGCTTGTTCTCCTTGGAATTTATCTCCAGTGATGCTGCAAAAAAAGCTTCGAGTTTTGATATGCTGGATCTCAGGAACAGTTTGACGGTTTTCTTACTGCTTATAACCTGCGGTTCCCTACAGAGGCCTCCTCTGCACTGCCGTCTCTGCCAGGCAGTTGTCACGGCATTAATTAAACTAGCAGAATAAAGGCATTGCATGTCATGTTCTGTGTTGAATGCCTTCATGTTATGGATGTATCTCCATGGAGAAATCTGGTACATAAACTGAAAACAAATGCCTGGTAAGTTTACAGAAGCTCAGTCAGGGTATTGTTAAGGGGAGAAATTGCTGCACACTGAAATGGGAACTCTGTTGCATGTATCAGAGTTTTTAAATGTCTAGAAAAATATGAGTTTACTACCTCTTTTATTTTCCGAATTATATTTCAACTTCATCCCCCAAAACACTTTTTCAGCAGTTTTAAAATGGTCACATCTCTTTAATAGATACAATTCTTAGTGTTACTGTAACCAGGCAATAGACTATTAACTGTTGTAAAATAAGGATTATATTGCCCCACTACATTCATAGATATGGATAAAATTTTTGACTTATTTTTAGGTGTTCTCAAGTACCATATATACAAACTGTATTAAACATATTGCATTTTAAGAAATATGTTTTTAGTAACAGGGAGCATAATCAACTATAAAATCAACTGAAAATGGTGGCCTTGCTGTTCCCCAACAGAAGAATAAAAGACTTCGGAAAGATAAGGCTTTATCAGTATGTTCCAAAGATCAGCTCACTAGGCTTCTGTTAAACTAGAATGTGCAAGGATTCTATAGGAGGCTTCTGGAGGCCTTCCTTGGAGGGAGATTGTGGACAAAGTTAGCAAAACACAAAGGCCAACCTTGTTAACCTGAGGGCGCAAGGGGAAAGGCATGCTGAGAGCCTCAGGAGGGCAGGAGAGCAGAGTGAACTCTGAAGCAGAGTCTAGGCCGGTGCTTCTCAAAGCATGTTTCTCCAACTGTTCTTACTTGCCAACCATGGTGTAAGAATAGAAATTAAGAATAGGTGGTCAGGGGACTTCCCTGGTGGTGCAGTGGTTAAGAATCCACCTGCCAATGCAGGGGACACGGGTTCGAGCCCTGATCCAGGAAGATCCCACATGCCGCAGAGCAACTAAGCCCATGAGCCACAACTACTGAGCCTGCGCTCTAGAGCCCATGTGCCACAACTACTGAAGCCCACGTGCCACAACTACTGAAGCCCGCGCACCTAGAACCCATGCTCTGCAACAAGAGAAGCCATTGCAAGGAGAAGCCTGCCCACCGCAGCGAAGAGTAGCCCCCTCTCACCACAACTAGAGAAAGCCCGCATGCAGCAATGAAGACCCAAAGAAGACCCAACACAGCCAAAAATAAAAAAATTTAAAAAAAAGAATAGATGCTCAGGATTTTGATAATTATATTTCCATTGAACATAATAGTAGTACATTATATTTTATTATTAACTTAATTCTTAAATTTCTATTTTTACTTTTCTTGTAATACTTTTTACTGTAATGTTTAAAAGTATCGGTCTACTGCAGATTGTATTTTTTTCTCTTAAAAAAAATGGTCCCCAGAAGTAGACTCACAGACACAGAAAACAAACTTATGGTTACCAAAGGGGAAAGGCAGGGGAGGGATAAATTAGGAGTTTGGGATTAAAATATGCACACTACTATATATAAAATAGATAACCAACAAGGACCTACTGTATAGCACAGGGAACTCTACTCAATATCCTGTAATAATCTGTAATGGAAAAGAATCTAAAAAGGAACATATATAAAACTGAATCACCTTGCTGTATACCTGAAACTAACACAACATGATAAATCAACTATATTTCAATAAAATTTTTTTAATTAAAAAAATTAAAAGGGTCCCTCACTGCAGATAATTTTAGATCCCAGTGGTTGAAATCAAATTGAACTGTGTAAATTAATCCATTGCCAAGAAGTGCACTCTTAGCAGAACTTCGTTTAGAGCATAGAAATACAGATCGTTCTCAGTTTTTGTATTCGATGCACAATTCCTGAAAAGTTTGAGGTGTCAGATGGGAGAGGTCAGATTACTTCTAAGGTATGTGCCTACCCTGGTTATGTGATTAATCGTTCATTTAACAAACGTATTGTTAAATGTTCCAGGTGCTTAGGATACACTAGTGAATAAAATAACAAAAATAGAGTTTACATTCTGGTGGAAGGAGAAGGATAAACTATACATATAATAAGCAAGCAAATTACACAAATGTAAAACAGTAAATCAGTGACAGAAATGCAAGTTAGGAGTGCCAGGGTTGGGGGTGTGTGTGTATGTGTGACCATTTAGAATACTGTGGTAAGGGTAAGCCTCATTGAGAAGGTGACGTTTGAGTAGAAGTTTGAAGATGATGAGGGGTTAGTCATGTCGCTTTATGGGGGAAGAACGGTCCAGGCTGAGGGAAGTGCTAGTGCAACGACCCTGGGCTAGGGTAGCTGGGAGGATGGGTGAGGGAGCAGCAAGGAGGCCAGTGTACTAGAGCAGGGTGCTCCAGGGGAGGTGATTGGAGACGAAGCTGGAGAGGGAATGGCAACCTGGATTTCTGGGGCAACTTTGGCTTTTACTCTGAGTGAAATAGAAACTACAGAGCATAGGGCCAGGAGTGTAGGGGTGGCGGGCTTTAAAAGGGCCATTCAGTCCACTGTGTTTAGAATAGAGTGTGATGGGAGATCAGTTAAGAGGCTGTTCCCAGTGAGAGATGATGATGACTTGGTCTAGGGTGGTAGCAAGAGAGGTGGTGAGAAGTCGGTAGAGTCTAGTTATATACTTTCACGATGGAGCTAACAAGATTTCCTGAGCTATGGGGATGTAGCATATAAGAGAAAAAAGGAATCAGTTGTCTTGGTCTCATATCTTTTTTTCTACCATTATAACTTCAGAAATGTGCTTCCTCAGAGAAACTTTTCTCTTTATTGTGTGTAAAAACTACACTGAAGAGCCATGAATTCAAACACTGGATTGTGGCCTCCTTTGGGATGGGCCTGTATCTTTTCCCATCTCTGAGTCTATCATGAGACATGATTCCAGGTATAATACAGGCTCTTAATAAGTGTTTTATGGTATAAAAATATTATACTTTCATTTACACAGAAGATACATGTGTGTAATTCTCCCATACTTTCCTTGAGACAATAACAAATAATCCCAGCAAGCTATCATACCATATCATCTATTAAATATGTATATCAGTGTCTATATGCCATTGATTCTTATTTGGTGGATTTTACTTCCCAATGGCAGTTTAAGCAGTTTAAGCTGCTCTATGGGTTAAATGATTATTTCCAAGTTTTACTGGAATTCCCAGCTCAAAGAAGCACAAGAAGATAATTCTTCAGGAGCACCTCTTGTGGTTCAGGATCTGGACTCTGGTGACAGCTCACCAAGACCAGAAGATCCTCACACACATACTCTCTGCTGTGGAGGTAATGGAATGGTAGACATTTGGCATTTTGTAAGATTTGTTCAACGGAAATGCAAACCGAAGAGCTACATTTTTGGAGCTTCAACCATGCCCCTTTTGAAATCTAACTTCAATCGGACCTGAAATCTAGCCCCTTCAAAAACTCTGGCTTTTAGCCTAGGGCCCTGACATCAGCATCCTCTGGTTTTAAAAACAGAATCCCATCCAGAAGAGGTAAAGACACAACTCTCTGGAGGAGCTGTGCCGGACCTTACACCAGGCCCTCCACATGCATAATCCAGCTGACCGCAGCCTTTCACCTTTGAGGCCTGCGTTACCATCCCAAACGATAGACTGGAGAACAGGCTTTGAGTTGAAGCAACTTGCCTAACGTCACCCAGCTAGTTGATGCAGCCGGGATTTAACTCAGATGGTTTGATCCAAAGCCCTTTTAATGTCCACCATCCCACTACTCTGCCTCAACACAATGTAACACTTGCCAAATGATAGTCCCATTCCTTCCTCTGACATTCCTTCCTCCATCATCCCCTTGTGGAAAACCCTGTGTAAAGAGAGACCAGGGTATCTCTTCCAATTTCTATAGTTTACCAACCCTGGGCATTCATCTTGTCTGGATTGAACTTCAGCCAGTTCATTTTTAGCCAAGTTTCCAATTTAGGCTGCCAGTGGGCAAAATACAAAAACCAACCTGTCAGAATCAGTTGAAAAAGAAATACAGGCTGGGGATTCTTGGCATAATGATGAAGCAGGAGGTCCAGGTCCCTTGCTGGTGTTTTAAATGGTCTCCTACTGACACAGAACAGGCAACATCCCTCTGGCAGGAGACACAAGAGCAGCAACCCCTCCGTGGACGAGCAATCCCCATAAACCACCTTTTGGGTTTTCGGAGAGAAGGACGGATTTGCTGGAGCCAAAATGAAACAAGACTCTAACTGTGCCACCTCAGCACCTGAAATTGAATAGTGCTTGGTGATGGTACAAGGAGCACGGTAAATATTAAATCAGCCAAACTGAATTTGATTGACCACGGGAGTCAAAGCGGGAAACCAGAAAGAATTGATTGAAATGGTTCTGCTCATCCCTCTGTTCACCCTCCACCTACATCCAGCCTTCCCTTTATGTGTTCCTTCCACCTGCTCAGTCCTCAGCTGCCAGCAGTGCTGTGAACACACTAACCCTAAGGAAGCCTACGTGGGAAGGTGAGGGGGCAGAACCTGTGGGCCTCAAGAGCGCTGAGGCTCCAGTCTTTTGTCTCCGCTCAGCCTGGAAGCAAGGGTAAAGTCAGGAGAGAAAGATTCAGAGCAGATGTGGGTGAAGATCCTCCAGATTCTGATGGGAGGGAGACCAAGAAAGAGGGAAGGAGGAGAGTTGATAGGAGGTGAAAGTTAAGGAGGCCAGGGAGTGGAAAAACTAGGAAAGGGAGGAGGGATGGAATGAACTAAAAAGGCAGGACCCTACCCAGAAACCACCAGGGAGGCCCTCAGAATAACTTGCCCAAATACCACTACTGTGCCGTCCTACTCTGTCTTCCAGTCCCTAGATAATTTTAAAATTTAAAATCGGTATCAAGACAGATGTCTGAGAAGTCTTTTAATCTACCTACTGAGCCCTGGTGGGACTGAAGGCCATCCGCCTGGAGCCCCGCTGTCTTCCTTCACAGACCCACTGGCAGTTACCCGCCTCCATCTGTGTGCAGGTCTGTCTTCCCCCATTCCCCAAAACGGAAAGGCTGTCAAGGGCAAGGACTGTCTCTAATAGGTCTTTTTAATTTTTTTAAATTTAATTTAATTTTTTTATACAGCAGGTTCTTATTATCTATTTTATACTTACTAGTGCATATATATGTCAATCCCAATCTCCCAATTCATCCCGCCACCACAAATAGGTCTTTATAGTCCCTGCCCTTAATATGATTCCTGCCTCATGGCAGGGACTTAATAAATAAAAAACCTAAGTACCATAAAACCAAATCATTGGGTAGACACACTATATCCTGTGTGACTGCATGTATAGAAACATCCAAAACAGGCAAAACTAATCTGGGGACAGGAGTCAGGATTATTTTTGAGTAAGGGTAGTAATGGGAGGTGGTGTGAGGTGGCCTTTTAGGAGTGATGATATTCTATCACTTGAGCTGGGTAGTACTTTTTTTAATATTATAAATCTGCTTTATTTAGCAATCGTAGCGGCAAAGAGCAGAGGAAACATCACAGGGATACAGACCCTGTACATCACAGAACTAGCCATTTGTACTTTCATGATCACTGCAAGGGAGGACCCAGCGCCTGTATGATGGGGAATTCCTAGGCCAGTGGAAAGCAAGGGGGAGTTGCCCCGTTGTGGCGTAGGACCCAGGCGGTGACCTTCTGATAGTGAGCAATGGAAGCTCAGGTGGAATAGGTGTTGGCAGAGAGGAGATGAGGGCTCTCAGCAACTTCAGTTCTAACTCAAGGAGTAAAAGAAGTAGGAAGCAGGAGAGAAGAAGGAACTGGAGGAGAGGGCAATGCAGCTGAGAGGGGGCCTGAGACATTGTGGAACCAAGGCAAAGGCAGGGCTTCAGTGCTTATAGCTCTTCCTGCTGGAGGAGGAGTCGGGGGTGTATTTGATGGTGGAACTGCTGCCCCCGGCGGAACTGAGGCCACTTCCCACGGCAAGCTGAGTAGTACTTTTTTTGTGTTTCCATTGTGAAATTTAATAAGCTGTTCACTTATGATTTGTGCACTTTTCTGTATGTATATGTATGCTTCAATAAAAAGTTTACTAAAATTAAAAAAGAAAAAAGAATTAGCTACTCCAGACAGAGAATCTATCAAAAGAAATTGAGGTGGGTGAGAGATTTCTTATTATACATGGAGCTGCTTCTCCTTTCTTCTGCTGAGTATGAATTAAAATAGCTTGCAAATTATGTGACAAGCCTCACTAGCACTTCCTAAACATAATTACTCAGTAGCGTGTCTTATTTCACTGCTGATCAATCACTGATCCTTAACAGGTCAACAAAAAGAAATGCATCCATATGTATGTGCAAAGCACAATCTAATTAAGGACCTCTGTAGTCCCATGTTCTATATTACTGATTCCCAAAAATGTTGTTTCACTGGAGGTGAACAAGAAGCCTTTTCTGCATCAGTAAGGTTTCAGACACTGAAAAGTGAATTGTGCCTCTGATTAATTGACTTTAATAATAATACTTTTATTTATATAGAGACTTTGCCAAGGCATTCGGGGAGCTGTAAAGCAACCCATAATCCATGATTAAAGCATTACACAAGCAATATATAACATGCCTCCCTCCTAGAGTAAAACAAAGGGAAGAGATGGATGGGGCTGAGATATGAAGGTGCAGGAGAGGGAGTGGGCTGTAGATTCAGTGTGGAAAGGGTGATAGATGCTTCATTAGGGAAAGAGGGGAGTTTTCCTGGGATTGGTGAAGGAGTGTAATTTAATAGAGTTGCATGGCAATAGTGGCCTATGGGGAGTCAGTCCGGGCCTGCAGAGATGTGTGCACTTCCTCCACTCCAAGCCTGATGGAGAGAGCACAGATAATCATCACATCTTTCCTGTCAGCTACATCCTATCTATGAGCAAAGTTTTTCATAATGATCCAAACAGCAGAAGTTAAGGGGAAACATATAAATTATTCCTCACTTCTTGACATTGGCAAAAGATCTAGGTAATTTTCTTTTTATCAGCTCTTAGTGAAGTCCTGGGAAATATAAACATATGTGCAAGTGACTGTGAAGGTGCCCAAGTGTGAAAGTTCTGAGAGAACAACAGCAGGAACTGAGAATTAGGTGTGATCAGCTGGGGCTTCCTTCCTCTGCACACCCGTCCCCAGTCCCACCTGCACGCCTTTCCCATGCCTGTGCTCTGCCTGCCCCAACCTCCATCTGGCCACATGACATCTCTCCTCACTGTAGCCCCTCGCTTGGTCTTTTCAGTTTTTTACTTTCTTTTATTGTGATTTGCAACCAATGCATGGACGTTATTTTAAGATGTGCAAAGCATAGAAAGAGGTAAAGAAGTAGAAAAAAATTATGCCTCGTCCAACCACCCAAAAGGAACTGCTTTTGAGATTTTCTAAAATATTAAATATTGCATTAATGTGTATGTGACATATTTATGAGAATAACATCTCCATGGATATGTACCAAAGTGTTTTCGGTGGTTATTCTAGGTGGTGGAATGATGGTTGATTCTCACTTTTATCTTTATACCTTTATATAATATTGGGGAAAAAATATATATGTAGGTATCTGTTAGTTAAAATCAGGGAAAAACAATAAAGTAAAAAGAGTCAAGCAGGTTATTTCTCTGTTGAGCTTTGTCACCTGATATTAAATGTTATCTAGTCCATCTTTTTTAGATGGGATGATATAAAATATGACTTCCAAAAAGATGAGATGGCAGATGCTGAAACAACTTTTTTGGACAGAAAGTTGGTGGTCTAGTTCTACTCCACTCTAGGTTACAAGTTTAATTTGTATTTAGTTTGGTCATATGAGTAATAAGAGAGTCACTGAAGGAAAAGTACAAATAATTAACAATAACCACAAGTGATGAGATGGAAGATTAACAGTGACACAGCCCCACTAGCAAGGAGATATGTGCAGTTAAACAGAAAGGCCAAGATCACTAAAGGGAATTTTTCGCTGGCCAGGGCTGAGGCAGGGAATTCCCTATGGCTAAATTAATTCCACCTAGTCCCTGGGTATATCAAATCAAATCTTTATCTTATGCTGGGTAGATACAGTGGCTAATATCTACCCAATAGACAATGACGTTGTCTGTAATGAAGTAAAAAAGTTTTAAACCCCTCTTTTGTTTTGTGTTGTTCTTATCTAGGTTGGCTATGTAGTCATGTGCCTTTGTTTGATGAAAGCTGAAAAGATGTTCTGTCAGGGAAGAAGGGGAGCCAGAGTTTACTGGGAATCCTTGGGCAATGAGTGATTGATTAGTGGGTGAGGAGTCAAGTGAGAGCTAGTGCCCTGGATTGAATAAAAGAGCCTCCATTATTCAGAGAATGCTAGAGAAGGATGGAGAGAGACTGCATGGAAGGGTGCCATGAGTCTGAGAAAAAAGCAACTTTCTGGAAAAGAAAGCAGACATTAGGGCAAAGGAGGCGACCGTATTCTACCTACTGAGCAAAAAATTTGACAGTAGGAAGGACAGAGGATAAAAAATTAGTCTAGAGGGAGGCAGACTGTAGAATGTTATATGTGTTTTGCTTTCGTGGGACTATTTCTCCTTCAATATTTGCCCTTCTCTTGATTGCTGATTACATAATCACCAATTTTATAGATTTTTATGTTCAAGATGAGAGATTTTTTTTAAACTCTGCGACTGATGCTACATGATTGCTTAGTCTTATCTCTTGGCATGTTTGTATTTGCCTGCAGTATGTGGCATCTGAGACCATTACAGAAGAAAGAAAACAGGGAAGAATAGAAGCCATCTCTGTTACTCAGAGTGGGGTAGCAGCTGAGTCAAAGCTGGGATTATCAGGTAACAAACTGAGGTTCGATTCTTGGATTACTTTGATGTGATAAGACTGTCTTTCTCTAAACAGTGTTTATCAAACTGAAGGTTGGGGTCCGTTACTGAATTGTGAAATCAGTTGGGTGGATTACTCAGCATTTTTACAAAATTAAAGAAATAGAACAGAAAATATCAGAATGCACTGCATGTAGTAAGGGCAAGTATTGTTTCATAAAACTTCTGTTGTTGCACGCACACACATGTACACACATACATACTCCTGTGTGTACTGATTTGCAATGTAAAATGTATTTTTTTATATGTGTCAGAGTAAAAGAATAATTTCAAAGCTACTTTCATACAGTACATTCTTTAATAATACCAAATTACAAGTTAAAAATATGGAAGCATTATAATCCCAATTCTTTGGAAAATTATACTTTATTGCAGTAATTTTCTATAAGGATTTTGAAGCAAGGAGAGCCCAGGCTTGAGTTGTTTCAAACCAGACTAAGCAAAGACATTCTCAGAAACTGCACCCAACTGGCAGGTTAAACCTTTCAGTAAAACTAGTGAGGGTGAATGTATCTTTGTGTGAGTGGGTATTTGACTTAACACATCACCTTTTGAAGCCCAAACACATTAAATCTACATATGTTCAACTTTTGGTAATTTAGGATAATACATGGAGGCTAGTGGATCAGAGAATTAAAAATACTAGGTAAGGGGCTTCCCTGGTGGCACAGTGGTTGAGAGTCCGCCTGCCGATGCAGGGGACACGGGTTCGTGCCCCGGTCCGAGAAGATCCCACATGCCGCGGAGCGGCTGCGCCCGTGAGCCATGGCCGCTGAGCCTGCGCGTCCGGAGCCTGTGCTCCGCAACGGGAGAGGCCGCAACAGTGAGAGGCCCGCGTACCGCAGAAAAAAAAAAATACTAGGTAAGAAAAATATCACTTGTATTTGCTTTGGAATATGCTACTTGAGTTTTCTTATTAGATTTACCTCACTATGTACATTTCCTGTTTAGTTGTATTAAGATGAATTTCCTTCTCTGAACAGACTTTCTGACAGAAGGTAGGTAACTCAGAAGCAAACTGAGTGATTGAAAATTGCCACTTTGACATTAAAATTTGCCTCATATAATCCATGAAGAAGCTATCTTCTATGAAATTTTGCAGCTGGCAAAATTCAGTTATGACATATATATTTGAGTATTATTTCTTCTATTACATAGTATTTGACATAGAAAAGAATTAATTTGTCTAATCAAGCTTAAGTCCTATTGAAGATGAATTTGTCTTAGAAGTACCAAAACATTTTTATTATTAGGAAATTTTACACCTAAGGCTGTCTTGTTGTATAGTCAGTGGAGGGTGAATAGCATCCTACCTTGATATTCATGCGCACACCCACCTGAATTGATCCATATACTCCCCAGCCAGGTCCTTGCTACTTTTCCAGGACGTAACTCAAGAGCTTGGTGTAGAATGAGTCATCAGTGACCTGGATGTAAGAAAATAAATTATTTAAGCAATAATGTATTTTAATTTTATTTTAACATACTTTAAAAAATCAATACCTGGGCTTCCCTGGTGGCGCAGTGGTTGAGAGTCCGCCTGCCGATGCAGGGGACACGGGTTTGTGCCTCGATCCGGGAAGATCCCACATGCCGCGGAGCGGCTGGGCCCGTGAGCCATGGCCGCTGGGCCTGCGCGTCCGGAGACTGTGCTCCGCAACGGGAGAGGCCACAGCAGGGAGAGGCCCGCGTACTGCAAAAAAAAAAAAAAAAAATCAATACCTGAAATTCCCCCCAAAAGGAAGCACTCAGTGAAGAGAAGGTGGTGTAAGTGATGAGGAGGCATTGAGGAAGATAAAGAGCAGTGAAAAAATCAATTGCACGAGTTTGGCACCAAACTCGTAAGGGGAAGCATTTTTAAATCTTTTTCTTTGACAGTATTGCTAACTGAACTCCTAGGCAATCAGTCTTCTATGAAGTAGCATTTTAAGAGCTTATACCAACAGATTGAAATGTGGTGGTTGCTTTTTGAATTTTCATTCTCTGAAAATTCATCTTTCAATCTGTTCCTCACTTAGTTGTTTGGAGTTATGTAGTACTCTCTTTAATAATTAGCAATCAGATTTCTTCAAAAGAAAAAAAATCCCTTGCAAATTATCTTTTTTTTAAGAAGAGTTGCTGATTAAAGAGCACTAGTTCTTGGTAAGAGTGCTGTAGATTACTCGGCAGCACACATCTTTATTCATGAACACCCTTTGAAATTCAGTTTTGCATGTATTTAATGTAATTTTTTTTCAAAATGAATGAAGTTATTTAAAAATGAGAATAAATACCCCGCATTTAGTCCTTTGAAACAATTAAAATAGTCAAAAGTGATTGTCCTTAAAAAGCCTCTTTGCTTAGAAAAGCATATTGGCTATCACTTTCTTTGTAAGTTTTAAAAATACTAAACACAATCTGTATCAAAACCATAGCTGTCTTTTTTGCAGAAATTGACAAGCTGATATTAAAATTCATATGGAAATGCAGGGAACCCAGAATAGCCAAAACAGTCTTGAGAAAGAAGAGCAAAGTTGGAGGACACACGCAACAATTTCAAAACTTACTACAAAGCTACAATAGTCAAGACTAGCATAAAATTAGCATATGTTTAGACATATAGAGCAATGGAACAGAATTGAGAGACCAAAAACAACCCATACATTTATGGTCACCTAATTTTTGACAAGGGTGAAAGAGAATTCAATGGGGAAGAATAGTCTTTTCAACAAATAATGCTAGGACAACTGGATATCCAGGTACAAAAAAATGAAGTCATATCCCTACTTCACACCATATACAAATTTTAATTCAAAATTAATCATAGACCTAAATGTAAGAGCAAAAACTATGAAACTCTTAGAAGAAAACTTAGAGGTAAATCTTTGTGACCTTGGATTAGGCAATTGTTTCTTAGAAATAGCACCAAAAAACAAGTAACAAAAGGCAAAATGGATGGAACATCCTCAAGGATGAGAACTTTTGTGCTTGAAAGGATAGCTTCAAGAAAGTGAAAGTTCAACCACAGAATGGGAGAAAATATTTGCCGATCATATATCTGATAAAAGTTTGATATTCAGAATAAACATTTATAACTCAACAACAAAAGACAACCTAATTTTAAAATGAGCAAAAAATTTGAATAGTGTTCCTAGAATCTATTTAAGTGTTCAGTAATTACGTGAAAAGGTTCTCAGCATCATTGTTATTAGGTAAATGTACATCAAAACCACAATGAGATACCATTTCACACACGTTAGGATGGCTATGATAAAAAAGATGGACAATAACTGATTCTTTGTTATAAAGCAGAAACTAACACACCATTGTAAAGCAATTATACCCCAATAAAGATGTTAAAAAAAAAAAAAAGATGGACAGTCATAAGTGTTGATGAAGATGTGGAGAAACTGGAACCCTCATGTATTACAAGTGGGTACGTGAAATGGTTCAGCTGCTTTGGAAACAGTTTGGAAGTTTCTGAAAATATTAAACTTAGAGTTACCATATGTCCCAACAATTACATTCCTAGATATAGACTCAAAGGAACTGAAAGCATATGTCCACACAAAAAATTTGTACATTAATGTTCATAGCAACATTATTCATAAAAGCTGAAAAGTAGAACCAACCCAAATGTCCAGTCCACTGACGAATGGATAAACAAGATGTATATCCTCACAATGGAGTTTTATTTTTCAGCTATGAATTATTAAGCTATGAAAAGAAATAGAGTGCTGATACATTCTACAACATGGATGAACCTTAAAATCATTGTGCTAAGTGAAAGAAGCCAGACATAAAGGCCACATATTGTATGGTTCTACTCGTATGAAATGTCCAGAATAGGCAAATCCGTAGAAACAGAAAGAGGAATAGTTGGCAGGGCTGGAGGGAGGAGAGCAAGAAGAGTGACTGCTAATGGGTAAGGGATTTCCCTGAGGGGATGAAAATATTCTAGAATTAGATAGTGATAGTGGTATATAATAATACCACTAAAAAGTACACTTTGAAACGGTTAATTTTATGGTATGTGAATTATATCATAATAAAAAAACAAAAAATACATTTTATGGGACAACTGAGGAAATTTAGATGTGGTCTAAATATTAGACAATATTAGGGAAGAATTTCTAATTTTCTTAGGGTGAAAATGATATTATGGCTATAAAAGAAGAATATTATTTTAAATTGACAAATTCTGAAATATTTAAGGATAAAATTTATGATGTTTGCAATTTATTTTCAAATGGTTCAATAAGAGAGAAATATTTTTATATATGTATAAATAAAGCAAAGTTAGCAAAACAATGGTTCAGTCTAAGTGAGGGGCATCTGAGTATATACTCTACTCTTTTTCAACTTTACTTGAAATTTTTCGTGAAATAAAGTTGGGAAAAGAAGAAAAAAGTTCCTTAAAGTTTCATCATTAGTCACGTAGTAAATATTTTGTGGGTTGGTTTTTAGAAGCAAGAGATAATTTATAAAATGCTATACAAAATTTAGTGATTTCTATTTTAAAACTCTGCATCTTTAGAGATTGGAATGTCTGTCACCACTCAATTATGACAAATGCAAAATCCATTATTTTATGATAAGTCAATTGTTAACCGTCATTATTTTATTTTATAAATTTAAGACATGCTTTACTTTCCTATTAAAATTCTTTTTAGAAAAATTTCAGGGCTGCTCAGGATTAGATGATAATAGCAAGCAACAATTATTTTGATGGCAAACTTTATTTTCCAAGCTGCAGGGAAAAAATTTTATTAGGACAGTCTTCAGACTGCAATCCATAGTTACATTAGTAGTTTTAGTGACAGTGGGGGGCTTGTTTCATTGAAGAACTGCCTGTATTCTAACAGTATAATTGAAACCCAGAGGCCCATGTAACCAATGTCTACTCTCATTTGTACATATTGGGCAGTTATTAAGAAATAAAAACACCTGGGAATGACCTCTTCCCTGCTGCCTTATGTCTGACATTACCTTTTGGTGAGGCTCGGAGCTTTTCTGCAGGAAGTGCTCTCTGATCAATCTTGCTCAGATCCAACTTTCACTTACATACTCTTTGCCTTTGTTCTACCAATTTGAAGTAACAGACATGTTGCTTTGAATTGCTGTTCCTTGTTTTGTGTGTCTATATGATTTTTCTTCCTGGATTTTCAAAGGACGAGGGCAACCAGTTCTTCTATTTCTATTTAATTCCATTCTTCTTTCTTCACCCCTTCAAGTAGAACTTTGCCCAGAGCAGTTACTTCATTATGGCTGCTCAAACGTGTTGGCTTATGATCTAACTGGTTGTTACCAAGTACAACACAATGTCATCAGGGGCTCCCTTTCCCTTTTCACTTGACTTGAGGCCTACTGTGATTTCCTCTTTATGGAAGAATTCGTCCCAATTACTCCTGTGGGGTGGCCAGGCCCCTCTGATTCCCCTTTGGTTCAGTGACTGAGTGACCCAGTGAGACACTGACCAGTCAGACATAGCAGTGCAAGACAGGAGTTGGACAACACTGGGTGTGTTCTAAGCTCCTGTCCCTCATCGCTCCTTCCAGAGGTACATTCTTATTCTTTATTTCCATTTCTAAAACATACAGCATAGGATCTGCAACTCATTCCCAATAAGATAATAAAGAATTGAAAATATTTTAAATGTCTCCTCTCCTTAGATTAATTGCAATTCAATAACCCATCAAAATGTGAAACTAAGGAGTGAAACTCCAACCATGAAATTTCAGATATTATACTGCAAGAGAAACAAGTATTTTCTGGCCATCTTGGTTTCCTCACCCATCTCATAACCTTTCTTAAATTGAAAGCCATCATGCTCCTTAGGGGTCACTAGTTCACATCTAACGTTGGCACAGGTTGTTGCCTTCTTGGTGACAACTTGATATTGACGTGGTAATTTCATTTCCTGTTCCTTGTAGGAGGATGCCCAATGCACAAACTCCATCTAACAGATTTCCACCAATATTTAGCACTCTGTAGGAAACCAGACACCAGGGAGTGAATAGCCTGAAGGAAAAAGCCTCTCTCCCTTGAGTACTTCCTTTAACAAAAAGTTGACCCGTCCTTCATTCTTCTGCAGGGAGGGCTAAGAGGAAGGGGTGGAAAACTTAATTTGCAACTTTCCAACCTCTGCTGGGAATAAATTCGATAAGCATTGGGATTCACCAGAATCTGATTTGCTAATCTTGAGAAAGTCGTTTATATGTTTAACATGAATTTAGAGATACTCTTGCAAGGAGAACCAGGCAGCACAAGTGTTGTGCTTTTGATTTACAGCTTCAATAGTGAGACTCTGAATGTATTTCAGATGATGTGATCACATTCTATGAATATCGTGTGAACTCTGTGTAGATCATTTACTGACTTGCCTGATAATAAAACATCAGAATATGAACATTTCTTCCTTTGGGAGCATAACAGAGAGACAGACACTGTATGTGGCTCTGTAGCTGTATAAGCCAAAATACTGAGAGCAATCATCCCTAAAAACTGGGGCCACTGTAAAAGTTAATTTGGATTCAGGTAATAGAAGTATTTAAAGTCAGAGAACTGAAATCATAGGTTAGAAGTACCAAATGTCACGAATAGTTTTTGAAAGGTTCTATATGAGATACTGATTTAAAAAAAAACAAACCCATATCTCAGAATAGTTATTTAATAACAGTAACGTGGACACTAATTCTTATGTTAATTTCTTCCAAATGATAATAATGCTCTACATACCTGTAGTGTTTTACTCTATATAAGGCAACATGTCACAATGGTTAAGAATATTGACGTTGCTAATTACTAGCTGTGTGACCTTGGATAAGTTTCTTAGCCTTTCTGTGTCTCAGTTTTTTCATACGTAAAATAGGAATAAGGGAATAAGCCTACCTCCTAAGATTGTTGAGGGCTGTGTTAAGACACTTACAGCACTTAAAACGGTGCTGTACTTACAGAGTAAGCCCTCCATAAATGTTAGCTCTTAGTACTATTTTCTTTTTCATAATCTACGTTCATTTGTTAGTCACAATAAGCTTTGCAGTGTTAAAGTATGTTAGTGTGGTAGCCAGTGACAGAATTAGCTTAGGCAGAGAGGCAACTTACTTTGACTCAAGGGACCCAAGGGAGGGTTGGACACCCAAAATTGTGAGAAGGTCTTCCACCTCACTAATTTGTTCTTTGACTATAATCATTCTGCTGTTAAACCCATTTATTGTATTATTCTCCATCACAGTATGTTCAGTTACCTATTTTTCATAACTGCTTTCCTCTGCTTAATGTTTCTAATATTCCTCCTTATATCTCTGAATTTTTTTTTTTTTTTTTTTTTGCGGTACGTGGGCCTCTCACTGTTGTGGCCTCTCCCGTTGCTCTCCGGACACGCAGGCTCAGCGGCCATGGCTCACGGGCCCAGCCGCTCCGCGGCATGTGGGATCTTCCCAGACTGGGGCACAAACCCACGTCCCCCTGCATCGGCAGGCGGACTCTCAACCACTGCGCCACCAGGGAAGCCCATATCTCTGAATTTTATTCATTTAAAATCTTTGTTACATTAATTCTGCTTTTTTGGTGCAAGTTTTTCAGTATTTGTTTTCATTGTATAGTGTTTGTCCTTGTAAGATATCTCATTATTTGTTCCTTGGGATCATCAGCTAACTTTGTGTTCTGGAGGTCTTCCGTTCATCCCTCCAGATCCACTCACCATCTGTTCCTACCCTGCTCAGTATCCCTTACGGCTGACCTATACAGACAACATCAACAGGTTCCCTTGCCCTCTGGCTTCCTATTGGGTTCAGCCACTGGGAAGAACCATCAGGAGAATGGTGGGAGGGGAGAATGTGAGGTCAAGTGTATTTATTCTCTCACTTTGCTCCCTATGGTGTTGGCAGTGTCCTTGACTGAAGATCAGAATCCCAACTTTCTCCTTGGGATTCTAATATCTCTTAACTCCTTTCAGGTCTGTTGCTAGCACTATACACTGCCTACATAACTATAAATAGTTTAATATTAAAGTTTTCTCAAATTATCAGGTTGAATATGCCACCATTTTCCGCTGGAACCCTGGCTTATATATTCAGCTAGTGGTGTCTACCTGGAGGGAAGGGCAAAAGCTTATTAGACCCTGGCTAGCATTTCCTCAAGTGAGTTAGAAGATGGTGAGTTCTATACCAAATGATTTTGGGGAAATGACCCGTGGTGAAGAGACCCTCGTGCTGAAATCCAGGATTAAGTCACCCTTGCATCATCCTTTCTACCCTGGGAGTTCAGTCCCTCTTCCCAGGAACTGCTTTTACCCAAGGATGCCATTGCTAAAGCTGCTGAGGGTGCTTTGAGGAAGCGCAGGTTGCTCAGGTGCTTGCCCGCTCATCTGCCCTGAGACCTGATATTCTTTATCTCTGCAGCTTCCAGAGCTTCTAAGATACTATCTTAAGGGCTCTGTGGTTATGGCAGAGAAGGCCATGATCTCTGCTCAGGGAATGTTGGGAAGAGAAAAGAACACAGCTAGAAAATTCCCTGCCAGCCTATCCCCATTTGGGACTTTAGAGCATGCCCCATCATCTACCCCACCCTAGACCTAACCACCTTCTGTTTCTCAAGAGTTTCTTATAGTTTTTGTTTTGTTTTGTTTTGTTTTTTAGAGGTTTAGAGCCAGCTCCGAGCTCTTCTTCAGCTTCTCTTGAGTGTGGTTTGGGGAAGGGAATCATTGGTGGATTCCTTGGACCTGTAATTGAACAGGGGTGCTCAAACAGATACTTATGTTTTGTTAGCATTGACATTTTGATTCATTAGGGCAATCATTATTTGCCCAAGGAAGCCTCTCAACTGCTATTGATTCATACGTAGGCTGATAATAAATAAGGTCAACCTTCAGAGGTCACCCAATCCATCTCCCTAGGAAAATCTGCACCCAACACTCTCACAGAGGACAGATAGAAAATCTCTGCCCAAGTGCAGGAAGGTCTGGCCCTACCTTCTATGGTTATTATACTAACACTGTCCTGAATATTATAGTGGATGTTCTGATGTACCACCCAGGCCCCCATCAGAAATGAAGGTTTGTTACCCCAGCTGCTGAGTGTGCTGTCAGCCCTTTGGGGGATTGCCTTAGCTGAAGAGATAAGAGGAGATATGATGATGAGAAGGTGCTGCTGCTGCTAAGCGTAAGAGAGGAGTCAGAGAACTATTAAAGTTTCTACCTTTGAGTAGCTCACAGTCTTGTCAGGAAGACAACTCATAAATAAAAAGAAGCATGATTGAGAATACAAAACAGTAGCTCACAGTCTTGTTAGGAAGACAACTCATAAATAAAAAGAAGTATAATTGAGAATATAAAACAGTAGGTGATAAACCACAACAGCGAGCCAGGCAACAACTACAGTAATTTTGGAATTTGGAGGAATATGCATGAGGCCCTTTTGGACAAGGACCTGGTTATGGAAGAGTCTGTATATAGGAGGGATTTGTAAAGAGTCTTGAGGCTGGATGAAATTAGCTAGGATATATTGCAAATATGGTTGATCTAGAGATGTCTTAACTATCAGATAGTGTCTATCCTATTTCAAATAAATTGATATGTATTGAGAGAATTCATCACCACAATAACCATGAGAACAGTCAAAAAATGGCTGAATTTTTCCCCAAAAAATGCCTACTCATGAGACAGGTACTGTTATTGTTCCCAACTCCCCAATAAGAAAGTAAGGCGCAGGATGGGTAAGTGACATGCTCAAGATTACACAGCTAGTAGGTGGTTGTGTTGGGATCCAAGTCCAAGTAGTTTGAGCCAAAGCATGCATTTTCCTACCATGTTTCCAAGGCTTTCCTCTGAGACACCAAAAGATGAGACTTGGATTGAAACTGTTTATGAAGTGATAGTTATGGATAAGCTACTATGGCTCTGGGAAGAGGAGCTTCTTTATCATTTTTCATCTTTTTTGCAAAAGCAATTTTTGCAGCAGCTCAAGTTATATCATGAGTAAATGAAACAGGTGCTCCTTAGACTTCCAGGCCGGTGTGTCTCTCACTTTGCAATTGCTGTAAGAGGTGAAGAAGATGAACAATCCTAAATGTTCATTATAGAAACCTGCATACCCTTTCTATTCATGTGGAGTCAATTAACCTAAGTTTCTTTAAACTGAGTTTTATGAAACAGGCAAATGTTTTAGGGTGTGGAAGGGCAAAGGAGAGGAAGGTGGTGTATCTTAAAAAAACCCACAAAGAACGGACACAGAAATAATAGAAAATTATCCCCTGCCCTTTCCTTTTATGGCAGTCTCTGATGCACATATGCACAGACTGCCTTATTGTTTTTAGTGAAAGTTAATAAAAGAGACTTTGTTTTGGAGATGGGACAATACCGTACCTGATGGCTGAACTATTTTGAGTTCAGCCTTTATGGCTTTATTGAACAGAGAATGTGTGGTACTGTGAGATGTCTGCACAGAACGCAGCCAGTCTGCACGGGACAAATGGGCTTTTATAAACAAGGGGAGAGCTATGCATTGATTCAAGAGATTCCTGAAATTGCTGATTCCTTTTAATGACTCTTCTTTGATAAAGTGTCTGCTGCCGTTCACCTGCAGGTAAACATGGGAGCAAAGTTCTGATTCCCCCAGGATTAATCATTTTCTTCTTTATCTGTATCAAAGTTCTTTGATATGGCAAAACTTCCTTTTTCAGTTGAACTTAACTGTATGTTTAGATTTCAATCAATAATAGTAAATATTGACTTGAAAGGTCATTGCTTACTTGAAGGAAAAGGGTTATCATTAGAAAAATTCCCATTTGCCAATTTTTTACTCTACTTCTTTCCATAAAAGAGGTAAACTTAAAAATCTTATTAATCTGAGAAAAGAAAGTTTGCTCAAAATTCCTTCACCGTTTCACCTTAATTCAAAATATTGGGGGAATTTTTCTGATTCTACATGGATTTTGTAGCATAGTATTTACAAGCACAGTTTGAAATCTCAAACACTTGAGCTGACTTGTGGTTGTACACCTTTTCATTGCCTAACATTGGGCAAGATAGCAACCTCATAAAAGGAGATCATGACAAGACCTACGTTTTATGGTGGTTTTGAAATTCAAAGTATATAATCAATATAAAGAATTTAGTTCAGTACCTGGCACATAAGTGCTCAATAAATATTAGCTATTAATGCTATCGTAATATTTAAAAACGTAAGTGTATGCAAGTTATGGTGTGTGTGTTTGCATAATCTAAAACCTGCTACACATTACAGAATCCATATGTAAGTGAGCTCAGCGATTTTCTTAAAAGACCAATACAGGGCTTCCCTGGTGGTGCAGTGGTTGAGAGTCAGCCTGCCGACGCAGGGGACGCAGGTTCGTGCCCCGGTCTGGGAGGATCCCACATGCCGCGGAGCGGCTAGGCCCGTGAGCCATGGCCGCTGAGCTTGCGCGTCCGGAGCCTGTGCTCCGCAACGGGAGAGGCCACAACAGTGAGAAGCCCACGTACCGCAAAAAAAAAAAAAAAAAAAAAATCAATACATTTAATTAATTAATTTATTAACATCTTTATTGAAGTATAATTGCTTTACAATGTTGTGTTAGTTTCTGCTGTATAACAAAGTGAATCAGCTATATGTATACATATATCCCCATATCCCCACCCTCTTGCGTCTCCCTCCCACCCTCCCTATCCCACCCTCTAGGTGGTCACAGAGCACCGAGTTGATCTCCCTGTGCTACGCATCTGCTTCCCACTGACTATCTATTTTACATTTGGTAGTGTATATATGTCAATGCTACTCTCTGACTTTGCTCCAGCTTACCCTTACCCCTCCCCATGTCCTCAAGTCCATTCTCTACGTCTGGGTCTTTATTCCTATCCTGCCCCTAGGTTCATCAGAACCATTTTTTTTTTTAGATTCCATATATATGTTAGCATATGGTATTTGTTTTTCTCTTTCTGACTTACTTCACTCTGTATGACAGAGTCTAGATCCATCCACTGCACTACAAATAACTCAATTTTGTTTCTTTTTATGGCTGAGTAATATTCCAATGTATATATGTGCCACATCTTCTTTATCCATTCATCTGTCAATAGATACTAAGGTTGGTTCCATGTCCTGGCTATTGTAAATAGTGCTGCAGTGAACATTGTGGTACATGACTCTTTCTGAATTATGGTTTTCTCAGGGTATATGCCCAGTTGTGGGATTGCTGGGTCATATATGATAGTTCTGTTTTTAGTTTTTTAAGGAACCTCCATACTGTACTCCATGGTGGCTGTATCAATTTACATTCCCATTCCCATCAACAGTGCAAGAGGGTTCCCTTTTCTCCACACCCTTTCCAGCATTTATTGTTTGTAGATTTTTTTTTTTTTTTTTTTTTTTTGTGCGGTACGCGGGCCTCTCACTGTTGTGGCCTCTCCTGTTGTGGAGCACAGGCTCCAGATGCGCAGGCTCAGCGGCCATGGCTCACAGGCCCAGCCGCTCTGCAGCATGTGGGATCTTCCTGGACCGGGGCATGAACCCACGTCCCCTGCACGGCAGGCGGACTCTCAACCACTGCGCTACCAGGGAAGCCCTGTTTGTAGATTTTCTGACGATGGCCATTCTGACCGATGTGAGATGATACCTTATTGTAGTTTTGATTTGCATTTCTCTAATGATTACAGGTGTTGAGCATCCTTTCATGTGTTTGTTGGTGATCTGTATATCTTCTTTGGAGGAATGTCTGTTTAGGTCTTCTGCCCATTTTTAGATTGTGTTGCTTGTTTTTTTTGCTATTGAGCTGCATGAGCTGCTTGTATATTTTTTGAAATTAGTCCTTTGTCAGTTGCTTCATTTGCAAATATTTTCTCCCGTTCTGAGGCTTGTCTTTTCGTCTTGTTTATGGTTTCCTTTGCTGTGCAAAAGCTTTTAAGTTTCATTAGATTCCATTTGTTCATTTTTGTTTTTATTTCCATTTCTCTAGGAGGTGGGTCAAAAAGGATCTTGCTATGATTTACGTCATAGAGTGTTCTGCCTATGTTTTCCTCTAAGAGTTTGTAGTGTCTGGCCATACATTTAGGTCTTTAAACCATTTTGAGTTTATTTTTGTGTATGGTGTTAAGGAGTGTTCTAATTTCATTCTTTTACATGTAGCTGTCCAGTTTTCCCAGGACCACTTATTGAAGAGGCTATCTTTTCTCCACTGTATATTCTTGCCTCCTTTATCAAAAATAAGGTGACCATATGTGTGTGGGTTTATCTCTGGGCTTTCTATCCTGTTCCTTTGATCTATATTTCTGTTTTTGTGCCAGTACCATACTGTCTTGATTACTTTAGCTTTGTAATATAGTCTGAAGTTAGGGAGCCTGATTCCTCCAGCTCTGCTCTTCTTTCTCACGATTGCGCTGGCTATTTGGGGTCTTTTGTGTTTCCATATAAATTGTGAAATTTTTTGTTCTAGTTCTGTGAAAAAAAATGCCATTGGTAGCTTGATAGGGATGACACTGAAACTGTAGATTGCTTTGGGTAGTAGAGTCATTTTCACAATGTTGATTCTTCCAATCCAAGGGCATGGTATATGTCTCCATCTGTATGTATCATCTGTATTGTATCATCTTTAATTTCTTTCATCAGTGTCCTATAGTTTTCTGCATACAGGTCTTTTGTCTCCTAAGGTAGGTTTATTGCTAGGTATTTTATTCTTTTTGTTGCAATGGTAAATGGGAGTGTTTCCTTAATTTCTCTCAGATTTTTCATCATTAGTGTATAAGAATGCTAGAGATTTCTGTGCATTAATTTTGTATCCTGCTACTTTACCAAATTCATTAGTTAGCTCTAGTAGTTTTCTGGTAGCATTTTTAGGATTCTCTATATATAGTATCATGTCATCTGCAAACAGTGACAGCTTTACTTCTTCTTTTCCGATTTGGATTCCTTTTATTTCTTTTTCTTCTCTGATTGCTGTGGCTAAAACTTCCAAAACTATGTTGAATAACAGTGGTGAGAGTGGGCAACCTTTTCTTGTTCCTGATCTTAGAGGAAATACTTTCAGTTTTCACCATTGAGAACGATGTTGGCTGTGGGTTTGTCATATATGGCCTTTATTATGTTGAGGTAGGTTCCCTCTATGCCTACTTTCTGGAGAGTTTTTATCATAAATAAGTGTTGAATTTTATAGAAAGCTTTTTCTGCATCTATTGAGATTATCATATAATTTTTATCCTTCAGTTTATTAATATGGTGTATCACATTGATTGATTTGCATATGTTGAAGAATCCTTGCATGCATGAGATAAACCCCACTTAACCATGGTGTATGATAAAAGATCAATACATTTTAAAAATCCTTGAACAGAGATGTCATTTGTAAAGGGATATCCAACATGATTTAAAATAATTAAGCATACACGCCAACAAAGCTTGATTCTATACTTTAAAATGGTGAATATATTTTCACTTCAGAATTCAAATTCATAGAGTCAGAATGCCCAGTAGAGATAAAATAACATACATATATAAATACCTACTAATTGAAATGATAATATATGCTAATTTTTAAATGCAGCTAGTGTGTGTAAATGTGACCGTCAGTATTTTAAATAAGGAACCGTAGGCCTGTCAGTTAGTGACAATGGCCTTCTTCTCATCATAGACAACTGGGGAACTACATTGTAGAATCACTTTTATATACTTTTTTCAAAATGCAGATACCAGGGTCTCACCTTGAATCAGAATTTCCAGAAGTGGAATCCAAATATTTGCACTTCTATTACTGTGGTCCTGCTGTAAATAACTAGAAAACTGGGGAAAATATATGAAACTGTGGTTTTTAGACATTAGATAACAGGCCGTTGCAAGACTCTTATCCATGGAAGGAGACAAACAAATGAGGTGAACCCTTCAATTGCCCCAGCTTCCCTGGAAGCTGTTTCCAGGGGGAACCCTAACAGAACCTGAAGGTTTCATTGTGGGTTCTGGCAGGCTAAAATGGAATGGGATTTGTGGAGCAGAGTATCATAGAGGAGGAAGTTGTAAAGAGAAATCTCCAGAGATCCCTGACATCTCTGGCTAGGTACCAACTTATACATGTGTAAAAAATATATATATATACACACACACAATATATGTATATATATTTGGGGGGAGGGTGACATTTTGCTCTGACATTATGTTTGTGAAGTTCATCCATGATGTGTGGCAGTTGCACCTTAATTGTCATTGCTCCATGTTCTTTGTTATTATATGATTAAAATACATGGTATGTATCATATGATGGCTCATAGGACTTTGGTTTTTATGGTTCTTTCATTCTTAGCTCTTACAGAAAATGGTGCTGTGAATATTCTCATATGTGTCTTTTGGCTCATATAAGCAAGCATTTTTCTTCAGTGTAAGCCTAGGAGAGGACTAGTTGGGTCATAAGATATGTATACATGTAATGTACATTTTTCCAGAATGATTGCACCAATTTCACTCCCCAGAGGGCATGAGAGTTCTAGTTGCTCCATAGTCTCACCAACACTGGATATTGTCTGTCTTTGTAATTTTAGCCATTCTGGTGGGTATGTAGTGGTATTTCATTGGGGTTTTGATTTGCATATTTCTCTGTTTAGTAATAAAATTGAGCACCTTTTCATATGCTTATTGGCCATCTGATTATCTTTCTGTAGGATTATCTATGTTTTTCTTATAGATTTATAGAAATTATTTTTACGTATTCTGGATTCAAGTCCCTTGTCTGTTATATGATTTTCAAACATCCTCTCCCACAAAGTGGAAGAGGTTTGCCTTTCACTCTGCTATTGGTTCCTTTTACTTTAGGAACAGGAGTTCCTAAATTTAATTTATTCTGATTTATTTATCTTTTCTTCTATGGCTAGTGCTTTTTGTGTTCCATTTAGGAAATCTTTACCAATCTCACTTCGTGAAGATATACTCCTGTGTTTTTGTTTAGAGGTTTTTCCTGTCATGATCATGGGAACAGTCAAATTTTATTTTCTGCATTTTATTTTCAGTTTTCTCTTTGATGTGGGTGTCCAATTGCCCCAGCACCATTTGCTGCAAGACCGTCTTCTCCCTTCTTCTCTGCTGTGCCCCCTTTTACATAAGTCAAGTGTCATATGTGGGTGGGTCTTTTGCTGGATTTTTTTTCTCTTCCAGTTCTCTACTAGTCTATCCTTGTGCCAGTATCACCATCTCAGTTGTAACAGCTTTAGAACAAGTCTTGATATTCAGTAGTGTGCCTTCTCCCAACTCTGTTCTTTTTCTTTGAAAGTATCTCAGCTATTATTAGCTCTCCCTGTTTCCATATAGATTTTAGAACCCGTTGGTCAATTTCTACCTTTTCTTTCTTCCAGTTCTGAGATTTAATTGACATACAGCACTGTTTGAGTTTAAGGCGTACAGCATAAAGATTTGACTAGTATGCATCATGAAATGATTACCACAATAAGTTTAGTGAACATGCATCATCTCATAGAGATACAATATAAAAGAAAACAATTTTTTTTCCTTGTGATGAGAACTTGTAGGATTTACTCTCTAAACAACTTTCATACATAATATACAGGAGTGTTAATTATATTTATTATGTTGTACATCACATCCCTAGTACTTATTTGTCTTATAATTGGGAGTTTGTACATTTTGATTGCTTTCATCCAATTCCCCCTCCTCCCTCTCCATTTCCATATAGATTTTAGAACCAGTTGGACAGTTTCTACCTTTTGGTGTCAGTTGTAATGTGTTCTTGGAATTTTTTCATTTTATCTAAAATTACAAATCTCTCATCATAATCCTAATATCCTCATATTATCTTTTTTATTGTCAGAGGACCAGTAGTAATATCCCTTTTTCATTTCTATTATTGGTTATTTTTGCCTTCTTTCTTTTTTCATGGATTAGTCATGCCAAGGTATTGTCAATGTTCATAGTCTTTGCAAAGAATAATTTTTTGGCTTTGTTAATTTCTCTTTTCTATTTATTTTCTTTTTAAGTAATTTCTGCTTTTATAATTTCCCTGCTTTTACTTACTTTAGGTTTCATTTAATTTTATTTTTGCAACTTCTTGAGATGGGTACTTAAATCACTGATTTTAAGACCTTTTGCTTGTCTAATATGTATGTTGACATTTATATATTTTGCTGGAAGCACTGCTTTCATTTCATCACACAAACCTTACTATGTTCGATTTTCATTATCATTCAGGTCAAGTATTTTCTAATTTCCATTTTGATTACTTCTGGGTAACATGGATTATTTAGAAGTATATTGTTGAAGTTCCAAACATATGGGAATTTTCTAGTTTTCTTCAGTGGTTGTGTTATTATGGATATCTAACTTATTTCTAGTGTAGTCAGAGAATATACTCTCTAATTTTAATCTTAAGAAATTTGTTAGAGTAGCTGATGAACTAGCATATGTCCAATTTAGATAAATGGTGCTGCAGTTGTTGGGCATACTCTTCTATGTATGACAGTTGCGTCAAGTGTATTAATCATCAAGTTCTTAATATCAGTTACTATTAATATGAGGATTTACCAGCTAAAGTGTCTCTTTCATTCTTTTTATTTCTCTGCTGAAATTCTCTGTTTTGTTCTTTTAGTTCTTTGAACATATTATTTTGAAGTTCATGTCTCATAACTCCATCAGGCAAAATAATAAATATCTATCATATGTTTTATTATCTTGGCTTTTGGTTAAGTACTATCTTCTCAAATGCCGAAATAGTTTTGATTGGATGCGAGACACTGTATATAAAAAAAAAAAATGGAGAGGAAGTTGAAGTTCTAGATAATGTTATCTTCCTTCAGTGAGAATTTTCTTTTACTTTTGGAATCTGGTCTTGAGCTAGGGCCTCCAGATCACCTTATAACCAGAAATTGAAATGTTTAGAAGTTAGATGTCAGTATCTGGCAGGGCTGTACTTCCAGTGTATATCCCTTTGGGGTCCCAGCTCACCTGTATAAATAGATTCCTGCTCTATAGAAAGCCTTGAGCTTCAGTTTTTGCCGCCTAGACCTATGTCTGCTTAAAGTTCTGCTCAGCTTCTCATTTACTGCTTGTAAGAATGCCATGTCTCTTGAAAGGATAGTGGCACCAAATGCCAGACTCACCTCTTTCGGCTTCCTCCCTCTCCCTAAGATGTTTCCTCACACATTTTTACTGCCTTGGGGTGTGTGTGTGTGTGTGTGTGTGTGTGTGTGTGTGTGTGTATGTGTATGTGTTCCAGCTTTCCTAGTTCTCAGTGGGAAGTTTGGTCCAAACAACTAATTTTTAATGGCTAAAAAGTAGAACCCCTAGCCCAGAGAATTTTAAGCTAACAGAGCAATCTCATCTCATCTTATGTGTTAATTGGTTTATAAACACAGACCTATGTCTAGAATTCTCCCGGCAGATTTGTGAGCTTAAAAAAAAAAGATTGTTGCTGTAAGCTAAGTTTTAGAGTGGCTTGCTATACAACTGTGGATAAATGATGCATATTTTGGTACTCGTACTTGATTTTGGTATTGCTGCCATAAGAAAACCCCAAAACATATCATCGGCTTTGGCATCTCATGGTTCATGGTAGCTGGAGTGGATACAAGGAGCATGTTAGTAAAAACCTAAAGGAGCTTGAAAAAAGCATTGGCGGAAGTCTAAAACCTCCCAAGGAAACTTTCAGTAAGAGCTAAAGGAAAGAGTAAAAATAACTAGAAGCTGGAGAAAAGGGGGCCCTTTTCATGCAGTAACTGAATGTGGAAAATGGAAAATATAATAAACTTGATGATGAGCGAAGAAATTTCCATGAAGAGCATGGATGGTTCTGCTTGGGTTTTTAGCTACCCATGGTGAAATGGGAGAGGAGAGATGAACCAAAAATGACTGTGGCAGGGAGAATTCTAAGACAGCCCCCCATGATCTCCACCTCCTGGTGTGGCACCCGTGATTAGGTTATATTATATGGCAGAAGGAATTTCACAGATGTGATTAGAGTTCCTAATCAGCTAACTCTGAGTTAATCAACAGAAGATTATCCTAGTGGGATTAACCTAACCAGGTGAGCCCCTAAAAGGGAGTGGTCCCTTTCTGTGAAGAGACTTGAAGTGTGAGAACGCTCTGGAAGGGCCACAGAGTAAGGACATGACAGTGTCCTCTAGGAGCTGAAAGCAGGAAGAAATAGAGACCTCAGTTACACCGTTCAAGGAAATGATTCTGCCATCACCTCAAGGAGCTTGCCAGCAGATCTTTCTCTAGACAACAGCTGCCTGATTTTAGCCATGTGAGACCCTGAGCGGAGGACCCAGCTAAAATACGCTCTGAGATAATAAATCTGTGTTGTTTTAAGCTACTAAGTTTGTGATAATTTGTTGCACAGAAATAAAAAACTAATACAGTAATTGTTCAGTTTCAAGGAAAATTGGAAGAAATATAAAGAAGCCAGGCCTTTTTAGATTTGAACGTAAAAGATGTCTTTTCTCAATCTGTTAAGATGGCAGACCACTCTCAAATTAGGAAACGGCTTCCAGGCAAAGACCAAATCTAGGATGGGCCACTAGGATCCTTTTATAAAACCTCAGAAGATGTAAGGTGGCACCTCAGAGACTTTCAAATAGGCGAAAGTTTTTCTAAAGATCTTAAAGCATGCCTCACAGACTCTTGTTATGCAATGGGGCTTTTTAGAATCTTAAGGGATTGTCACACAGCAGCTTCATAAGGACTCTAAGGTAGAAGAGAGCTTATCTTAAAGAGATTTGAGGTTGTGGCTTTCTTAAAAGGACTGAATTCATGGAGAGCTCACAGAATATTTAAGAGAACTGTTCTGATGGAAGCACCATAAGCTTAAACTAAGAACCAAAAACAACAGAAAATCATTCGCAAGGAGCGGAACTGGGCTTCCACAAGAAATTAACACGTGCCTGCCTGCTTTCCAGAATTACTGTGGACCAGTGACTATTGCATGCCCCTATTTCCCCACTTTTCCAGCTTTAGTCTTTGAATCAACTTCCTGCCTTCCGGTCCTGTCTCCATGATGGTGGCAGAACAAAGCCAGAGCAGCTTATATCTTGCCTTGAAGCCCATGGTCTCTGAAGGATCCATGCTGCTGTGAGGGTAAGCAGCTTTTGACACAAGCTTAGATCCGTTTTATGGCTCAGGGGCACTTGAGCGGCCACAGACTTCTCCAAACGAAAGAAGAGCCAGGTTGTGGAGAAGGGGACTGACGAGCTGGCGCCCCATTTTTTTACCTTCAGAATTCCCCATCCTTCTCATCATTAAGCACATATGTGAGAGCATGAGTACGTGTGCAAGCGTGTATGTATGCCTGTGTTCAAGTGTGTTTGGGTGTCTTTCCAAGATGACCTTCAAGCAACTCTCCCCTAACCTCTCCTCCCCAAACTGATACGTGCCCTTCTCTCTAATAGAAAAACTTCCTTTGCCCCTTTGTAACCAAATTCATATCCCTAGTTTAAAAGAAAAAAAAAAAAGAAACAGATATCTCTAGCTATTTTGTCAAACACGGGGCATATAAGAAAGGGAGATGCTCATATCAGATGTTGCCCAGGACCTATTTTACTAATTATTCCCTCAGTATATCATTTCCATGGGCCAGTCACTTAGTGACAACCCCTGGACATCCCAAATGTGGCCGCTGAACTCCCAGGCTGTCCTCATTAGCGTAGGTCCAGCCTCTGCACAGACGTAGAGAAAAAGCAAGCAAGCAAAAAAAAAAAAAAATCCGTCACTCAGGCACATTTCTCTCAGAGACTCTTTGTAAAAGAAAACGTGGGCTGACTGAATTGCATAATTCTCCCTCCGACAACCCCACCAGACAGTGTGGACTTTCTTAAAATGAAAAAACTGAAGAAAAGAGTTGTCTAAAATGGGCCACATGTGTTTTTTCCTTTCCTGAGGGAAAACCTGTTCGACTTTGGGTTTCACCACTCATAAATTATCAAGTTATTTCTCACTTATGGCATAAATATCAGTCTGGTTGGAATATGCACCTGCATGTCAGCTGAGACTGAACAGGTCTAAATTTGCAAAACATTAAATCAATAAGCATGTGTGAATGGGTAAACAGCATGATATCCTTAACTTAATAATGCCACGGCGTTGCTGTTAATCATCTGTTTTGCCACTTCTGAAGTTTTTTTTCCTTCTAATTTTATAGTGTTGCTAGAAGCCTAGATGAGTGAGGTCCTTCTATCAGAAGAAGAAAACAATGCACCTCAAAATAGGAAATGAGAAATATTCCCAAGGAGATGAAACCATGATAACATCCAAAGTGCTGCAGCCATTGCAAGATGCTGTATTCATAAGGAAGAAATAATAACTACAGTGCATCTTCCTTATTGTTTAAGGAGAAACCCCAGAACAGACAGGGTTACCGGATGTCTCTCGGGAAAACACCAGTCTTCCAGATGGCAAATGGAGGAAGATGTAGGAACAAATGAATAAAAACAACATTTCTTCTCCCTCCTCTGTTCTAGGGCTCCCCCAAAACATGTCTCTAAACCCGCAAGAACAGACTGACAATCTCCTTACATTAAAAAATATCCTTCTGTAGAGAACTACCCATCCCCACCATGGGCTCTACTTTTATGTTACTAAACAACTGCCATTACAGGCTAGATTGGTGTATTGAACTACATTACTTACTAATGCCCAGAACTTTTTCCAAAGATAATGTACTAGAGGGAACCACTAGCAGATGAGAGGTTTCATCTGGTGGAAGATATTGATGACAGCTACAAATTGGTGGGAACTATGGTCCTAAACAGTTCTGTGTAAATGCAAAGAAGGACAATAGTGTGGAAGGAACTGAGCTCCCAAGCAAAACCCAGAGGGACTCTAAACTTGGAGTTGGCAGGGGCAGATGTGGGAGTGAGAAGGGAGATGGAAAACATGGCATTAACTGGGATTCTATGTAAATACATAAAGCAGACTTGCCTGGCCTCTGTTCATTCACCTGATCAGTATACAGACCAACTCTCAACCGCTTATTCTAGTTGTATTGATGACTTCTACTCCCTCTCTACCACCATTAACACACATAAAGAGAGCTCCTAGGCAGCTTTTCTACTCAGGGGTGAAAATGAGCAAGAAAATATGCTAACATTTGCAACAGGAGAAAATCCGTATCTGCTACCTAAAAAAGAAGAATCTAGTCCATGTTTACATGTGGGTGGACAATGAATCATATGAAGAAATCCAGAATCATGAAATCAAAAGTTCAAGATAAAGAGAATATCTGATCCCCAATAAATGTGAGATAATTTAGGAAAGAGAATGGAAAAAGAAAAGTAAAACTGAAGTTATATTTTCAAAGAGATTCAAAATGTATTTTAAAGAGTATGTGTATTTTTTAAAGTCATGAAATACCTCTCAAGGGTTCATAAAAAATTAATAACAAGGTTGTCTCTAGGGCTGGAAACTGGATGAGAGAGATCTTGTCACCATGTGTTTTTTTAACATATTGAGTTTTGTCGCAGGAGAAAGTGTTACTATATAAATTAATAAAATATAATAGATCCATAAATTAGAACAAAGTACTATAGAAAAGGAATAATCAGAGTACATGAAGGCCCTCTTGGAAAGTAAAGACGTTATTGATGAAATAATAGAAAAGTTGGGATAAAAGAGTAAATATACAGAGAGACGGCAAATCTCACAAGTATGAGATTCATGAAAGGAAAAAAAGAGATATTATCAAAGAAATAATAGAAGAAAATTTCTCAGAGCTAAAAGGACATGAATCTTTGGATTGAAATTATCTTTTTCCTAATTCTTCTCTTCTGTTTTAAAAGACATCTATAAAACTATAATTATAAAACTATAATTATAAAACTATAATTATAAAACTGTGTTTATGGGCTCACACATGTAAAGATGTAATTTGTATGATAATAATAGACCGAGGGAGGAAAAAAGGGGTATATGTATATATTGGGGAAAAGGTTTTATATAATATTGAAATTAAGTTAGTATTAATTTAAATTAAGAGTGAATTTACTCACCAAATTCTTAGAAGGATGAATGAAAAAAAGACCCATAAATAAACATATCATTGTGGAGCTTCAGAACTTCAAGGATAGATAAAATATCTTAAATACTTCCATGGAAGAAAAAGAAGTCATTATATAAAGGAATAAAAATCAAACTGGCATGAAGCTATGCCTTCAAAATTCTGAGAAAAATAATTTTCAAGCTAGAATTCTACAACCCAGTCAAATTATCAATTAATAGTGATGGTAACATAAAGACAATTATAGATCTACAAAGCCTCAGAAAATTTACATATAAAATACTCCTTCTAAAGAATTTTCTTCTGACAAAATAAGATAAAAAGTAATTCAAAAGGGGTTGTAGGATGCAAGAAATGGTGGCACTAATTTGGGTGCACAATAAAAAGAAGTCCCAGGAGAAGAATTCTGTAGCAGGCCAGGAAATTAGAAGAGCAAGTCAGGGGGCTCCTACAAGAATGTATTTAAGTGGTAGCCAAAAGGGAACAGTGGTAGCATTACCTATAGCAGAGAAAATACCATCAACATCTTCTTTTCCTCTGATTGACTCACCTGACAAAACGGTGCAGGTTAAATTCCACTCTCTTCCTAGGCTGTGTCTGCACATCAGCAGCTGTTCATGACTGGGGACACAACTGCAGCTGGGATGACTGGTCTCTAAGTAATGGACCCCAAATCTCACAAGTACCCTCAGCTCCAACTACCAGTGCTGTTATAATTTCCAGTCCCTCTCTCCCATCTGACTATTTTACACTATATTCTTAGCCCCCAAACCTCATGCAGCTGTTTCCCATTTCTAACTCTTAGCTGATAACTACATTATTGATTTATTGATACAGTAGACATATTGGTCTATATGATTCTTTTCCTCATGACTGCAATTGATGAGATCAGTGTGGACACCTCCCTGACATGCACACACATAAAAAACCCCATGCGGTCTGGAGAAGCAGAGAAAGAGAAAGGCGGGCAAGTTGAGGGATGTCAAGATAAGAGGTGGAGTGAAGCCAGCTGGACTCACATTTCCTGTTTCCTGTTCCCTTTTAAGGTCCAATAGCTTTTCTGTCCTGAGTTCAATGAAATATCGTATCTTCACGTAAAAACTCCATTCCCTCCCCACTCCCCTTTCTAGCTTGAGTTGGTGTCAGTTGACTAATACAGAGAATCTGAATACTTTATGGCCCATTTGGGACTTTGAAGCTGTCTTCTAGACAAATCCCCTTAGTTCGGATGGTGAATTTTTGTCTTGGGTTTCCATACAACTCCCCCCATGCCAAGTCCTGAACTGTGAGATAAAGGAGTCAAGCAAATGAAGATAAAGGTATTGGGTTTATTGCTGATTAATGTTGAGTTGGAGGATGTAACTTAGGTGTGTAACCAGAGAGAATTTCCTAATGCTGAACCCCAGAATTTGACCAACTTATCCATCCATCGCAGGTAGCACAAGAAAACGGTGACCTCCCCTTGCAGGGGCAGAGCCTTTGCCACTAACTTACCTTGTGGCACATTTTCTCTGCAACCAGACAAACCCGAAGAGAAAAGAGGGGAAAGAGGGACTAAGCTGCAGAGCCACAGCCCCTGCTCCTAAAGTCAGATAAGCAGATAAGAAATTCCTCCTTTCCTGGGGATGAAGAAGGGGTCAGAGATTCCAGGTGTGCTTTGCAATGGATGTCTCTCCACAAAGACGGAAACCAATGGAGGGGGAAATACTTAGTCACATGTGTTCCCTCCCCCTCCAACCTAGTTGTGTCCTCCACGCACACAGAGTCAGGAATCCCCTTTTGTCTACTCTAATGCAGCAGTAAGGCTGTCATCATGGAAGAAAAGAAGACACACACAAATTCAGCAAATAATGGGGAAACATTTTGAGACATCTTTTAAAATAGAGATTTCTTCATCTGGAGTAGGTTTAGGAAGTTGACATATATTTTTGACCAAGACATCTTAGTCGTACTTCATGGAGTATGATTTCCTTTGATGAGTTACTGGCAGTATTCTTACTTACACGACAGTCTTTTACAACCCTTACATAAGCTACATTTGGGTCACCAAATGTAGCTTATGGCCAAGGTCTTCTTCTAAAAAGTTGCTTCATTGTGCTTCACTCATTGTGGCTAAGGTAATGTGACAGATGCCTTCTGGAATAACAATGAGATTTCTCCATAAAAGTCATTCTTTATGGGCAGATAGCTCAGGATGGCAGCTCGTTAAAAGTTTGGGTGCCTCTGCCCTTCTTGTTTGGCCACCCCCTCCATACTGCATTTGAAAGCAGACAGTTAATATGATGGTCCCAGCCCAAAAAGATGGATCAAGGAAGTATTTGACATTAAAGCTCTTGCAGGGGAGATGGCGTACCGTAGTTTGGAAGCCCCTGGGACATGTAGCCCAGGGTATTGGAATTAGATGTTGTTCTTCAAGCCCACTAATATGACTGGAATAACTGGGCAGAATCTTTATTTTACATATCTCACAATGTAATTAAGGTGTAGGTTGATCTTTAGAAAAAAGTACCCAAAGAACCTTGTGATCAGCATAATTTTTAAAGGCAATACCATAGAACTAGAATAGTTGCAAGAACTCTTTAACTCCTTTGATAAGAGAAAAACTTCTTTCTTGATTTATGCCCAATTTGGCAGTGAAAATATTTGTTCTCAGTGGTGAGAATTCTCAATGCCATCTATTTGTGGCTGTATTATTCAGAGTAATTAACTGCAACAGACAGCTTTGAAATCTCAGGGGTTTATCACAATAAAAGTTTATTTGTCACTCTCATCACAGCCTAGTGTTGGCCAGGGAGATCTCCATCTTCTATGACACCTGTGCATGTTCTTCAAGGTTGCCCCCGCTGGGGAAGAGAATGATGGAGAAGGCATACCAGCTCCTACATGCCTCTGCCTGGAAGGGACACATACAGAGCCCACTGGTCAATTTAATCATATGGCCCTAACCTAATTGCAAAGGGGGTTGGGAAATACATAATGGAAGTGTAGGCTGATCTTTATTTTTTTAGGTGTTTTCTTTTTTTTAATTTTTGAATTTTATACAGCAGGTCCTTATTAGTCATCAATTTTATACACATCAGTGTATACATCTCAATCCCAATCGCCCAATTCATCACACCACCACCCTCACTCCCCTGCTGCTTTCCCCCATTGGTGTCCATACGTTTGTTCTCTACATCTGTGTCTCAATTTCTGCCCTGCAATCCGGTTCATCTGTACCATTTTCCTAGGTTCCACATATATGCATTAATATACGATATTTGTTTCCTCTTTCTGACTTACTTCACTCTGTATGACAATCTCTAGTTCCATCCACGTCTCAACAAATGACCCAATTTCGTTCCTTTTTATGAGGAACTCTGAGTAATATTCCATTGTATATATGTACTACATCTTCTTTATCCATTCGTCTGTTGATGGGCATTTAGGTTACTTCCATGACCTGGCTATTGTAAATAGTGCTGCAATGAACATTGAGGTGCATGTGTCTTTTTGAATTATGGTTTTCTCTGGATATATGCCCAGTAGTGGGATTGCTGGATCATATGGTAATTCTATTTTTAGTTTTTTAAGGAAACTCCATACTGCTCTCCATAGTGGCTGTATCAATTTACGTTCCCACCAACAGTGCAAGAAGGTTCCCTTTTCTCCACACCCTCTCCAGCATTTGTTGTTTGTAGATTTTCTGATGATGCCCATTCTAACTGGTGTGAGGTGATACCTCATTGTAGTTTTGATTTGCATTTCTCTAATAATTAGTGATGTTGAGGAGCTTTTCATGTGCTTCTTGGCCATCTGTATGTCTTCTTTGGAGAAATGTCTATTTAGGTCTTCTGCCCATTTTTGGATTGGGTTGTTTGTTTTTTAATATTGAGCTGCATGAGCTGTTTATATATTTTGGAGATTAATCCTTCATCCGATGATTCGTTTGCAAATATTTTCTCCCATTCTGAGGGTTGTCTTTTCGTCTTGTTTATGGTTTCCTTTGCTGTGCAAAAGCTTTTAAGTTTCATTAGGTCCCATTTGTTTATTTTTGTTTTTATTTCCATTACTCTAGAAGGTGGATTAAAAAAGATGTTGCTGTGATTTATGTCAAAGGGTGTTCTTCCTATGTTTTCCTCTAAGAGTTTTATAGTGTCCGGTCCTATGTTTAGGTCTCTAATCCATTTTGAGTTTATTTTTGTGTATGGTGTTAGGGAGTGTTCTAATTTCATTCCTTTACATGTGGCTGTCCAGTTTTCCCAGCAACACTTATTGAAGAGGCTGTCTTTTCTCCATTGTATATCCTTGCCTCCTTTGTCATAGATTAGTTGACCATAGGTGCATGGGTTTATCTCTGGGCTTTCTATCCTGTTCCATTGATCTATGTTTCTGTTTTTGTGCCAGTTTTAATTAATTAATTTGTTTGTTTGTTTGTTTTGGCTGCGCCAGGTCTTAGTTGTGACATGCAGGATCTTTTAGTTGCAGCACGCAGACTTCTTAGTTGCGACATGCATGTGGCATCTAGTTCTCTGACCAGGGATCATACCCAGGCCCCCTGCATTCGGAGTGTGGAGTCTTACCCACTGGACCACCAGGGAAGTCCCTAGGCTGATCTTTAGAAAAGAGTATCCCAAGAACTCTATACCCAGCATAATTTTTAAAGGCACTACCATAGAGAGAGCACATGGGTATTTGGTAAGCATGGTCTATGTCACTGTAGTTAAGTGCAGCTCTCAGGCCACCTTTCAAATCAGTGGTGGTTGATTTTAGCAAGGCAGTCCTACTGCATTCAGAATTTACATTTTATATCCTTAAATCTATAAGCAGAGTAGGTATTGGCATGTCTAACTTAATCCTCAGATATTGTGGAGCATATATATATATATATATTTTTTTCCCTTTGCTAAACCTGTTAGTAAAAGCTTATTTTCATGGATAGGATATTTATTTGTAATAAGTCCTTTAATTTCTGAGACTCACTGGCTAGCTCTCTTATATCAATTTTGCTTTAGTCAAAAGGGGTTGAGGGCTTCCCTGGTGGCACAGTGGTTAAGAATCTGCCTGATAATACAGGGGACACGGGTTCAAGCCCTGGTCCAGAAAGATCCTACATGCTGCGGAGTAGCTAAGCCCGTGCACCACAACTACTGAGCCTGCGCTCTGGAACCCATGTGCCACAGCTACTGAAGCCCGCGTGCCTAGAGCCCGTGCTCCGCAACAAGCCTGCACACCACAGCAAGGAGTAGCCCCCACTCGATTCAACTAAAGAAAGCCTGCCTGTAGCAATGAGGACCCAGTGCACCCAAAAATAAATAAATAAATAAATATTTTTAAAAATTTAAGAAAAGGGGGGTTGGAGGCCATTGATAATGCCTCTTAAAAGATGATCCTGCAAGATTATTCAAGAAATCTTTAAGATTCCTGGGTGGAGATAGATGGTGCCGCTCAGCAGTAAAAGATCACCAGGCCGTTGATCTTATATGTGGATCATAAATCTCCAGACAATGACTGATGGTGCTTGTGAACACTCCCCCACACATTCATCACATGTGTTTGTCATAATGCAGCCAGAGAAACAGTGCCCCTATTATGGTAATTGTGAATTACACAGGCAATGGAAGCACAATACACTTGACCGAGTCACAGGGTTTGATTTGCTTTAAAGTAGAAGTGAGACTGTCAACATAAGAGTCCCAAGAAGTGGCTTGACATCAGATTGTTCAATTTGTTTTAGTCCTTATGTTTGAAGTTGGATTCATTTGCTTACCAGTAGTATCTGAAGGTGGATGTATACTGAGGGTTGTTTTTCAATATTTTTAGGAAAGAATCTCCTCTCTGTTGCTATAAAAGACTTTGAGTTTTGTTAAAAGTAAAGAGCAACAATAAATGAGCAGGCCTTCATTCAGCAAGACTGTTCATAATTGTTCTAGAAATACTCTAGTCACCCCATCTTTGTTTTCTAAGAAACTCCAAGGGACCAAAATACTAGCAGTGAACCACTCTACTATATATATATATAGAAACACATAGCTTGAGTGACTTTTATTCCATTTTATATATGTTGTAGATAATTAAGTACAGTATTTTGAATCTTTTTGTTAAATGTTTTAATGGAAAAAAGCTGATGATTTCATGCTGGGATAGTTGAAGAGGGTTAGGGTACCATTAAATTCACATAGATTTTCTGCAGGTCTAGGAATTGCTAATGTTTGACTTTGCCCATTACTTTCAGGGTTATCCTAGTTCATCACAAGTTCTAGCATAATGTGTCTTCTCATGAAGTCTATGCAAATGCTGCCTCTGAGGATGCAAACAAGGATAAGGATGTGTAGATATTTAAGAAGTGGTTTAGATAGAAGATAGCCATTTTGACTTGTTCTCTCCATTATTCTTTGTTAATGAGTGTAACTTGAAGGAGGTGAGGTTAGCCACAAATAACTGACAAAGCAAGACATTTTACATGTATAATTTGTTACTTTTAAGGGAGGATAATACAGTGGTAAAAACATGTTGGCTTGGAATCAAATTTCCTGTGTTCAAATTCCATCTCAGCCACCTACTAGCTATAAGATTTTGTATCTCAGAGCCTCAGTTTCTTCATCTGTAAAAAGATGAAAATAATATTATCTACCTTACAGTGTCATTATGGATAATGATATTGTGTTCATAAAGAATTTAGCATAATTTAGTAATTAAAATTAATGTTTTTGCATGTGCTAACATGAGAGAGCTTACCCACATGCTGTCCAAGGTCCTGAGGTGAGCTCTGAATCATGATTGTTATGATACAAGTGTAGAGTACATACAGTCTATCAAGTAGATGGCCTCCCATTCAGCAAGGCTATATCTATGTAGGGCACCATTTTGACTAAATTGAAGGGGGACCACTGATAAACTACTTCACATAAACTGTATGATGGGATTCAGTGCCACCAAATCAACTAGATATTTAAGAAAACAGCTGTTTTGACTTGATTTGTCCCTTCCTTCAATGAATTATCTTATTGACCAATTAATATCTCTGTGGACCACTTTAATTTCAAAAATAAAATACATATGCAAATTTATTCATTTTATGGGTTTGGTATATGAAAGGAAATTCATTATGAGAATCTGTTTAACCTTGTAGGTATCCAACCAACATGTTATGTTCATTTATTAACTTATTAACTTATGATTGGAATATAATGTCCAATGGGTTGGTAAGCTGTCATCTATTAAACTGTACTCTATAATCAAATGTCTTCCTGACCTCATATTTTATATTATAGAACTTATTTTTTACTTCTTGTCTTCCTCTCTTATGAGAGAATAGTTGCTGCATAAGGGCAAGGTAGAGTCTTGTTTGCTTACCCCTATTCCTAGAGCCTGAAACTGTGCATGGCATGTAAAAGACATGCTAACAATTTAGATAACCTAAATGAAATGGACAATCTCCTAGAAAGATAAATTATTGAGATTGACTCAAAAATAAATAGAAAATCTGAGGGGATCTATGGCAAGTGAAGAGACTGAATTAGTAATTTTAAAACTTCCCACCAGGAAACTCCCAGGCCCAGATGGCTTCATTGGTCAGTTCTACCAAATGTTTGAAGAAGAATTAATACTGATCCTTCACACACTTCCTACAAATAGAAGAGGGGGCACACTTCTTAACTTATTCTGTGAGGTCAGTATTGTCCTGATAGATAAATTACATGAATATCACAAGAAAACTACAGACCAATATCTCTTATGAATATATATATATACATATATATATGAGGATTTTATATATATATATATGTAAAACACTAGCAAACTAAATCCATATAAAAAGATAATACAACATGACCAAGTGATATCTATCCCAGGAATGCAAGCTGGTTCAACATACAAAAATCAATTAATATAATATACCATATTATAAAATAAAGGACAAAAACCACATGATCATTTCAACAGATGAAGAAAAAATTTTTGACAAATTGCACCACCTTTTCACGATAAACACACACACACCCACACACAATAGAAGGGAACTTCCTCAACCTGATGAAAATCATCTACGAAAAACCCACAGCTAACATCATACTTAATGGTGAAAGGCTGAAAGCTTTCCACAGTCCGCAGAATGGGAGAAAATACTTGCAAATCATATATCTGATAAGAGACTTGTATCCAGATTATATAAAGACAAATACTCCAATTAAAAAACGGGCAAAGGATATAAATAGACATTTCACCTAAGAAAATATGCAAATGGCCAACAGACACTTAAAATGATGCTCAACATCATTAGACATAAGGGAAATGCACATCAAAGTCGCAATAAGATAGTACTATGAACAAATTAGGATGTCTATAGTCTAAACGATGGACAGTAAAAAGGTAAAATTGGAATCCTCACATATTGCTGTTAAGAATGTAAAATAGTGCAAAAGTTTGGCAGTTTCTCAAAATATAAAGTTAACATATGACCTAGCATTTCTGCTCCTGGCTATATACCCAAGAGAATTGGAAAGATATGTCTTGTACGCAAATGTTCATAGCAGCAATATTCATAACAGCCAAAAAGTGGAAACAAATGCCCATCAATGGATGGATAGATAAACAAAATGGGTTATATCCACACAATGAAATATTATTCGGGATGAATGAAGTACTGATCCATGCTACCACATGGATGAACCTTGAAATTATTATGCTAAGGAAAGAAGCCAGTAACAAAAGGCACATGTTGTATGATTCCATTATATAAAATGTCCAGAATATCCATAGAAACAGAAGGTATATTATAGTTGCAAGGGCTGGGGGTGGGGATAATAGGGAGTTACTGTTAGTGGGTACAGGGTTTCTTTTTGGGTGATGAAAATATTCTGAAATTAAATAATGGTGATGTTGCAGAACTCTGTGAATATACTAAACAGCCCTGAATCGTGCATTTTAAAATGGTGACATGCATGATATTTGAATTACATTTCAATAAAGCTGTTTTTAAACATATGAATGAAAAAGCACAGTTAATAGCCAAAAATACTTTATAAGGAATTCCATTCCTTACTTGCCTCTTACAAGGAAAGCTGAAAGGAATACAAATATATAGTTCTCTATCCATTGCCCTTGCTCTTTACATCTGCTCTGCCACCTTTTCCTTTGAACTTTGCAAAAAAAAAAAAAGTGTTCTTACTTTCTCTTACCACCTCACTTCTCTCTAAGCCCTTCATTGTGTAAATAAAGTTAGCATCTCTGACAGTGAGAAATAACTCATCCTCTTCACAAGACTGAAGGGGATGAGGAATAACCTGGAAGTTACAGGATATTTTTGGTAGACTAGGGGAAGAAGGAAATCTGCACATACTCCCACACAGAAACTTCTATTCTGTCCCATATGTGTTTGTATATGTAGAAAAAGGACATAACATACATTTAATGTTGCAATAAAGCAAATTGTTTTGTAGTCAATAAAGCAAATTGTTTTGTAGTCAAGGTAGGGATTCCTAAAGTGATATAATATTGTAGGAAGAATTATCTTTTCTCTTTATCCATCCCCCTATTTATGCCATCATGGCACCTGGTTCTTTCTAGTGCTTGGAGGGGGAATAGAAAGGAGCTATTTGTAATGTAACTGAAGGGAAGGAGACAGACACTAATGTGTCATGCTGCATGCAGGAGATATCCTAAAGGGAATTATCCTTTGGGATGTGAGTTTTTTGGGGTTTTTTTTTTTGAATGTTTGCTAGGTGTTTTCACTCTTAGACCAGTTCAATTTGATATCTCTTCCTTCTTTCTATTCACTCAAAGGATTTGAAGCTCACTTTCTCCCCTAGGGCGTTAGAGCCTCTTGACGGTAGATAGAGTGACTACCACCATCAGCAGACTCAGAACATAAGATGAGGTCTGTCGTTTGGGGGGTGATACTTTTGAGGGAGACAAGAGAAGGCCCAGGGAGAGGGCCCCAGGGGAACACTTTCTGATAACTGAGGTCATCAGGAGAACCTGAGAGTCTAGTAAGGCCCTGTGTCTAAAAGTAGAAATCAGAGACAACACAAATAGGTGAAGAAAGTCAATCATAAACCTTTGCCACCCAAGGGCCTTAGGTGGGTTGGAATACTATATTACTTAACTGTGGTTGACGGAGTAGGTAGGTCACTTTTACCATCACTCCCAGGTTACCTGCCAGCTCTTTGACTCCTCCAGTCTGAGGGGCAGGAGGTGAAGAGAGCCACGAGTAGGACCACCCAACAGTCTCTTCCCTGGTAAAGGACCTACTTTCTTGGTTTCAATTATATAAATTCACATCAGGGGGAAATTTAAATTTTCCTCTTTTGATTTTGCGTTGTACAGATCATGGTTACACACATATAGTATCCACATATCGGGGGATCAGTTGTATGGGTTGCTTTGTCAGATGATTCTTGATTGCATTAGTAAACAAATACATTTGAGGTGACAATGAGAGTGATTTAAAATTAGGGGAAGAGAAAGGAATTGAATTAATAATTAATAGCTTAACCAATAGGAAAAAGAAAAATATTCAGTCATTTTATAAAAATGCTAAATGCCAACTCTACTTGATAAGCGTCCCAGAGAAACCTGCAAAACCTAGGAGTCCTTGAATCCGGCGTGGTCCACTCCTCCTAATAGAATAAATCTCCAGAGATTTGTTGCAGCCATCTAGTGGGAATTGTGTGCTAATGAGACCCGCAATGAAAGAGATCTAAATTCCGGTCCAAATCAATAAATAAAACCGCTGCCCTCACACCTCAGAATCTGCAAAATTTTTCATTCTCGAATTATTAAAGTGTGTCTAATCACCAAACTCACACCTATTTTTATGAGGTGGGCAACATGACTCTTGTGCCAAATAATTTAGCATTATTGGCAGGGGCTGGGTTTCTTCCACTATTATGGTTTCAATGCCCAGGAAAATGCTTTGTTTGAAGCATGTTGCAAGACAAATACATCTTTTGAGTGTCAGATTTCATATGCCTGCATCTTTTCCTAGTCCCTTACCTGTCATTATATGAAACTTTTATGACTACTTGCAGACAACGGCCAGAAACACAAAGGGAAGAGAAAGAGCAGAGTTCAGTAAATAACAAATCAGCAATTTAAGCTCGGCTGAGGAATTCAGCTCCCAGGCCCCAGATTGCTGAAGAGGCTGAATTCAGGTGTAGTTGACACTGGTGAGTCATAGAGAGGAGCCTTAAGCACCCTTGTGTCCTATTGTTAGTGGCGTTAACCTTGCTTCAACTACTAACCAAACCAAAGAATGTCACATCGATTGCTTAATTTGCTTGCCTCTGTTTCTTGACCTGCAAAATGAATCTACCAACACTGCACTCTCCTTTGATACACAGTATTGCTGTAAAATATTGCTAATAAAAAGATTAGAAAAGCAGATGATACTTATAAATTAAATAAATATAGATTAAATAAAGATGACACACTGCAGGCATAAAGAGGAGAACTTTGATTTCTGCATAACGATAATAGCCTACATTTATGGAGGGTTTTACTATGTGCCAGGAATTATTCTAAATACTTTACTTATTTAACCACTTATTTAATCCTTTTAGAAACCCCATGAGTTCAGTATTTCATCTATAACATGCAGAGAATAATAATTCTACACTGTAAAATTGTTGGAACAATTCCAGGCATATTTCTTCATAATAAATGTCAGCTGTTATTATTTGGCTCACAATCTACTCTACTCTTTTTCACTCCTTGAAAATTCAGGCATTTGCTTTTCTCCAGTTTTCAGGCACTTTTGCCCTTATCCGTGACGTCACAGAAGTCACACAGATTCTTTTAAACTTTTAGAGCTTGAAAGAATGGATGCATTTAACACAACAGGGCAAGCTTACTTGGTATCTCTTCTCCTCTTCCATCTTTCCATTCCCTTTTGCTGAGAGTTATGCCATATTTACCTTGATAATAGTCTTTTTTATTTTCACTTTTGCCTGGTAATTATATTGTAATCTCTTTTAAATTGAAGTATAGTTATGTACAATATTATATAATTTACAGGTGTACAATTTAGTGATCCACAATTTTTAAGGGTTATACTCTATTTATAGTTATTAGCAAATATTGGCTATGTTCCCTGTGTTGTACAGTGCATCCTTGTAGCTTATTTTATACACAATAGTTTGTACCTCTTAATCTCCTGCCCCCATCTTGCCTCTGTCCCCTTCCCTCTCGCCATTGGTAACCAGTAGTTTGTTCTCTATGTCTGTGAGTCTGCTTCTTTTTTGTTTTATTCACTAGCTTGTAGCATTTTTCAGATTCCACATATAAGTGATATCATGCAGCAGCGGTACCCAACCCCTGTCTGTGGCCTGTTAGGAACCGGGCCACACAGCAGGAGGCGAGTGGCGGATGAGCGAGCAAAGCTTCATGTGCCGCTCCCCATCGCTTGCATTACCACCTGAACCATCGCCCACCTCCCCAGTCAGTGGAAAAATTGTCTTCCATGAAACCAGTCCCTGGTGCCAAAAAGGTTGGGGGCTTCTGTCATACAGTATTTGTCTTTCTCTCTCTGACTTATTTCACTTAGCATAATACCTGTCAAGTCCATCCATGTTGTTGCAAATGGCAAAATTTCGTTCTTTTTTATGGCTGAGTAATATTCCATTGTACATATACACCACATCTTCTTTATCCATTCATCTGTTGATGGACACGGAGGTTGCTTCCATACCTTGGCAATTGTAAATAATGCTGCTATGAACATTAGGGTGCATGTATCTTTTCGAATTAGTTTTTTGGTTTTTTTGGATGCATACCAGGAATGGAATGGCTGGGTCACATGGTAGTTATATTTTTAGTTTTTTGAGAAAACTCCACACTGTTTTTCACAGTGGCTGCACCAATTCACATTCCCACCAACAGTGTATGAGGGTTGATGTTTGAATTGTACATTTAAATTTACAAAGTAATTTTAAATGTGTTCTCTCCATACTGCAGAGTGCTCCTTGGAGTTGAGCTTTGGGGTAGTCTTTAGGCTTGTGTCCTAGCTCAGCATCTACTGCATGTGTAATTTGAAGTGATTCACCAACCTCAGCCCAAATTTCCTCAGGTGTAACATGAAATTAATAAAAGTACATACCTTCTGGATTCATTTTTAACTGATATAATACATGCAAAGGGTTTAGCATAATCCCTAGCACAATAGAAAGTATACATAGTAAATGTTAGTGGAGATTCTTATTTGTAGTGATAATAGTGGTTGACTTTCCAACATCTGTACCACCCCATAGGGTTAGTCTGAGCTAGTCATAGTTATACACTTACCCTTACTGTAACTGACTGTATCTTTATTAACAGAAAAAGGGACAATATTCAATACTTTTATAAAAATGCCTAAATGCCAACTCTACTTGACAAACGCCCCAGGGATACTTAGGATGCTGAGGTTCCGTGAATCTGGCAAAGTCTACTCTTCTTAACAGAATAAATCTCCAGAGATCTGCTGATATCTAGTGTGTATTGTGTCAATAAGACCCACAATTGGCATGTCACCCAATTCTAGACGTAAGACAAGAGGGGAAGTCTGCTGGGGAGTTTCTGGGAGACTACTGAAAAAGAGCTGCAAGAAAGAGCTGGTGCCTCTTCTCCTTTGGATATTGTCAAGCCTGGATGTGATAATGGGGACAGCTGGAGCCATCTTGCTGCCAGCCGGAAGATGAAGGTAGTGCGCAAAGGAGGGCACAGGGAGCTGGAACCCTAAGGTGCTGAGCTTGGAGATGCCCTACCTCTGAGCTCCTAGTTAGGTTTTCTTACTGCTTAAACTGTTCTGCATTGGGGTTTTCTCTCCCTTGCAGCCAAAAGCACTTTCTGATATAAAATGTTGATAATAATACTAATCAGCAGCTACATATGAGAAAGACGGATGAGGTTTTGTATTTCTCTATAACAAACTTTCAAAGAGGTTCTACAAGTGAATTATTTAATTGAAGTATTCACAAAAGAGATAATCCAGTCCTTATAACCCATTTAAAGCTACCATATTCTAAGTTTACGTGGGGCAAATTGGTTTTCAGAATTTCTTGTGCTTTATATCTCAGCTGGATGTGCTGGAGGATGAGGTAGGAAAATACTGTGTTCCATGAGGTGTGGCTTGTGACTACTCTTGCCATCTTACGGTAAAACTGGGGTTTTATAGTCACAGAACTCTACAAAGTAATGATAAAGTAATGATTTTCAACCATCCCCTCGGTCTATTTTATTATCATTGCTTTCTTATGTTCATTTAAACATTGGCTTTTAATGGTAGATTGTCAAATAACCAACTTTTTTTTTTTTTTTTTTGCGGTACGCAGGCCTCTCACTGTTGTGACCTCTCCCATTGCGGAGCACAGGCTCCGGACGCGCAGGCCCAGCGGCCATGGCTCACGGGCCCAGCCGCTCCGCGGCATGTGGGATCTTCCCAGACCGGGGCACGAACCCGCGTCCCCTGCATCGGTAGGCGGACTCTCAACCACTGCGCCACCAGGGAAGCCCCTAACCAACATATTTTTATCAAGTAATCTGTCTCTGTGCTGAGAACATTTTATCGACATGACCTCTGTTTGATCTTATGCTTAAACTGATTTTTTTCTCATCATCTGACAGCCAACATTCCTTAGATGACACAGTCTTTTACTCTTTGTAGCCAGTACTGAGAGTTTCTCTGCCTATTATGATCATCCCTTGCCTAACAGTGTTGCTCCTCAAACTTTGGGGTGGTGCAAAATCTCCCTGAGGGCTTGTTAAAACAGGTTGCTGGCAAACTTTATGTCTGGAACCGGGCACAAGAACTTGGCTCCACTCTCTTGTCCACAGTCTGACACCCTCCCCTCTGGTTAATTTTCCCCCTTTCTTCTCAGCCTATTTTGTATTTTCCTCTCTGTTCTTTTTCTCTCTTTATCTTTTCTCTCACTCTTTTCCTGTATTTCTTTAGTTATCTGCACATAGGGTGGCAAGGTGAGAGTACAGGTGCTCACCGCCACAAGCAAGCTTCAGGTCTTTTTCAAGGTAAAGTGCTATATTTATTGTAGTAAAATCGTGTATTTCTTAACTATTGCACAGCTATATAACTGTGTATTTATTGTAGTAAAATTATGTATTTCTTAACTATTGCACATCTATAAAACTGTGCTACCATTTTTATTAGGTTTCTCTCTTTTTAAAAATATGCCACTGAAAAGTTTTTGTGTATTATATCTCAATGCATAGATTGGTGATTTTTTGGAACACATGCATCATGTTATAGCAGAACTGACTATAATATCAATAACTGTCTCTTTCATAAAGCTAATTATTAAGTGAGTGAATATGTACCAAACACGTAGGATAACACTTGGCTATAGTGAGTGGTAAATTAGCAGTGGCTATTTTTGCTCTAACAAAGAGAAGATTGAAGTAGACACTATTCTCCGAAGACCTTCCAGCTCCAGGATTTTGTGCATGCTAGAGTTTAGGCTCCCTCATTATACATATGAAATGGGAGACTGGAGACCTGCTCGAGGTCAGACAACTAGTTAATGAGGAGATGAGAAAGCACTGTTATCCAGTACCTTCTCTCCAAACCAGTGACCCACAGACTGAAGGCAATAATAGCTGAAAACTAGTTGAAAAATCATTAAGCATCCTGAAATTTCTAAAATACATATGAAAGTTTCCCGGGTATGGTAAACTGTGTCAGATGGAAGGAACTGGAAGGCTCTTAGCAGTTCGGGCTATGTAGAAAGTTATAGCTAGAAGGCAGTTGTGTAGCCTATTCAAATTTTACTCTGAGTTGGAAGCTCCTTTCCATCTTGTGGCCTGAAATGAGAAAGGCATCCAAGGGTAACATCCAGTCATTGGCAGATGAACACCTAAGGGGCAAAGGGAAATTTACTTTTTTCTCCTGCATCACATTATTATTATCTTTTCTATAACAATTCCCTTAACCCTCAATATTCAAAATACTTATGCCAATAGGTGAAGGTTTTCTCCTTATTGCTTATGGTATGCAGTGCATGCATAGCTAAGGAATATGTTTGCCTTTGTGATGACATAGCCTCAAGAGCCACTGTGACCTAAACTCACCCCAAACTCTTTATAATCCCTCATTTTGTATTGGACCAAGAGTGAAACAATAGCATGTGGACCCTCCATACACTGTAACCATCATTTGACACTTGGGTTATCATCCACTCTGTAAATGGTGTTGAGTTTTCATCTCATTGCATACTTCCTATCTTGCCAGCTCTAGAAGGACACATGATTTTTAAAGATGGCTTCATGGGAATGATGGGTTATTTAATGGTAATCATTGTATCTCCTCTTCAGGGGAAGATGAGCCAATAAAAATAAGAGCAGCCTGCTAAATTTGTGTTTTTATTTTCCAGGCTGGATTATATATAAAATAATAGTAAACTGTTTTTTTAAAAAATATTTATTTATTTGGTTGTGCCAGGCCTTAACTGAGGCAGGTGGGCTCCTTAGTTGCGGCATACGAACTCAGTTGCAGCATGCATATGGGATCTAGTTCCCCGACCAGGGATCAAACCCAGGCCCCCTGCATTGGGAGCTCAAAGTCTTAACCACTGTGCCACCAGGGAAGTCCCACAAACTGTTTTTGTTTTTAATTAATTAATTAATTAATTTTTGGCTGCATTAGGTCTTCGTTGCTGCACGCAAGCTTTCTTTAGTTGCGTCGAGCGGGGGCTACTCTTCCTTGTGGTGCGCGGGCTTCTCATTGTGGTGACTTCTCTTGTTGCAGAGCACAGGCCCTAGGCACGTGGGCTTCAGTAGTTGCAGCACGCAGGCTCAGTAGTTGTGGCTCACGGGCTCTAGAGCACAGGCTCAGTAGTTGTGGCGCACGGGCTTAGTTGCTCCGTGGCATGTGGGATCGTTTCGGACCAGGGCTTGAACCCGAGTCCCCTGCATTGGCAGGCGCATTCTTAACCAGTGCGCCACCAGGGAAGCCCCCAAACAGTTTTTGTAGAGCAGTGGTTCTCAAAGTGTGATCCACAGACCCTGGGGTCCTCAAGACCTTTTCAGAGATCTGCAAGGTCGAAACTAGTTTTAAAAAAATACTAAGATGTTCTTTGCCTTTTTTTGCAATGTTGATATTTGCTTTGATAATGCAAAAGCAAGCTGCTAGTACCTGAGCCTAAACCAAGGCAATAGTACCAAATTGCACAAGTACTCATCCTTCACCATTAAGCACTTGCGGTTAAACAAATGAACAAACTAGTCTCAGTTAAGAACATCCCTGATGAAGCAATAAAAATCATTAATTGTATGCTATCTCGATCTTTGAGAACATGTCTTTTTAACTTGTGTGACAAAACAGAAAGAGCTCATAAAGCACTAAAGTCCAGCGATTGTCTCAAGGTAAAACAATAGTGCAATCGTTTGATTTGTGAGCTGAACTAGCCACTTTTTTTCATGGAACACAATTTTAATGTGAAAGAACAACTGGCATGTAAAATGTGGCTTTTTACACTTTGCAAAAATGAACCAAGTAAACTTTGGTTTTAGGTTCTAACTTTAGATATTTATTGCCAATGATAAAATTCTAGTTTCCAAGTGATAATTATGATTCTGGAACATTCATATCTGCCACTGTAAGCTTGACAGCTTCTCAATACTTAATGACTTTTCTGACAATATTGGTGGTGATATTAATGAATATGAATTTTTAAAAATATGTGTAATAAAATATGTCAAAATGTGGAAGATCTGCATAACTCTGTGAAACAATTTTTTCCAAATGTTATTTTCCAAATAATATATAATGTTATAAAATCCAGAATAGGTAAAAGGATATTCAAAATACAAGTGAGAGCAGTGGATTTTAATGTGAGAGAGTATGAAAAGTTCACCGATAGGGTTTCAGATTCCACATTGCAACCAACCCTTAAGGAACTTCCACCTGTTGAGTTTTGCTATAGTATCAAAGAAGAATATCCACAATTATATATAAAGGTTACTAAACTAGTTTATCCTTTTCTATCTAAGTATCTGTATGAGGCCAGATTTTCTTCATATACTTCAACCCAAAGCAACATATGGCAGCAGAATGAATGGACAAGCTGATAGGAGAATCCAGCTGCTTTCTATCTAAGCCAGTCTTAAAGATTTGCAAAAATGTAAAACTCTGCCACTCTTCCCACTAATTTTTATTTTATTTTGGAAAATATAGTTATTTTTCATAACCAATGTGCTTGTTAACATGTAATGGAATTATTATTTTTAAATGAATTTATATGTAAATATTTTTTAAACATCTCCATTCAGATTTCTAGTTCAATACATGTTGATAGATTTGACCTACAAAAACAAAAGCTTTGGGGGAGTCTCAGTATTTTTAAAAAGTTTATGTTGTTCCTGACATCAAAGTTTGAGACTCACTGTCTTAGAGATTTGAACTGGATTTAAAGATACAGGTTTTGAAGTGTGGTCTGTGAACGACCAGCCTTAGGATTATTAAAAATAATATGTATAACAATGGATATTCCTTGAGCTCTTTCCCAGATTCCTGAAATGGACTCTTGCAGCATGGGAATGGGAAAATTTCCATGTCTGAAAAAATTTTCAGTCATTCTGTTGCACACACAGGACCCTGCACTGGTCAAAGGTTTTGGACTCCATGTCTGGATTGGCTACAACTTATTAAATGACCTTGGGTAATTCTGTTAGCTTCTTGGAACCTCTGTTTTTGACATAGTGAGTTGGACACATGGGCTCACCATAATAAAAGCTTATTTAGAGAGCCTCAGATAAAAGGATTTAAAAACAACCCACGTGTTAACATTTCTTAAATTACATGTGTTAAAATAAATGACTAAAGTACAGTATCCTTGACTTTGAAAAATAATTTTTAAAGTAGTCTTTTAAAAGACTTTTAAATGTAGTCTGCTGATCTATTATCCATCAATTTAAAAAGCTTACAGTGGACATTCTTGTCGTTAGTGTGTGCTAGCTGGCTCCTTAACCCAGAGTGCATTCCCAAAAACCAACACCTGAAAAGAGAGAGGAAAACAAAAACATAAAAAAGATAAATGTAGACTACCAAAAAAAACAAATAAGTAACAGCTATAAAACTCAGATGTAAAATGAATCTGAGGTGCCAAGGGGCCCTGAAAAATGAAAGCTTTTTTAAAATGAGAGATGATCCTCCCTGCCTGGGGGCTGCATAAGAAAAGAGATGTACAGTCCCTTTAATGTTCTGCTAAGCCCCAAAGTCCAAAGCTCCATTCCCTCAAACCCCCTGAAGGCAAGGGCTGGCTCAGAGTTTGTAAAGCACACTTGGAAGCAGTCCTTCAAAAGCTTTAAAAGTTAAAAGCAAAAACTTTAAACAATCTGTTGCTCAGACAAATATCCTTTCAAGGAGGTGCAGATATGGGCAGCCTATGTCCTCTCTGCCCTTCTCAGGAAATGGAGGGGCCGTCACTTCTGTTTCCTTCCCATAACAGATCGAAGCCACCCAGTAACTCCTGATAGAGACTCACCAAACATCGTTCCTTTGTGCTCCACACGCTGGTGTATGATTTCAGGGCAAGGTATATTTTCTGAAACTTGTAGCCCCTTGATTTCCTACTCTGTTGACGTGGAATGTGTTTAATATGAATGGTTCACAGAGCTCAGCAACACTCCCAACAATTCTGTAAGGCAGGAACTATTATTATGTCTACTGATACATGAGGAAACTGAGGCATGGAGAGGTGAAGTCACTTCCTGAACACCACCAGCTAGTAAGTAGGTACATCGGATTCACTCCTATGATTGTATGACTCCCGACTTGAGCTCTGAACATGGTCTATTGTATTTCCTTACCCAATGAACTGAGAACAGAATAACCACCCTCAGGGTGGGGGTAGAGAGTGGGAGGGAGCCCCTCAGTCAAGCCTTTAAAGCCCAATAAAAAATCTTCAAGAGAACCATTTTAATATTTAATAAAATCCCCAGATTCTATTAAAAATTTCCCCCGAATTAAACTTGATTGTTTTAATGTCTAGTTGAATTTGTTGCCCACTTCATTTGCGAATGGTAGAAAAGCTGCCAATCTCAGGACCATGGCAGCCAAAGGTTTCTGATACACAATCCCTCCTTTATATTTTTCTGTATCCATTGGTCAGGATTCAGGGCAAGATCATGGGTAGGGATTTTGTAGTATGGCCTGGACCTGTATGCAAACAACGTGGACCTTTGACTAATTCTACATTTATTTTTGGTTCCCCAGCACCATAGTAAGTAGCTCTTGCAGACAATGTGGACAACATACTTTCTTGCACTGGATTTGAGAAGAATGGAGGATTGAAAGAGGATGTGCATCTGAGGGGATCACATTTTTAGAATCCATCGTAGGAACTGTTGCTGGATGCTCTAGAATTATGGCCGTTCTGATTTTTTCTATTTCCTCCTACCTTCCCAACCTCCAAGCTGAGACTGAAGCAATAGTTTTTAGCTACCCCCATTATTCTTTTTCTTTGTGTCCGCCCATTCTTCCCCCAATGGGATCTTTTTTTATATCTTATACTTTTAACACTGACATTGGTTTTTAGTCCAAAACTCACTCATTTGGGAGTTACATGATCATTGACTTGAGTTGTACAGAGTGGATGTACTGCAAAAATCTAAAAAAATAGTCAGCTTCTTTGCTCAAAGGAATGTCAACAGATAAGGGAAAGGGGAAAAAAACAACTCTGATATTCTAGAAAGCATGTATTAGTTTCTCGGATCTTTTTTCATTATTATTACATTTCAGTACAGTGGAAAGAAGGAATCTTCTGAGGGTTGCCAGTCTGAATTTATAGCACAATTGGACTACAGAACATGTCTTTTACTTGCTATCAGATCTTCAGAGTAAATTATCTAGGTTTGACTCATTGACATGGCTAAGGTGTAGAACAGCACGGTGTCTAAAATATTTGCACAGTTGTAACTTTATTTAATAAAATAAATAATATTTATAAGGTGTTTTTTCATTCATCACTATGTTTGTCTTCACAGCAGTGCTGTTCAGCAGGCATCACTGATAACGCTCAGAGTGTTAAAGTACTTGTTTGGAGTCATGTAGCAAAAAAGCAGAGGAGCCAGGAGCTCTTTCCTTTCCAATAGTACTAATTTAAAATGTTACATTTGCATTTAACAAACATGCTGTCATTCCACAAGCACTTACCATGCACATCTTAAATGACTAAAGAGGTTTTCTTAAAAGGCAAATAACAGAACCTCTGCCATGAAATTCCCTATTGAGAAAAACAAACCTGTAAACCAACCTCAGCTGTAACATATGCAATCAAAAGAGGATATGAGATTAAAATGTGAGTTGAATGTGCACTTAAAGTTGACAAGGAGAGCTTGCTAATTCATGGAGTGCTATACTGTAATGTGAATGTTCACCCTCTAGTTTGTTTTCTTTGTCAGTTGACCTTAAACAATACTCGGTTTGTTTAGACTCTAAACGTTAGACTAAGATAATTTAGATTTTTAAATATCTTTCTTATACCATTAATGTATAAAAGAAAAAGGGAGATTCGACTCAATTCTTCTCCAGATTAGAACAAATTTTCAGTCGTTTGGGTACTAAGTACATGTTAAGAAAATTTGAATTTAGCTGTGTCCCTAAGGGAGAGAGATCTGTGCAATATAACCCATGGGGCAACATAACAATATCCTTCAGATGTTACTTGGCCCAATCACTATCCTTGATAGCAGTGACAATCAACTCCTGACATTTTGTCTTCTGTCTTTTGGTTGGAAGCAGAATCATTTGACCAACTAAAGAAGCATGGAACCTGGAGTTACTTTAGAATCCTGTGCCTCACAGATTTGTGTGAGTAACCTGTACATTATTTCATCTAAATCTACATAATCAAGAATTTCATTCACGCCCTGTCTGCTAGCTGCCACACTCCTCTTTTAGATTATTGGGGTACCCTCTCCCAGGTCTTCCTCTAAGAGCCTGTGGTCAATTCTGAATGCTAAGATTCAGAGACAACATTAGGCAGTGGGAAAGCGCAGGATTTGGAGTAAACAGATGTGACTAAAATTCTTCTGCCAATTACTAGCTGTGTGATCTTAATTTACTTAACATCTTTGATCCTCAGTTTTCTCACCCATAGAAAGAAGATGATAATGATAAAACTTTGCTAGGATCTTGTGAGGATTAAATAAATAAATACATTAAGCACCCAACAGAGTGTCTGGCACATTTTAGGCAACGAACAAATATTAGTTTTGTTTCTGTGTCCTCCATTAGGTTTCTCATTACCCAGTAATTCAGAATCTGATGTGAGTTATTAGTGAACTAGTCCCATGGTCCTTTCTTTTTTCCTCCCATCCACTACTATCTCCCCCAATAGTCACTACCCTGCTCAGCATTCTTTCTTTGTCCGCTCTAGTCTGCTTATCGGGAAAACCTTCCCCCTCTATCTTGCCCTTCATTCATCTCCAGCTCAGAGTTCAACTCATCCAAGAGGTCTTCCTGATTAAATCAGAAGTTTACATGTTTGTTAGCTTATCTTTGTAACATTTTTAACATTTGAGTTTAATGTTAATCATGCTGCTTTGTATAGAATACTTACGTAGAAGTATCTGTTCACTCATTCTATAGCATATAGCAGGCAAACGGTTGGTAGGAAAAATATGTTAATCAAATGCATAAACTGTTCTTACTAACAGTTTTCTGCTAGTGAAGTCAGAGGTGCAGAGAGGCCGTATAATGCGATACTGATAAAAGGAACAAGTCATTATTCCTATGCATTCAACTCCAAGCAGCTGTGATTTTCAGTGATGAAAATACCAGTTATGATTTACTGATAGCAAGTGATATTTGACTCTTAAAGAAAAACACCTCTCCAGAAGTGTCCCTCACTACAGCGTGGTAGAAATCCATTGAGAACTGAGCCACTACTGCCCCCTATAGTCTATCCAAGGTATATCAGGGCACCATGCTAAATGTTTTGCCTTGACATTCTTAGGAAAAGGTTTTATTGCTAGCAGATCAGTTGTCTACCTAGCTTCGTATCCCCGCTTCCCCCTTCACAGTGGAACTCTGATTTTATGCAGGCATCCACAAAATGCAACCCATGTGACTTAAGGGAATGTGACCCAGCCCAGCCCCTAGATGGGCTTTAACTAGTGTAAAGCAATTGTGGTGATCTAATGTCTCTTACCTGAATTGGTTAAGTAACCTGGCTTAAGCAATCAGCTCGTGGCATTCTTTTGGTAATGAGACCTATGTTGGGCCAAGTAGGACTGAAAGGAAGTACTCTTATTGCGTAATTGAGGGAGAAACTCTCATTTGCTCTCTGCTGGATATGAATGAGGAATCATGTACCCTTATTACTACTGGCGCCCATGCTCTGATCCCTGGGGAAACCTGTTGTAAGAAGTCCACACTGTGGAAGGCAAAGCAGTAAGATGGAAAGAATATGGGGCCCAGACTTCTTGCAGCTTCTAAATCAGCTAACCCTCAAGCCCTACCTACACTGGACTTCTTATTATGTGAGATAATACATTTTATAATTGTTTAAGTCTGTTTGAAAGTATCCTAACTGTTAACAGTACTGAAAATGGAAACAAATGAAATAATAATCAATCTTTAAGGTTTTGTTGATCTCCAAGCTTAAGGACATTATATAAATATACATTCTTGGATGGCACACTTCCAAAGAATATTCTCTCAGCCCATCTGTGAATAGAGATAGATTGTGCCTTTTCAGGTTCAATTCCTTATTGGCCTTTTTAGCTTTCTATACAAGAGCTTCTTAAATACAGCCTATGGGTCTGTATTCAACCAGCAACATATGATTTACGAATTCAGGTATTTGACATCTCTGAGTTCATTGCCATAAACTTTTTTCCCCAAACCTGGCTTCCCTCTATTTAAAAATATATCCTCAAATCAAACCAGAACATCATGGTTATTTTTATTGAGTTTCCCATTAGTGTGATGTCATCACTCTAACTTCAAGATCCTTATCTTCTTTTTGTAGAAGTGCCAAAAGCATTATTATTTTAATTCCATACTGCCCTCTTTATATTGTCCCTCCCATGAGAAATAACTGTCTAGTATGAAAATTAGTAATACATGAGCAATTTGTTTGTTTTTAAAATTAAGAACATGGTCAAATATGTTTCTACAAAAACGGTGTTTCCCAAAAGAGGGAACTTGAGAGTTATTTACAAGAATACTTAAATATCGTGTTTTTATTTAAATGACATTCTAGGAAAAAAATTAATATAAGCATATTTTGGATCATTTGTATCTTATAAGTGAAAACTGCCCCCAATAGAGTTGATGCCAAGTGGTAGTTCTTTTTTTTTTTATTTATTTATTTATTTTTATTTGTGGCTGCGTTGGGCCTTTGTTGCTGCACGCAGGCTTTCTCTAGTTGTGGTGAGCGGGGGCTACTCTTCGTTCTGGTGCGCGGGCTTCTCGTTACGGTGACTTCTCGTTGCAGAGCACGGGCTCTAGGCGCGCAGGCTTCAGTAGTTGTGGCGCGTGGGCTTCAGTAGTTGTGGCACACGGGCTCAGTAGTTGTGGCACGTGGGCTCTAGAGAGCTGGTTCCGTAGTTGTGGCGCACGGGCTTTGTTGCTCCGCGGCATGTGGGATCTTCCCAGACCAGGGCTCGAACCCGTGTCTCCTGCGTTGGCAGGCGGATTCTTAACCCCTGCACCACCGGGGAAGCCCCAAGTGGTAGTTCTTGAATAGTTGCCAGGAATGTTAAAAGAACGCTGGTGTGCTTGACACATTGAGGATGTTTTCTCACCAAAGGAAGGCCAAACAGTATCGCAACAGGCCATATGAACTAGGTTTCTCAGTAGTCTAATTAGAGAAAAATGGAGGGAGAATTGAGTCATCAACTTGTAGCATGCCAAACGTAAATGAACTTTCACCTTAGCACTCAGTTCCATATTACTGTTACAAGCAGGGTTCAGTTTCAAAGAACATTTATCATATAAAATTAAAGTTGTCAGCTGGCTTACTTTTGTAGCTTTGTTTATATTTAATCAAATTTGTTTCATATGGATGAATATATAAAAACTATAAGCCCATAGCATTTTTACCTTGTTTAGGTACACATTTAGTAACATCTCACTTTATCCCTTACTAGGTATGGGATAGAACACCTATACCTAGGTATTTTTAATCTTGGGCAAGATTAAAAAACTTCTTTGTTCCTCAGTTTCCTGATCTATAAAAAAGGGGTAATAGTATTATTTACTTTACTAGATTTTATGAGAATTAAATGATTTAATATATATAATGAATTCAGCATTGTACCTGAAATTATAGTCAGTACTCTGAGTTAGATCTACTCTGTTACTGTATTTTTACTACTATTACAAATAAAATAATTTAAGCCAATGCTGAAGGTTCATTAGGACTTTTCCCTTTCATAAGAATATGCTAGAGTTTGATGTCTTCCTTTTCTCAGTCACTGCTAGAGAGTTTAGCACCAAGTCTGTGGCCCATGAATAGCAAGAGTGATGTTATTATAACATGTTTTCTTTGGCCTTATTTCTGGTTCCATTCATGCTCCCATCCATATTTTCCTTTCTCCTTTGCTCAGACTTTTAATTTATGAGGTCTTGTTGCACTTTATGTGTCTTTTAAAGCTATCTTAAGTCTGTTTGGAACTGAAGGTGTGGTACATAAAAATCAATAAAAATGCATATTCACTTTTAGACTGTGTGAAAGTAGGGCATTTAATAGACAATAAGGCTCACTGGGACATATTACCACATACAGGAAGGATCTCAGAACTCATTTCCTGGAGTGTGAGATATTTTCTCAGGAGTAGGAGTATAATATAATTGACCACAGTTATCTTCTGTCTGTTGTATGAATGTTGCAGGTGTTTATTCCATTTCTGTTAAAAAAACTTATGTATTGTATATTTTTCATATTTTTAACTCTTTCACAATGATTACATGTAGAAGTGCAATGTTTGTCTATATTTTATTTAGATTTCTAAATTTTTGATGATTATTTCTCCTGAGAAGGAAATATAGGTATTCATGGTGAAAATGCTATGATTCAGTTCCAGAAGAACAGAGTATTATTTGTGACGACAGTTATATAATTTCCCTTTCCTGATCTTTCTGCTCCATTTTCTGGGCCAGATTACAACCTCAAACATTTTGAAGTGAGATAAATGAATATCCTGTAAGAGATTTTTAGCTGCCTATTCGAATTTGTTAAGTGAGATGTGAAATAGCAATTCATCAGGTGTTGAAATTTGCTACTTATGGTCCTTGGGAAAAAAATACCTATCAGTGTATCAAGAAGTATTTTGCTTTTAAAGCAATTATCACTTTGTGTTGGGGACTGAGATGAGAGAGAGAAAGGAAGTGATAACTTTACTTAAAAATGTCATCCATATCACAAGGACCATTATTCTCCAATTAAAATTCTCTACTCAACCTGACATTCAACTCTCATTTTGCTTATTTTTTTTTCTTCAGTGGTATTTATTTGATGTGTAATTTATTAAGACAATGTAAAGAGGAAAATTGAACTTGAGGACTTACAAGTAATAAATAACTTTTAAGTTTTTCTTTGTGCTTCCCTACATCCAACCAGTTCAGATATTATAGCATGACTTATAAAAGTAATTGATTTTTTCTTTTATTAGTTATTGTAATTTCTGCCTGTTGGACTTACCCAGGAATAACAGCAGAATATTTATTCTCTCATTATTGCCATCTATTCTTTGTGTGATCAACATCTACCTCTTGCTGGTCACATAAAATTAGCTACAGATGGCTTTTCACAGTGTTCTTGTAAAATGCAATCACCAACTTTAGGTTTCCTTGAGACATGTAAACAAAAAATAATTTTGATACATAAGGATTTCTGGTTCTTTCCAATCTGTTAACCGAGCTGGTACAAAAATGACATGGTGGGGTGATATGAATAGTGTTAATGGTTGTATGTAATATGTTTACCAACCTCTTTTCTCCACATTTCATGGATTATTATTCTAATACTAAATGTTCTCCTCCCAGCTTCCTTGGAATCCTGACAGCAAAGCTTTTAAGTTCAAGAATACTTGAAAGGAGTTGTGAGTAGGTAGACCAAGTTAATGGGTCTGTATGGTATGTTTTGATGAGTTCTTCTCCTATTGGCCTTGGTGATCTATTTGAAATAGACTTATCCTTCCTAGATAAAAAGTCCTGAGTCATCCATTAAAATTTAAATATTCCTTTAAGGGTTACATTAAGCTACTTTCAATCACTGGAATTAGTTTATCATATTTTTAAAAATGAATACATGCTCCTTGTTCAAAAAACAAATTCAAACAGTACAAAAGGGTACAAACAGAAAAGTTTCTTTCCCTTATGCATACTCAAATTTCACTTTTCGGTATCTTCCAGAAATTTTCTTCACTTATATATTTAGTTTCTAATTAAATTTTTTCAAGTGGGACAATCCATATATTTAAAAGATAATACTGTTTTCCTTTATACCCACCTCTTTTATTTTACTCCCAGGGGAAACATATTAACAGCCTTTCTCAATGCCCAGATAAAAGCAAAACCTTATAATGTCTGATTTTTAAAAATAAGAAGATACTCTTTACATTATTTGGCAATTCTCTTCTCACATAACATTACTTGGACATTCCTAAAAAATAACAAATATAAATCTTACTTTTTTCTTTAAACAGCTACATAAAATTACTTAGAATGGATATACCATAACTAATTGCAACTATTATGTTATAATAAGTATTTTTATAGTCTTACATTCTCATTTAAAAAAAATTTTTTATTGATTATAGTTGATTTACAATGTTGTGTTAGTTTCAGGTGTACAGCAAAGTGGTTCAGTTATACATACATGTATATCTTTTTTTTTTTTTCAGATCCTTTTCCCTTATAGGTTATTACAAAATATTGAGTATAGTTTCCTGTGCTCTACAGTAGGTCCTTGTCGGTTAACTATTTTATATATAGTAGTGTATATATGTTAATCCCAAATTCCTAATTTATCCCTCACCGCCCCCCCCCCTTTGCTAACCATAAGTTTGTTTTCTACGTCTGTGGTTCTATTTCTGTTTTGTATATAAGTTCATTTGTATCTCTTTTTTTTTAGATTCCACATATAAGTGATATCACATGATATTTGTCTCTCTCTGGTTTACTTCACTTAGTATGATCATCTCTAGGTCCATCCATGTTGCTGCAAATGGCATTATTTCATACATTTTTATGGCTGAGTAATATTCCATTATATAAATTTATATATAAATGTGGTATATATAAATATACCACATTTTCTTTATCCATTTATCTATTGATGGACATTTAGGTTGCTTCCATGTCTTGGCTATTGAAATAGGGCTGCAGTGAACATAGGGGTGCATGTATCTTTTCGAATTATTGTTTTCTCCAGATATCTGCCCCAAAGTGGGATTGCTGGATTGTATAGTAGCTGTATTTTTAGTTTTTTGAGGAACCTCCATACTCTTTTCCATAGTGGCTGCACCATATACATTCACATCAGCAATGTAGGAGGGTTCCTTTTCTCCACACCCTCCCCAGCATTTATTATTTGTAGACTTTTTGATCTTGGCCATTCTGACCAGTGTGAAGTGATACCTCATTGTAGTTTTGATTTGCATTTCTTTAATAATTAGTGATAAATAAATAAATAATATTTTATTTCTGTATATAGAATGAGATAGGGAAATGAGTTTGAATTTTTTTCCTAGATGACTAGCCTACTATATTTGCACTATATATATTAAATAAGCTCTACTTTCTCTTATGAATGGAATGCTACTTTTGTCATTTATCATTTATCTATACTTTGTGGTTTTTCTTTTACTCGCTATTTTATTACAGAAGCATTATATTACATTTAATATCTGACAAGGCAAGTCCCATATCACAATTCTCTTTTTCAGAGTCTTCTTAGCTATTCTTGGATGCTTTCAATTGACCTTTAAAATGTTACTCAGCTCTAAAATATCTATATTTGAATTGAATTAAATTTACATATTAATTTTGGAAATATAAGATTTTATGATGTTAAAACTCCTCATTCAGGATCAGGGTATATCATTCAGTTTGTTCAGGTCTTGATTTATGTTCTTTAGTACAGTTTTATATTTTTCTTCATGTATATTTTGTCATAATTAATGATCTCATAAATGATGTCTGTGTCTGTTATTTTGTTATGTTATTCTATTGGTTATTGCCAGTATAAAGAGAAACTAAGTGCTTTTGTATATTACCTCAAATCCATTCATTTTTTTATACTATTAACTTACTAAATTGGTTTCTTGGAGTTTCTATGTCTATAACCACATCCTTCAAAAAAGAATAATATTTAAATTTTCCAATATTTATATGAATTATTTTTTCTTATCTAATACATTAGCTCTAAAATGATGTTTAATTATGTTGACGTGGACATTATGCACTGTCCCTGATTTTAATAGAAATGGCTTTAGCATTAGAAATGGCTTTAGCATTTTACTGTTTAGTTTGATGTTGGCTTTTGGTTTGTGTCAGTCTCTGTCATATTTCCTTTTACTTATTTTTTATTTGGAGGTTTTTAAAATTAGGAATGGATGGTAAATTTTGATAAATCTCATTTTAGTATACTATTGTTACATTCATAACAATATTCATTTTTATACTGAATTATCTTGAAAGAATATTGAGCTATCCTTGCATGCCTAGAATAAACTCAAATTGTTGCTCATTTCATTTAATGGTAGATTAGATTAATAATATTTTACTTAGATTTTTTCATCTATGTTCATAAGCAAAACTGATTTATAAGTTTCTGGTTTGTACTCTCCACTGGGTTTTGTTAATAAGACATTGCTATCTGCATAAAATGGAGATTCATGCATTTTTCTATGAGCTAAAGTACATTAGGTGACATGAATCATTAGTTTCTTAAGACTAAATATATCTGTATAACTACCTGGGTCTGTAGCTTTTCTTAAAGATATATTTTTAGTTATTTTTTATGATTACTGCTCTGTTTAGTTTTTCATTCTTTTTTTTAGGCTAACTTTGGTTATTTATATCTTGCTGGAAAATTACCACATCCCCCCCTCTATTTTCAATTTTATTTCCATAGGGTTACACAGATTTCCCCCACAGTTTCCATAATCCTTCCATATCAGTGCTTAAATCTCTCTTTTTCAGTATTTTTTAAAAATTGTGTTTATCTTTTTATTTTTTTCTTAAAGAACCTACTTTTTTTTCAGATTGCTTTTCAAAGAAAAGTTAATTGAAGTGGAAAAAGTAGGACACAGGCACACAGGCAGAGAGGAGAGTAAGTCCAGAGAAAGGCCTGTGGTGGGAAGGGGGTAGGTGGTTCTCGTCTCAATCTCACAATTTTTGTCTATAATTAGTACTTTAGGCATTAGATAAAGCCACTGCTTTCTAGCTATCAGATTGTCAGTAGTAGATTGGCCCAGTGCTGAGATGGCAACTCGAATAGTTTAGAAGCTGCTGCCTGCTTTTCTATGTTGAGGAAGATACTGAAACCATGTTTCCAACAATAGATTTAGTTATTAGATTTAAGTCCAAGTTAATTTACTAGCTATGCTTGGCACGTTGTAGGCAGTCAACCAATAATTGTTGGAATGAGTGAATCTCTGTTGGGTACTCTTAAACTCACCGAGCCTCATCATCTGCATCTAGAGAATGGAATGGTAATACCAACCTCATAGGTTCAGTTTGAGGACTAAATAAAATGAGTGCTTGTGTCTGCAAATGTTTTCTCAATCATAGAATGTTATGAAAATATAAAATTTATGGCCTGATACTATAGTACCAATGTTAGTAAAACTATGCTGTTGGATTGCTAAGTCATCTACTGAACACTTATTGTGTTTTTATTTCCCTGACCTTTGTTTAATAATTTAACATTAAGTAATAAGCAACTTAGAAATAATACTTTAACATTAAATAATAAGCAACTTAGAAAATACAATTCAGCAGCAATGGACAGCTCACTGGAATTTGGGTGATCATATAGCGTTTGCCTGGCACGTGGTAAGATGTGACCTCAGGGCTTTCTCCATCTCTGAACTTCAGCTTATATATAAATATATATTTAAATTTAGTAATTAGGTCAAACAGTATATTTGACCATAAAAAACACATGTTGCTTTAACATATTCTGCTCTCATATGAGGTCTTAAAATTTCATCTGCCAGGATAATTAGGAAAATTATTCTGATTATTGAATCTTTGAAATGTGATTTTCTCCTTCCCTAACTTCAGATTTCCTTGTTTTGTATCTAATTTGGCTATGGAAAAAAAAAACCAAAAAACACATCATTTTGGCTTCAAGCTCTCCAAAGAATACTGACCTTCAGATGCCTAAAATGACTGTAACAAAATAAATGCCTCCAAGAAAATAACATCATGCCCAGTTTTATCAGTAGTAAATACTGGGAGGTACAGTCACTAAGCCAGAGCCTGCAAAGTCTTTGAGGATTTACATGTGATTTCCTCTCTTAGAGAATCTGTCACACATGCTCACTTGAAATCTCAGTGAACCAGTTGCTTTATATAGAGATCAGGACAATAGTTGTCCCGATCGAGACCAGTCATATACATCAAATATTAGCAAAACTCAAATGTGGTGGATAAAAGAAGCTCCATCCTACCTTTAGATGTTATAGCTTAGTCTAGGCTCCGTTTATCTAGAAGCAGGGAGCACAGTTGTACTGAAGGTCATTTTGAGGTCAACATTATTTTTCAAACAATAACACTTGTCACAGACCTCTATTAAGTTGGCAGTCGTTGTCATTTTCCCCTCTTTTTTTCTTTTCCTTTGACCTGGAAATCCCAGGGCAGGCCATTGATGACCTTTATCAGGCCACCCTAGAGTTAAAACCATGGCTCATTCTGAAATTCAGAAAAAGAGAGTTCAATGATTAACAGAGGCAGGAAGAAGAGCTGTGGGGAAGCCCATCACTGAGTTCCCAGAAAGGGCTGCTTGTTGACATGCAAAGTTTAGGGCTTTAGTGTCAGCATGCAAAGCTGCTTGATCCCAATAACTCACCAGCCTGTGTCACCCTGTACATGGATCACCTTGTCCATCCAGGTCAGAGAACGTGGCTCTCTTAAACAGAGGGGCATGTGGTGTCCTCCCTGTGGGGCGTCTGCTCTCTGGACCTTCTGACCAGGAAGCTTTTCTGACCTCACCTCATGTGGAACCTCTGAACTGCTCATTCTTGGAGAAAATCCTCTCTCAGGCATTCTAAATGACTCTTGGAAGAACCAATTCTCACCCAGTGGAGGAGCTTCTGCAAAATAAGGCAGGGCGGCTAGACTATATTTTCACGAAAGTAATGGAGAGTTAGGAAATCAACCCTTATATTGTATAGAATACATTATGGTCGATCTAAAACATGGATAACTCTGGGAGTATTTCAGCATAATACCTGAGAACTATGCATTATAAGAGCATAAAATGTAGTCTTTTGCCAGCTTTCTCAGCCTGTGACACCCCAAAGATGTAAAATTAATCATACTGCACAGAAAAAGGTTATAAGTTGTTGAATACCTTTGACTTGAATGCTACCTTTACTGAAAAAAACGAGCAGCTAGTGATTTACATTATTGTGATTATTGTGTGTAAATTAAGTTCTAAACTCTTATAAGTGAAAGGAGATTTTTGTCATCATCAGTATTTCAAAAACACTTCAGATAAAGACTATCCAGAATAAATATTTACAACTGAATTTTAAAACTTGTAAGCCCACCTTGCAGGCAGTAGTTTGGTGAACCAACTAGGAGTTCTTCCAGAAAGGAGGAACAATGTCTTATTAAGAATCTCTTATTAACAATGTCATTAAAATTCTTATTAAAAAATATAATATGAGCAAAGCCATTAATGAAATCTGTCTTAAAACTGAGAAATCTAACTTTAAGAGTTACAAAACCCATCACCATTAAGACATGGTTGCACACATTTGCTGCTCATGCTTCCCATGCCAGTGCAAAATAATAATAACGCTAATGATTTTAAAGCCTTCAATTTGGCCAAACTATCATATATATAATTCATAAAGTGCTAAAATAATATTTAAAAAGTAATCATAACTACCATTTCTTTTAAATGAGCGTATAACTTACAGTTAGTAGGCTTATTAAATTGGGTAAGAAGTATATTATTGGATTTCGGTTTGTGGGTTCTCATAAAAACAAACAAACAAACAAACAAAAAACCTCACAAGTCCTCTAGAATAATCAGAACCACAAGGCTAGAAGTTCATGCAAAAGGATTGGGGGTTTCGTTAGAGATAATTGGTTATGATCCCCAAATCTAATGCTATGGTCACACTATTTGGACAATTCAGTTATTTACAAAATTAGCTGAATTTGAGTACCTTTAGTTTTGGGTCCAGATTCATTTACTTATCTTAATACTGAAGCTACAGCATTGGTCTTGTTATAAATACCTTGCCTTAAATTTAATGTAAAATGTGTGATATTTAACACTTCCTGTATGAAGTATATAAATGATAGAGAATTTGGCCAAGGCAAGACTTTAAAAATTATTATTATTATTACTTTTCACGTTAGTGTCTGCAGCTTCAACAGCAACTTTGTCAAACCGTGTTTTAATAGTGACCGGTTTTATAACTCTTAAAATGTTAAGATTTTCAATTATAAGGCAAGTTTGTCAATGGCCTTTCTCTCATTAAATCCTCTAATATCAATGAACAATGAAATGTCCATTGAACTATTAGGAAATAAAATATATTAGACTGGATTGTATAATGCTGAGAAGTTTGTCTCCAACAAAATGGTTAGACCTTCTCTGGCTTTGAGCAATATCCGCATTATAGTCATTAACTGAAAAATAAAGACAAAAATATGCCATTGTGTCCACTATGTGAAAAATAAAATCTCGTAATATCATAGGCATGGAAGTTGCTTATCATTTCACATTTAGTGCTTTGTTTGAAACTGACCCATGACCCATTTGAGATCAAAGTTCATGCACTTGGCAAGTAATGGTGGCATTATTGTGTGTGTTTCTCTGACATGTGTAGTGCACAAAAAATGAATTCATAGAGATAAATTGTTTGGCATGAACAAGTCCCCTTGAATCCTTTAAGATTTTCTCAAATTCAAATGAGGATAAAGCATTAGAGAAATAAATTATTAAAGGTAGCTAGTTTTATTCTTTTTTTTCCCCTACCAAAAGGCTTGGGATTCCTAGTCCTTCAATATTTTTATTCTTTTCAGAATGAGTTTCATGGTCCAAGACCATGAGACTTAACAGAACTTTAGCAGTGGAATAGTACTATATTTCAGCGATGTAATATGTCAAATAGGCTTTTAGGCTTAAACCCGAACTATGATTTAGTATATTTGGGGTAGGGTGCTAGGAGAGGGAGATAAATTCAGAATTGGAATGGAATGTTCACTGTAATCTGCACAAAGCCAAAATTACTTCTGTGCACATCTGCGTGCCATGCATAGGCCAGGCCGGCGAGGAGGACCTCTTGATACTTTACAGTATAAACTTGAAAGGGAGGTGTACCCCTGGAACAAGAGAAGCCACTTAGTTGTATAGGATTCCTACCTCCTCCTCTCCAAGGGGGGGAATGAATCAAGGAGGGATGGACGGCGTTTCCCGTCTCTCCTCAGCACCATCTTCCAAACTGAGATAGAATTTCTTATACAGTTTCTGAGTGGTGGCTCTTTGAGAGAAAACTAAGAGAGGGGGAAGGGCTGTCTGTTCAGGCAGATATTCAGAGTTCAAAGTTTGTTGTTGGGGGCAGCATGGCTAGGAAGGGCACTGTTTTTGGAATCCTAAGCCCTTGGTTTAACTCACAGCTCTGTTACCACAAGTCGCTGGTCTTGGTTAATCAAGTTCTGTTGGAGCAAAGCCGTGTCCATTGGTCGCGTATTGCCTATGGCTGCTCTCACAGTACGACTATATTGCTGAGTAGTTGCAAAAGAAACCGTGTAGCTTGAAAAGCCAAAAATATTTACCATCTGGCCCTTTACACTAAAGTTTGCTGACCCCTGATAGAAACCAAGTGTTAGGGCAGCAAACTGATTAAACTAATTGACACTAAGATGCAGATGACTAATATCTCTTCCATAACCAGCCCCAGGAATATTAACCTATTAAAAATGTTTTAAAGACATAATTAATTGCAATTACATGAATAAAATCTCGGTGGGTCCTTGACAGATACATTTTAGTAGGTACACTTCTCAAGGCCTACCAGGAAGTGCCTACATCTTTACTTATTTGCTCATTTCTGTTTACTCTGCTTGTGTTGCCCTTTCCACTCCCACTCCTTGGACTTGGGTAATTTTTTTCTTCTTCTTTTTTTTTTTTTTTTTTTGTTTTTTTTTTTTTTTTTGCGGTATGCGGGCCTCTCACTGTTGTGGCCTCTCACGTTGCGGAGCACAGCTTCCAGACGCGCAGGTTCAGTGGCCATGGCTCACGGGCCCAGGCGCTTCGCGGCATGTGGGATCTTCCCGGACCGGGGCACGAACCAGTGTCCCCTGCATCGGCAGGCGGACTCTCAACCACTGCGCCACCAGGGAAGCCCCTGGACTTGGGTAATTTTTACTTGTCCTTAAGACTTAGCCCAAGTCTCCCCTAAGACATTTATTCCCCACTGAAGCATTCCCAACACCTGTGATCCTTTTCCATTATTTTTCTTGCTGAACCTCAATTCTAAATACCACAATGAAAATTATTCATTTTATCAAACTATTTATCACACTATATTATAATTACTTGCCTGTATGTTTCCTCCATTAAACAACAAACTCCTTGAGAGCTTAGACTGTCTCTCTTCACTCTTATATCCCCAGGACTTAGCATGTTACTTGGCATACAGTAGGTGAACACTACTTAATGAATCTGTATTTATTAATCTCCCTCAGTTTAACCCCTGAAAAGCAAAATTCTGGCTACCTGTTTCCTTGGGAGGAATATTTATAAGTAGAGAATCTCCTTAGAAAATTTCCTTGAATACTGTGAAAAGAAATTGGGTAGATATTATCTATAATTGTATCCTCTCTGTTAGAGAAAACTTACTTTATGAGCACTGCTAATAGCTGTTGAATTCTAAGATAATGTTTTTTTTTGTGGTGAAAGTTTCCAGCAAGGTCATGTGCTCAGAAAATATGCCTTATAGATTACAAGCCTAGGTGTGTCAAGGTTTTCTATATTGATATATAGAAAACACTGTTATTATTATTAAATTTTATGGAACATGAGACTCCTGGCCTCTATTTTACAATGGTCCAGATTTTTCTTGATCAAGTTAAAATTTACCTTACCACGAATGCTGCTCCTGAAAACCGGGACTGATCAGCTCTTGTCATTAAGCAGAAGAATCCATTCAGACATATTGTCAGACATGCTGTAGTTACTAGAGAAATACGTGACACCAGAATGAACCTGCGCTGCCAAACAATGGAAGGCATTTCGGTTGATGCAGCGGACATTTGTTGTTTGTTCTGCTTAGCTTTCACTTTCCCTTCTTTTGGTACATTTTCTTTTGGGGACCCACCCCTTCCTCTCTCATAGTGTGTGTGGTTTGGCGGGCCTGACTACCCACTCTACTGACAGGGACCATCATCACAGTGACTGTTCAGGGACTGGCACACAACCCTAAGCCAATCCATGAGACGCAATCCTGTAATGATAAAGTATGTCTGAACTTGCCAAGGGCTACCATGTTGAGAGGGTCTGCCTGAGAGTGATACCTCTGCAGGAAAGAACAGAGCTGAGAGACAAAGAGTGAACGGAGTCCTGGTAGCGTTACTTAAAATGTGCGCAGAGCCAGAACTTCCTTTGGATGTTTCCGTTTTCTCAACCAGTAATAGCTTTTTTTGGATTAAACTAATTTGAGTTGGGGTCTGCATTGCTTACAATCAAAAGGTTCTATCAGCTCTAATCAACAAATAATAGTGTAATGAAATTTAAATGTTATCTGGAAAAGATGTCTTGGGAAAGTCCTAGGAGCTCAAATAATAGAAAATATAAAGAGAAAGAATATTAAACATAACTAAAAGCATTTTGAAGCCAGTTTCAAAAATTAAACAAATTCTTAACTGGGAATGATAGGTGAGAAAAAAGTTATTATATTTTCACGTTCCATTTTTGAATTTCACAGTTTTGAATATAGCAAAGTATTTTAGTCATATGTGGGGCATTAATATTTTGAATATTATAATTGATATTTAAGTAAAGGCCTTAATTTTTCTTCAATTACATGTTTTTAAAAGTTAATTCATTCTTTTAACAATTGATTATGAAATATCTCATACATATGGAAATACACTGGAAACATAAAATGTAAACATATAAAATAATATAACCAGCACCTATGTACCTGTCACCCTAAGAAATATATCATTGCAAGTTGAAGCCCCCTTTTTCCCTCCCTGGACAAATCCCTCTCTTTCCGTCCTAGAGGTAATTACTATTCTGAATTTGTTGTCATTCCCATGCATTCCTTCATGCTTTACCATATATGTATGAATGCCCAAACAACAAATAGTGTTATTTAGCAGGTAACTAAGCTTTACATAAGTGGTACAATAGTATATATTTTCTCCAGCTACGTTTTAAATTAGACACTATATTTATGAGATTCATTCATGTTGAAATAAGTATCTCTCCTTTATTCATTTTCACTACAGTATAATATTGCATTTCAAGTTTTTAATAGGTTAAGAACCCAGTAGGGGGTGGAAGAAATCTATGAAATAGAATTTTCACCAACCTATAACTGAAGTTTAGCATTCCTTCAATTATAAAGCAGGCAACCAACCATAGTAATATGTGACTAGATCACCATTAGAAATCACAGATATTTCCATATCACATTTATGCTTAATATAGAGACCTTGAAATATAGAGTAAGGCCATTAATTATCTTTTTTAAATGCTTAACACTTTAAATTTGCATTGATATTTTCTTTACAAAGTGTTTTAATAACTAATACATATCCAGTAATCTCCTGGGGAGGTATTTTCCCCACTTTACAGAGGAAGGTATTGGAGCTAAAGTGCTTGTGTGATTTATCGAGACACCCAAAGTGTGTATTTCATACACAAAGACACACACCGTATGTATACACACAGTGAGACAATCTATGTATTGCGTTTAGGCTTGGCATACCTGGTCTTACTTTCCATTCTATCTTTTTTTTTTTTCCAGTTCGTAGTCACCTGAGTTTTTTGCTTTTATTGATTTTAGCGTCTAATATATAGTGTCAATTTTTTATTTTTTAAATTAAAGAAAATTAATTTTTTTAACATCTTCATTGGAGTATAATTGCCTCACAGTGTTGTGCTAGATTCCACTGCACAACAAAATGAATCACTATATGCATACATATATCCCTATATCCCCTCCCTCTTGCATCTCCCTCACACCCTGCCTATCCCACCCTTTTAGGTGGCCACAGAGCACCGAGGAGTTCACCCTGTGCTATGCATCTCCTTCCCACTAGCTATTTTATATTTGGTAGTGTGTATATGTCAATGCTACTCTCTCACTTCGTCCCAGCTTACCTTTCCCCCTCCCCTTGTCCTCAAGTCCATTCTCTACGACCACATCTTTATTCCTGTCCTGCCCCTAGTTCAGCATAACCTTTTTTTTTTTTTTTTTTTAGATTCCATATATATGTGTTAGCATATGGTATTTCTTTTCCTCTTTCTGGCTTACTTCACTCTGTATGACAGACTATAGGTCCATCCACCTCACTACAAATAACTCAATTTTGTTTCTTTACATGGCTGAATACTTTTCCATTGTATATATGTGCCACATCTTCTTTATCCATTCATCTGTTGATGGACACTTAGGTTGGTTCCATGTCCTGGCTATTGTAAATAGTGCTGCAATGAACATTGTGGTACATGACTCTTTTTGAATTATGGTTTTCTCAGGGTATATGCCCAGTAGTGGGATTGCTGGGTTGTATGGTAGTTTTATTTTTACTTTTTTAAGGAACCTCCATACTGTTCTCCATAGTGGCTGTATCAATTTACATTCCCACCAACAGTGCAAGAGGGTTCCCTTTTCTCCACACCCTCTCCAGCATTTACTGTTTGCAGATTTTTTGATGATGGCCATTCTGACTGCTGTGAGGTGATACCTCATGGTAGTTTTGATTTGCATTTCTCTAATGATTACTGATGTTGAGCATCCTTTCATGTGTTTGTTGACAATCTGTATATCTTCTCGGAGAAATGTCTATTTAGGTCTTTTGTCCATTTTTGGATTGGGTTGTTTGTTTTTTTGATACTGAGCTGCATGAGCTGCTTGTAAATTTTGGAGATGAATCCTTTGTCAGTTGCTTCATTTGCAAATATTTTCTCCCATTCTGAGGGTTGTCTTTTCATCTTGTTTATGGTTTCCTTTGCTGTGCAAAAGCTTTTAAGTTTCATTAGGTCCCATATGTTTATTTTTGTTTTTATTTCCATTTCTCTAGGAGGTGGGTCAAAAAGGATCTTGCTGTGATTTATGTCATAGAGTGTTCTGCCTATGTTTTCCTCTAGGACTTTTACTGTCTGGCCTTACATTTAGGTCTTTAATCCATTTTGAGTTTATTTTTGTGTATGGTATTAGGAAGTATTCTAATTTCATTTTACATGTAGCTCTCCAGTTTTCCCAGCACCACTTATTGAAGAGGCTGTCTTTTCTCCATTGTATACTTTTGCCTCCTTTATCAAAGATAAAGTGACCATATGTGCATGGGCTTATCTATGGGCTTTCTATCCTGTTCCATTGATCTATATTTCTGTTTTTGTGCCAGTACTGTAGTGTCTTAATTACTGTAGCTTTGTAGTATAGTCTGAAGTCAGGGAGCCTGATTCCTCCAGCTCCGTTTTTCTTTCTCAAGATTGCTTTGGCTATTTGGAGTCTTTTGTGTTTCCATAAAAATTGTGAAATTTTTTGTTCTAGTTCTGTGAAAAATGCCATTGGTAGCTTGATAGGGATGGCACTGAATCTGTAGATTGCTTTGGGTAGTATAGTCATTTTCACAATGTTGATTCTTCCAATCCAAGAACATGGTATATCTCTCCATCTGTTTGTATCATCTTTAATTTCTTTCAACAGTGTCTTATAGTTTTATGCGTACAGGTTTTTTTGTCACCTTAGGCAGGTTTATTCCTAGGTATTTTATTCTTTGTGTTGCAGTGGTAAATGGGAGTGTTTCCATAATTTCTCTTTCAGATTTTTCATCATTAGTATATAGGAATGCAAGAGATTTCTGTGCATTAATTTGGTATCCTGCTACTTTACCAAATTCATTGATTAGCTCTAGTAGTTTTCTGGTAGCATCTTTAGGATTCTCTATGTATAGTATCAGGTCATTTGCTAACAGTGACAGTTTTAACTTCTTCTTTTCTGATTTGGATTCCTTTTATTTCTTTTTCTTCTCTGATTGCTGTGGCTAAACCTTCCAAAACTGTGTTGAATAATAGTGGTGAGTGTGGGCAACCTTGTCCTGTTCCTGTTCTTAGAAGAAATGGTTTCAGTTTTCACCATTGAGAACAATGTTGGCTGTGGGTTTGTCATATATGGCTTTTATTATGTTGAGGTAGGTTCTCTCTATGCCTACTTTCTGGAGAGTTTTTATCATAAATGCATGTTGAATTTTGTCAAAAGCTTATTCTGCATCTATTGAGATGATCATATGGTTTTTATTCTTCAATTTGTGGTGTATCACATTGATTGATTTGCATATATTGAAGAACCCTTGCATTCCTGGGATAAACCCCACTTGCTCATGGTGTATGATCCTTTTAATGTGCTGCTGGATTCTGTTTGCTAGTATTTTTGCATCTATGTTCATCAGTGATATTGGCCTGTAGTTTTTCTTTTTTTTGTGACATCTTTGTCTGGTTTTGGCATCAGCGTGATGGTGACCTCATAGAATGAGTTTGGGAGTTTTCCTCCCGCTACTATGTTTTGGAAGAGTTGGAGAATGATAGGTGTTAGCTCTTCTCTAAATGTTTGATATAATTCACCTGTGAAAGCCATCTGGTCCTGGGCTTTTGTTTGTTGAAAGATTTGTTTTGTTTTGTTTTATGGTACGCGGTCCTCTCACTGTTGTGGCCTCTCCTGTTGCGGAGCTCAGGCTCCGGACGCGCAGGCTCAGCGGCCATGGCTCACAAGCCTAGCCGCTTCGCGGCATGTGGGATCTTCCTGGACCAGGGCACGAACCCATGTCCTCTGCATCAGCAGGCGGACTCTCAACCACTGCCCCACCAGGGAAGCCCAGGCCATTAATTTTTGACACTGGTAGTTGCTTATCTTGCTGCTATATCTAATTATTTAATGGGCTAATAAAAATACATATATTAGTATAACTTTTTTAGTATGCTGATAATAACCATATTTCAATATAATTTGTTTCTTTATAAACCTACATATTATATTTAAAGGCATTAAATTTTTGAAAAGATTTTTCTAAGAAGAGGTCCGTAGATTTCATCAAACTGCCAAAGACGTCCTTCGCACAAACAAGGTTAAGAACATTTGCTCCCAAGCAATTCTACTCCTAGGCATCTACCCAGGAGATAGGAAAATGTATGTCCATACAAAGACTTGTATGTTAATGTTCAGAGCAGCATTGTTCATAATAGCCAAAGAGTGAATGGATCTATCCATGTATTAGAGTAATACTTTAGAATCAAAAGAACTAACTGCTGATACAGGCTACAACATGGATGACCTTCAAAAACAATGTGCTAAGTGAAGGAAGCCGGATCTAAAAGACTACAAATTTTATGATTTCATTTATACAAAATTTACAGAAAAGGCAAATCTATATATGCAAAGTAAATTAGTGGTTTCTTGGAGCTGGGGGTGAAGAAGATGGGATTAACTGCAAATGGGCATGAGGGATCTTTCTTGACATAATGGAAATGTTTTAAAGTTGGATCATGATGATGTTGTACAACTCTGTAGATTTACTAAAAATCATTGAACTGTACATTTAAAATGGATAGCATTTATGGTATTTAAATTAAACCTCAGTGAAGCTGTTAAAGAAAAGCAAGGACCTTTGCTCCATTGTATGATCAGATCATTTATTTATTATTCTATTAATGGATATTTAGGTGTTTTCCATTTTTTGGTTTTGCTATTAATATCAATATTGCTATGAGCATTCTTATTTATTTATTTATTTTTATTTTTGGCTGCGTTGGGTCTTTCTTTAGTTGCCTTGCGCGGGCTTTCTCTAGTTGCGGTGAGCGGGGGCTATTCCTTGTTGCGGTGCAGGGGCTTCTCATTGCGGTGGCTTCTCTCTTTGTGGAGCACGGGCTCTCGGCATGTGGGCTTCAGTAGTTGCAGCACGAGGGCTCAGTAGTTGAGGCACATGGGCCCTAGAGTGCATGCGCTTCAGTAGTTGCGGCACGTGGGTTTAGTTTCTCCGCAGCATGTGGGATCTTCCCAGACCAGGGATCAAAACCGTGTCCCCTGCACTGTCAGGCAGATTTTTAACCACTGTGCCACCAGGGAAGTCCCCTATGCATCTTAATCTGTTGTAATTCTTTGAAGCCTGACTTAAAGGAATGGGGTTTTTTCTTCCTAGAGGCAAATTCAAATTTATTTCTTCTAGGGCCTGGAAGCAGTTTCAACCCAGGACCACCTTAAAATTAATTTTTGGCTTGAGGTTTTTGAAATAAAATGATGTATGAATTTGGGCCACAAACTCTTGAGAACCAGATTGTGGTTTCACATTTTGGTGAGAGAATTCCCCTGACATCACTACTCTCCACTAAGACTGAGACAAATGAGGAATTTTTTTTCTAGTTCACCTTACCATTGAGGGTCTAGTTATTTGAGGATGGGTCATAGCTTTATGCATGAATTTCCTATCACAGTGCTTCACAAACTATCTGTGAGCCATCACAGGCAGGTACTTTTTTTTTTTTTTAATAAAATATAATCAAAATTAGTTACAAGAAAAATGGAATATTGCTTGGATGTTACTGCACTATAAAATCCCTAGAAAAGTTTCCAAACACTCTCAATTTCTGTACACATCTCAACATGGACTGGCAACAGATAATTTGTAGACCGATCTGCAAACCCCACTTTGAGTAGCACTGTCTTATCATTCTTCCCACCTTGGGCAGGCCCTAAGCTTTATCTCCTGTTTCCACACCTCATTTGGCCATCAAAATGGAAGTTCAATGTTTGTTGAAATGGGAGATGTCACAGAGTCCTGGGTGGGTTGGATACTCATTAGCTTATCTCTGGATTCTTGCTTTCACTTCGTTTTCACCTCTAAAGATTTCTCTATATATCTCACTAGTTTGGCAATGTGTCAAAAGAGGTTCCCCCATGATCCAACGCTCCCTTTCCTAACTGAAATGTATGCATATATTTACCAGTAGACAGGCACAAGAGTATTTTTAACCACATTTTTCATAGTTGCCAAAATCTGAAAATAGCCAACCGTTCCATTAACGATAAATACATTGTGATAGCCCTCCCCCCATATGCTATGTAGTAATAAGAACGAACAAACTATTGATACATGCAACAATGTGGATGATTCTTACAAACATGATGCTGAGCCAAAGAAGCCAGATATAAAATCGTATGTATTGTATAATTCCATTTAGATAAAGTTTTAAAACATGCAACACTAACCATCCTGAAGACATATTGCGTCCCTGCCTAAAATCCCTTCCATGCCTTGGGGAAGACTGATGGCTCAGACTCATAGGCCCTCCTGCTCTTGTTCTCTGAATGCAGCTCACTTGCCATGTTCCACTTGTGAAAATGCGTTGAGCTCTACATTTAAGATTTGTTCACTTTTTCCTGCATATGTTATACTTCATTAAAAATTTACTTAATAAAAATATCTAAAAATATATAAATATACTAATATATAATGTATATAAATATAATAAATAAAAATATTTTAAAAATAGTTTATCACACAGCAACAGTCACCAAGCTTCAAAAGACTGAAAGCTGGGCATCATTCATCTTCAGCCCTTCTCTCTCCCCCCAGCCCTATCCAGTCAGTAACCCAGTCTATCACCGAGTCCTGTACTTGTCTTGTAAATACTTCCCAGTTCCATCCTCTTCTCTCCATCACCTCTCCAGAACACCATCTCACCTGAGCTCCTTGCACCACGTTTCTAATCCTCTCGCTGCATCTACTTTTACTGCTCTCCAGTCCATTCACCCCTCTGGAACCAAGATGACCTTAAAAACAAACAAACAAACCATGACCAGGGAATGTCCCCGCTCAAAATCCCTTCCATGCCTCACCATTGTTTTCAGGAAAAAGACCAAAATCCTCAGTATGGTTGACAAGGCCCTGCCCAGTCTGGCCACTGTCCATGCTAGGGCAAGACCAGTCTCCCTGGATAATCTTTACTCCATCTGCACTGATGTTCTTTCAGGACTTGAATCTGCCACCTTCCTTTTCACATAGGCTTCTTCTTCCATGTAGGTGCTCTGGCCCGAAATGTTTTTCCCTCCTTCTCCCCACTACTTTTTACCAAAGTAACTACTCGGAGATCTTAGCTTTGACCTCTTTTTCAGTTAAGCCTCCACTGTTCTCTTTTTTCTTGCCATCTTAATTTTTAATTTAGTTTAATTTCAATTTAAATAGCTACTTGTTGTTAGGGCCTATATAACGATCTAGTTATAGAGGAACTAATTTAGGTTGGGGGGAGAGGCAGGTCAGGAAAGGGCAAGGGCAAAAACATGTAAATTGAGACTTGGAGGATGAAGTGATAGCATCCAAGTGAGGAGTGAGGTGGGTGAGGGGAAAGCTGCAGGAGTGTGGTCAGGGCACAAGGAATACGAGGGACATTCCTGAGTGAGGAAACAGCATGTGTAAATCCCTGGAAGTGGAGAAGCTTTAAAAAAGGGATTTTTAGTGTTGAATTGTTTTCTCTTTTAGAAATTTTATGGTATAATGCTTTTTTATTGACCCATGATTTAATTATTTAGTATTTTAATTTGGGGTACATTAAGTAACTTGTTCTGGCAAGACATGCATATCAGAGCCAATCCTCAAATAACCCACCTTTCCAAGTGGTTTCATTCCCTAAAGACTTAGTTAACTGTTTTTTGTTTTGTTTTTTTTTTTAACTTAAGAGCCTCAGTGTCTTCAGATTGTACATCTTATGGGTAGTAGGTTTTATAAGCTTACTAACTGCTATCTAAAGAAGGGTTTTCTTTCATTTGAACTTTTTTTTTTTTAGTTTTTCATACGTTTTATTTATTTATTTATTTTAACATCTTTATTGGGGTAATTGCTTTACAATGGTGCATTATGGTTTCTGCTTTATAACAAAGTGAATCAGTTATACATATACATATGTCATTTGAACTTTTATTACCATTTTGGAGCCTATAGAGTTGACTGATTTCGCCATCTCCATATGTATATACTTTTTTGATTTTATGTACTTTTTATTTGACTTTTACATAGTAAATAAGAGTAGAGATTCACTTTCTCATACACACCAAAACGTTTGATACTTTGACTCAAAAAATCAGTGAAGGCAGACAGTGAATGAATGCTTACAACTTTAAAATGTAATTTAACAGCTTTTTTGTGTTTCATTTAGAGTCATCATCTTCCAATGATTTGAAAGTTGTGGATCTCATAGTATATAATTTAATTTCCATTGTGTTAAGATTATTCAAATGCTGGTCAGTAATTTCTACTTATCAGCAAGAAATGAATTTATAGTCTGGATGCTTAAATGTAATTTTTTGGTAGACTAATTGCTTCTCCAAAGCTCTTTTAATTAAAAAGGGATCTTACCCCATTTTAAATTCCCTTTCCCACAGATTCACTCATTTTCACCCTGACATCACCTTCTATTTTTTTGCAGATTTTTTTGGATGTAAACCAAATTTTCTTAAAGAGTATGTCTCTATTTTTCCATTAGTTCAAAGGTTTGTAGATTTTGTGGACCAGACAAATATTCCTCAAGATGTTTATTATGGCTCACTAAACAGAAGTAAGATCTAAGGGTTAGCACACGAGCTAGGAACTGGAAGTTTTGAATTGTAACCCAGTTTGCCACGTTATTGTGGGACTTAAAGTGAACTTTTCACTAGGAAGATGCTGTTCCCCATGTGATTCTATATCCATGTTGTGTAATTTTCCTTCATTTTATTTATTTATTTTAATTTATTATTTTTTTTTTTGCGATACTTGGGCCTCTTACTGTTGTGGCCTCTCCCGTTGCGGAGCAACAGGCTCCGGACGCGCAGGCTCAGCGGCCATGGTTCATGAGACCAGCCGCTCCGCGGCATGTGGGATCTTCCCGGACCGGGGCACGAACCTGTGTCCCCTGCATTGGCAGGCGGACTCTCAACCACTGCGCCACCGGGGAAGCCCTCCTTCATTTTAAAAAAGATTATTGGGCTTCCCCGGTGGCACAGTGGTTTAGAACCCGCCTGCCAACGCAGGGGACACAGGTTCGAGCCCTGGTCGAGGAAAATCCCACATGCCGCAGAGCAACTAAGCCCATGCGCCACAACTACTGAGCCTGCGCTCTAGCGCCCACGAACCACAACTAATGAGCCCGTGTGCCTAGAGCCTGTGCTCCGCAACAAGAGAAGCTACTGCAATGAGATAACTGCACACCACAACGAAAAGCAGCCCCAGCTCGCTGCAACTAGAGAAAGCCCACGCACAGCAACAAAGACCCAATGCAACCAAAAATAAATAATAAATTAATTAATTTTTTAAAATATAAAAGATTATTAAAAAGTATTAATAATAATTAGTTGAACTGGATTCCCTGAAGAAGTTATCAGAGATGTGTGAACTTGGGCTTCTATTACTGTAAGGGCACAGGTACACATGCTAGTCCAAAGGACTGCTAAGTGGAGTGTACAAGCATTTACCCTCTTCTTAAGCAGCTCAACACCACTCAGGGCATTATTTAAACAGTCTCTATGCCTGTTAATGAACAACCACAGGGCTGTAGTCACAGATTCGAGCCTGCGTAGTTCAGAGTATAAAAGTCACCCAAATGCACATAGCGAAGTCATGCTGTAAAAGTTAAGAAAGCACAAAAAAGGGGAAGATTGGAAAATAAACTTGGTCACATAAATTGAATGTCAAGAAAGCCATGGTGAGAGATTCACAAGAGAATATTTCTTACAGAGTGAAAAGAGGGGGACTTCCTGGGAACTTGGGACCTTCTGGGAATTAAGTGCAATTGTGACCTGGACCAAGTATCAGTGCTTTACTACTTTACTTTACGGTTTATTTAAAGCAGCGACCTTGGGATCAAGCATGGCCAGATTTGATCCCAGGCTCCTCTTCTTATGGAGTGCCCTTGACAAATTATTTAACTTGTATCAATCTCAACTTTATCTTCTAAAAAATGAGGATAATTATACCTACTTCACAGGCCAATGTAAGAATTAAATGAGGTAATCCAACATTGGTTAAAGAATAATTCTCATCCCATCCCTCTAACAGCAACAAGAGGCATTCATTCCTTACAGCGGTTTGCCATGGTTAAGTGCAGGGACTCTGAAATAAGACAAAGTCACAGCTCTCTCACAATTACAGCTGTGTGACCTTGGACATGTTACTTGACCTCTCTGTGCTTCAGTTTCTTCATATGTAAAATGTACTATTAACAGTAATTTCCCCATACGGTTATGAGGATTAAAGGAGTTAATATATGTAAAGCACTTAGGACAGTACTTGGCATATAGTAAACATTTTTAAAGTGTTAGCTAAAAATGTTCAATAGTTTTGGATTCTTTCTAGAAGTGATTCATTTTGACTTAGGATTTAGTCACATAACGGGACAGGAAGAGGTGGTAACAGCCTTGCCAGCTGCGGGCGAGTGTCTTGTAATTGAGGCAGCATCGCCTGCCTGCGGGGAAAAGGTGGTGGTGGTGGCTTTCCCTAGTCTAGCTAGGGTTGCCCTGGATGGTTGCAAGGCAGGTCCCGGTGAGAGCCTTTGTAGCCAGCAGCCAGGCTGCCTCGCATCCAGCCTTTGTTACTGTTTCCTCCTTTGTGAAATGGGGATCACATTTGCCTCTCCGGGTGTTGTGAGGATTAAATGAGGTGACTTGCCTACGGCCCAAAGCCTGCACCAGCACAGAGCTGCAGCGGTAACGATTGTCACATCAAATATATACAACAGTTGAGCCCTGGCGGATTTTGAAGGAAGGGAAACCAGAAGGCAGCTAGAAGTGGCCCTTCTACCTGTCTGAACTCGGCCTGGGTAAGAGGAAAACAACCAGTCTCTTCCTTTTGCAACGAAGTGACTACAGAGGTCTCCCCTTGGAAAGACTCCCCTTGTCTTTTCGCACTCCCCCCGTCCCCCTCCCCCGCCCCGTCCCCCCAATGTAGGCAAAGACACCATCCCTTCCAATTTTATAATCTACTCATTTCTGTACGTGCGGGTTTATCTGGACTTGGTGGCAAGCCAAGGGTGGGTGGGGAGAGGCATTAAAACCTGGCAACCCCGCTCCCCCATCTCCGGATGCCGCAGGGCTCCTGCCAGCCGTCCTCGGTTAGAAACGTGCTTTTTATTTCTCTTCCCCGCAGCCTCCTGTGCAGCAGCTCATTACCACCCACTTCAATCACCGCTGCCAGCATCTCTCCAGACGTTTTCCCCTCCCCCCATTTCAGGGACATTGGTCGTAGCTGACATTTAAAGGAAATAAACACCGATTTAAAAAATTACAACCATCTCCGCCTGAAGAACCCAGCAGCAATGAATAATAGAACAGTCCAGCGAAGAGCGCCTGTCGGGGCTCAGCTCCGCCAGCCCTTCCCGCCACACAATTCCCCACACCCGAGCAGCACAAATCACCATTTCCAGGCACCACTGGAGGCTGCCAGTTCTACTTTCGCTTAATCTCATTTTAAATCCGGCTACAGATGAGGCTCGGTCGCTGCGGCGAGGAGCCGGGCGGGGGCCAGCGGGAGAGGCTCGAGGCCTGGGTGGGAAAGAAGCGCAGGGGCCCCTCGCGTTTCGGGGCCGCGGGCGGATCCCCGGAACAAGTGCGGGCCGCCGGGGGCTCCGAGGCGGGCGAGCCCCAAGGGGCGCGGGGCGCAGCCGGCGCAGACAAAGAAGCCGGCGCCCGCTCCAGTCCCCACCGCCCCTCTACTTCCCCCTCGTCTCCTCTCAGGAAAAAGGAGGGAAATCTGAGGGGCAAAAGGGACTGTCTTCTCCTTTTGCTCCTCCGGACAGCTGGGCGGGAGGGTCTCCTTCTCTCTCTCTCTCTCTGAGGCGTTTAAGTCCCTCCGTGCAGATTCCCGTACCTCGTGGCCCCGAGCCCCCTCCCCCAACCCGACCGACTCGCATTCCCTCATCTGCCCTTCAGTGTGAGAACTGGGCTCAGGCGCCGGGCCTCGCGGAGGCGTGCGCCCTGCGCAGCGCGAGGTGCGGCGAGCGAGCCCGAGTGGGCGGGGGCCGGGCGGGCGCGCGCCGCGCGGCGCGGAGGGGCGGGGGAGCGGCCGAGGCACGTGTGGCGGCGGCGGGGGCGATTCCGCGCCCCGGGCTTTAAGAAGGTGTGGAGTGGGCCGGGCGCTTTCCCAGGCCTGGCGGAGGGGCGTCGCGCACAGGCGGCGGCGGCGGCGGCTGGGCGGCGCACCGCGGCACCGGCCGACGCGCTCTCGGCGTCCGCAGCCGGGCCCCGCGCTCCCGCGGCCCAAAGAAACTTTGGGAGCTGCCGTCTCCCGCGGAACTTCTCGGCGGGGCTCCGCGCCCGAGCCCTCTCTGCTCCCTCTGCCGCCTTCTCGCCGTCTCTCCACGCGGCTCCTTCGTCCCGGCGCCTCCAAAACTGAATGAGAGAGCGGCGCTCGGGGTGTGCGGCGGCGGCAGCGGCAGCGGCGTTATGGAGCGCAGTGGCTGGGCGCCGCGGACTTTCCTCCTGGCGCTGATGCTGGGAGCGACGCTGAGGGTGCGCGCCGCGGTGGGCTATTACCCCCGCTTTTCTCCCTTCTTTTTCCTGTGCACCCACCACGGGGAGCTGGAAGGAGATGGGGAGCAGGGCGAGGTGCTTATTTCCCTGCACATTGCGGGCCACCCCACCTACTACGTACCGGGACAGGAATACCATGGTAGGTACCACAGCATCTCCGCGCTCGCCGCCCAGCGCAGCTTTGTGTCCCTTTCCTTCTTCCAAGGGGCCGTTTAACCAAGAACCGTGACAACCCTTACCTCAACATTACCTCTGAGGAGGGAGAGAAAACAAAGTTACCGGGGATAGAGTCGCGAGTTGGGATTTATTCCCCCCTCGCCCCCCGCCCCCGCACTCCACACACTCCCCTCACGCGTCTCCCGGTGAGGAGCCGGTTCTGGTGAGAAACGCCAGAGAATTCTTGAGGTCTTTCCTCCTCCCTCGTGGTTCTGGCAGCTGACACTTGAATGAAAACGCGCATCTTGTTTCCTTAACCCGAGTGCTTGGATTCCAGACCTTTGTCCTGCTCCGGGTTCCCCCTGAAGGGCGTCCGGGGGTTGCTGGGCTTTGCGGACCGGCTGATGACAGATTGACGCGCCCCGGCCCGCGGCCGCCCCGCGCCGTCGCCCGCCGGCCCGCCGCAAAGTTCTCGCTGCTCCCCAGCCAGGGGTCCCTCTCGTTTCCTTCAGTGTCAGACAACCCTCCTGACAGGGAGCGGCTGCTTCCAGCACTCTGTTCTTTTAAAAGTGGCTTTTAAAATGTCAGGAAATGGTGCTTTTTTCTGAGTCCTCTCTTACTTGTAACCTGCTACTTGTTTTTAGAATGATCTCTGTGATGTTTCTTAATAACTGTCTTTAATCTGCACAGCTTTAATTTCCAGGTAGGGACTGGAAGTTCCTTATAATTTAAAGGTACCTTTTAAAAAAGGATCATTCTGGAGTCCTTCATCAAAATGAAACATGATCGAAGAAGGACAGTTTAGCTGCAAGCAAGAGAATTTTCTGTAGTGCGTGCGTTTTTGATATTTGAAGCTAGTAAATCGAGTATGTGGGAAAATAAGATATTGTCTATTTTCTATTACTTCCGCTGGAACTCCTGAATATTTCACTTCTATGGAGCTTTTAAGCGGTGACAGGCACTGTTTAATTAGAATTTCAAGGCAAAAATACTGATACCCAACTATTGTCTAGTGATTTCCTATTATAGTTTCCATCTCTTGTAGGCTAACAGTTATTGGTATAGCAGGAGATAATCCACGGAGCAGCTGGCATTTCAGATAAACATGGATATAAAAATGATAAGAATCCTTAAACTTTCTATTTAAAAAGCCCGTCATATCTGCTTTAAAATGTTTAGCCTAAATAAATGCTTTCTAGAGATTGAAAGTAGTGCTTTTACAACTTTCTTGTGGCATGGTGTCAGCCCTGTCTGTAGAGCAGGAGTCTAATTCGGTTGGAATTTTAGACTTTGGAATATTAAATTTCTGCAACTAGTCCCTTCTTTTAAAATGCTTATTGTATTCTCTTTCCAAGAATGGTCCGGTGTTTTTCTGAGTTCATGAGAATCTTTTGAGAAGGACCAGCCAATATGATGGCAACCCAGACCTCACCCAAAGACTGATTGATTGAGCTTGTCACTTAGTGTGACCTTTAGTAGAGGTGCTTGCCCGTTATTAGCTCTAAGTGAGAGTGGTAGGTAAGTGAGTCAAGGCTGGGCTAAAAGGTGTGATTGTCAGGTTGTGATGGAAGACCTGTGATAACACGTAGGCTTTTTTTTTTTTTTCCTGTTTTCCATATCCTTTGTAAGGTGCCAGCATAGATAACTTAAAAATACCAAAATATGACATAGCCTTTGCTTTTGCTATAAAGCTAGCAAGTATAAGTCAGCCTAAGACTGACCATAATCACATCCTAAGTCAGAAAAGGAAAGAATGATAGAGAGTAAGAATACAGTGTAATACTTCAAGTTGCGTATTGTGTGGGAAAGTCTCAATTTCTACCTCTTCTATCACTAGAAAAGGTAGAGAAATTTTATTATGTAAGTTTAAGAAGATCGAATTATTATTATAAACTTTGAGAATGGTTATTGTAAGATTTTAAATTCCTGTTAACCTGTTTTGTCAAATATTTAGATTTTGAAACTGGCTGTAGCTATAGGCCTTCAGTAAGAGTTTTTCCTTGTAACATTTTCTACAGGTAGAAGAAATGTTTAAAAATGAAATGGTGCATACATGTGTCTCCTTTTCTTTTAGACTTTTGGAAATTAATGTTACAAATTAATAATGTAACATCTATTTAAGAATTGAACTGTTGATAGGAAAACTTAACCTAATATACTTTGGTATTAGCTCATTTTATAGGAGACCAAAATAGGAGGTTATTCAGCCAAATTTTTTTAAAACCAAGAAATATGTAAAATATTAGCTTGAGACTTTATTTGTAATCTTCCGAATCTCTAAAATGTAACACGTATGTTAGGAAAACTCAGTCTTATCTATGATTTACATCGAAGTCAGCATTTGAGGGAATGGTTTTTGTGTGCAGCTAATGGCTGTTAACTTTTTTACCTAAAGGAATGCATTGAGATGTACAGTGGTACCTAACACAGGACATGATTGTAGACCAGGCTGTGTCAGCTGCCCTCTGAGACTTGTGTTGTGAGACAGAATATGAAATGGAGAAGCAAATATCAGAGTTCAATATCATGGGTCTCTGTACGTGTCATATTTATTTAGAGATTTTTGTTGAAAATCTTTTGAAAAAAAAAAGCAACGAAAATATAATACAAAAGAATTTGAAATTTGTGTGTCTACAGAATTGTCAGATATTTCCAGTGTTAAGTAGTCTATCCATCTGTTTGCAGTTTTGGCAACTCTGTAAACAGTGCATGGTTACTTTTGCTAGTTCTCGTCACTCGTTCACTTGGTACCTCTGTTGTCATCTTCCTATAGCTTTTAAAATCTGTTGTCTGTGACTTTCTTGAGATGACATCGTTGGTCACAATGAACTATGGTGTCTTTGCATGATGAGTACAATGCAGTTTAGAAGCTCAGCAATAAGAGATTATATATATGTGTATATATATATATATGTATATATCATGTTGAATTAGAAAAGTCTCAGGGTCAGAACATTTTTTTCCTAGAATTTCCCTCTTTTGCACAAATCCCAAAATATGGTCACTTTCCATAACATGATTTCCAGGCCCTGTTTTTTTTTGGGGGGGGGCCAGAAAGTTGCAAATGATGGGAAAATAGGAAATGGAAACCCAGATGGTCCAGTCAGGTAGCCCTTTCTCTTTCCCAGCCACACCTGGCTGTTCACTGCTCCTTCTCCTAAGGACTGGGGCAGTATTGTGAAACATGCAAAGGTCGAGTTGATGTCTGCACCTTTCCTTTCCTCTGATAATCCCTCTTCCTCACCCCCACTCCTCAGGCTTTTGTTTAAAACTCCTCCCCCAACCAATTTGTAGTGACTGTGACTTGTCAATGTTATATTCTCCCACAATCTTAATTACAGCTATGGAAAGATGTTTTCCCCTTTTTGTTTAAAATAATTTTGGCATCACTGAGCAGGCAGATAATATATTTTGAGATAGAAAGACTTTTAGGTAACCCTGAAATCCTGTAATGAGGACCTACCTACTCACAAGATGGGCTTTATTCAGTCACCATCAAAAAGGAGAGGTCAGACATAAGAGAAAACATTATCTGTGAAAGCCAAGCATAAGTGAATGAGTCTGTGGAAAGTGCTTGAGCTTTGGTGAGACAATTTATCTGAATTTCTAAAAAGATGAGAATCCCCATTATTAAGGTGGCAGAAGGTGGGGGAAATGTTCCATTACAGTGAAAAATATGCTCTAAAATATTGATTGAGAGAAAAAAAATTGTCTTAAGCAGAACTGAATTGTTAATAAAGCATGGTTCTTTAAAAAGGGGATTTGATTGTATTTTGTAAATCCAATATCACTATTGGTAGTCCTTTTGTGCTACATTTTCATTCTATTATTTATTTAATCCTATTGTGGGGTGGGTGGGGAAATCAATTTCAACTGCTAAAACAGAATGTTTACCTAAAAAAGATATAATCAGGATAAAGTATTTATGGTATTTTGTTGTAAGAATTGCCAGTGTTCCTATTATACATACATGTGTTCTGGAATCAACTGGTTGCTAATTAAAAATCACTGTTCAAAGGCAGTTGCAATATAATGACTTTTCAAGTACAAGACATGATTTTTGGTAATATACTCTAGATTAAATTCCTTTCAAAGGAATGATTTTTTAAAAAAATTTGAATTAAAGTTATCTGCTATTGCTAAGGTAACTAACTGGCTTGTTGATCAGGTGAGTGGATATTTGTTTTTTATATGTCTCTGATTCTGGAATCAGCATATTTAAACTCAAAATCATTTGTCGAATGCAGTTTATAAGTGAACTGCACCTGTGTCCTGCTTGCATATGACTTTGAAAATTGAACATTTAAAGCATTTTTCTCTACTTGTCTTATATTTCATCTCACTCTCTACAATTTATTTCAAACATATTTTACTAATGTGGTTCAGATCATTTCTTAAATCATATAAATATTGCTTTAATATATATTCCCTGTGTGAGTTTCAATTCCAGTCATACACTAAAAAAATCAGGTCTTTAAAATCATAATTGGAAACATCTAATTTAGGCAGGTATTCTTACTTCAGTCACAGCACTACAGTACTAGAAATTATTTAATTAGAATATTTTCCTCCAATTTTTATGAATCTTTATTTTAAACTATTATTTTTAATTTCATTAAAAATATTAAAGAGTAAAATAAGAAAGTTGTATCATTGTAATAATACAAGTATATTTTTTACAGAACCATCTTATTCTAATAAATTTGTCTTTTCATCTTTAAAAGTGAGTGATAGATATTTTCACAAGATTTTAAAGTCAATACTATTGACTTTCAAATTTTTTCATAAATTAGTTTCATTCAAAAAACAATATCTAAAACTTATCTTTGATTTATTTTTTTCCCTCTCTGGAATTGGTCAACTCTATAGATGATCTGGGAACCTTACATTATCAGTTATTTAGGATATGTTGCATATTAAGCCATAATTGTTCCTCCGATGACTTCAAATGACACTTTGACAGTTATTTATTATGTCTTTAACCTTCACAAAGTTGTTGATACATATATATTTGAAATATATTTCAGATAGCCTTTACATTAGAGAAGCATAAATAAATTGAGCTACTGGTGCTTTTTGAACATTGGCATTTAAAAAAAAATCTTGTATATATTCTCACACAAAAATATAAAGTTCTTCCTTTTTTTTTAGCAGCAGTTTTTTTTTTTGTTTGTTTGTTTGCTGTATGCGGGCCTCTCACTGTTGTGGCCTCTCCCGTTGCGGATCACAGGGTCTGGATGCGCAGGCTCAGCGGCCATGGACCACGGGCCCAGCCGCTCTGCGGCACGTGGGATCTTCCCAGACCGGGGCACAAACTTGTGTCCCCTGCATCGGCAGGCGGACTCCCAACCACTGCGCCACCAGGGAAGCCCAACATGTAGCAGCAGTTTTTTTTGTTTTGTTTTTTTGCCTTTTTTTTAAAAAGTTCTTTCTTTTTTAAAAAGTTCTTTATGCCATATGGAAATAGAAAAAATGGATAGCCCTGCACTCAGTGCATTTGGTTAGAATGGACATGTTCACGTAGGGCTTTAAACTATGTCTGGGTAATGACATAACATACATATGAAAAGGAAAATTCATTTATCTAAATATTTTGGCTTCAAGAATAATTTGGGTGATTAATCCACCTCACCCCTACCCCACCGATTTTAGAGTTATTTATATTGAATAAAATAACCAAACTGTATAATTTCAATCTTATCAGCCTTAAACAAAGAAGTATTAAAAACACATTTTCAGAACTTGGAATTGAATTTTCATATATGAAGATTTCATAATGACTGTTCAAACACAAGAATGGTGTGTTAAAAAAATATTCTTGGCTCTCAGGAAATTCCACATGAGGTAATCTCACTTAGGTGTCAGTTGTGTAGCTTAGAGAGTAATTTTCCCCACGGTCACCTGCCATGCCAATCTCATTGAAGGCAGAGCTTCTGAAGGGTTGAATGCTGTGCCTACAGGATAACCAATTATTTTAGAGAAACATATGTGTGCTTCTCTAAAACTACACACATTTTTTCCTTCTTTATTCGATTTCTGTAGGAGCTAAGTGTAGCAACTGGATTTGGGGGTGTGCAGAAGGGTCACTACACATGTACAGATGTTGATTTGTGGCTTAAGGCAGCTCTAATCATTCAAGGAAACAAAGCTAAGGTAATTAGATAGCTTTTGAATGCCACAAAGAGATAGTTATAGGAACTCTGAGGTTCTGAAGTAAACATTGAAAACTCAGGTTATCTTTTAATGCTAATTTAGCTTTCCTTAGAAACATAAAACTTTGTTTGGAAAGCAAAATAAATTAAATTTTATTGATTAAAGGATTCCTTGAAACTATAGAAGAACTCATGAGTGTTTCGAATAGCCCTGGTTATTGATGTACGCTGGTGCCCACATACCAAGTTACATGAAGAAGGAGTGATAATAGTTTACCATTAAGTGCTACCCTCACCTCAGAATCGTCTCTCTCTGCCTTTCCTGCTCTGCCCCTCTCTCCTTACACCTGTATCTCACCTTCTTTCTCCTATGACCCCTCTCTTCCTCCTAAATTTTCTCATTTTCCTTCTTCTTTTGCTCCTTTCCTCCATGTCACAGGGCCTTGTCTTCCCTCTCCTCTTCCTTCCTCTTTTCTGCTTCACAACTTGATTCCTTTGCTCCTTCAATTCTTTCTCTTTTTCTTTCTTCTCTTCAGATTTCCTATCACCAGCTCTACCCCTTTTTTTCCCTTGAAAAATAATGGTGTATATATATATGTATATATTATATAATCAGTATATATTGTACTGATTGGATGTTTACAATAATAAAAGTGGGTGAGTAGGCATTTGTATTTCTCTCAAAAAATTAATGTTATCTTTCTGTGACATGCACGTGCCCTTTTTAAAAATCATGGGTTAGTTATTCCTGGTGGGAAAGTAGGCTCTTCTTCCTATACTATAAAATCTCTTAGAAGAACTTTCAAGCCAGTAGCTGTTTAATTCTGAGTTAGCTACTTACTGCCAGCTATGGGGTCAAACTGCAGAATCAGAAGTCTGTGCATGGAAGCACATATATACACCATGAGGGAGAGTTGTAGAATTTAGAAAAATGCACACTGAATTAGCTTGAATCTAAAAGGCAACTCAATTTTGAGATGTCTTGAATGCTTGAGTGCATAGAGACTCTTCTAGTAAATGCATGAGGGCTGTCTCTGTCATCACCACAGTCACCTCAAGTTATCTCCTTTACTTGCTGGTCTCTTTGCCAAGACTTGTAACAGTTGCATAGCTATGAAATAGTGATGCCACCTTTTTAGGTAGCTGGCACTTAACAGACAGGTTGAAAAGGGGGTGGGGGGACTTGGTATGAACACTAGATTGGGAGTCAAGAAGGGAGGTGTGTTGCTCTGGGGTATGTTCCGCAGTCTTTCTTCAATAAGACATATTTTACTGTTTTGTACCTGTGAACTCTAATGTCTATTCCAGCTCAAAAATTCAAAGATTCCTTGGCTGAGAGCTCAGACTTACACTAAAAAGAAAGTCTAGGGAGGCACAGTGATGTAGTGAGAAGAGTTCAAGCTTTGGCTGCAGAGAGACCCATGCTTATATCCTTTCTCTGCCACTTATTAGTTGTGTGCTTTCAGCAAGTTACCTACCCTCTCCTAGCCTCAGTTTCCTCGTTTCTAATGTAGAAATAACAGTATCCATATTTGGGGGTTGCAATTATTAAATAAGGTAATGCATATATTAGATGGTAGTTATTATCATCTGGTGCAGTCACCCAGCATTAGATAAGGATATTTGAAGCATTGGATATACAGATAGGAGCTCTTTACCCGTGCCTGTTCCTTTTGTGCCTTGTCAACATGTGGCCCATTTCAAGGAAAATTCCAAACTGAGTATATTAAGGAGGGTCAGAAAAGTAAAAAAAAAAGTCTCTTTGTCACCAGGTATGTATGATCAGAAAGTGTTTCCCAGACAAAATAGATACGACTTGCCTAGAATTAAACAGTTGATGAGTGTAGTTCTAGTCTAACCAAAACTTTTATTAACTTAGCCAGTTCCAAAGTCAGACCTTCCTGTTCCTAAATTGAGTATGTTTCCTTAGTTTATGGCCGTGATAACAACCAAACTTTGTGTATTTAGGTGGTAGTCTAGGAAAGATGCCAAGATAAGTAAATAACATCAGTTTAATGTATTTTGTTAAATCCTACAATATATGTGTCTACAACCCCGTGTAAAATAATTTTAAAATACAAAACTGTTTCAACAAAACTAGAAATGAGAGAAATTGATTTTGATAGTGAACCCATAGTTCACCCCTCAGGGGCTGACTGAGGAAACTTAAATCCACACATGGTTAGGTGGTGAAGTAGAAGGCTAGTTCATTTACAATAAAACATATCCTTGTCAGGATAAAGGCATTGGCTGACCAGTGTATTCTGTCCACTGTATCAGAGTTTATATGGGTGGGCAAATACTATTCGTAGGCTGTTTGGCAGCATGGAGTTAGATCATCTCAGTGGCAGATTCCAGCACCTAGGAAAGCTTCTCCATCCAATCCAATCCAAGTCAGCGGGGCTGGTTGGCATTTTCCCTAGATTGTACTGGAGGAACTGTCCTCTTTCTAGATTCTATAATGCCTCATTATGTGGCATGCATTGCTTGTTGTCTACCCAGTGATTACTAAAACGCCCTTTCTTACTAACTGATTTTGAGAACAACTGTGTGTCTAGTTAAAAATGCTTACCTCCAAGGCTCCCCTGCCATGTAATTTAGCGAGATGCAGTGGAAGTCTACCAGGTAGGGTCTTTAGAAAGACTTTTTTTTTTAATTAATAAAGATGATTTTTTTTTTATAAATTTATTTATTTATTTAATTTTGGCTGTGTTGGGTCTTCATTTCTGTGCGAGGGCTTTCTCTAGTTGCGGCGAGCGGGGGCCACTCTTCATTGCGGTGCGCGGGCCTCTCACTATCGCGGAGCACAGGCTCCAGATGGCGCAGGCTCAGTAGTTGTGGCTCGCGGGCCCAGTTGCTCCGTGGCATGTGGGATCTTCCCAGACCAGGTCTCGAACCCGTGTCCCCTGCTTTGGCAGGCAGATTCTCAACCACTGCGCCACCAGGGAAGTCCAATAAAGATGATTTTTAAAAGGACTCAGCAAATACTTTTTGCTCTGCCCTTACCTATTTCTTCCAGGCAGGGTGTGGTACAACCATCTTGTGACCTTGAGGATAATGGTCCCATGCTAAGGATGGTGGACCAGGAGTTCTGAAGGAGACTGAGTCTTTATTTATACCTTTGAGCGGCTGTATCAGCCCTGGAATACCTCTTCTGGACTTCTCATATCATAAGAAAAATCAGTCAGGTTCTTGTTCGCAGCTGAGTGCAATCCTAATCATTTCTTCTGAACACACAAATGACTCAGTTTACATTCTCTTTAAGTCAGTCACAGTTCTTGTATCAAGCTCTGAACTGCTCTGGTTCTCCCATAGAATTGCTTTTGGTAACCTTGATGGAACTAGGATACTTTCTAAGACACTTTTGATAATATATTTTCAGAATATCCTTCAAGATGTGCTACTTATGCAGGTGGCAAAAATAGTGCATTTTATATTAACTTTTTAGTAATGTTTTGAGAAGGTAACCTGTGCCTGACCTCCAATTTCTGGAGTTTCTTATAACTGACAATTTATGCTAGTGAGTTTGTTTATGAACTTTGTTTCCTGTCAGTCCTATCTCTCAAAAATGCAGTATCACCATATGTAAATCCTGTTGACACTTAAAATACTTAGATGTGTGACATGGTTGTGAATGTGAGCTCTGCCCCAACCTTAACCTTGTTTGTTATGTCTGGCTCAGCCTCTAGGACCAAATCCAATAATGTCATTTCTTTTGCTTGCTGCATATCGACAGAGGAAACAGGCACCTCAGCCTTACCTTCAGGAACATGTAATCTTTTTGTTTAGGCCACCTTTGTTATGAATGTTGAAATAGCCTATGATCATGGTTCCAGATCTTTTCTTACTTCCTTTTCTCATGTAAACACTTCCTGCATCCTCATCCTGCAAAAAAATGTTATAGGTCCAATGAAGGTGATGGAGGAATATAAGAAAATTAGTTGGTTTTAGGCAGTTTTAGAAAAGTGGGTTCACATTCCCATTCCAAGCACTGATACTATCAACAATTTTTTTAAAAGGGTAACTCAAGAACTTATGCATAAATTAATAACAACAACATTAACAATAGCAAACTCTAGAGTAGCACTTATTATGTGTCAGGTACTGATCTATATGCTTTACATATATTGATTCATGTAGTTCTCACAACAACCTCATGAGGTAGGTAGTATTATCCTCCTTTTGTTTGTGGATGTAGAAACTAAGTCACAGAAAGGTATTTTGCCCAAGATCATAAAGCTGTCATGCAGGAGTGCTCTCAGTCTGTATTGCTCCAGAATCCATACTTTTTTTTTTTTTTTTTGCGGTACGCGGGCCTCTCACTGTTGTGGCCTCTCCCGTTGCGGAGCACAGGCTCCGGATGCGCAGGCTCAGCGGCCATGGCTCACGGGCTCAGCCGCTCCGCGGCATGTGGGATCTTCCCAAACCAGGGCACGAACCCGTGTCCCCTGCATCGGCAGGCGGACTCTCAACCACCGCACCACCAGGGAAGCCCCAGAATCCATACTTTTAACTGGTATGCATTTCTTTTTAGAAATGACAATTATTTCAAGAAAGGAATAGTAATAAGAAATAACAAAATACATTTGAAGAAAGAGAAAATAAGGAAAAGTAAAAGCTAATTTCGTCATTTAAAATAAAGATTGCAAAATCAAACCAGAAGGATGATATCCATGCCAAACGATGCCAGAATTGTACAGTCCTCAATATTTCTTGACTAGACATCACCTTCCAGATGAAGCACAAAGCAAAGATATCATTTAGTATACTGTTGACCTAAGGGAGTTAACATGCTCTCAAAGTATCACCACAAATACAAATATAAGAAAGTGATTTGCAAATTTTGCTCAAATTTGTTTTTAACATTTTGATGAATGTAATTTTAATGAAGATTTTCAAGTAAATAGGAAATTTGTTCTTTGACTCACTAATAGAACTTGAGAAGGACATGAATACAAGGGGAGAACTATAATTTAAGCAGAGAGACATTTAAAAAGATTTTCATTGACGTTCATCTATTTGTAATGTATTTCTTTCTTTAGGAAATTCCTGTGAGTGTTATCTGTTGGCAGGTAGAGCCTGTGAAATTGAGTGATGGGGTACACGGTGAAACTCCGGGTGACAAGCCAGATCATCCTGCAGTGTCTGACCTCGCTCATCAGAGGTCTGTTCTCACAGTGATAGTGACACCAGTGGGATAACGTTTGTTTTGTACTCGCCTTTGTAGGGTTATTTTTCATACGTGGATCAGACTTATAAAAATCACTTTCTGTTGAGCTTATTTTGAATGAGAAGAAAAGGGCTAAGCATCCTCTCCTGCCCTTGTTCCCAAATTAATTCACCTCCTGCCAAGGAGGGCAAAGGTCAGCCATAGGTTTTCTGGCAACCAGGTGAGGTGGCAAGGTGAATTACGTTAGTAATACCAATGTTTCCTGATTTGTCACCGTTATAGTTTATCCCAGAGTTTGACATCAGATCTGAACTGAGAGCCACTGAACCCTGGTGGAAGCTAAAACAGACCCCTGGTGGAAATAAAACAGAGGGTGGAGGACAGATTCAGGGTAGGAGCTTCCTGTATGGAACTCATGGAGGTTCTCAGAGGGCCTGAAGGAGGCCCATGCTCTCACTAGGAGAGAAAAATTTGCTTCATTGGACATTAACAAAAGGACAGTAGCCTTTAAAAGCTATTATCAAAACTGTAGAGAAGGTCCACATAGAGATCATTTCTTTCCTCAGGCGGGACACACCAGGTCATCTCTCCCTTTAGCATTCGCCTGTGAGCTGTGCCTAGCTGTAGCTCTAATGGCAAATCTGTGAGCCTCCAGGGTGGTGTAGGAAACCAAGAGGCTGCTTACGGGGTGATCTGACTTGATGCAGGTATTAAACTATTGAGACTTTTTCTCTCAAATATGAGTGCTTTATTTCAGCCTTTTAACAGAAACTGTGAGGCAGACACTTCAATCCCAAATAAATTGTGAAATATTTTTAACATATAGAAAACTACAATAAATTAAAATACAAAATTGGTATCACTAATGAGTACCCAAGGGATACCTATCTGTATTCACTGAAGTAAAATGAAGATGCTCTGGAGATCAAGTGCTTCACAGTTGTTAAAATAATACTCATTGATTTGACCCGCATTGCTGAATGATTTTTGCACGGCTTAGAAGAGTTTGTCCTGTCCCAGCTATGCCAGTGGTTCCTATGTGTTTCTACAACATAATGAAAAACACGGAGTCTCTGCAAACATAAAAGAGTAGGATATCTTGAGTGAGGTACATGCTTGATAGTCATCCTGTAGAAAAAACTGGTACAAAAAAAAGTCTATTACTTTGATTAGTTAAAGACAAATAAGTATTTCCAGTGAATAAAAAGAATGTTTCTCCTGAGAAAGATTTGTCAGTAAAAGATTTACAACCAGAATTTAGGATGGTTATTGGAATATTACCAAATAAAACAATTTCTTAAGCTTTTATTTTGCTTATGATAGCCTCTAAACCTTTATTTTTACTTACGTTGAGAAATGGACCCACTTGAAGATTTATGCATTTTATTGTGAGCTACCACAGAGCTGTACAGTTTGGAGAGTGGCAGGTGTGCAAGGGTACCCTGGCTGCCAGCCACAGAAACCAGTTCTGGCTAACTTGGGCTAAAGGGATTCATTAATAGGAGGTGGGTTAACTTGCAGAATGGAAAGAAAATCCAAACACTAGATTTAGAAATGATGATAGTGTATCAAGGAGCAGGGAGTGGTCAACTGCTAAAGGAATCGTGGTGGTAAGAACCATGATTTTCTGACTTTTTAAAACTTTCTGGCTTTTTTTCTGATTTTCAGCTTTTCTGGCCCCAAAGTTTGGATGAATCCTCTCCAACTCCTTTCCTTTGTTGTGTCGCTGAATTCTAATTCCTGGGACCACAAGTCTCATTGGCCGACCTGAGGTATGGCCATCCCATGAGATGGATGTTGAGGTCAGAGGGGTATCTCTCTCTGAAGCAGAATTGAGGTGTTGTTACCCCAAAGAAGGGAGAGTAGGTGTAAGGCAGGCAGAAACAACAGATGAGTGCCACAATATTCACGATATACGTTTAAGGAAAAAAAGGTGTGAAATGACCTCTGGGGTAGCAAGGTATTGACAACACAGGCCACGTGGAGAAGCCGTGCTCTCTGGGGTACTATAGCACCCTTCATCAGATGTGAAGATTTTAGTGATGTTTTGGGGAGTGAGGGGCAGAGGGCAGAATTATCTTTTTGTTATGCATGTAGATCCAACCTAACAGTGACTTATCATGCTCTTGTGTTTTTGTGAAAGTGTCTGATTCTCTTCTCAAAGCTGCACAGATTGCCTATCCCTGTACAAGACACCCATATTCACTGCGATGTGTATACTTTTCTCTTTACCTCAAACACCGAGGGATCTTAACATTCAGTGACCTGCAAGGGAATATCAAAGGTAAATTAGTGAGTGCATGTCTCTGCATTCATGCATCACTGTAGACAAACCATCCTGATATTCACTAGGAAGATGTCAAAATGCTTCTCTCAGTCCTCCTTTGCTCTTTCTTCTTCTTCTCCTTGACTCTGTGGTGTCAGGGCACCCAGGGCTGTGTCCTTTCTCCTTTTCTCTTTTTCATCTGCCCTATCTCCCTAGGGATGCCATCCATTCTGATGCCTTAAGTGCCAGTCTACATGTTGGTGACTCTCTCACAACTCCCTGAACTCCTGTGTCTTACTCTCCACTCAGCATCTCCACTTGGATGTCTATTGGCATCTCAAACTTAATATACCCACAAATGAGCTTCTTGTTTCCCTCACCCTGCCACCCCCAAAGTAGCTCCTATTCGAGTCTCCTCAACTCCATTATTGCCAACTGAGTCCTTACCGTTGTTCAGTCCCCAGACCTTCTTTCCCTAGCATCCCACATCCGATCCATCCCTAAGTCCAGCTGGCTTTACATTAAAACACACCCAGAATCTGCCATTGCCACCACCCTCTCTCACGTGGATTACAGCAGGCTCCTGATCACTTCTCCTGCTTCAATGCTTGTCACCTTCATTCTGGTCCTAACACAGCAGCTGGAGTGATTTGGTTAAAACCAACCCTCTGCTCCATACCTAGGACAACCATCCAATCCACCAAGTTGCCTGGAGAAACTCTGGTCTGCCTCTGTTTTCCCAAAAATATTGCCTGAATTTGAACAATAAAATCTTCTGTAATTGTATCCGTTCTTTATGTTGCTCCCCTTCTCCTTAAGAAGAAGAGAAAGTACTTGGTGTGGGCTTTAAGGCCCCATAGCACCTGCCTCCTCTGTTACTTTTCTGACCTCATATCTTACTACTTTCCTCTTACTCTTCCACTGAAATCATGAGGGCCTCTTTTTTGTTCTTCAGACACATGTGGGACTCAGTCCCATCTCAGAACCTTTGCACTTTCTGTTCCCCGTTTTAGCATGCTGTTCCCCAGATAGCCCCATGCTCCCTCCCTTCCTGATTCAGGTGTGTCTTCAGATGTCCCCTTTTCAATGAGTTCTTCCCTGTCCACACTCTTAAAGCTTTGTCCTCTCTTCTCCCCAGTATTCTGTATCCCCATGGACTGCTTTGTTTTCCTTCATAGGTGTTATCATCATCTATATATTTTACTCTTTACCTTGTTTGCTTTCTGTGACCATCAGCATAATGCCTTTAAGTTCCACAAGGCAGGGATTTTTGTCTGTTTTGTTTGCTGTTCTATTTCCAGTGCCTAGGATAGTGCGTGGCACATAGCAGGCACTTAATTATACATTTTGACTTAATGAATCAATGAGCAAAAGTAGCACTTGAGAATCCTGTCTCATCTCAGTTACATTTAAAATTGTTATGTGAAAGTGATATTCCAAAATAATTAAAGCAATCAGGAAGATAATTTATAAAGATATGTTTGTGAGTACAATTTGGCCTTTTGAATCCATGATAACAATTTTTAAAAAAATCTAAAAACTGTGTTTCTACTTTCCCACCCTCCAAACTTACAAAATTCTCATGACTTTTGTGAGACTATGCAACTTTATTTATAGTAGTCTGTTGGATTGGCTTTTCTTTAACTATATGTTAGCATATCCAGAAAAGTTCTCATAGCAATTAGTGACTAGAATTATTAATAGAAACTATAATAGACTTGAAGCTCTTATTCCCAGAAGCTCCTCTGTGCTGTACCATAAATAAATTTGAAGCAATTTTGATGAATGGGTATATAGTTTGCATTTAAATTTTCATCTGAATGGGAATAAATAATGGGAAGAACAGAGACCGAAATAGCTTGGCTCCGCACTCAATAGATATGTACCGACGTTAGAGAAAACACACAAAAAATGAAACAAAAGATTTCGCTTAAAAGATTTCATCTTTTAGGAGAAATCTATTTGGGCAGTGATGAATATATGAAGGGAACAGCAGCTGAGAATTCTGGCTTTTCATTACATTTTATTTACTGATACCTTGTAAGTTGACAGCATCAGAGGTTCCGTACTTACGGATTTCAACATGAACGTTTCCAGGAGTTGTGAGAACTGCTCCTCTTATAGATAAGATTGAAAATTCTTTTCCCCACTGTATTTCTAAGATACATGGATACTTTAATTTATAAGCCTTTGAAATCAGAGGAGACTTAGCTCTTAGGGATTTGTGGTGGCAGACAGCACACAAGCTGGGTTGGTTTCTGGACTTTGCATTTTCAAGCTACGTGGCCTTGAGCAAGTGACCTCACCTCTCTGTGTCTCGGTTTTCCCTTCTGAAAAATAGCAGTGATGATAGTACCTGGCTTATGGGTTTGTTATGAAACTTTAATGAGACAGTGCTTATAAAGAGCAACACAGTACCTGGCACAGAAAATAATGTTAGGTATTATTATTGTCACACACTTGCTGATATTTTTTTCCTGTGAGTAAATAGATCTATATTTACAAAAAAAGGATTTATAATCTTTTTTCTCTTAACATTATGTGCTCATTTTATTGATATTTTTCAAAAAAATATAATTTTAAGAGCTGCATAATACTCTATTGAATGGCTATAGCATAATTTATAAATTTATAAATGTTTGACATTTTTGTCATTTACATTTTGTTTTCAGTGTTATGAACACTATAGTGAATATCTTTATACATCTTTCCAAATTTGGCAAAATTCTTTCCCTCAGGTTGTCATGAATTTTTATATGCAGATTATGTTAGTAAATTTATGAAAACAGGTGTATTTTTGTTTCTTTTGTTCTCTCATACTACTTTTGTGCTTGGGGAGTCTTTTCCTACTTAAAGATGAGATAAATATTTACATAAATATTTTCCCTATCTTATTTAAAATTGTGGATTATCATAACTCCATGCATTGTTAGTGCACTGATCTCATTTGTTTATGTTTCTTTTCTTGTGGAGCAAGTGGCTCCCCGAGAACCACAAAAGCACTCTCTGTTGATACAGTAACCTTCTGCCATTACCTGCTTTGTCTTAGCCACTATTCAAAATGCTCTTGAAAAAGCTGTCCCATGTACCATATGGATTGAATTATTGCTACTGACTGCAGTGGTTGAGTGCAAATGCCAGATGCCTTTACTTAAGCCTTCAGGGGACATTTGCTTTTTTCAGCAGAGTTTAGTTCACTCTCCTGCATAGAATTCTTTTTGGGATTCTAATATTCTCAGTTGTGAGCCACCACTGGATCAGAGAAATTGCTGACATCATGAATTTACTCTTTTGCTGATGGTACCTTTTTTGAGTGCCACTAATAAAGCACTTCTATCTAACCTTGTACCACATATATATTATCTTATGCCTACATACATTAGCAGCGTGTGAAGCAGCTACCTTTTTTATCCAAGAAAATATTAATAAACCAGAAAGTGAACACATATGAAATTCAAAGTGTGTAGGTTTCTTGTTCTTTCTAATTTAGCTCTCAAGCTACTCCTGTTACTCTCAGACTTCATTTTACCCTTTTTCTGTAAGCCTCTGTCTGACAGTGATGCTGCGTCTCATCATGGCCTTTTCTTTTCCTAAATCTAGTGGTGTCAAACATCAGGAGTCCTCAACGGCTGACTGCCCCCTCTATTCTAAACAGAAATCAGGTGTCTGATGCCAGCAGTTGTGACATGGGATCTGCCCATACCTCACCTGCATTTCAATCCTGTCAGTGAGTTTCAGTGGGATAGTACTCTACCTCTTTGCCCTGTAATTCTAGGGATTACTCAGTGGGAAAATTTAGAAAGTTTAGTGTGTGAGGCAATGAAATCCTCTTTGATATGGTCCTGAGGACTGAGCCCTTCCAGTGTGAGAGAGGAAACTAACCTCTCAATCGAATCTCTTACTTGTAAGCAATCATGTGTTTTGTCTGGGTATGTACATCCAGACACAAATGGGATCAAATTATATCTAGCAGTCGGCTTTTTTTCACTCAGCTTGTGTTTTCAGTATTATGCAATAAATGCAGAGCTTCATCTTTGTTTGGTGGCTATATAGTGTTGTATGGATGTACACAAATACAGAGTTGATTCTTCTACAACATGGGTTTGATCTGCATGGGTCCACTTATGTGTGGGGTTTTTCAGTAAATACGTACTGCAGTACCACGTGTTCTGAGGCTGGTTGAATCTGCGGATGCAGAACCATGGGTATAGCAGACCAACTATAAAGTTTTACGTGGATTTTCGACTGAGTGGAGAGTCTGTGCCTCTAACCCCTTGTGGTTCAAGGGTCAGCTGTACTTAATTCCCCCCCTTTTTTTTTTGAATTTCTAAAAAAATCTTGTTTGTACCAGCCTTTAAAAAAGTCAAAATACAGTTAACACTAGAATTGTGATTTTATGCCACTTTGATAAATTAAGGGGGAAAAAAGAACGATAAGTATGGATAAGATTATGGATTTCAATATGGTCATCAAAGTCAAACTCTAGGAAACTTACTAAGTTGTTAGTACCTAGAAATTCTATGAACACACATAGTTTCTAAGAAACACATATCATTCCTCAGTTAGAGGTTCCCTCATTTCATTCCCATATTATAGAGCTTCTTTTCTTCACTTGTATAAACATTTAGGTTAGATGAAATTATGACAGAAATCAGTAACAAGTAATAAACAGTGGGTAGCACTACATATATTGCATATAAAATGTTAGGAGACAACATGAGCAAAATTATGTCCTAAAACATATAGAAATTTAATGTAAAACCCCACTGGAAAATCCCATGGCTCTATTGATCACACAAGAATCAATGCCCTACTATATATTAAATAGATAACCAATAAGGACCTATTGTATAGCACAGGGAACTCTACTCAATACTCTGTAATGACCTATATGGAAAAAGAATCTTAAAAAATGTGGATATATGTATATGTATAACTGATTCTCTTTGCTGTACACCTGAAACTAACACAACATTGTAAATCAGCTCTACTCCAATAAAAAGTATATAATTAATTAACTAAAAAAAGAATCAATGCCCTCTGATGAGTGCACTGTATGACTGAGGACAAACGGGAGATAGGACTGACCTCCTTTCACCTAAAATCATACAAACCTGTCCTGTTTAACTTAGCATAGAGACTTATTTTTCATATTTTTATTCATGACTACTGTCCAAATGCAAATAATCTGCATTCTACTTTGTCCATACATCCTCAGTCCAGTGCCCACTCATCGCAAATCTAAGACTTGGCCTGCTCTAGTTCCCCAGGCAACAGCCTGAGAATTTACCAAAAAAAAAAAGAATTTCTCTCAAAATCTTTTCTTTCCACAACTTTATTATCCAAATTCTCCACTGTAAAATGGCAGACCTAGATTCTTTTTTTTTAATTACTTTTTTAATTATGGTAAAATATACATAACATTTAACAGTTTTAAGTGTACAGTTTAGTGGCTTTAAGTACGTTCACATGGTTGTGCAACCATCACTACCATCCAACTCCAGAATATTTTTTCATCCTTCAAAACTGAAACTCTGTACCCATTAAACAGTAATCCCCCATTCCACCCCACACCGTCCCTAGTCTCTAGCAAATGCTATTCTACTTTCTGTCTCTAGGAATGTGACTACTCTAGGTACCTCATGTAAATGGAATTACATGGTATTTGTCTTTTTGTGCCTGGCTTATTTCACTTAGCATGTCATTAAGTTTCATCTGTTTTCTAGCGTATGTCAGGATTTCCTTCCTTTTTTTTTCATTTCTTTAGCTTTTTAATGACAAATAATACAGAACAGAGAAGTTAGCATAGGTGTACAACTCACTGCAAATTCATAAAATGAACAGTGTATTTCACATCTAGATCAAGAAACAAAACATTGCCAGGAAAACAGAAGTTCCTCTCATGTTTCTTTTCCAGGCGCAACTCCCTCAAAGGTAGCCACTGTTCCTGATTTCTTTTTTTTTTTTTTATTCAAACAGAAAGTCACAAAAATTATAATCATCTTCATCAGTTCACTCACTCCCATGTAATTAAATTTTTTTTATCTTGATCTTTTGTTAGCACTCTTATGAATTCATCAGTTGTCCATTAGAGTTCTGAAAATGCTTATTCATTCAGTTCAGCAGTATAGTCAGTTACCAGAAACCTATACCTGTCAGAGTCTTTTCCATGAATTCCTTGAACATGAAACCCTTTTATAGGAACATTTTTGCAAAGCATCAGAGTACACCCAGAACTGTCTGTAAATGACAAAAGACTTAAAAATGACCATGTTTAAAGATTAGATGAAAGTTCACAATAATGCAATTGACAAGGAAATTTAGTTATTTCTGAGATATACATTTTAAAGTAATAACTAGAATTATGACTTATAACATTATACCAGAACATATAAGATTTTTAGAAATTTCATGTAATGGTCTGAAACATTTATATTAACATATTTCCATACAAATAACCCAAAGAAAGTTTAGTATTAGTTGTTCTCTTTGTTTTTTTTTTATACTACAGATTCTTATTAGTCATCAATTTTATACACATCAGTATATACATGTCAATCCCAATTGCCCAATTCATCCCATCACCATCCCCACCCCAGCGTGGTTTTCCCCCTTTGGTGTCCATACGTTTGTTCTCTACATCTGTGTCTCAACTTCTGCCCTGCAGACTGGTTCATCTGTACCATTTTTCTAGGTTCCACATACATGCGTTAATATACGATATTTGTTTTTCTCTTTCTTACTTACTTCATTCTGTATGACAGTCTCTAGATCCATCCATGTCTCAACAAATGACTCAATTTCGTTCCTTTTTATGGCTGAGTAATATTCTATTGTATACATGTACCACATCTTCTTTATCCATTCGTTTGTCAATGGGCATTTATGTTGCTTCCATATCCTGGCTATTGTAAATTGTGCTGCAGTGAACATTGGGGTGCATGTGTCTTTTTGAATTATGGTTTTCTCTGGGTATATGCCCAGTAGTGGGATTGCTGGGTCGTATGGTAATTCTATTTTTAGTTTTTTAAGGAACCTCCATACTGTTCTCCATAGTGGCTGTATCAATTTACATTCCCACCAACAGTGCAGGTGGGTTCCCTTTTCTCCACACCCTCTCCAGCATTTGTTGTTTGTAGATTTTCTGATGATGCCCATTCTAACTGGTGTGAGGTGATACCTCATTGTAGTTTTGATTTGCATTTCTCTAATAATTAGTGATGTTGAGGAGCTTTTCATGTGCTTCTTGGCCACCTGTATGTCTTCTTTGGAGAAATGTCTGTTTAGGTCTTCTGCCCATTTTTGGTTTGGGTTGTTTGTTTCTTTAATATTGAAATGCATGAGCTGTTTATATATTTTGGAGATTGATCCTTTGTCCATTGATTCGTTTGCAAATATTTTCTCCCATTCTGAGGGTTGTCTTTTCGTCTTGTTTATGGTTTCCTTTGCTGTGCAAAAGCTTTTTAGTTTCATTAGGTCCCATTTGTTTATTTTTGTTTTTATTTCCATTACTCTAGGAGGTGGATCAAAAAAGATCTTGCTGTGATTTATGTCAGAGAGTGTTCTTCCTATGTTTTCCTCTAAGAGTTTTATAGTGTCCAGTCTTATGTTTAGGTCTCGAATCCATTTTGAGTTTATTTTTGTGTATGGTGTTAGGGAGTGTTCTAATTTCATTCTTTTACATGTAGCTGTCCAGTTTTTCCAGCGCCACTTATTGAAGAGACTGTCTTTTCTCCATTGTATATCTTTGCCTCCTTTGTCATAGATTAATTGACCATAGGTGCGTGGGTTTATCTCTGGGCTTTCTGTCTTGTTCCATTGATCTGTGTTTCTGCTTTTGTGCCAGTACCATATTGTCTTGATTTCTGTAGCTTTGTAGTATAGTCTGAAGTCAGGGAGTCTGGTTCTTCCAGCTCTGTTTTTTTCCCTCAAGACTGCTTTGGCTATTCAGGGTCTTTTGTGTCTCCACCTCCATACAAATGTTAAGATGATTTGTTCTAGTTCTGTAAAAAATGCCATTGGTAATTTGATAGGAATTGCATTGAATCTGTAGATTGCTTTGGGTAGTATAGTCATTTTCACAATATTGATTCTTGCAATCCAAGAACATGGTATATCTCTCCATCTGTTTGTATCATCTTTAATTTCTTTCATCAGTGTCTTATAGTTTTCTGCATACAGGTCTTTTCTCTCCCTTGGTAGGTTTATTCCTCGGTATTTTATTCTTTTTGTTGCAGTGGTAAATGGGAGTGTTTCCATAATTTCTCTTTCAGATTTTTCATCATTAGTGTATAGGAATGCAAGAAATTTCTGTGCATTAATTTGGTATCCTGCAACTTTACCAAATTCATTGATTAGCTCTAGTAGTTTTCTGGTGGCAATTTTAAGATTCTCTATGTATAGTATCATGTCATCAGCAAACAGTGACAGTTTTACTTCTTCTTTTCCAATTTGTATTCCTTTTCTTTCTTTTTCTTCTCTGATTGCCGTGGCTAGGACTTCCAAAACTATGTTGAATAATAGTGGTGAGAGTGGACATCCTTGTCTTGTTCCTGATCTTCGAGGAAATGCTTTCAGTTTTTCACCATTGAGAATGATGTTTTCTTTGGGTTTGTCATATATGGCCTTTATTATGTTGAGGTAAGTTCCCTCTGTGCCCACTTAATGGAGAGTTTTTATCATAAATGGGTGTTGAATTTTGTCAAAAGCTTTTTCTGCATCTATTGAGATGATCAGATGGTTTTTATTCTTCAGTTAGTTAATATGGTGTATCACATTGATTGATTTGCATATATTGAAGCATCCTTGCATCCCTGGGATAAATCCCACTTGATCATGGTGTATGAACCTTTTAATGTGTTGTTGGATTCTGTTTGCTAGTATTTTATTGAGGATTTTTGCATCTATATTCATCAGTGATATTGGTCTGTAATTTTCTTTTCTTGTAGTATTTTTGTCTGGTTTGGGTATCAGGGTGATGGTGGCCTCATAGAATGAGTTTGGGAGTGTTCCTTCCTCTGCAATTTTTTGGAAGAGTTTGAGAAGGATGGGTGTTAGCTCTTCTCTAAATGTTTGATCGAATTCACCTGGGAAGCCATTTGGTCCTGTACTTTTGTTTGTTGGAAGATTTTAAATCACAGTTTCAATTTTATTACTTGTGATTGGTTTGTTCATATTTTCTGTTTCTTCCTGGTTCAGTCTTGGAAGTTTATACCTTTCTAAGAATTTGTCCATTTCTTCCAGGTTGTCCATTTTATTGGCATAGAGTTGCTTGTAGTAATCTCTTAGGATGCTTTGTATTTCTGCGATGTCTGTTGTAACTTCTCCTTTTTCATTTCTGATTTTATTGATTTGAGTCCTCTCCCTCTTTTTCTTGATGAGTCTGGCTAATGGTTTATCAAGTTTGTTTACCTTCTCAAAGAACCAGCTTTTAGTTTTATTGATCTTTGCTATTGTTTTCTTTGTTTCCATTTCATTTATTTCTGCTCTGATCTTTATCTTTATGATTTCTTTCCTTCTGCTAACTTTGGGTTTTCTTTGTTCTTCTTTCTCTAGTCCTTTAGGTGTAAGTTTACATTGTTTACTTGAGATTTTTCTTGTTTCTTGAGGTAGGCTTGTATTGCTATAAACTTCCCTCTTAGAACTGCTTTTGCTGCATCCCATAGGTTTTGGATCATTGTGTTTTCATTGTCATTTGTTTCTAGGTATTTTTTATTTCCTCTTTGATTTCTTCAGTGATCTCTTGGTTATTTAGTAACGTATTGTTTAGCCTCCATGTGTTTGTGTTTTTTACTCTTTTTTCCCTGTAATTCATTTCTAATCTCATAGCGTTATGGTCTGAAAAGATGCTTGATATGATTTCAATTTTCTTAAATGTACTGAGGCTTGATTTGTGACCCAAGATGTGATCTATCCGGGAGAATGTTCTGTGCGCACTTGAGAAGAAAGTGTAATCTGTTGGTTTTGAATGCAATGTCCTATAAATATCAATTAAATCTATCTGGTCTATTGGGTCATTTAAAGCTTCTTTTTCCTTATTTATTTTAATTTTGGATGATCTGTCCATTGGTGTAAGTGAGGTGTTAAAGTTCTCCAGTATTATTGTTTTACTGTCGATTTCCTCTTTTATAGCTGTTAGCAGTTACCTTATGTATTGAGGTGCTCCTATGTTGGGTGCATATATATTTATAATTGTTATATCTTCTTCTTGGATTGATCCCTTGATCATTATGTAGTGTCCTTCCTTGTCTCTTGTAACATTCTTTATTTTAAAGTCTATTTCATCTGATATGAGTATTGCTACTCCAGCTTTCCTTTGATTTCCATTTGCACGGAATATCTTTTTCCATCCCCTCACTTTCAGTCTGTATATGTCCCTAGGTCTGAAGTGGGTCTCTTGTAGACAGCATATATATGGGTCTTGTTTTTGTATCCATTCAGGAAACCTGTGTCTTTTGGTTGGAGCATTTAATCCATTCACGTTTAAGGTAATTATTGATATGTATGTTCCTATGATCATTTTCTTAATTGTTTTGGCTTTGTTTTTGTAGGTCCTTTTCTTCTCTTGTGTTTCTCACTTAGAGAAGTTCCTTTAGCATTTGTTGTAGAGCTGGTTTGGTGGTGCTGAATTCTCTTAGCTTTTGCTTTTCTGTAAAGCTTTTGATTTCTCCATCGAATCTGAATGAGGTCTCTGCTGGATAGAGTGGTCCTTGGTTGTAGGTTCTTCCCTTTCATCACTTTAAGTATATCATGCCACTCCCTTCTGGCTTGTAGAGTTTCTGCTGAGAAATCAGCTGTTAATCTTATGGGAGTTCCCTTGTTTGTTATTTGTTGTTTTTCCCTTGCTGCTTTCAATAATTTTTTTTTGTCTTTAATTTTTGCCAATTTGATTACTATGTATCTCAGTGTGTTTCTCCTTGGGTTTATCCTGTGTGGGACTCTGCACTTCCTGTACGTGTGTGGCTATTTCCTTTCCCATGCTAGGGAAGTTTTCGACTATAATCTCTTCAAATATTTTCTCGGGTCCTTTCTCTCTCTCTTCTCCTTCTGGGACCCCTATAATGTGAATGTTGTTGCATTTAATATTGTCCCAGAGGTCTCTTAGATTGTCTTCCATTTCTTTTCATTCTTTTGTCTTTATTCTCTTCCACAGCAGTGAATTACACCATTCTGTGTTGCAGGTCACTTATCCGTTCTTCGGCCTCAGTTTTTCTGCTATTGACTCCTTCTAGTGTAGTTTTCATTTCAGTTATTGTATTGTTCATCTCTGTTTGTTTGTTCTTTAATTCTTCTAGGTCTTTGTTAAACATTTCTTGCATCTTCTTGATCTTTGCCGCCATTGTTTTTCCGTGGTCCTGGATCATCTTCGCTATCATTATTTTTTTTTTTTTTGCAGTACGCGGACCTTCCACTGCTGCAGCCCCTCCCGCCACGGAGCACAGGCTCCGGACGCACAGGCCCAGTGGCCATGGCTCACGGGCCCAGCCGCTCCGCGGCATGTGGGATCCTTCCGGACCAGGGCACGAACCCGTGTCCCCTGCATCGGCAGGCGGACTCCAAACCACTGCACCACCAGGGAAGCCCCCCACTATCATTATTTTGAATTTTTTTTCTGGAAGGTTGCATATCTCCTTTTCATTTAGTTGTTTTTCTGGGGTTTTATCTTGTTCCTTCATCTGGTATATAGCCCTCTCCCTTTTCATCTTGTCTATCTTTCTGTGAATGTGGTTTTTGTCCACAGGCTGCAGGATTGTAGTTCTTCTTGCTTCCGGTGGATGAGGCTATCTAAGAGGCTTGATGGGAGGGACTGGTGGTGGGTAGAGCTGACTGTTGCTCTGGTGGGCAAAGCTCAGTAAAACTTTAATCCACTTGACTGTTGATGGGTGGGGCTGGGTTCCATCCCTGTTGGTTGTTTGGCCTGAGGCAACCCAACACTGGAGCCTACCTGGGCTCTTTGGTGGGGCTAATGACAGACTGTGGGAGGGCTCACGCCAAGGAGTACTGCCCAGAACTTCTGCTGCCAGTGTCCTTGTCCCCACAGTGAGCCACAGCCCCCTGCCCCGCCTCTGCAGGTGACCCTCCAACACTAGCAGGTAGGGCTGGTTCAGTCTCCCCTGGGGTCACTGCTCCTTCCCCTGGGTCCCGATGCACACACTACTTTGTGTGTGCCTGCCAAGAGTGGAGTCTCTGTTTCCCCCAGTCCTGTTGAAGTCCTGCAATCAATTTCCACTAGGCTTCAAAGTCTGATTCTCTAGGAATTCCTCCTCCCATTGCCAGACCCCCAGGTTTGGATACCTGACGTGGGGCCTAGAACCTTCACTCCAGTGCATGGACTTCTTTGGTATAAGTGTTCTTCAGTCTGTGAGTCACCCACCCACCAGTTATGGGATTTGATTTTACTGTGATTGTGCCCCTTCTGCCGTCTCATTGTGGCTTCTCCTTTGTCTTTGGATGTGGGGTATCTTTTTTGGTGAATTCCAATGTCTTCTTGTTGATGATTGTCCAGCAGCTAGTTGTGATTCTGGTGTTTTCGCAAGAGGGAGTGAGAGCGTGTCCTTCTACTCCGCCATCTTGGTTCCTCTTCCAGACCTAGATTCTTTGTCTTACTTCCTCATCTGATACTCTCCAAACTCTGGAACTCCACACTCCGAAGGCCCCCATTTCCACGTGCTGCCTCTCCCCTTCTGCCCAGATCCTAAGCAGAGGCCCACTCCATGCTTGAACTTCACCCCGCCTAGGCCCTGCCCCCTTAATTTCCTTTAATATTCAAGTTTGGGATAATAAATACAACATTCAAAGAGCGTTTTTTTTCATTCATGTTTATCATTCACTGATGCCAACAAGTACTTTCACAGTATAAGTAACTAGAACTGAAATTTCCAGTTCAAAATTTATTAATAACACGAAAATACTGATACCTACTGTCAAATTGTCCTCCAAAAAGATTATATTAGTTTACACTTTGTACAGCAGTCTGTGCACATGCACAGACTAATGCTGGGTGCTATAATTCTTTTTAGTCTTTAACAAACCTATATGTTTGAAAAGTAGTATTTTAAAATTATTTTATCTTTACTTCTTTGATTATTAGAGAGGTCAAATACTTTTTTGTGTGTCTCATTACTGATTTGTATGTGTGATCCTTTGTGTGTATCTGTTAGATCCTTTACTCATTTTTCTTTTTTAAAGTTCCCCCTTTTCATATTTATTTGAAGAAATTTTTATGGATGTTAGTAGTCGTTTGTAATAAATGTTACACGTATTTTTTGCCCAGTTTGTCCTTTATCTGTTAATTTTTGTGTAGTCAAGCCAATCCGTTGTTTTCTGTTTTCAGAGAGAGAATGACAGTATGTTAGTAGTGTGGTCTCTGGAATCAGACATGCCTGGATTCTAGTCCTGGCTCTGCTACCTTTTTTTTTTTTTTTTTTTAACAGTTGATTCTCGTTATATGTGATAGTTATATCTATCACATCTCTGGGAACAGTGAATTAAATACTAAACTGTGGTTCCTAGAGGAAACATAGAGTTAGGTTCCTGTGAGCCTGTGGTCACATTTTCATAACTGATCAATACATAGCCTTTTATGTGTGTTTTATGTGTGTTTCTGTTTAAAGATACCTTATTGAATATACATTGTTGACTCATTAACATTGAACTCATGGCCAGCAGCACTATATAATCCATGCATAAACGTATTTTCTCTGTAAGGCACATCACAGCCTTTTTCCTCGTAAGAGCACTAGACAGCATTCCAGCACTATGTTTGGGGGCCATGTCAAGCAGCAAAATCACCAAAAAGAGCACAGAAATGTGAAAATGTGGCTAAATAGATCTTGAAAAGGATACTTGTTTACAGTATGAAAGCTGAAATAAGAAGACAGAGACTTGCCTTGTTTGACCTCAGCTTGGGCTGTCCGTGTTGGGTGACTCAAAGTTTTTGCCACTCTGTGCATATGAATGACTGTGAAAGTGCCTTGACTATTGCTTTTGGAGTTACAAATAAATTTTAGAGAGCAGATGAATTAACAAATATGGAATCTGTGGATAATGAAGATCGGCTGTATACACTGTTGTGAAAGTTACTTAACGTCTCTAAGACCCCTTTCTTTATATCTAAAAGGAAGACTTACATAGAGACATAACAATATTGAGATGATGTATGTTTGGTATATAATAAGCTGGTCAACGTTACCTGCTATTGTTGTTGTATGATTTCTGCCTTCAGTGTCATGCATATAAAAAGCTTCCTGAACCCTCAGATTACAAAAACGTTCTTAAATTCTCTCTCCTAGTAGCTTAGTTTTTACATTAAACTCTCAAATCAGTTGGAATTCATTCATGTCTGGGAAGAGTGATACTGATTTAATTTTTTCCTATGTGTTCTGCCATTTTACCCACTACCATTTGTTGAACAGAACATTTTTCTCCCACTAAGTCTTAAGTATTTTATTCTATAGTACAAGTGATCTTTTACAGTACGTCTTTTTTTTTTTTTTTTTTTTTTTTTTGCCGTACGCGGGCCTCTCACTGTTGTGGCCTCTCCCATTGCGGAGCACAGGCTCCGGACACGCAGGCTCAGCGGCCATGGCTCACGGGCCTAGCCGCTCCACAGCATGTGGGATCTTCCTGGACCAGGGCACGAACCCGTGTCCCCTGCATCGGCAGGCGGACTCTCAACCACTGCACCACCAGGGAAGCCCTACAGTACATCTTTTAATCGACCATTTCTAGTATATAGGAATGTTATTGATTTATATATATTTTGTATGTAGGCATCTTATTGAACTCTCTGAAAGTTTTTACAGATTTTTGGGGGGGGTTGATTTTCTTCCATTTTTAGGAAGCATTTTTAAAGATTTGAACATGAATAAGACAGGATGAAGGAAAAAGGCAGATTGCATGCAAACCAGAAAGGTGTCACAAAAACTTAATTTTCCATCTTGCTGAAAAAAAATCTATTTCCAACAGGTCGTTGGGGCATAAATAGAACACTGAAATTTTAGAATACTTGAATTGGAGGGGTTTCAAAACCCCAGCTTATTCGTCTTAGAAGCATCTCTTTTGTGAGTGCAAACGCCTCCATTTTATGGATGGGAGAACAGGGATGGTAGGAATACTCACATATATGAGCAAAAACAACATCAGAGTTAATTGAACTCTTATTACCATGTGCTGGGCTTTCCTTTAACCCCTTTATGGAATTACCTCATGTATTCATAGGAGAATCATATGGGGTAGGTACTGGTATTCTCAATTTAAGATTGGGATAATGGAGGTACAGAGAGGTATTGAAACCTATAAAATGTCAAACTAAATTGGTCATCTTATTTTCCATCGTTCTGAAATTTTAGTTGAATTTGGTATGACTGGCTTTTTATATTTCAATAAAACCATGACAATTCATATCAAATTCTTTTAAATGTTATGAGGTTTTATCCTTAATTCTTCTTTTAAGCAGCATATAAAAGTTTGACATCATTTAGTATTTTTGGTTGATCATCTCCAACTCTTCTAACTGGCTCTTAATAGTCTAGTGCCTCTTTATCTGCAAATGAATTATATAAATAGTTTAGTGAAAAGAATTACTAGATTGTTAGATTATATTTGAACAAGGAAGCAATAATATCCTTTGCCTTGTTGTATCTTTGACGAGATTTAGTTTCTTCTCCTTTACATTTACTTACCTTTCTAAATTTATTTCATACTTTTAATTTCCTTTTTTCTCTCTCCTCTCTTCTTTACATTATATATTTAATTTTTAAAACAATTCCCCACCTTTTCCTTGTTTTTTGGTTTTTTTTTTTTCTCTACGCGGGCCTCTCTCTGTTGTGGCCTCTCCCATTACGGAGCACAGGCTCCAGATGCGCAGGCTCAGCGGCCATGGCTCACGGGCCCAGCCACTCCACGGCATGTGGGATCTTCCTGGACCGGAGCACGAACCCGCGTCCCCTGCATCGGCGGGCGGACTCTCAACCACTGCGCCACCAGGGAAGCCCTTCCTTGTTTTTCATCTTAATAAAGTGCACAGTTTGGAATTGGCTACATTAGGAGTGATGACACTGCAGCTGCAGAGACTTCATTCAAATCATTTTAGAGCAATGATCCCATCTAATCTTAGAGGGACTAAATAATTGTGCAGGGAAAGGGGTTTTGGTGGCTCTGTTGACACTAGTTTTCTGCTGGGACATCTGAGAGTGGGGCCAGCCACTCATTACTGTCGCATAGTGAATTCCTCTGCTTCTCCTCAGTTATTTCTCACAGAGTACCAACTAGTCCTTAGTAGTGAGTGCTGGTACCTGAGACCTAGATGTCAAACCAATGGACATATATACACTACAGAACGTAAAATAGGTAGCTAGTGGGAAGCAGCCGCGTAGCACAGGGAGATCAGCTCTGTGCTTTGTGACCACCTAGAGGGGTGGGATAGGGAGGGCGGGAGGGAGGGAGACACAAGAGGGAGGAGTTATGAGGATATATGTATATGTATAACTGATTCACTTTGTTTTAAAGCAGAAACTAACACACCATTGTAAAGCAATTATATTCCAATAAAGATGTTAAAAAAAAAGGCAGTCAGTGCACTGCCACCTAGATATAACACATATTAATATTTGCCACATATGCTTAGATTTTTAAAAGGAATAAAACAACAGAGATGTAAAAAACTTCTTTTTTCCTCAACCAAGGCTACTCTCACCCACAACCCACCTGACTGGCCTAGGGATAGCCAGTGTACTGAAGTGGGCTTGTATCCACAAGGTTATATTGATAATAAAAAAAGAGATAATGTCTATGAAAACCCCTAACCTAGAGAACCTGTGTCGTGAATTTCATTAAGCCTTTGGTTATTCATTGGGGATTAAAATATTGTCTTTACTTACCTGAGAGGGTGGCAGATCATTATGTGGAAATGTTTTGTAATTTGTAAAGTGGTACAGAAATGTAGGGCAATGTTGCTGTCGTTATTATTGTCATCATCATCATCATCTAGTTTTAGGGTCTGCCTTATGATTGCCACTGGTTATGGAGAAAGAGCTGGGTGGGAAGAGAGGGTAAAGCAAAGACAGAGGAAAGAGAAGGAGCAGAGAGAGACAGACATAACAGAAAAGAGAATGGGGAGGGAAAAAAAAAAAGGACTCAAGCAGAAGGCTTTGGAGAGAGGGAGAAAATATCCTACGTAAGACAGACGCAGTGTCACTCAGTCTCTTCATATCGTCTTATTGTTCCCACCACTGGCTGACTTCTGCCTCCTGTTCCCTGTGTTTCTGTCTCTAACCTACCTGAGAAAGCTGGACTCTTTTTTTTTTTTTTTTTTTTTGCGGTACGCGGGCCTCTCACTGTTGTGGCCTCTCCCGTTGTGGAGCACAGGCTCCGGATGCACAGGCTCAGCGGCCAGGCTCACAGGCCCAGCCGCTCCGCGGCATGTGGGATCCTCCCGGACCGGGGCACAAACCCGTGTCCCCTGCATCGGCAGGCGGACTCTCAACCACTGTGCCACCAGGGAAGCCCAAAGCTGGACTCTTTTCTTAGCCTCACCCCACTGTCTTCATTGGTTTAGGGTATCATGTCCTTAGGAATTTTATATTATTGCTGGTTTTGCTTCATTTTCATGACCACATTCACAAGTTTTTCTATCAGCTGAAGTAATCATAATCGTTTTCTTTATTATAAAAATACAGTTATAAATTTTTACTCTAATTTACTTTTTTACCCTTTCTGGTTAGATTATCATTTCAAAGTGTATTCTGTGACATTCAGCCTAATTCTTAGTTGTACTGTTATGTTTTGGTAGTGGCAGACTCATGAATTCATTAGTCCATCTATCTAGTGCGTGCGCACACACACACACACATGCGTACACACACACGATGACTTCTGAATGGAGTATCCAAAGACATCTGCCATGAAATGTCTTTTGGGAGGTGTCCTCTGTTGTGTTTCTGTGAACACTTTGTGTTCTCCAGAGCTAAAACCTCGTAGTGGTGAGGTGCCTCAGGGCAGTGACTTTGTGGCAGACCACCTGTTTGTGGCACAGCTGTGAGTGGAGGCACACCACACTTGGTGGTGGTTGGAAAGGCATAGGAATGAAGAGAGGGAGGCAGCAGGGAAAGATGGGAACGGTAATGGGACAGGAGAAAGGAGAGAGTCTGGTAAGTTGTAAAGGGGTGTTCGTGTGTGTGTTGAGAGGAATGTATGGGAGGGAGTTTAGGGGATAAGGGCCATTATGAGGAGTCGAGGGAGCCAGTATGTAGTTTGGACGTTTAGCTGAAGGATAGTGGTGGGCGCTGAGGAGGATGAGAGTTCATAAAGGGGAGTAGGGAAGTAACTTTTGTTACAGGTGTTTTGTTTATTACAGGATATTGCTTTTTATAACTAACTGTAGATAAGTGAATGTATTAGAGATTAAATAAAACAATCCAGAAATGAAAAATGAAAGAAAGAGAGGGAGAAGGAGAGGGAGGGAGGGAGGAAGGGAGGTTTTTCAGAAAGAAGAGAGAGAACTTTGGGAAGGTCTCCCCCACCCCAACTCCTGATTAAATGTTTTCAAATAAGACTTACTTTTCTTTTTTTAATTGAGGTGTAGTTGACTTATAATATTCTATTAATTTCAGGTGTACAACATAGTGATTCAAAATTTTTATAGATTATACTCCATTTAAAGTTATTATAAAATATTGGCTATATTCTCTGTGTTGCACTATATTTCCTTGTAGCTTATTTATTTTATACACAGTAGTGTGTACTTCTATCTCCTATCCCTGTCTTGCCCCTCCCCCTTCCCTCTCCCAACTGTTAACCACTAATTTGTTCTCTATATCTGTGAGTCTGTTTCTTTTTTGTTATATTCACTAGTTTATTATACTTTTTAGAATCCACACGAGTGATATTGTACAGTATTTTTCTTTCTCTGTCTGACTCATTTCACTTAACATAATACCCTCCAGGTCCGTGCATGCTGTTGCAAAATGGAAAAATTTCATTCTTTTTTATGGCTGAGTAACATTCCATTGTATATATATACCACATCTTCTTTATCCATTCATCTGTTGTTGGATACTTAGGTTGCTTCCATATCTTGGCAATTGTAAATAATGCTGCTGTGAACATGGGGGTGCATGTGTCTTTTCAAATCAGTGTTTTTGTTTTCCCAGGAGTGGAATTGCTGGGTCACATGGTAGTTCTGTTTTTACTTTTTTGAAAGATCTCCATTTTGTTTTCCCCAGTGGCTGCACCAATTTACATTCCTACCAACAGTGTACAAGGGTTTCCTTCATGTTCTCACCAACGTTTGTGGTCTTTTTGATGTTAGCCGTTCTGACAGGTGTGAGGTGATAGCTCATTGTGGTTTTGATTTGCATTTCTCTGATGATTAGTGATGTTGAGTATCGTGTCTTGTGCCTGTTGGCCATCTGTATGTCTTCTTTGGAAAAAATGTCTATTCAGATCTTCTGCCCATTTTTAAATTGGGTCGTTTGTTTTTTTGATAAGGAGTTGTATGAGATGTTTACATATTTTGGGTATTAACCCCTTATCTATCATATCATTTGCAAATATTTCCTCCCATTCAGTAGGTTGTCTTTTCATTTTGTCAATGGTTTTCTTCGCTGTGCATAAGCTTTTAAATTTACTTAGGTCCCATTTGTTTATTTTTGCTTTTTTCCCTTTGCTTTAGGAGATGGATCCAAAAGAATGTTGCTACGATTTATGTCAAAGAATTTAAAATAAGAACTTTACTTTTATTTTGTTGTGGTGAAAAGAGAGATGGAAAGACCCCTTCCAGTTAGAAAGACATGTTTGGGGGAACTCAGAATTTAAATGCCACCATTATTAAAAAGTAGCTAATATTTACTTCATGCGTATTACTTATAGACACTTTGTTAAGTACTTTATATACATTATCTCATTTAATTTTCACAGCTCTTTGAAATGATACTCTTATGTCCAGTTTACACATGGAGAGACTGAGGCATGAAAAACATAGAGCTATTAAGTGGTAGAGCAGACCTCAAACCCAGGTGAATGATTTCTAGAGCTTGGACTCACAATCCTGAATTATTTTTGATGTGTATGTCTCAAAGCAAAGTTAAAAAAAAACAAACCCCGGAAACTAGTTCAGCAGCATCTGCTGTTTGTGTTTGCTTTGCTCTTGTGCTTATAAGACTACACCATTTTCCACTATGCATGAGTGAATTACCTGGCACCTGGTAAATGTATTACCCAATCAGCTAGATTTTCTTCTCTCTCTGTTTTTTTGGTCTCATCTTGCCCATTTTATTGTTTATTAGCTGCCACAAGCATATGAATGATAGAAAACATGGTGGGTAGGGACCTAAATTCATCAGTTTGTGATTTCTAGGCCTCAGTTTAGTTGCTCCACAGGTAAGGGAAAAATAGATCAAAATATTTTTGAGATAGCTATTGCCAACTGTAAATTTTAAAGATGACTTTTCAGTTCCTTAACATTTAAAGTATATTGAAAAAATACAGTTTGGGAAAAAAATGAGTTGGTTCTTCATCAGGACCTGGAACAGTTGTAGAATATCTTTCTTCTTACTTCTGTATTCTCTCAAATTTATCATGTTTATCTTAGCAGAGAACACAAGAGTCTATAGTCAGACATATTTTCTATCTTGTACTTCCTGCACAAGCAGCATTTTAAATTCCCCTGTTCATTTGCACTTTGCTGACCAAATATGTAGTCCACATTCGTGCTTAAAGAAATTCATCTTCCCTAACAATTTACATATCCCTCTTGTGTTCACTTAGCTCCAAAATACCAGCTATCCATAAAAGCTTGCCCAAGCTTGGTAGTGATTTCTGAAGAGTAAAGTGAGCCTGTATTTGAGGAAGGCACCTTGAAGCAGTGTTCTTTATTAGTTACATGGCTCTACCATTTCTAATCTTCGGGAAACAACTTACAGTACTTTTTTCTATATATATACACAAGGATTTTGGGGGTCAGATCAGAGTGTTAACTTTGCTTATTCATAGGAATCTTCACAGTAAACACACACATGTACATATACTGGCATAGACATTCTCATGTACAAATATAAATGAAGATATATAGGCACATTTAATACATGCTTTAGTTTTTTCTTAGCAGTTGGTTACTCTGGTCCTGCTTTGGGAACCAGTTTTATTTAGAGAAGATTTTACTGTTTCATTCATTGATTTATTCATTTATTCATCTAATACACCAGAAACTTTCTAACCTTATGGAGGTTATAGCCAAGATGGGAGAGTCAGAAAATAAGAAGATATGGAAAAATATAGATGAGGAAAATAAAGCTAAGGAGAAGAAAAGGCAGGGAAGGGGGCTAGGGAGCCTTTGAAGGTAGGGGTGGGGAGGAAGGCTTTCCCTGAGAAGCTGACTTTTGAGTGAAGATTTGAAGAAGATGAGGGCGTGAGCTCTGCAGCTGTCTAGAGGAAGAGCTTTCCAGGCAGAAACGACAGTAAGGACATAGGAGCCTGCCTCTGTATTTGAGTCACAGCAAGGGTAGATAGTGTGTCTGGGGAGTGGATAGTAGAGGGAGGTTAGTAAAATGGGGAAAGGACAGAGCTGATACTATAGAGTTTCATGGGCTTTTGTAAGGACTTGAATGTATGGAGACCTTTTGGAGGGTTTTGAGCCAAGGAGCAATACCATCTAATTACTTTCTTTCAAAAGGATCGTTCTGAGCTGCTGGGCTGCTGAATTGAAATTGAACTGCAGAGGGCCATAAATGGAAGCAGGGACCAGTTAGGAGGCTATTGTAATGATATAGTTGTTAAATGATGATGAGTTGGACCAGAGTAGTACTGTAGTTTAATTTGTTGAGGATAACTTGTGTGTGGGGGAGAGAGATAGAGAGAGAGACTTCAGGATGGCCTGAAGGGTAGTGGCTTGAGCAACTCAGGGAATGGAGTTGTTGTTTATTGAGATGGGGAAGACTTCAGGAAGAGGAGGTTTGGGCATCGTATTTGGAGTTCAGTTTAGGATACGTTAAGTTTGGAACTACTGGCCACACGTGAGGATTTCTAGTAGGCAGTAGGATGCAAAAGTGGAATTCAGGGAAGGGGTCTGGGCTGGGAATATAAATATTGGTGCCATCTGCATGTAAATGGGATCATAAGGTGTGAGTGTGGTTAGAAGAAGTCCATAGGAGTTCTCTGTAAGTAGTGCAGGAAGGAGAGGAGCAGCATGTGATTTAATGGAAAAATAACTGGGCTGATGTTTGGAGGTTTGTGAACTCTGAACACATCTTTGAATCAGACTCAATTTTCTTGTCTTTAGAATGGGGAAGTAAATAGGCTCAGATATCCCTTTCTTGGACTAGATATCCCTAGGGCTCTGGTTATTTCTAAAATACAAAGTCTACTGTTCCTGATGTTTTTCAGTTTTCAGTTTGGCAGTGGAGAAGCTCAGATACTTTAGCTTTGATTCGGTAGGATTATTTTGAGAGCCACTGCATAGTGAGTCCCTTGTGTATGGCTAATCACAGACACTATTTCTGACCCTAGTCTTTCATTTGTCCAAACATAATATCTGACGCAAAGTACACACACACTCACCCACACAGACACACATTCTGATAATCTCTATCAGTTTGATCTTTCATACCTCCCCACTTAGATGAATGCGCACACACACACACACACACACACACACACACACACACTCACACACACAGATATTCAATGAAATATCGAACTCACTGAGACCTTCACAACAGTGGAAATTTTCCCGCTATGTGATCTTTGCTGGGAGGGGGGATGGTTGGGTGGCTGAGAGAACAGGGAATGGTAGGAAACTACCCGTGAAGCTGCTCCATTCATGTTGGACAGAAGCATTCTGTGGTATGTGAACTTTCTTTAAACTTGCAGAAAATCGGTCACAAATCAGACTTTACCTTTTATTTCAGGAGTCTCAGCCCATGGATCTTACTATCTCTCCTCGAAATAGTGGAAGTCGTGTACCAAATCTACACAAGGTTTTGAAAGTTTCTGGAACAGTGACTGACACCGGGTCCCATTTGTGACAGGACTGATGCCCTCGATAAACTGCCAGTGAAAAGTGACTTATTCTTAGGGGAGGGGAATATTCATTGACTTCTTAATCGTGGACACTGCTGGGTGCTTCATGTGCATTATCTTGATTTAGTTAATCCTTATATGAACATAATGCAGTAGTACTATTCTATCCATTGTGTCGGTGAGGACCTGGGGCACAAATAGCTTAAATTGCTTGCCTTGGGCTACATCAGTAGGGCCAGTAAATTTAGGAGTTAGGCATCATACAGCCCTCTGGGGCCTCCCAGACACACATTGTATTCTTACGGTGTGTAGGTCAGGAGAGCCAAACTTAGGAGTGGTGGGGTCTTCCTAGGAGAGTCTGAAGGGGTCCAAGTCTGTGTTGGTACTTCACCAGTGTGTGTGTCTAGTGTTTCCAATACTCGGGGGACAGCTGGGCTATATGTTATTATCCTTCAGACTATTACTAATGCTTTGTCAAATCTACATTCAGGTACATACTTTGCCTTCAGGTGGATTTTCTGCAGATTTAATGTATTTCCCCTCTGTCACGCAAACATTCAGGAATGACTGTGAAATCTAAAAAGACCCATCTGGAAATATTCAAAGACGTATAAAACTAATGCAGATGCATTCAGGAGAGGAAGGGACCCTGTAGGGGAGTACAAAGGGCCTGGGATAAAAGTGGGATGAACAGGCATCACACCAAGGCCCTGCTGTGTGTGTGTGTGTGTGTGTGTGTGTGTGTGTTGTGTGTGCATATTTTCATACTTGTGTGCACTAGCACAGCGGTCTCCAAACTTTTTGGTACCAGGGACCGGTTTTGTGGAAGACAATATTTCCATGGACTGGTGGGGGGTGATTTCGGGATGATTCAAGCACATTACATTTATTGTGCACTTTATTTCTATTATTATTACATTGTAATATATAATGAAATAATTATACAACTCACCATAATGCTGACAGGAGGCGGAGCTCAGGCGGTAATGAGAGCGATGGGAAGTGGCTGTAAATACAGATGAAGCTTCGCTCGCTAGCCTGTCGCTCACCTCCTGCTGTGTGGCCCGGTTCCTAACAGGCCACGGACCGGTACCAGTCGGTGGCCCAGGGGTTGGGGACCCCTGCACTAGCATGCAACCAGGGTGAGTGATTTGACTTTCTTGGGCCTTGCTACACAAAAGGGCAAAAGAGTTCAGGTAATCTCCACTTTCCCTATATTGCAAGATTCCTAGGGAGGTTAAATTAGACGTGTGACAGTATTTTATGATGTGTTACACACATGTAAAGGACTGTTATTATGGTTGAATCAACCTTCTTAGAATTAGAGAACTTTTTATTAAAGTCCTTAAAAACCAAGGACTCATTCTCTTAGTTTTAATCCCTGAGATAATTTTTGTAACTCCATTCACTTTTGTTCAGCAAACTGTATATAAAAAGAAGAATTTGTTTTCCTAAATGTATGTATTGTCTACTGGATTGCTGAGAAAAGTTTGAAAAAATATTATTTCACTTGAGACAGATTCAGTGTAGAAAGCTTTTTTTTTTTTAACTCAAGGGAACTGAATTCCAGAGATATTTCCAATGAGAATGGCTTGACGAAGCCAAGGCAAACAGCCCAGTGCCCCTCCAGTTATACCTCAGCAACATGAGTCATTTATCCTCTCCTGCACACTGCCAGTTTTCTTTCCTGCTTTATGGCAAATTTCTTAGTCTCCTGTTACCTGTGTGTATGCTTCCGCTTCCAGCTCCAGATATGAAGTGTTAATTTTCTGTCTGGCTTAAAGAATCCCAAGACACCAAGAACATCCATTCATCCCCTCCCCTATGTTTTTCTTTCCATGTTCATCTTTGTCATTTCTAAGCACAAGTTGTAAAGTTGCCAGGAGAGTTCTCAACATTCCAGTGATCCCATTCTTCTTTCTTTTGGTTCAGTCCAACAGTTCTTGCCCTCTACAGCTTCATCCTTACCATCTAGCTCCTTTTCAAGTCTACATTGAAATTTTAGCACCGCTAAGCCTTCTTAAATCCTTACTAATGACCCCTTTTGGGAGAAGATGTACACACGGTGTTTTAGTCTAACATACTTTCCTATCTTCTCCTTGTTAACCAAGCTTCTATCCAAAGATTATAATATATCAGTATGATTCCTAATTAAAAAGTTTTGAAAACTAGCCCAAAGGAGAGATTTTTCTCATAAGATTAATTATTATTATACCCAAAAAGCATTCTGTATGGATATACTTTTATGTCTTGCTGATTAAAACTCACAGTTTTTGTCAAACTTCTTAAATTGTGTTTGGCCTTATCCTGGCCTTTCCTTTCTTTTGCAGGAGGTTGATGGAGCAACACTGTGACCTTGTTTTTCTTACTGAACTCTTCTAACGTTAAAATCAGTTTTACCATGGTCTCCTGTCTTTCAGGAAATCTATTCATTTCAGGTAGTGACTCTTCTAGATACAAGGTAGACTGATGACTAACAGCAATGTAGTAAGTAGAACTGACAGTGCAACTGGATGTTTTAATGTGCCTGAGGGACCACCAGGGATATAGAACCTTACTGTCTGTGTAGAATGTAGTTATAGCAATAGGTAGAGGGTGAATTAACCTGGCAAAACCCTGATGCTATTCCAAACATGTTAAATGCTGGATAAAATATGACAGAAAAAAGTTTAAAGTACATAGTTGAGCTCTAAAGCAAACTAGGGGATATCTTCAGGTGCCAGAAATAAGAAAGGACCCGTAGACACAGTAGTTAGAAAGAACAGAAGCTACTGTAGGCCACAAGGTTATCTGGACCTAACACATGCCTTAGGTGCTGAGATTTTTAGCTCTGAGTCAACGTCTCTAACCACAAAAGAAAGATCGACCTGAGCTTTCAGTATAAGGCCCAAAGCTGGGATGTGGTTTTCCTCTTCCACATGAGTACCAGAAAATCTCTGCCCACCCTTTAGATTTGACATGTGACGTGGAAGTGAGCATCTTATCCTGGTTCTTGGGGGAGAAAAGAGGTTGCCTGAGCGGAAACAGAAGCGAAAGCCTGCCATACATGTAGGTAGGGGCCTGAATCTCTACCAGTTGCAGGAACCTGAGCCAAGAATGTAGCAACAACACTATCCTACATCTAACAGGAGTTCCAGAAGGAGAGAGTGCAGCAAATGAGGCAGATGCAATATTCAGAGGGATAATGACAGAGAGTTTTCTAAAATTGGAGAAAGTTTTGAGTCCTCAGGTTGAAAGTACACACTGAATATCACTGAGTAGGATTACTTTGGAAGGTATAGAATCATAAGGAATTACCAAGTCATATCTATTCCTCTGCTGGTGGAGAAAATAACCTTAAGTTCAAGCAGAAAGACATTTGATTATTTTTACTCAGTTTTAATTTCTAGAGAAAGGAATTCAGTAACTGTTCATGGTAATATATTAATATATTTCATAAGAACGCCAGAGAGTCATACGGGATTTTGAGCTGGAAAACATTTTGTATGTCATTGAATCTACTTCTGTTTTATGTTTATTAAATCATTCGAGGTCCAGAAAAATTGGTTGGATTACTCAAGGTATCATAGCTATGCAAAGATAGGACTGGAACCCAGTTAAGATTGAATCAAATAATATGCTATTCAAAAAATAGAACTGCTGATACCTTTAAGGTCTGAACACCAGGCCACAGCTGCTGGCTGGCATCCTTTCCTGTGTTTGATGAGCAGAATGATCTGCCATTAACTAAAACCTCTTTTATAAAAGATAGCCTTTAGCTTTTTCTTCAGCTAAAAAAGCTTTTTTTTTTTTTCTCCTCAATCTTGCTGATTTTGTTTTCTGAGGCTCTTGAAATTACTGTCCTTAAAAAAAAATCAGCTTAAATATACGTGACAACACTGTTGTCTGTGTGCTTTTGAAATAATGATGATTTAGCCTACATCCAGATTAATAACTCCTTGTCATTTCTGTTATAGTTTACCAGAAAATAAAAATTGGTTCTTGCTTATCCAGATTTTACCACTTTGATAATCTAATTATAAAATCTGTTTATGCAATATTGATTTTAAGTCTAATTGTTCATTTTATATAGTCCATGCCAGAACTTGGTCTCAAGAGTATGTAGGAATTCTAGTATCTCATGTTTTGTTCTGTATCAGTTCACACTTTAATTCAGATAGCCTATAGTTGGAAAATGATTGTCGGTAGATTGTCAGAAAGGACATATGAAGAACTTCCTTTTTTCCCAATAAAGGAAAGTGGGAGTAAATAAATCACGCATGCTCACATGTACACACACCTACACACTTGTGCACAAACACACATACACACTCACATCATTCTCTTCCAAAGTGTTCGGTTAGGTGCCTATCCTTGCCGTAGTATCCTTGGCAACTGTATGTAACAATTAGAAGAGATAAGAGTAGGATATAAATTAAATAAAGCTAGTGGGTTTTGATCATTTATTTTTACCAAAACAAATTCACTGTAGCTGCTAGTTGAGATTACATTCCCATTAGATATTTAGATCGATATATTTAATATTTTTATATAAAATTCTCTGTGTGTGTATGTATGTTTCCCCCAAGCAATGCCTCAAAAATATCTGCACTGCCAAAACATGATTTGTCAAGAGCACATTCAAACTGCTTTTAGTGAAATGGTGGAGAAAACTATCCGTTGCTAGTTATTGAATCTCTTGTCTAAGTTGCCCTGAGCCCTGTTGATGCTTTCTGGCAAAGTGCAATAAACTATGCATGTGGATTCAAAACCAAACAAAAAATGATAACCCTCCAAATCATTATTGTGAGCTTTAGGTAAGGCAATATTTTAACTTTTTTCAATAAACTGTTTGCAATAATGTGAGTTTAGGATACTTTCAAGTTTGTCTTTATTTGGGAGCTTTTTCTTGCACTGACTTTTTCCCCTATGGTGCTGATCTTGGAGCACATCTCCCTTTGAAGTCAGCAGGAATCTTGGAACTTGGCTCATCACACAGAATGAGAAAGAGGAAGGGAGAAACCAGGCTTTGCTGATTGGTCTCCACCAGAAGGCCCACTGGGAAGTGGATGTAGTGACGGCTGTGACATCATAGAGGGGTGTGACTTCATCTAACGAAGGGTTTGCAGGGGAAGACACCTTAAACTAAGGCCAGAGCCCATTTCCATGTTAAAATACCATTTTCCCAGTTACTGAGGGTGAAATTTTTTTAAAGGCAAAAAGGTATTTTATCAGACTGTTTCTTTCATTCTTTTGTGTAAGTGTCAGAGACACTATGATATTGTTCATCATCTTTACTTTTCAATAATATGACTTTTAAAACATTTCCTGAACTTTTGAATGCAAACAACTACTGTGTATGCTTTTTTAGTACATATCTCCCTAAGCTTTATATAGAAATGATACTAGTTCCTCATGTTTCCATTTATGCATTTGGAATCATCTCTAGTGACATTATTTCAAGACCCCAGAGACTTTCTTATAGTGTTGAGTTTACATCAGAAGAGAGAGAGAAAGAGAGAGGTACAGAGACACAGAGAATGTGTTTAAAGAAAGATTTATAGAAATATATCAGGAGAAATATTCATTTTAGTTGGAAACTGGAAAAGGGCTGAGAACGAGTTGTTAACTCATGATAATTGTTTAAGTACCAAAGCAGTAAAATTTTAAATAAATTTAAGTAATTTTAAAATTTAAGTAAATTTATTCTATTTAAAAATTTATTAAAAAATTTTAACTAAAGTAATTTTATTTTAAAATTTATTTTAAAAAGAGTATTATACAGTGTGTTTGCAAAGTCAAGAATCATAGGGAAACTAGTGGTTACCAGTAGGTAGAGGGAATGGGGAAAGGACAATATAGGGGAATGGATTAAGAGGTACAAACTATGTATAAAATAAATATGCTACAAGGATTAATGTACAGCACAGGGAATATAGCCAATATTTTATAATAATAATAACTATAAATGATGTATAACCTTTAAAAATTGTGAATTGGGCTCCCCCAATTGTGCAGTGGTTAAGAATCCGCCTGCCAATGCAGGGGACACGGGTTCGAGCCCTGGTCCAGGAAGACCCCACATGCCGCAGAGCAACTAGGCCCATGTGCCACAGCTACTGAGTCTGTGCTCTAGAGCCCGTGAGCCACAACTACTGAGCCTACTGCCACAACTACTGACGTCTGTGCTCCTAGAGGCTGTGCTCTGCCACAAGAGAAGCCACTGCAATGAGAAGCCCACGCAACCACAACAAAGCGTAGCCCCTGCTCACCGCAACTAGAGAAAGCCCGCACGTAGCAACGAAGACCCAACACAGCCAAAGATAAATAAAATAAATAAGTTAAAAAAAATTGTGAATCACCATGTTGTACACCTGCAACTTATATAATATTGTTCATCAACTATGCCTCAGTAAAAAACGAAAAGCAAAACAAACTAAAATTCAGACATTAAAAAAAGAATTGTAGGGAGTTGTATATAATTAACATACTTTTAAAAATCTGTTTCTTATATTTCCTGACTTTGCAAATAGACTGTAGGATGAAGTGAAGAATCAGACTTGAGGTTCTCACTACTTCTTGTACTCAACCCTTTAACTGCCTTAAAATTCATAAAATAATTAAAATCAAAACAGAACAACAACAAAACCACTGTTTTAAGCAAGCCCAGAAAAAACAATAAATAGTAATAATACCAAATCTAAATTATTTTCTTTCAGATTAACTTGACAATTGTTACAATGAAAGGATGTTTTCACTAGCCAGATTGGAACTGGTGTCTGAACGTGTGCATGTAAGTGCATTAGATTTTTAAATTTAGGGGCTCAAAAGTCAAAAAGGGCCTAGAATACAGACGCTTGTGAGAACTAAATCACAAAAACACACCCCAGAGGAGATAATGAGCATGTTTTCATGGTAAGGAGTGTTGGAGGATTTGATGAGGAAAGTTCAGGCTAAGTACTCAAGTGAAGGAAATGTCTCCTTAGAGCAGGCTGCTGTAGAAAAATTGAGATGAACCTAACTCCCACCCTGCCAAGTCTGTCTTATTAGGACTGTGGTTTGGCGATATGTGCAGTATTCAAAGTAGTGATTATATAATGATAAGGCAGTTACAAGATTTAAATTAAAGAACATAGTACATTATTTCCCCTCAAAAATACCATGTTTACTCTAGGATATTATTCCTCCCCCTCAAAAATACCATGTTTACTCTCTACGATATTTTTCCTCCCTCTTTATTTCATTTAGATATAATCCAAAGACAGTGTATTGAAATAGATGTTATTTGCTTACAGTTAAAGGTACTTGACTTTTAATAGTTGGTAAGCTGACAAAGGTGCAGGTGGTGTCAGATTTTTAATAAATTTGATTGCTGGTTGACTTGGGATAGGACTGGGAAACCCACTGGTTAAAAAAAATCAGCTGCAATTATAGTGACAGAGCGTTGGAGATTCTTTGTTTGCAGAACATCAACATTTCAATATTATTTACCCAAGTTGTATTTTCAATAACGTTTAGCAGCCTCTTTAATACAGAAACAGGAATAGATCATCATGGCAGTATACAGTGTTGGAAACGAAATGTTTTCATGATAACTGTCCTTTAAGAGCCAAAAGCATTTATCAAGAGTTTTTAAGTGAAAAAAAAAAAAAAGATTAACAATTTTTTTTTTGGTAGTAGAAGGCACTAGGAAATATCTTCAAATAACTAGATGAAGCAGAGGTTAAAATCATTTAGTAAGATTTGACTGAAATGTTTGGTATTTACTTTAAAAGCTTATATGTTCGCATAAATATGGGGCAAATGCTCAAGAGCCACTTTAAAAAAACATATCTAGATTCATTGTTCTACATGCCTTTTTTTGGATAACTAAATTCATATTGCTAAATTTTCTCATGTCTTAGTTTATCATGAATAATTTATCATGACTTAATTTATTAGTAGTTTTACTTTTCCATACATTTCTTGAAATTTTATTTTAGAATATGGTATGTATTATAGGATCTTAGTAAACTATACTGTTAATTGTAAATCTGACTATGTCTTGAAAACATTTTCTTTAAAACATGTGAGCTGAAAGCTTGATATAACTCGCTTTGCTTAGCATTTTGATACAGAAGTATAAATGTACCTCACAGAATGTCTGCATCTGTGGCTAAATGTTAGATACAGAGTATGTGAGAGGCGCAAAGAAAATATTCTTTTCAAATTTATATTTTTAAAATAACACTAGTTAATGTGTCCACTAATAATGAAAGGAATGGTTGTAATCTAGAATATCTCTGGCCTTCTTCCGCACCTATGAACAGGCTAGTCCCAGATTTGACCTTTGAAATACGATCTTGGGGAAACTACTTTTCACTCAGTGGAGATTTCTTAATTGTAAATAATGCTCCTGTTTTGGATTTTTCATACACAGGCATTTTGAGAATTAAAACTTATTAAACTAACTAAAATGAATGTATTAATACATTCCAACTTATGCAAACTCGACATGAAATGCCCAAATTATTTTTAAAAAATCAGTTGATATAGAATGAAGTTAAATATATATGCACACACATTATATAAAGAAGGAAGTGTGTGTATATGTATATATATATATACCATATACATACCCATATATATACACACATATATATATATGTGTATATATATGGGTATGTATATTCCTCAAGTATTTCTTTACATAGAAGACTCCTTAGAATACTGAGAATGTGATTCCAGTCACAAAAAATGTAGTTTTAGTGTAAGGCATCCAAACAAAATAATGCAGATATTAAAAGTTTTAAAATGTTTCAAATGTTTTAATGAATATTCTTTTTTCTTAAATTAATTTATTTTTGGCTGTGTTGGGTCTTCGTTGCGGTACGCGGGCTTCTCATTGCGGTGCCTTCTCTTGTTGCAGAGCACGGGCTCTAGGCATGCGGGCTTCAGTAGTTGTGGTGCATGGGCTTAGTTGCTCTGCGGCAAGTGGGATCTTCCCAGACCAGGGCTCGAACCCGTGTCCCCAGCATTGGCAGGTGGATTCTTAACCACTGCACCACCAGGGAAGTCCCTTATTGAATATTCTTATTGCATTAATGATTATAATGGTCATGGGCATCAACAGTGCTAGGCATTAGTGTACTTCTAGATATACTTATTAATGCATTTGAGTATCTGTTCTAAATTTGCTTTACTCAGTGAAAAGTAGTGTTATTCATCTGGTGAAAATGGCCATATTTTATACTTTGTTCTTTGCTGTAGTTAGCTTTGCTATAGATATATAGACAGAAATTAAATAGTTTATTTTGGAAAAGAATGAAGACAATGTCATGGTAAAAATCTATATCAGTGTGGAAAACGGAATTTCAGAGGAACAAGTGCCATAGCAATTATAACTCTCCCCACTAACATGACACTGTAAGCAGTAATATTTAATAATATATAATATATGCTGAGATCTCATGTTAAGATATGCACTAGAGTCAAATTGCAGCTTCACTGGGAAATTGACTTTTTATATTTTATGAATGAAATATTTCTGTTGTAATACACAATATTTTACTTACGTCACTGTGTTTGTTTTCTAGATCTGCTGTAACAAAGTAACATAAACTAGGTGACTTAAAACAATAGGTATATATTGTCTCACAGTTCTGGAGGCTCAAAGTCTGAAATCCCCAGGGCGGGATTGGTTCCTTCTGAGGGCTGTGAGGGAAGAATCTGTTCCAGTCCTCTCTCCTTGGCTTGTTCACGGCTGTCTTCTACATGTGTTTCCTCACACTGTGCTCCTTCTCTGCATGTCTGGTTCTGTTTCCAAATTTCCTCTCTTTGTAAGGACACCAGTCATCGTGAATCAGGGCCCACACTCATGACCTCACTTCAGATTGATTACCTCTGTAAAGACCGTGTCTCTGAATAAGGATGCAGTATGAGGTTCTGGGAGTTAGGACTTCAATATATGAACTGGGCAGCGGTGGCAGGGAGGCAGGTACACAGTTTCACCCGTAACAGTCACCACTGTTTTGTTTTTGATGCACAAAGAGGCTTGTCTGATAGGGTTAAAGGAACTGACTGTGTTGTAAGATACAGTGAGTCACAGTTACTGTCCTTGAGATTTCTGAGTGATAGAGTATATATAAGAATAAAACTTTATGGCTATTACCTTGAGTTTTTAAATGCTGACATTACTTTTAAGATGGCTGAGAGGACTTGGAATGAATGAATTCATTTTGGGGATTATTATTCTATTGCCACAGCTAGTGTTTAGAAGATTTGCTAGACTAACGTGGCAAGCACGAATACTTTGTAATATCTAAAATGCCTTTAGCATACCACTTACATTTGTCTAGGGGAGTTCATGAAAGCCAGATTTTTAGTAAGCTTCTACAAATAATTCATCATGGATGAAAGGTAGTCACATCCCATAAGCACTTACTGTTGCTTACCACGAGTGTTTTTGTTGTCATTATTATCTCTTTGCATCTGAGGTACATGTGTTGAGAATTTCATCAAAAGCTTAATGCACTACAACCATGCTTTTCTTTAATGTACTATGGATTCCATAACCAGAATTCTCAGATATTATATATCAACTCTATTGTTATTCAGTTGTAAGACATAATAAAGTATAATAATTTCAAGAGACTGTAGAAGCACTAGCATTAAATATTAAATATTTAAATGAGGAAGCACTGATTAATTCATAATATTCTGAGCAGCTTATGAATGTTTAATACCCATATCTTGCCTTGATTGGATATTATTTAACTGGAACCATGGTCACCCTAGGACAGTTTAGTTACCATTTTTATTTGCAGGCCCAGTTTACAAAATAATTCATTTTATTTTAGGTAAATATTATTTTGAACTTCTCACCATTTTTTTTGTTTGTTTGCTGTTTCACAAGCTAGAGCAGAATGAAAAATTAAAGGTTAACAGTATCTTTTAAACATTTTAAGCCTAATTATCTTTAAAAGTAATAGTCGAGGGCTTCCCTGGTGGCGCAGTGGTTGAGAGTCCGCCTGCCGATGCAGGGGACATGGGTTCGTGCACTGGTCCGGGAAGATCCCGCATGCCGTGGAGCGGCTGGGCCCGTGGGCCGTGGCCGCTGGGCCTGCGCGTCCGGAGCCTGTGCTCCGCAACGGGAGGGGCCGCGGCGGTGAGAGGCCCGCGTACCGCAAAAAAAAAAAAAAAAAATAGTTGACGTTAAGTTTACATAGTCTTAATAATGTGAAAGTATTGTAGTGATAACTTTACCTTGATTTTAATTTTTAGTTGCTCTTTTATGCATTTATTAGATACTATTCAGCAGCTATTATATGCTCAACACTGGTATAACAGTCAGCAATAAGATACTGTCATGGCTTCATGAAGCCCATGGTCTGCTGTGGAATAGAGATTAAACAAATAACTACTCAAACAACTTAATTACAGTGTGATAAGTGCTAAGCTGGAGGAGTGTGAGTTTTTGTGGGAATATTTAATGGAGCTTGCAACCTTGTCAGAGACAATTAGGGAAACTTCCTTGAGGAAAAGCAGCTATGATATGAATTGCAGGCAGAGCAGCCATTGGCTCAGGGAAGGGCTGGAAGAGAGAGCATTTTGGAGAGAAGGTATCAGGTTTGAGGTCCGAAGTGTTATTATGTATGAGAACTTGTTTTCTCTATAGATTAGGACTAGCTGTTGGGAAATGTCTGAGAGGTCTGTAGTTGTATAACCTCAATTTGTGATGATGGATTATTTATGATCAAGACTGATCCTAGTAAAGTAATACAATTATAGGATTTCTTAGGCAGGGTTGGCGGTGGGGAAGAACTTTCTCACATCAGTCAGCTCTGCCCTGTGTACTTCCCCTGGTGAGCCATTTGAGAGCTCCCCAGCACCCTGGGAGCTCCTCATATTTGAGTGTAGTGCAGAGATCCTTGCTATTTGCAACTCGTCTTCTCTTTCTGTGAGTGTGCTTATTAACTCCTAATAGAATTCTTGCACTTCTATTTTAGGGGTGAACTGGAGGCACTGCCAGCCACCATTGGCACTACAGGGGGATCCATAGGTTTTTGAAAAAATATCTGTGGGCTGGGAATTTCGACTTCTCAGGAAACAACCATGGAGGACTCTCCTTCCATTGCCTTTAATAAAAAGGTTATAGGGCCCTATTATTCCAAACTGAAACAAGCATGGGGCCATTTCCAGCACCCAAAGTTTGGCTAGTGTCAAGTGTCTTTAGTGTTTATTTGCTCATACCAGAGTCTGCAAACCCCAGGGGTGAGTGGCTAAAGGTTCTCACTTATGGCCACCTTGCCACATTGAACGCCCGCTCAGCCCATTACCTGAGAACCTGCAAATCTGCACCACTCAGGGATTCATTTTCAAGAGACTGAGCCCTAGGTGTATCACGTCTGACTTCCTTAAGTCGTCACTTGAAAGATGGTCACTAAAGTGCCCTCCCTTTCCTTTTCAGCCCTGAGTAGCACCACCACAAGTGAGAATTCAGGGGACTCCTTGATGGTCATGATGTAATCCAAGTAGAGTGTTAATTCCTGACTTAAATCAACCCTTAATTGAATTGGACTTGGTTGTTTCTGGGCTCCAAGTCTTGGTGTGCCACCCCTTGGCAGATGACTCACTGTAGTATTTATCCTTGAGCGAACCTGGGGTCAGAGCACGCCTCCCAGCCTATGCTCAGCGAAGTTATAGATGTGACCTAAGACTCCTAGTCACTGTCCACCTGCTGTCCACCACACTTTTGTAATTCTTGGCAGAAAAATCAGAGTTTTTACTAAGAATTATAAATTAATTTACTAATAAGAATTACTGCCATTAATTAGTACTAAAACCACAGGGTCACTGGCCTGACTTAGCACAGTTTACCTCCAATCTCTTGCAGTAAGAGTTTCTCTATAGATGAACTGGTTTGCAGGGCAGAAATAGAGACACAGATGTAGAGAACAAATGTATGGACATCAAGGCAGGGGAAGCGGCGGGGTGGGGGATGGTGGTGGTGTGATGAATTGGGAGAGTAAGATTGACATGTATACACTAATATGTATAAAATGGACAACTAATAAGAACCTGCTGTATAAAAAAATAAATAAAATTCAAAAAAAATTTATTTACGAAGATAAAAAAAAAGAGTTTCTCACGTGTCTGGAGGCAGTTGGTCTGTCTCAGGAGTTCCAACGCCTGCTTGTTCACAGAAGCATCCAATCCCCAGGGTCTGGACTTGGCTAGTGTGTAGCAGTGAAGCCTTAAACTAGTCTGACTGGGTCCAACAATATCTTGCCATCTAGAAAAGATTCTGAATTTTAAGGAAACCATTGTTTATGGAAATGGAAGGGTAGTAATTTCCAATTTATCACTTCTGAAAGGAACTTTTCAAGACTTCCTTAGTTTTTGGTACTCACACAGCACTTAGTGCTACAGCTGGTATAATTAGTCTTAAGGACTAACTATATTCTCCCAAAATGTGCACCTCTAACTTGAGTACTGACTAGCCTCAGAAGATCTCATTGAATTTCCATTGTTGTGCCACTAAACATCATGGCTTCCCCTTCGTGAAATCTCACGCACAAAGCTTTGCATGGTTATGTGAGCAAGCTGGTGTTGAGGAAGGAAATGGGTTTCTGGCTCAGGGCACCTTTCACAGTTTTAATCCAAGTTGTGTTCAGTGTCCCATCTTATCTCCCATTTGGTACCTACCCTTCTAATATCCATCATGACCAAGGTTAAACCTGCCTTCTTTCTAGCAGAGAGAAGGCTTTCTCTTTCGAAAGGGGAAAATTAGGATTTCAGTGATAGGATTCTTTTGATCTCATCACATATTATTTATTGTATTCTATTTAGGAGAAAGTCATTGTCATAAATAAATCATATTAAGTGTGCAGTTATCACTAGCCAAGTCTGTAAAGTGTGTTGACCTAAACCAAATAGACTGCAAGTTATTTCTCCAGCAAAAGTGGGTTTATTTGGGATGAGCAGAGAATTGCAATTTGGGGTCTGCAACCGCGGCAAGCCTTGTGCAAGTCCCCAGCAAAAATGGAGAGGAAAGTTCTTTCGTAGAGGGGAAAAGGAGGTTGGGAGGGCTGTCCTAAACAGAGTCCATGGCTTTTCTTTGGCAGGATTATTGCCAGGAAGAACAGGCGTCTTTCCTCTTCTTCTTGGGTTCTGCTGTGATCGCAGAACATAAGAGCTCCCCCTTCTGGTCTCCTGACTCTATTTAATTGGGGTTTCTGTTTATTAATATTTTATAAGTATACCAAAAAATGTAAATCTGTTTGATTCTCAAAACAACTGTAGTTGTCATTTCTATTAATTATGAGACAAAGCAGCGGTTCTTCAACTTTATCACTTTTAAGAATCATTTGGAGTACCTATTAAACATGCAGATTCCCCAGGTCTTCCTCCCTGCCACCCACTTAGTGCTTAGAAATTCTGTTTTCTTGGCTCTTTGATAAGGGTTGAAAATCGGCATTACTTCCATAGCCCCTAGGTGATTTCTAGATAGGTTGTATTCTATAGAGAAAATGTTGAGAATCACTGGGTTAACAAATGTGTCCCTTAATAAGATACTAATTTAGTTTTTGCTTTTTAGAATAGACATATGCTTAGAATGTTTGTGTAAGTTACATGCAGTAAATCAAATTGTATTTTAAGCCTTAACTATGCTATTTAAGCCAGATACTCTCTCTCTATAGTTATATTTTTAAATTATGATGTGCACACATCACTTTACTTAAAGCGATACTCCGGCCTGGCAAGTTCTCTCTCTTTGTCCTATTGGCCTAGTGTTCTATGAATGCTTGAAACAATTGGTAGCATCATCAGTAAATTCACAGCTTGGTTTGTAATTTTTTAGCTTTAAGATGGTTATGAGCTCTTTGGTTATCAGAGAAATAGTGGACAAATGTCCTTTGGTTAAATGTTATAATTGTACATAAAGTCACCCTTCAGTATCTGATTGGTTCCCCTCCCCACCCCCAGTGGATTCCAAAATCTGCAAATGCTGAAGTCCCTTTATAAAATGGCATAGTATAGTGGGCCCTCTGTACATGCCTGGAACAAAATGTTGACAGTGTTGATTTCTGGGTAATGGTATTTCAGGTGACTTAATTAAAAATTTTATTTATTTATTTTGGCTACACCAGGTCTTATTTGTGGCATGCGGGATCTTTTAGTTGCAGCATACAGGCTTCTTAGTTGCGGCATGCATGCAGGATCTAGTTCCCCAACCAGGGATCGAACCCAGGCCCCCTGCATTAGGAGTGCAGTCTTACCCACTGGACCACGAGGGAAGTCCCTCAGGTGACTTAATATTTTTAAAAACATTTTTTTTAATTCCAAAAGTTTGAATGAGTAGGCATTACATTATTAATTAGAAAAAAGTATAATTTAGTTTTAATAAGTGGAAAATAATTTTCATCTGGCTAGGTATGGTTGGAGATAGAGACTAAAAATAATAAATGGAATAAAAAAAAATAAAGTGGAAAGGCACTCCAGATAAGAGAAGAAATCAGTTAGTTCTAGATGGGGTTTTTACTTGTGAGTTTGCCTAAAGGAGGAAAAAGCCAATCAATCCCCTTTAAAAGGAAAGAAACAGCTTGAATTCTTCCATTACCTTTGGACAATCTTGACAACATGTATTTGTCTTAATAAGTTCCAGAGTATCTAAAAGTGTTTCAGTTTACCATTTAGAGGAAACACAGGAGGGTCTGAGATTTATGGTCAGAGTAAATGCAGTAGAAATTTCGGTGTGTCTTTCTCTTTTTCAGCTGTATGAGAACTCTCCCAAGGTGACAGTTACAGAAGGCTGATCTCTTCTGTGGGGATAGTTTTGACCTGATGGTATGGGGGCAGGAGGGGAAGGGGAGGCGACCAAGGGAGTAGTGTTTCCCAGAGAGGAAGATTTGGGCCTTGAATGTTTATTGAGTAGAAGCTAACTTTAATTCATTCTTGACCTTTGGCAAAAGAGGTTACTATTAATTTAGCAATGAAGTTTCCTAGCTAGGATTGAATCCAAAGTGTCCATCAAAGTGTAGATAATAGATAAGAGCTTTACAAAGGAAGGAAACATTACCCACAGCTGATATCCTGTAAGATTACTTTATTAACAAAATCAGCTTCGGAAATTTTTGGTTTCAGATATCTCTTCTCTAAACCCATTATCTAATCTATCCCCCAGACACCCATCACCAAGTGAATCTGGAGACAAATTAAAGCAATTTGGTTATCCTTAAGGTTTAAGATTTGGTTATCTCATCAGGGATCAGATGAGAGTTTATGCCTCAGGGTACTCACAGTCTTAGCCCTAGAACTTTATGGGGTGCTGTAAGGAATGAGAGGTTGGGGGATCCACATCAGGAGATGAGTGTGGGAATGATAGCAGCTGCTGGTAAGCAGTGATAACTGTGGAGCAGGGGCTGGTAACGGTAGCATAGTATCCTCTCCAAATCTGAGTTTTTAGTGATTGCTTTCAATAACCTCCTTCTCAGTAAGAATTCAAGTCCTATTTAATGGTAGTTTTAAAGGTTCGATAATGATTCTCACAGTTTTGAATGCACAACATACACCATATAGTTTTCTAAAAAATTCATATAAATTATTTAATTGCTATAGCTCCTTTTTGCTTTCTAGATAGGCCTTCTTCCAACCCCAGTAAATTACCAAGGCAAATACTGAGATTAAAAATTTTTTTTTTGAATTTCCTTACATTTTTTTGGCTGGCATTTGTATAAAACATAATAAATCAACACTTAATATTTTAATGATGTATATCATGCCTCCCCAAAAAAAAAGGAATAGCATAAATGTATAGCTTATTGAGTTTTCACAAACTGAACACACCTGTGTAACTTTCACCCAGACCAGCAAGCAGAGCCTTTATAAATATACTTTTAAACAGATTGGGATCCTGCTGTTATATCTAGAGATTGCCATCCTGCTTTTTCCACTTAACATTTTATTGCCAAGTATTTCCCACGTTACTACATATTCCTCAAACTCCACCAGAGTTTATTGAGTGCCCACATTCCAATATTGGGTGTTTTCTTCATCTGTGTGTGTGTGTGTGTGTGTGTATCTTTGCCTTCTTGGTAGACAGGAATTGATATCTGACCACTGTTTAGGTTTTCTTTGTTTATTAACGAGGTTAATGTTTTCATATGTTTATTGGACATGGTAATTTATTTTTTAATTTATTTTATATAGAAATTAAAATAAAGCTACAAAATTACTCCTTATTTATTTTTTTCAAATTTCTTTGGGACATTAAAGCTTATAAAACTTAAGGATAATGCGTTTTTTAGCTCATAAAAATTTGGGAAAGTGATGATATAAGTTTTCTTTTTATTAGCACTTTTTCAAAGCATCCATATAACTCTTTTAGAGAAAAATCTGTGTCCATTCCTGAAATTTAAGGAGGATTGTAAGTAAATTGAAATCAAAATTATACATATCAAAGGCTTTATAGTTGGCTGTTTCAGCCTTTAAAGATACCTTTGATTTTGTTTGTTACCATATCTGGGAGACAAAGTGTTTATAATTTCAGGAACTCGGGATTTTCTAAAGTAGCTTTTGCATGAATGCAGTGGAATTTTAATAAAATAAGAAAGAATCCATTCACAGAAGTGAGAGTCAGTGGGGGTCAGGTGGGAGGTCTGTTTCTCATTGCCAAATGTATCTTCATTTGCCTCTGGTTCTATTCTGAGCCTTGTTACTGAGCAGAGGCTATGGGGACTGGCAGATTGTGCTGTGTTTTATGTAACATGGACAAATAACCTGCAGCTCCAAGCCTGTTAGGATGAGGTCATTTTAACATGTGCATCTTAATCCCTGTGCTAGAATTCTGATCTCCAGGTGTTATAAGCCTTAAGCCATTCTTTCCTCTTTTGGAAATAATTTGGCATAATACTTTTTGTATCTCTGAGTACCTGGATGTTAAATTTGAGCTTTACCTGTTGTTTATTCTTTGCTCTATATTTTGATGTAAACCAAATTCAATTTTTCTTATTATTTCATAAAGATTTCCTGTATAATAAGGGCCTAAATGATTTTTTACAGTTGGAAGGGACTTTAGAGATCATATAATCTTTTGGGTTCTCAAACCCGGTGTTCCAGGGCCAGCAGTACCTATGTGAAGTTATCAGGGTTAGGATGAAAGGAAATGATAATTACTGTGCAAACTAGAGGGTATAGGCCCCACCTAAAGGCACCAGGTTCAAAAGTTTATTCAAACACTGCTGTGCCAACAAAACATATCCATGGCCACATTTGGCCTGCAGGTGTCCAGTTTGTAGTCTCTCTAGAATCTTCTTATTTTAAAAATAAGAACTTCTCTGGCGGTCCAGTGGTTAAGACTTCGCCTTCCAGTGCAGGGGGTGCAGGTTCGATCCCTGGTCGGGAGCTAAGATCCCACATGCCTCGCGGCCAAAAAAACCACAACATAAAACAGAAGCAATATTGTAACAAATTCAATAAAGACTTTAAAAATGGTCCACATCAAAAAAATCTTAAAAAAAAAATGAATTGGTTTTCCTAGTGAAGTTAGTGTGAGCAGGGATTAGAGACCAGGTTTTCTGACTTCCAATTAATTGATTAATTAAATATCTCTTCAGTGCTCACTTCCATCAGACATTTTCATGTGTTTATTTATTATGTACATGTCATTTCCTTACAAAACCAGATTTGAGGTTAAGGACAATAGATACACAATTAACATATCTGCAAGGAGGATAAAATAAAGATGAAAAAGATATTGAAAACCACAGGGGAGAAAGGGACTAATTAGAACAATTATCTTAAAAATATTAGGAAAAGCCTGAGATGGAACATGGTAGCTAATTTTTTTTAAGGGCAAAAATGGAACATAAGATTGTAAGTATCCTCTGCTGACCTTTGATGACTTTCATTGGTTGACAGATAACCATGGAAATAGTTCAGAGCAAGAATATAGTTGTAAACTGAATGAACATAGGGAAAATTCGGGAAGATTTATCTGCTAGGTTTGCAGAAGAAATAGAATTTTACCCTTTAGAGGCTATGTGTATGTGTGTGTAAGAAGGTTCCCAGTAAAGGGAGCTGCAGCAGGCACACTGATACTGTGATGGGAGGAAGGGAAATTAAGTGTGGTTAGAACAGACAGGGAAGGGATATACTGTTCTCAAGATGAGGCTTAGCATTTAAAGCAAGGATTTGTAGACCATTGCTTATGGTATTTTCCTGTATCCAATGAAACAAAAGAAGCTAAAGAGAAGTTTTAAACTGGGGATATGAGTGGGTCCCACGATCACATCTACCTTTTGAAGAGACCCCTCTGGCTGCTGTGTAGGGAGGTGAGCTAGAGTGAATGCTGAAAGAGCAGTTAAGAAGTGGTTGAAGCAATAAACGTGAATATGATAGAAGCTTGGAATAGGGAGGTAATAGAGAGATGACCAGAGCTGAGATATGGACAGACTTCAGAGACATCAAAGAGGGAAAATTGGCAGTATTGGAACTGGGTGTGTGGGGAGCCGAGAGAGAGAGAGAGAGATGTTAAAAATGATTCCAGTCCTTGTATTTTGCATCTGGTTGTACGGCTGTACCATTCAGGAATGTGGGGAACACTGAGAAAGAATCAAATTGGAGATGGCAGAATGGAGAGTATTTTTGTGCTTCCTGAGGTCAGGGGCTCAGTCTCATTCAATGAAGTCCCTCAGCTCCAGAACAGTGCCTGGCACATAGTAGGTCCTCACTAAATATTGGTTACATAAATCAATTATGCATTCAGTTTTGGACAGGTTGAGTTTGAATGTCTTTGAGACATTCAGGTGGTGATGCCAAGTAGCTGTCTGGACTTAGGGGGATCTACTGGAGCTTAGAGGAGGAAGGCTTGGGATCCGCTGATGTGTAGATGAAAGAAGATGCTGATGTTGCTGGGACATAGGAGATAGAATAAGAATTGGAGAGGGCCTAGGACAGAACCTTAAAGTATATTCCTTTAGAGGTTGGGAACAGTTGGCCAAAAAAGTATGAGAAGAAATTTCCAGTTAAGCAGGAGAAAAACAACAAATGAGGCTCAGAGAGACAGAAGGAAGAAAAGGTGGAGTGGTACAGAGGAGTCAAGTAAGATGGGAACTGGAAATGCCATTGGATTTAGCAACATGGAGGTCAGTAGTTACTTTAGTGAGAGCTGTTCTACTGGAGTATATGAGGTGGAAGCTAGATTGCAGTTAATTGAAGAGTGAATAGGAAGTGAAGGAAGAGAGGCAGTAGTTTAGAGGCAAAAGATGAGGACATTTGATCACTTATAAAATATGGTTATAGACCAACTAAAAACCCAGGAACTAGGGAAACTAGAATATACTTTAACATAAATACTTAGGAGAGAGAGAAATTTCATTCACTTATAACCAAACATTTACTGAGCACTCTTTTGTGTTAGGCTTGAGAAATAAACGAGTCATGCTGATGGCTTTTCTCTTCTTGTGTAGCCATTGTGATTGGAGATTTGTATAGCTCTGCATTTCAGCCACTGGTGGTTATGTGTTAAAAGCAAATAGGTGAAAATGCTCTTCTGTATGGGATCCCTCCCAGGATGGTTGCTTCTTCAGAGATTGTGCTTCTCCTTAGGTGCAGGTGTGGTGAACATTCTTCTCATTACCATCCTGAAATCCCTTTATGTCTGAGTTTAGTGGGAGTTCCAAGTTAGTGAAGTGCCTTCTGCTGCTGCCAGCTATTCTGACCCCAGAGCCAGTGAATAAGTGCTGCCACCGCCACCAGGTGGAATAGTAGGAGCACGCATGTGCTGCCAGTCAGCATGGTTGCCTAGCAACAGGAGGAGAGGCTGATGTCTGTCAGTGTGTGGGCACAATATTATATATTCCAGCTCCAGGTGCTTGATGGACGCACTGATTATACGTACCCTCCACATCACCTTTGGAAGTTGTGATTCTGAGCTGGGAAGCTGAATTTGGAAGAGAAAGAGGAATATAGGATATGATCATCTGGCTACATAGATAAGTATTGAAAAACAGGATTTGGGTTTCTGCCTATGGTTAAGCTACGAGAATAATGGGCTCCTGGCAAAGGATAAAGTATATCTCATGGAGACAAGAAATAATGTGTCTAGCAGGTGTGTGATTTTCATTGAATATGAGGAAGTGGGAGACAAATGCTTACATAAATCTGAAAAGCAAACAAAAAAACCCAAAGATAGATTTTACAATTTTAACCAGGTGTGAAGTAGAAAGAACCACAGTGGAAAAGATACACAGAGTGAATATGAAATTACTAGACAACAGTTTATTTCCTAGCTATATTGAGATTTGGAAGTGTCCTGCGAGGTGGATCCCTTTGTGATCACCAACTATCCTGAAGGGTTTGGGACAAATTCTACAATGTGATTGATGGTTTGGATTAATAAATAGGCATTACTGAGAAAGCTTAAAGGACAAAGAGCCACAGGTAGAAAGTTTGTGCTGTGTCTCATCATCCCAAGAAGATGTAGGCAGGGACCAGGGTCTGTATTTCAGTGGAGGAATCCTCCCCTCCCTTGTGGTTTTCCCTTTTTATAGAGCAAGAGAGTAAAAAAGCAATCTTGCCAATGGCGGAATAATCAGTCTGCTTGAGGCCAGGCAGTCAGAAACCAGAGTTGTCTGGAAAGTTACCTGTCCAGCCTCTGAAATCGTTGGGGTTCATGGAGTATTGTAGCTTCCAATGGGGGAGGAAGCCCCTCATCCTATGGGAATCTGGGCTTGAGTGCAGCCTCTCCTGCTGAGGAGAGGAGGACCCATCTCCAGCTAGCTCCCAGGCCACCTGGAGTTTTAAACAATTCTGCTCATTGCCCTACAGGTAGAATAAAATGCGTGGTTGGAATACAGTTTAGAAAGGGTATATTTTGTTCAAAAAGAACAGACTGCAAGTGAGACTTTAGTGCCCTCCCAAACCATCCCCTCACAAATGCCGTGTGTTACATTTTCAGGAATTCTGTGAGCCAGGTGTTAAGCACAGTGATTATTAAAAATTAAATTTTGTAGAATTATCAATATGTAAATAATATGAAAAACAATAGTAATATATACTCAGCTCTCATCACTTCCTAATTGTTTTACTACGTTTTATTATTGTTTATATCTCTTGCATCTCTATGGGGAAAATACCCAATGGTGGAGTAATGGTGTGCTGCTGTTTCCCTTCCCAATTCAGTGCTCAGTGAGGTAGCAGCTGGTACCTTGACATCAGCCATGGTGGGAGTTTGTAATATTTATAATAAAACACCAGGGTCTTTTTGCCCCAGAGAAGCAGTTGTCACACATTTAGCAGCACACCACTGTCCGTATCCTTAAACCTTGCCATTTCATTGTGCTCCAGCATGCTTCTAACTGCAAAATCTGCATCTCTGAGCCAGAGGACTTTTTCTGGAAGGTCACTTCGCTCCTGCCCATGTGCACTGCAGGCAGGAACAGACTCCCCCAGGAGCAGCCCTTCCAGTGAATGACAGGAATTGGTGTATAAGTACCCCAGCTCCCTTCACCCTCAAGGGGGATAATGTTGAGGCAAGTATTGGATACTGTTTCCCAAAGTTTTCCCACAGGATTAAGTTTCAGTTGCCCACGATGATAACTTATGTGCTTTCTGTTGGCTGCCCTCCCTTCCCTGTATCGCTTCTTTTCACTTCTGTCCCTCTGCCTTGCCTCAGGGACCACTTCTGAGAGAGTTGTGTATAAGGGAGGGGAGTAGTGCTGTGTGGAAGGTGGAAGCATATTGGAGAACTTTGGGGTAGGATCAGGGGACGAAGCAGAGGTGTGGTATCCTGTGAGAATCAACAGTAAAGCATCCAGATGGCAGACATGGGTGGTGATGTTCTCATAGCTGGCAGAAAAGCAAGATAGAGTAGTCATGGCGGACTTCAACTGTATTCACCTAATTCTAGTTCAAATTTTTACTTAAAGCAGAGCATTTTTACTTAAAAAACACTTGCTCTTAATCTATTAGGGATTGTGCTCAGTGGTATGGGGATGTGATGAATCACTGCCACTAGTTCCAAGAAGCTTATAACCTATCAAGGGATATCAGATGTATACACATAAATATTTCAAGGTAGAAGGTGGCAAGCTTCACATAGCTGAGAGTGATTGCAGCTCTCGGGAGGGAGAATGAAGGCTTGAATGGATGCAGAATGTGGTATTGTGATTTTTAAAAATTTTGTTTTTTATTAAGGTAACATTGGTTTGCACATTATATGTTTCATGTGTATGACATTATATTTCTATTTCTGTATACACCACAGCATGCTCACCACCAAAAATTTAGTTTCCATCTGTCACCATACAGTTGGTCCCCTTTATCCATTTGTACGCCCACACACCCCTTCCCCTCTGGTGGCTGCTACTCTGTTCTCTGTATCTATGTGTTTGTTTTTGTTTGGTTTATTTTTGTTCATTTATTTTGTTTTTTTGTTTGTTTTTATCTTCTACACATGAGTGAAATCATATTTGTCCTTCTCTATCTGATTTATTGCACTTAACATAATACCCTCAAGGTCCATCCATGATCTCATCTTTTTATGGTTTAATAGATATTCCGTATATATATCTTTATCCATTCATTTGTTCATAGGCAGTTAGATTGTTTCCATATCTTGGCTATTGTAAATAATGCCGTGATGAACATAGGGCTGCATATATCTCTTTCGGTTAGTGTTTTTGTTTTCTTTGGGTAAATGCACAGAAGTGGGATAACTGGATCATATGGCAGTTCTATTCTTAATTATTTGGGGAGTCTGCATACTGTTTTCCATAGTGACTGCACCAATTTATTTTCCCAGCAATGGTGCGTAGAGGTTGTCTTTTCTCTACATCCTGGCCAACACTTGTTATTTTTTGCCTTCATGATAATAGCCATTCTATTAGGCATGAGATGATATTGTGATTTATAATAAGAAATATATATTTGTTCATCATCCCCATTTCTGACACACAGCTACTAAAATTCTTGGAATTTCCTAAATGATGAGAGCCATAAGTGTGTCTTTTGTTATTACAGTGAGGTGACTTTGGAAGGCACCTAAGGATGGGGACAGGTTGCCAGTGGAGCCAACAACGTAATTAGGGGGTGAAACTTTCAGTCTCCCTTCCACCCCCAACACCTCCAGGGAGGGGAAAGGGACTGAAAATTGAGTTCAATCACATATGCCCAATGATTTCATTAATCATACCTATATATTGAACCTCCATAAAAAACCCAAAAGGATGGGGTTTGGAGAGCTTTCAGGTTGGTGAACATGTGGAGATTTGGGGAGAGTGGGATACTTGGAGAGCATGGAAGCTCCATGTCCCTTCCACATACTTCATTCTCAGCATCTCTTCCATCGAGCTGTTGATTTGTATCCTTTAATATCTTTTGTAATATACCAGCAATCTATCAATAGTTAGTAAAATGTTTCCTTGAGTTTTGTGAGCCTCTCTAGCAAATTAATCACACCCAAGGAGGGGGGTTGTGGGGACCTTGGGTGTATAATGCCTGGATAAGTGCTTTGATCAGAAGCAGAAGTGACAGCCTGGACCCGTGATTGGCATCTGAAGTGGGAGGCAGTCTTGTGGGACTGAGCCCTTGACCTGTGGAATCTGATGCTGTCTTTGGGTATACAGGTCAGAACTGAGTTGAACTGTAGGGCACCCAGTTGGTGTGGTGTCAGAGAATTGCTTGGTGGCATGAGAAAATCCCCCCACACATTGGAACTGGTGATCAGAATTGTAGGAGCATCCTGAAGCAGGGACATTTAGATGAGGCCTTGAGGAACTGGAGGGATTTCAGCAGGGAGAGATGGAGAGGAAAGGAGTTGTGGGTGAAGAGAATGGTGAGAACAAAGGCCTGAAACTGGGAAAGCAATCCTTGTGTTCACATTCTTGGAAATACAGAGGTATCCAGGAGGCTGGAGTTGTAGGAAAGCCTGGAGACGCAGTTTATAGGCAGGTTGTGGTTGCCTGGATGGAATTCTGGTGAATTCTTGGTATACCTCCTAATATAATAAGTGTTCAAGATGCAGAGAAACTGTTTAAGGAGTCTGATCCCTTGGCCACAGACTCCAAAAGGGAATTTTATAAGACCCAAGAGGGACAGGGGTCTCTAAACTGTTGATTCTGATGATAAATTATAACTTGTTATAATGAGGAATAAAAGAGAGACAGCCTGATCAGCTCAGATTTCAAAAAGCATTGAAAAAAGTCAAAAGAGAGATACACACAAGGACGCATACCCTGAAGAGTGCTTTTGGGAAGTCCAAGGCTGCAGTGAACTGAAGCTTGGAGAAAAGTGATGTGTGTTAGAGAGGCGTTGATGGTATTATGGGCTGAATAGTGTCCCCCTCCAAATTAATATGTTGAAATCCTAATTCCCAGCACCTCAGAATGAGACTGTATTTGGAGAAAGTTCTTTAAAAAGGTTATTAACTTAAAATGAGGTCTTCTCTGTGGGACCTAGTCCAATATGACTGATGTCATTATCAGAAGAGGAAGTTTGGACACAGACGTATGTGTGCAAAGGAGGACACAGTGAGAAGGTGGCCATCTGCAAGCCAAGGAGAGGGACCAGAAGAGACAAAACCTGCTGACACCTTGATCTTGGACTTCCAGGCTCCAGAACCATGAGGAAATGCATGTCTGTTGTTTAACCCGCCCAGTCTGTGGTACTTTGTATGGCAGGAATAAGCAGTGGGATGGCCCTTGGCTTGGGGCAGATGATATAGTCAGTATTCATTTTTTGCAGGTTCCATACCATATCTGCAACTTTGCCTAGCTGCCGAGATTTATCTGTAACCCCCCAAATCCATGCTTGGAGCACTTTTGCAGTCATTTGCAGACATTCTCGGAGCTGCCAGGCTTGCATTTTCCCAGCTGAGGTTGAATCCTCTGTCATCTTGTTTCAGCCCTCATACTGTAAACGAGTGTCCTTTTTACAGTCTATTTAGTGCCATCTTTTGCATTTTTGTGCTTTTTCTTGGCAATTTTGCTGTTTAAAATGGTTCCCAAGTGGTAGTACCAAAGTGCTGCAAGTTGTGATGTAGGGAAAATACGTGTGTTAGGTAAGTTTCACTCAGGTATGAGTCCTAGTGTGTTGGCCCTAAGTTAAATGTTAGCGAGTCAATAATACCTATTAAATAAGGTTGTCTTTAAACAGAAGCATACATAAAACAAGGTTATATAATTTTGAGTTGATGAAAATGTTGTGACCTGAGGCTCAAAGAAACCTAACCCTGTCTGTCCCCTGGGAGCAGTGGCTCAGTATTTGCTAATTCAGTGTTTGTGGTGTCTTTCTAGAACATAAATTACAAGAATGAACTGTATGATGTTGGAAAATGGTGGGAAAGTCTAGTTATCCAAATTATGTTTTCACCTTTTCCACCTATTCCAAATGAAAAATGTAGAACCCACATACCTTTAGAGAAGAGTTGAAGCTCAAGGTAGATAAAGAGGCAGTGAGATCACCTAACACTGGACATGGGCTCAATTCTCCAGCCGTGGTACCGAAAAACGTACACATGTGGCTCCTGAGCCGCTATTTCTCTGTCTCATGGGTAACAGAAGTACTGTGACTCCTTCTGATGGTAGGGATTCCAGCAACCGTAGACCTTTAACCTCATGTTACTCCATTAGTAAATTCTAGAAATTCTAATGACTTACTAGCAATCAGAAAAGAGAGGGTACACCATAGTACCCAGAAAGGGTTTCCTACAAGATACACTTACTTAACCTTCCCTACCTTCTCCCCCCTTATTTTTGTTGGTATTGAATTCATAACCTATGTAGCATTGGGTAAATAAATGTTCTCTAAAGGTATACCTGCCAAATTCAGGAAATAGTTAGCTTCTTTTCTTTGTTACTAATCCAGTCAGGACATACAGTGGGGTCTCCATTTGCCACATAGGTCGCCACAGGCTCTGACATTGCTCTTTAGTCCTCACCACTAATCTACTGCCTTGGCCGCTAATCCTTATTCTGGATTTGTTTCTATCCTTATCAGTGAGAGAAACGTCACTGGCACCCATGAGATCTAAGAACAGGTGTCCCATTACATCCTCATTTTGTTAAACATCATTTGCACTAGGAGGAAGCTGCAGTATAATAAAAGGCAAAGTAACTTTTTAGTGTAGTGGAATTCTTAATGTAGTTTCAGTTCAATTCAATTATAATCTTTAGTCCTATGGATAGCCTTCACTGGAGATTCTTTCTAATCTGGAACTTTTCATATCACTGTAATTGGTCTATTTTAGGACCACCTACACAGAATTTACCCGGGTTGGACACTTGTTAAGCATGCTAATTCCTGGGCTTTATATCAATCCTACAGAATCAGAATCCCTGGGGGAGTCAAGTGGGGGAAGGAAGGAAACCCAGGAATCTGAATTTTAGCAAACTTCTCAGGTGATTGAAAGTTTTAGTTAATAAAGTAAAATAATCTTTGGGAGAATTTAGTTTGGCTCATGGTTCTACCAAATGCTCAATTATTTGACTAAAAAGTAGTAATTTTATTAGTTAGCACTTGTAGAGTATGGGTCCATCCGTGTTGAATAGATATTGTAACTGATATTTTGAATTCTGTTTGGAATTCTATCTTAGATAAGCCTTTTTGTATACAAATACTTGCCAACAAGATGTACAAGTTTATAAAAATGTATCTATATGCAAGCTTGTCTTTCATCCAACTCTAGTTTTTTATAGCAAGTCTTTAACTTAAGAATTTAGGTCAATTTTCTCAAGAAAAACACCCCAACAGATCAAAAACAAGTATGCGATAAGGCTAGATTAAGATTTTCTTAGAAATCCTACATCAGAACATAAGGAATACCACAGGTGCAAAACACATTTAGTCCTTTGCAGACTCCTCTCATTTAAACAATTTTTACATAACTAATCACTTAACTTTTTCCTGTATTCCTAAGCCTTAAGACGTTTCTTAATACCTATTCACACCTGAAGTTTTTCTTTATCTTCATCTTTGGAAAAACTGTCTTATGGTTGTATTGAAAATGCAAATTTATACTAAAGTACAAGAGATTTTATTAAGAAGGATTTTAAGACTCACGATACTAAATGCCACGTTGTAAAATATAAAGTGTGACATTTTCCATTTTACACATAAGAGAAATATTATATGTAATTACAATTTGATGTTATATAAATTAGTTATGTATTTATTCCTTTTATAATTTATCAAAGAACTATCAGATACCATCTATCAATGTAAATGTCATTTAAATTATTTTCTTATTTAGTTATTATTCTTATCTAAAATTCTTAGAAAAGCATTTAGTTGTAGCTTATTAGAAGAGCAACTAGCTGTGCCTGTACATGAACATTTCTCTTTCACATCATTTACCTAACATTATTTTGTGAATTTCAATGCTAGCAGTTTTGGATTTTATGATTTGGATTTTGAAATATGTAATAAAGATTATTCTGCAGACGGACAAGAACAATTATTCAAATGTTTTTATAAACACATAAGATGGTTCATATTATATTAAATAGTAGCACTTTATAAATATTTGTTTAATGAATGAATGAGTTGGGCAAGACACACACACACGCACACACACACATATACACACACACACATACACACACACACATACACACTAGGTATGACTATAAATGAGAGTTTTCTATTTGTCCTAAGTTAATTGTAGAGTTTTAGAGTTTATTTTTTCCATATGTGTGTCGTATGTGTAATAAACTCAGTATGTATTTAAATGGATGCTTTGATGTTAGCACAGTTGCTTGTAATTAGCTAAGTGAATTGAAATGAACGTACAGAAGTGCCAAACGAGAGTACTATGGAAATGCCCTTTAAAAATATGCAGTAATTTTACAGTTACATTTAGTTTAACTATGCCTATTAGGAGTTCTATTAATTATTGGTTATTAATGTTGATTTTGTCAGTTTACAAGCATAAGAGATGTATGATACATCTCTGTCACATAACATATAAAGATACATTACACATGAGTACCATGTTGAAAATTTGTAATATATTATCAATATGTTGAGTTGCAAATAAAAATATACATTTTATGTTTTGGACACCTTGGGGGCACTAATAGGAGTCACTCTGTAATTTGTTACATGAGTTCAAATTTTCTTTAGTTACGCTCAATCAAAACCACATTTTGGAGGAATTGGGGGGGACTTCATGATAAAAAGAAAAAAAATCCAAGATAGAGTAATAAAAACAAAATAACTACAGAGCTTTTTAATTGTGTAAAGACTTTAAACACCTGATTATATTGGAAAAAAAATTACACATGTGTTTATTCCCTAAGCATCTGTGCATTTTATTATAACATATTTACCTGTATATGTGCTTAGGAGAATTACTAGGCTTACTTTTTCCAGCCTGGAAAAACTAATTAACATCCATATGTCAAAGAAAAAATTTCTTAGAACTTCTTTGAGAAGGTTGGGTATAATAAATCCCCCAAAATGCTTTCTTTTAAGGTTAATCTTTGCTTAAATTTTAAAAAGTTACGGTGAGTTATAGACAAGGTAGTCTTTCTTTTAAAAAAGAAAGAACAAAAGGATAAAAATTGCTGAAAATCTGAACACCACTTTCCTATTCACATCACTTTAATAATTTATCGAGTGCAGGGCCAACAATATGAAATTTTCATGTATAAGTATCATCCAGCCTCATATAAAAGTAATACATGAAAAATAAGGGCAAAGATAAATCACAAATACCAGTAATTCTTGGCAACAGTTCTCTAAATTATAATAGTAAAGTGCTAGTTATAAAGAAAAAAATAAGTATTTTTGGTTCTAGAAACTAAAGATTTTTATCATTATTTGTAGGAATTTTTAAAACTTCAGAATTATATTATGAAAGGCAAAAATGGATGACAAAAAGAAATCATTACTGCTTTAACTTCAATTGGGACTAAAAGTAGGGTAAATCAATGTAAAATTATGTTTTTCTTCTTTATATTCAAGATCACTAATTAAGAATTTGTGTTTAGCATAGATTGAACAGTTTTAAGGAGGTTTCAAAAATACTGTTCAGGACCTCCTCTCAGGTGTTTATTCTGACCTAGGTCTCCAAGTCTCGGGAAGGGTTTTCACCTAAATAAGATATGTGAGATTCTACCCCGATTGTTAGTGTTTTCAGAAATGCTCAGTGGGGGGCAGGGGGCGGGGGTGGAGAGGGAGGGAGAGAGAGAGAGAGAGAGAGAGAGAGAGAGAGGAGACAGAGAGACAGAGACAGGGAGAGACAGAGGAAGAGAGAGACAGACAGCCCTGGGGCATAAAGGAGAGAGAAGGGCAATGTGGAGGGATGGAGAAACAAAAGATTTACATTCACCAAATGCTGTCGTTTAAACTTACTTCCAAAGGGCTTAATTTTAAAATAATGAATTCACAAACACATTTGACTACATCCGTTTTATCTCCTAGGAAGAATTTAAAAGAAGGAAAAACCTCAGTGGCTCTCCGTTTATTACTGGTGGTGCGGGAAGATAAGACTTAGAGACTACATGTGGTTCAGCTGAATCTCTGAGTCTGTAATAAATATATCATAATAGTCTTCCACAGAGATGCTGGATCCCTCTTCCAGCTAGCAAAGAGCATTTTTACAGACCCTCGAAAATGTTTTAGTACATCATTAAATTTTGCATATAATAGGTTCCCTGCACCTGTCACAATTCCCAGATCATACTCACTTTTTCGTCTCCTTTCAGATGGAGACAAAGGTGGGAGGGCATTTGCCAGGGCGTGCTCCCCCTGTTTTCAGAGGTGGGCTGATCCAGGACTCTTTGACCTTTTTATTGTGATCTTTAGCTTAGTCCTCCATCACCCTGCATTTATTTAGTCCTCTGGGGAAGCCATTCTTTCTGCCTCCTTTGTCCCCCAAGGAACAGTACAAAGCCATATAAAATGAAAGAAAGGAGTAATAATAATAATTTTGTTTTAAAGGGCTGTGATGATTGGTACAGCAGATGTCAGGTTAAATGCATTCCATAGATCAGCCTGCTGGGCATACTCCCAGGACTATACCCATGCACCTGGGGCTTGGGAGTACCACCGTAGCAGTGCCTTCCAAGAGAAGGTCAAGCCCCTGCCACTGTGTCAGCTCTTCCAGGAGATGAATGCAGTGTGTCCAGGATAAAAGGAGCATGGCTTCCATTTCTTAGAGCCACCTTTTACATGCCACGTTAGGTGCGGTTCTTAACCCACCCCCACTTTGTTTAAGCTTTCTCATGGGTAAAAGGGTATATTAATAGTAATTATTTCTTAGGGATATTGAAATGATCAAATAAGTTAATTCTTATAAGACTTACAACAGTACCTGGCATACAGTGCTCAAATATTGTTTAGCTGTGATGATGAGGAGGATGATGATGAGGATGGAGGTGACTTAAATCTGAGGGTAAAATGCTCTTAGAGATGCGCTAGGTCAACCATCTAGTAGAGACTTAGGGAAGCAGGAAAGGGTGAGTGAGGTTCATTTAGCGTTGCTTCTCTAGAGACTGACACTAGGTGGGCAGCCATATCCTTCCTCATCATGCCTCTTTTGAGTAGCTGTTAGAGCACATAGGTAAGGCATGGGTGATCTCTCTCTACCCCTCACAGAGGGCTAACTGGAGTCTATTTGTTTGTGGTCTCATTATTTAAGATCTATGTGTTTAGTTCACTGCTACTGATTCATGCACTCCCTCAGTGAATCCTGACCTCCAGTCATTTCTTTTACATATTTACTGGGATTTTTTTTCTCAGCTATTGTTGGTTTGGGGATGTTATTGAAATGGCTGGCTTAACATTTGAAAACCACATAAAACCATGTCATAATGGAATTAATATATGTAATGAGAAGTAGTTCGAGGATTGTGTTCTTATAGAGATTTTGAATGTAAATTACAATGTATTTTTAGATGGTCTCTATTTGGTACCAGGGCTAGTGGCACTTTAACTAAGGAAGAGTCAGTAGTTGAACACACCTTGTTGATGAAATTTTGTGGCAAATAAACTCAGTTGATTTCATTTTTGGAGTACTATGTTTGTTCCTCAGGCTCTTTAATCTGTTCTGTATTCAAAGGCAAATGAGTTTCTGTTCATAAGGCAAAATGTGGCAACATTTTTTTTTTAATATTGACAGTATTAGTTCTGGTGCTTTTCATTTTCAAAATATATAAAAATAAGAAATGGAAACTCTTTGCAATAGGTGCATCATCACTAATACTTAATTTCAGCATTTTTGCAAGTTGCTGTCCTCCTATGTTTGTCTTGAAAAAGATGGAAACATCATTTCAATTATTATAAAATATGTTTCTTTTCTGCGCATATTAAAGGTCTTTTGTATAAAGTAGTAATGGAATATGCTTGAAGTGATCAAAATTTAATTGCCCATAGAGTATTTGTAAGCCAGAAGCTTTAGGATGAAATGCAAACAGCATTAAATGTCTAAATTTATCTTCTTCCAGACTTTCATCTTACAGTGATTTTCTGGAAGAATGGTATTAGGGTCTTGTTGGGAACAGTTAATAGAAGCTGTAATAGATAATAACTGACTCTGTAATTAGTCATTTCAAGACAGAGGTACTCTTTGAGCCACTGATAAGAATTGAATTGTAAGGCTACATCATGTTTTCATTGAGCTGTCACAACCCAGCAATCCATATTCATAGACTCCCAGTGCTAAGCTCATTGCCAATTTAACACAGATGTGGGAGAGATATGTACAACCTCCTCAGCCTTTTGATCCCTTCTTATTTTTTATTTGAGGAAATAGCAGAGTAGCTTCACAGTGAGGATAAGGGTGTCTTAGTGACAAAATTATCAGATTAATTTGGTATGTACATAAAATATGTATATATATATATATATATATATACACACATATATATATTCACACACAAAGTACATATATGCAAAAGAATCACTCTTATGGTTAAATGTAAAATTCAACAAAAATTTTCCTAGGTATTTCTGATTTTTGAGCACTACAGTAAAAATACTGCATTAATTTTTATTTTTGTTTCCATTCAGGAGAAACCTCTATTTTCACTTTCCTCAATGAATAACACTGGTCCCTTTTTTCAGTAGAAGAGATAGAGATTTTACACTTTTAGTTACATTGGCTATACTATATTCTCAGTGATATTTTATTTTTATGTTATTTTATATTGTAACAAATATTTCTGTATGGTTGAATTTCTAAAAATTATTTATTTAAATTTTTATACAATTTTTAAAGGTTACTTTCCATTTACAGTTATTACAAAATATCGGCTATATTTTCCTGTTGTATAATACATCCTTGAGCCTAACTTACACCCAGTAGTTTGTACCTTCCACCCCCCCATCCCTATATTGCCCCCCCCACTGGTAACCACCAGTTTGTTCTGTATATCTGTGAGTCTGCTTCTTTTATGTTATGTTTACTAGTTTGTTGTATTTTTTTAGATTCCACATATAAGTGACATCATACAGTATTTATCTTTCTCTGTCTGACTTATTTCACTTAGCATAATGCCCTCTAAGTCCATCTATGTTGCTGCAAATGGCAAAATTTCATTCTTTTTTATGGCTGAGTAGTATTCCATTGTATATATATACCACAGCTTGTGACCACAGTGGTCACTTAGGTTGTCTCCATGTCTTGGCGATTATAAATAATGCTGCTAGGAACATTAGGGTGCATGTATCTTTTCAAATAAGTATTTTTGTTTCTTTTGGATATTGTATGGTTGAATTTAACAAGCTTTTTTTTTTTTTTTTTTTTGCCGTACACGGGCCTCTCACTGTTGTGGCTTCTCCCGTTGCGGAGCACAGGCTCTGGACGCGCAGGCTCAGCGGCCATGGCTCACAGGCCCAGCTGCTCCGCGGCATGTGAGATCTTCCCAGACCGGGGCATGAACCCGCGTCCCCTGCATCGACAGGTGGACTCTCAACCAGTGCGCCACCAGGGAAGCCCTGAATTTAACAAGCTTTGATTGAGCTCTTCCTGTGGGCCAGGCTCTGTGGAAGGTGGAATGTGTCAAGTATTCCATATTTTTGAAAGCTATGGGGTCACGGAGGGGAGAGAGGGAGCTTTCCCTAAGAGGTCAGAAGAGACTTCATGAGAGAGATGGCATTTGAGCCTGCGCCTGAGGAATGGGTAGGATTTTAACAAAAGGAAACAAGGGAAGTCATTCTAGGTGAAGGTACCCTTTAAAGAAAGGCAAGGAGGGCTTCCCTGGTGGTGCGGTGGTTAAGAATCCACCTGCCAATGCAGGGGACACGGGATCGAGCCCTGGTCCGGGAAGATCCCAAATGCCGCGGAGCAACTAAGCCCGTGCGCCACAACTACTGAGCCTGCGCTTTAGAGCCCGCGAGCCACAACTACTGAGCCTGCATGCCACAACTACTGAAGCCCGCACGCCTAGAGCCCGTGCTCCGCAACAAGAGAAGCCACCGCAACGAGAAGCCCGTGCACCACAACGAAGAGTAGCCCCTACTTGCCGCAACTAGAGAAAGCCCGTGCGCAGCAACAAAGACCCAACACAGCCAGAAAGGAAGGAAGGAAGGGAGGAAGGGAGGGAGGGAGGGAGGGAGGAAGGGAGGGAGGGAGGGAGGAAGGAAGGAAGGAGATAGGGAAGTAAAGAACATGTTCTAGTTTAAATGGATCAAAGGGTGTTTTCAGCTGAAATGGGGAAAATTGACTGGAGAGACTGGTTATGGCCACAACCTGAAGGACTTTGAAATCACACTGAATATAAGATTGTAATCTGTGAATGATAGGAAGCTAGAGATGTTTGTTGAACAAGGGAATTATGTGATCTGATAAGACACATTTGCTTTCTGATCATAGGTAATAATATACTTGCTTTATTTCTTCCCTAAAATGTACTGATAAGTTCAAAATACTACTTGCAATCCATAATATATATATTGCTTTTTTTCTCTATAATTAAAGTAGCTAGTTCTCCATACAGCAGTTTAATGCGAAAATATAAAAGATAGAAAAATTGACTCTAAGGAAAAAAAAAGTCTTCTGGGGAAGAATTTTATAAATTTACCATGAAAATTTGTAAAACCATGGAAAGAAGTAGATCATAAGTCAGACTGAATTCTTTAAGTAAGTGTTTACCTATTTAAAGTCATTACATTATTATTTGATGATTTTTACATAAACCATTGCTGTCTGAAGTGGGTAACTGGTGGCTCCAATACCACGGTGGCGATAAATTTGCATAAAATAACTAGAGTTGTTAGGATATCAGATAGAGTTTATAAACATTTTGTCAATAGGAAACTAGTTCCAAATATCTCTTTTTGCTTTTCTATTTAATAAAACCCAAATTACAGTGTTAACACAGCTCTTGGCTCATAGAAGGTATACAGTTTTTAAAGTCTGAATGTATTACATACTTTGCAGTGCTTTTTGTTTTGTTTTGTTTTGTTTTTTGTGGTATGTGGGCCTCTCACTGTTGTGGCCTCTCCCGTTGCGGAGCACAGGCTCCGGATGCTCAGGCTCAACGGCCATGGCTTACGGGCCCAGCCGCTCCGCAGCATGTGGGATCTTCCCGGACCGGGACATGAACCCGTGTCCCCTGCTTCGGCAGGTGGACTCTCAACCACTGCGCCACCAGGGAAGCCCTTGCAGTGCATTTTTACTGTTTGGGTTAGTTTGCTCATCCTAAGTGCATTTATAAGTGTATTTATACTAAGCTCCTTTCTTTCCCTCAACTTTTTAATATGAAATTTTCCTGAAACAAAGGAGACTAGCACAACAAACATCTGTATACCCCCTACCTAGATTCATCAATTATTCATATAATACATTTCTTTTTAAGTGAATTGCTAAAATATTATTTGTTCCCTACTTAGCATATTAGTTAGAAAATTTGGCTGATAATCTTGGAAAGAAAATGAAGGGTTTGCTTATCAACTGGGCTAGTTAAATATCAGTTAGATACAGGTATTCCTAACAGTTATTTATCTTAAAGGCAGTTCAAATATAAATATTTTCTGCAATTGTTCTCCATGCTAATGTACCCAAGTATACATATTTTAACTATAACTTCTATTTACAAAAAGGTAGTTTCATATACAAATATTTTTAAAGGGAACGTTTTTAAATGACATTAGCTTTGGAACATTTTAAATTATGCTGTTGAGACTATACCATTCTGAATCAGGGTATCAGAAACTTACAAAAATCGCTGTAATCTGAATTAGTACTATGTATTTTACATTCTGCAATTAGTATATCTATTTTGTCTACCACATATGCAATCCTATGATTCATGTATAGTTTATTTAAAATAGTAGACAACAGGTATCTATATTTAATCAACTTGAGCCAAATATTATAACCATGAAAATTGTAAGTTTTCTTTCTAGTTCATATGCATATTAAAATAATTTTACATTCAGAAATGTGAGCTTCACTTTTATTTTCTGTCAGTAGCCATATTAGTGCTGTGTATAGTAAACTTTTCCTTTAATTTGTCATACATCACTCTTCCACTTTCCAGAAGTTTATTCCAGTTGCCTGGATGGCAGCAGTTGGTGGATGCAAGTGATGAGCTAAGAGTAGAGAAGCTAAAATAGTGCTTGAAGGGTGAGTCCCAGTGGAGTTAGAAGAAGGGAAGTCAAGATGCAGCATGTAGGTAGAGTAAGAGTCAGTGCAGGTTGGAGATCCTATGACGCTTGGTAGGAAGGAATCAGGAAAATCTCAGAAGGTAAGATGAGGGAAGAGGCCCCAAAGGAAAACCGAATTCTGCAGAAGCTAATGATGCAGAATTACACAGGTAAAGAGAGCTTCAGAGCACCACACTGAGCAGCCTCGATGTCGGAAATAATTATTTGTTTCTGTGGAGTTTTGTGTGTGTGCGTGTTTTTAGGAAACCCTGACAGACTAACCGGGGGCTACAGGTAGAGAGAGGAAACATTTGATGAAAGGGAGAGAATAGGGCAGAGAGAAGGAAGTCCCTCACATTGTTTCAAAGTCAAAGTGCCTCGGTGTAAAGTTTTTGTTGTCTTACTCAGATTGCTCATGGATTTGCTCCAGTGCTCTCGTCGATATAAACATGTGGGCTGCAGACATTCTGACGTTTCCTACAAGCTAGCAGGGAATCAAAACTGTGTCAGGTGTTTCTTAAATACAGAAATTAGACCGATTATCTTTTTGAGTAAAAGGGACCTGGTGCCCAGAAGATATCTCTTTAATTCCGTAAGAGTCTGAGCAACATTTCCTCTTTCTTGAAAACAGAGATCAATTACCAACCAGTTCACGTATGGATTATACATTACATCTGTTTAGAGGAGGAAAGGGAATGCTTGCTCCACAGTGTCAAGAGTGGAGACTTTTTCCAAAGGCAAATCTCATTTTTTCCCTAAAAAGTAAATTCCCAACTCCAGCAGGCAGAAAAATAGATGATAATCAATTCATTTTTAACAGGGAACTCTTTCTTTAGATGATGTCTCTAAACATACAGTATCTGAGAACGTATGTATACTGAAGTTGGTTTGCCATTTTAACAGATGTCTTTGGCTGGTCTCTGAGTCAGTTTCTGTCTGCATTGATCTGTCTTACACTCTGGAAAATGTTTTAAATATAGAAATAGCCAACTTTTCTCTGTTTTTTTTTTTTTTTTTCCCATGTGGCTTCTCCAAGTGGGATTCATCTGACTGACAAAGTCTGGGATTCACAACATACTTTTCCTCTAGAAACAAGTTGAAGATAAGACAACCTGGCTTCACTTTTCTATGAATGAGCTATTCATGAATAAATATTTCCATGCATATTTATCAAACACCCAAAAGTGTCAGGAATTGTTTCAGGTACTTGAGATATATTACTGAAAGAAACACTCAGGATACCTGCTTTGATGGAGTTTACATTCTACAGAATGAGACTGACAATAAACATAATCAACAAAAAATACTTTAAGTAAATATATCAGTATAATATATCAGTGTTAGAAGGTGATAATTATAGAAAAAAGTGGGGGTGGGGAAGTTAGAACAAAGTATGGAGCATTGGAAATGTGGATATTGCAGAGACCGGGGACTGGGGGGCTGTTTGTGATTTTAAATACTGTGGTTAAGGCAGGCCTCATTGAGAGGGTGACATCTGAGTTGACTTGAAAGAGGTGAGGGAATTGGCCCTTCACATATCTGCAGAAAGAGAGTCCCAGGCAGAGAGGAAAGAGCTAGTGCAAAGGCTTGGCATATCTGAATAACAGCAAGGAGGCTACTGTGCCTGGAGTGGGGTGAGTCAGGAGGAAAGCAGAAGGTCATGGGAACAGAGATGGCATGGAGGCAGATCACATAGGACCTTGTTGGCCACTGTAAAGACTTTGAGAGCATTGGAGAGTTGTAGGCAGGGGAGTGACATGATTGGATGTCTAAAAAGAATTCCCCTGACTCTTACACTGAGATTAGGCTGTAGAGAGAGGATAGAACCAGGAAGACCAGATTGATGTCTAATGCAACAATGGGAGAGATGATGGTAGCTCAGAACAGTGTGGTAAGTGGTCAGATTCTGGATATGATCAGAAGGCAGAGCTGGCAGGATTTACTGATGGACTGCATTCAGGGTATGGGAGAAGGTGATTCCAAAATTGACTTAGAGGTTTTTGGCCTGAGTAGCAGGAACAACGGTGCTGCCATCAGCAGAGTTGTGGAAGGCTGCAGGAGATGCAGGTTTGCAGGGTGGGGTGGGTGTTCAGTTTTGGTCGTGTTGAAGTTGAGACGTCTCGTGGACATCCAAGCGGGGGTGTTGAGCAGAAGCTTGATATATATCTGGAGTATATTTATAAAGAGGTCTGGACTGGAGATAGAAATTTGAGAGTAGTCAGCTTATGGAAGGTATTTAAAGCCAAGAGTCTCTAAGAGTAGTAAGTGTTTTTCTTACGAATTTCTTTTTTTTTTTCAAGTCATTTAATGTTTAGAAACGATTTCTCGCATATTTAAGCCCACCTGCCCTTGAGGTTACCAAATAATAGGTACTCACATCACTACTAGGAATAGAACCAAGCAGAGAGAAAACCTTGCTCAGTCTGACATAGCAAATATTGGGAATGAAGTCCAGTTCTCTTATTCATGGGCTGTTTTCACTAGACCTTGCTGCTTCAGCACCCAAGAATCTAAGTAAAGAAGAGAACTGGTCTGAAGCAGGCTCCTCTTACGGTGTGTGGAAGAGTTAAGATAGAATTTGCTTCATCCTCTGGGTCTGGAAAGGCACTGGGTGGTAGGTGAGAGGGGAGGTCTGGAAAGGATTAAGTCTGGCTGGATATCTAAGGGGCACAGTAGACCTTGGCCATGCTCAGTTTCCAAATGAGTCACAGGCCACCCAGATAGCTTACTAGATGTACATCTCTAAGCTATTGAAACTTCCCTAGATATGTGCAAGCCACCAATAAATTGAATTTATCAATTGTCATGGTAGACATGGCAGGGCTTATGTTTTGCTGGGAGGGACATAGCTGTTTGAGGCCAGAGCTGAATAGCTGAGTAGAAGAAAAATTGAGAGCTGCCATGCATGGTTCTTTTCTTTCTCAGCCACTTCTCCGAGAGTGTTTAGCGTCTGTTTTAAATTAGCATTGAACAGATGCTTGAAGAGTATCTTTTGGAAAGACAGTTAAACTAATCACAAGCTGGGGATGCTCATTTATCTTGGGCCCATTTGAGATCACAGCTCAGACTTGAGTGTGGTTGGAAATGAAGTAGTGGGTGGGAAGGGTACATGGAGAATCCTGGCAGGCAGTAGGACTCAGATGTGGGTAGTCCAATGATTGGACATACCCAGGCATCTGGCGAGGGAGATGCCAGGAGGTCTGTACAGGACCCCAGTTCTCAGGAAGGGAGGAGCAAAGCAGGGCTTCCAGGTCTGAAAAAGGGCAGGGAAAGGTAACTGACTTTTATTGATTCATTACTGTGTTCATGATCGTGTGTTAAGGATCTAGATACATTGATAGATAATATGTATTTGTCTTTATTTCTTACAGTAGACCTGATAGTATTATGATTCCCTTTTGTATATGGGGAGTCCATGACTCACGCTAAGGTCACACCCTGGACAAAGGTAGAAAGAGGTGAGACTCAAATTCAGTTTTGCCTCAATCCCAAACACATAAAACCCTTACATTTTTCAGAATCTTGGAAATAGGAACCAGAGTAGAAGCATAAAGGAATGCAGAGGAGTCCACAGGGGCTGCATTTGTGCATTAACGTGGGATTGGTGTGATCTTGCTGGAGTAGTGGAGTGGATTGAGAGGAAGTAGGTAAAAGCGAGGTCCCGTGGGTCCACAGTAAGACTCTGCAGCTTGGGTCTGATTTGCTGTGAAGGACAATCTGAGACACAGCACTTGAGTTCAGTGGTTAGTATAGGCAACTTAACAGGAAGTAACCTAATTCTCAACCTCCTGGATGGGGCACAGAAGCAGTTTAAGCACTTTTTACCTCACTGAACCAAAGAATGAAGGCAGCAATACAACCATCTGTGGGAATCTGGGGTAAGCAAAACAGGGGGCTGACAACTAGGGTGTTATTCTACAGATGAGGAACTTTAGACTCTGAGAGGTGAAGTGGTTTTGCTGGAGAACGGGGAGCAGTAGATGAGGGCCCAGTACCAGATCTCATCCCTTATCTGGCCTAGGGCTTCACCCACGGTGCCATAGGTGACACCTCCTGGCTGCCTTTGGCCCTCTTCCTCGCTAGTAACGGTGATATTGACTCCTGTAGCTTTCATTTTGCTTTTCAAATACTCATAATGCATGTGAATAATGTGGGAAAGAGGTTATTAAACAAAAATTTAGCCACGGCCACTTTGCCACTTTGGGATTTGGTGGGGGGTGGTAGGTGTAGGGCAGGGAGAAAATGGGAGACAAGCCAGGTAAACAGCATCAAAAAGGTTCCGATGTTATCACATGGTCCTGGACAAAGTTCTTAATTGCTCTGTGTCACAGATTCCTCACTTGTATCCTGAGAATGATAACAGTACCCCCTTTATAGAGATGTTTTGTTAATGAAATGAGATAATACATGTAAACTACTTATCTCAGTGCCCTGCTGAATGGTTTTCATGTGGTTTATATGCCAGCACTCAAAATACTAGCTATTATCTTATTAAAGGATACGGAGATGATTTATTCCAACATCCAATGCCATTTTGGGGGTAGCATGATGTCAGGCTGTTCTGTTGATACATGTGTCTTATTTATGTTTTATAATATGGATGTTTCAAACCATTCCACTCTACTCACTGGATTTCCTGGAGTTTAATTTAAACATTCTCATCACAGTTAATGTCACTCTGGTCATTCTCCTTATTGCTAGCAAGCATTTATGACAGCCTTGTACTGTGTACTACCAAAATAATATTACCTTCTCCTGGCTGCTTCCTACAAATGCCTTCATCTTGATGTAATAAAGGCAATGCAGGAGAAAAAATTATTATGTCAAGGAGGAAATTATGATCAACTTTTAGGGTGGTGAGCAAGATACAATTTTTTAATAAGCCAAACCTGAGTAGTGTACAAGATATACTTAATTTGACTCTTTTTTCCCCAGGAACATCCGGATTTTCTGGTTGTAAAACCATTTGGACTCCTCTTGTAGACTTTGTTCTAAAACTTAAAGCATGTAGTGGTCTTCTTTTCCTGTTCTCAAAGGGAGAAGGGCTGACTGTCTTCATGCAAATTAGTCCGCTTTTGTTGAAAGACTCCGGGGAACTCATCTATGAAACATAGGGTAACAATAAGAAATGCAGTGCAGCTTACTATTCTGCTTTCAGCTGATGAAAGATTGTTTCCCACAGTATTGAATATTAAAAAAAAATAAGAGTGTTTCATCACAGTGCCAAAACTCCAGCAATGCATTTGACTGCCTTCAGGGGTGGTGATGGAGGTGGAGAAACTGACTATTCAGTACTACATTATTTTCCAATGATTTTGCACATAGCTAGGGAAAGTGTAAATGAATGCAGAAAGGTGGGACTGATGTACTAAATTTAGGACCAGCAATTACAGACATTGGAGTTCTGAGCTTTTGTTTTTTTCTTTTTCCTCCTCTGTAATTTCTAATATAAAGAAAATACTAAGTAGGGATAGTATAAAAATAATTTGTTAATAATGAGTAAAGATTGTTTTGACAATGTCTAACACTTCAGAAATGTATCTCATTATTCTGACTGTATTAATTAAGGTTTCTTTTTTTCCCCTGTATTTCAGTGACAATTTCAACAAGCACCTTCTTTGATGGCTTACTGGTGACAGGACTATACACATCTACAAGTGTTCAGGCTTCACAGAGCATCAGAGGGTCCAGTGCTTTTGGATTTGGTAAGCTATCCTGACATAAGAAACCCATGACTGTCTACATTTTATACAGTTACAGGTCTTATTTTTTGAAATATCTGTTTTAAAAGTATTTGACATTTATTATTTCAGAAAAAATAATCTGAAGTGATATTTGTGTGTTTGCTTGAAGTTAGGTGAATTGAAATAAGTCATGTAAATATGCAGCCAACCATGAGCTTGGTGTTACCGTCTTTCTATCCCTCTCTCCATGTACTACTGCTATTACACTTGGTCCTATGGGGTTTGAGTAGATTCCTGTGTTCTGTCATTTAGGTTGCTGAAATTGGAATTCATTCTGATGCCCATGCATCTATTCAGTAGCCTGTTTTTATAAACAGTTCTTAAAATCCTGAATAGATGAAAAGTGTCACATTGTTTGGCAAGTAAGCATCGCACACAGTGGAAGATAGAAATAATTGTTGAAATGATTACATTCTGTGAGTATTCATAAAATAATGTGATTTAATATTTGAAATACTTATATGGAGTCTTTGTCCTTAAACCAGAGACCTGGAGGGTTACTTAAGTGGAGAGGCAGAATGCTACATGATGGTCACTGATCACAGAGGATTCTCGATTTGGAAATCTATAGTTTACCCATAATTCGGTAAACATGCCGAGCTGAAATTAGGTAGACCCTTTACAGCATCAAAAATGCAAATTTAACATATCAATTTATATAAGACATGAAATCACTGATCCTACTCTAAGATTAGAAAACTGCACAAGACTTCCTCCATTGATGTGAGAAAGACAAAATTGCATTATCTAAAGCAGCCACGTGTTCAACGTTTTATTTTTTCTGGGATACTTATTAAATAAATAAATTTTACCTACTTTTGATATATGCAAGAACATCTCGTCTATGTTGAGTCCCAGCAGAGCTCTGCCCAGATAACTCACTGCTTGATGTCAGAGCAATAATATTGAGGCTGCATTGTTACCCTGCTGGCCCAAGATGCGGTTCACAGCCTCAGGGCTTAAAGGAACCTAGAAGTCATTTAATAATCCTGTTAAAATTATTTGACATTGAGGATTTGCCCCATTTTAGATACCAAATAAGCTTTTATAATCTGTTGGTAACTACTTGTAAGGTCTAATCCTTAAGAAAAAAAAGTTAAGTCTAAAAATTCCACTCTTTTAGCCTCACCCTTTCTGTGCTCTGTAGAAGTGAAAGGTCAGCTTACAATCATATATATAATATGTGTACATAAATATATAACATAGTACGTGTTATGTTACAATAGGATTTCCAAGTAGGGTTACCAGATTTAACAAATAAAAATGTACAAGACATTGGTTACATTTAAATTTTAGATAAAAACGTTTTTAGGATAAGTATGCAGTATTTGAGATAAGATGTCCTGGGTTCTACCTTAACCCAATTAAATCAAAACCTCTGGGAGCCTGGCTTGGCATTGGCTCCCAGGTGATTCTAATGTTTACCCAGAGTTGAGAACCACTGTACTGGATCAGTCCAGGGTCCAGCATCTTCAGCATCCCTGGGAACTTGTAAATATAGAGTTCCTGGCCTTGCTCCAGACTCAGAGAATCAGATACTCTGAGATGCAGGGATCACTTTTTAATAAGGACTCCAGGTGATTTTGATACACACTAAGTTTTAAGAATCACTCATCTATATTAGTTAAATGGGAGAGACATTATTTAAATAACCATGTAAATATGTAATAGTAAATCTTGCTAGGGGCTAGGCAGGAAATGTACTGAGTGCTGGGAAAGGGCGTGACGGAGAAAGGAGATCTAGTCTGGAGTAAAATGACATGTAGTTTGGAAAGGCTTTCCTGGGGCAGTGGTGTTGAGCTGAGATGTGAAGGATGAGTAGGAATTAGTTCCCTAAAGGTCTGTGGAATGTGGGACACAGCATACCTGAAGAAGAGAACAGTAGATGCAAAGGCCTCAGGGTGGGAAGAGGCTGGCTATGTTCTAGGAATGGAAAGAAAACCTTGGAGTGGTTGACCTGGAACCAAGAGGGCAAGAGATAAGGCTGGAGAGGACACCAGGGCCAGATCGTTCAAGATCTTAAGCAGAGAGTGCCATTGAGGGTTTCGGGCTGAGGAGATCGCTCTGGTGTCAGTGTGGAGAACAAACTGTCGGGTCCAGCAGTGGATGCAGAAAGACTGTTCTGTGGTTAAAGGTCTGATGTGACAAGGCACGGAAGGAGTTCAGGTGCAGGCTGGCATCAGCCAAGCCTGGACCGGAAGGAACATATTAGGGGGGGATAAGAGCGTGGGCCGTGCAGTCAGGCAGACCTGCTTGCAGATCCATACCCCGACCTTCGTTAGTCATGTGCCTCAGCCACGTTGCTTAACTTCTCTAAGCTTAAGTTCCTCATCTATGAAATGCTGATGACAATGGCAAAATACTCAGTAAAACTAGGTGTTCCAAAATTATAAATCTTGATACCTGAAGCAGCTGCTGCTGAAGTCTGAGCTGAAACCTGAAGTCTCATTCCAGGACTTGCATATACTTCCTTTGGTGGGGGTGAGGAGGAAGCACACAGACACAAACAGGTCTCAGGTGGAATTTTTCTGAAGTTTTTAGACCCAGATGATTTGAGAGGACTTGGCTGCATGAAATAACCATCGTTTACCAAGTTGGAGCCTTTAAATGAGAAAAATCATTAAATATCATTTGTAGTATATTATAAACACATTTTGAAAGAACATATAAAAGGCATGTATCATATTGCCTCAGATTTTAGCTAGTAACCAAACAAACAACTAACAATTGAAAATTGTTAGAAATGATTTAAAGACATTTTCTTTAAGGGTTTTAGGCTTTAAGACATTTTCTGTTGTGACTTTGAAAGCTGTAAAAAGGCAGTTTCACTTGAATTAGAATGTATTTTGATTAGCTTAAATTGCATGTAGTCTTCCCATGACCACCAGCCCTAGGATGCAGAGTCTGAAGAGGCTTCTGAACTTGAAGCTCATTGATGGTAGTTTGACCTCCATAATCAAATTCTCAGGTCTCCCACTGGTCACTTGGCATTTTTTTTTTAACATCTTTATTGGAGTATAATTGCTTTACAATGTTGTGTTAGTTTCTGCTGTATAACAAAGTGAATCAGCTATATGTATACATGTATATATCTCCATATCTCCTCCCCATATCGCTTCCCTCTTGCGTCTCCCTCCCACCCTCCCTACCCCACCCCTCTAGGTGGTCACAAGGCACCTAGCTGAGCTGATCTCCCTGTGCAATGCAGCTGCTTCCCACTAGCTATCTATTTTACATTTGGTAGTGTCAATGCTACTCTCTCACTTCGTCCCAGCTTACCTTCCCATTCCCTGTGTCCTCAAGTCCATTCTCTACGTCTGCGTTTTTATTCCTGTCCTGCCCCTAGGTTCTTCAGAACCATTTTTTTTTTTTTAGATTCCATATATATGTGTTAACATACGGTATTTGTTTTTCTTTTTCTGACTTACTTCACTCTGTATGACAGTCTCTAGGTCCATTCACCTCACCGCAAATAACTCAGTTTTGTTTCTTTTTATGGCTGAGTAATATTCCATTGTATATATGTGCCACATCTTCTTTATCCATGCATCTGTCGATGGACACTTAGGTTGCTTCCATGTCCTGGCTATTGCAAATAGAGCTGCAGTGAACATTGTGGTACATGACTCTTTTTTGAATTATGGTTTTTGCAGGTTATATGCCCAGTAGTGGGATTGCTGGGTCGTATGGTAGTTCTATTTTTAGTTTTTTAAGGAACCTCCATACTGTTCTCCATAGTGGCTGTATCAATTTACATTCCCACCAGCAGTGCAAGAGGGTTCCCTTTTCTCCACACCCTCTGGAGCATTTATTGTTTGTAGATTTTCTGATGATGGCCATTCTGACTGGTGTGAAGTGATACCTCATTGTAGTTATAATTTATATTTATCTAATGATTAGTGATGTTGAGCATCCTTTCATGTGTTTGTTGGCAATCTGTATATCTTCTTTGGAGAAATGTCTATTTAGATCTTCTGCCCATTTTTGGATTGGGTTGTTTATTTTTTTGATATTGAGCTACTTGTATATTTTGGAGATTAATCCTTTGTCAGTTGCTTCGTTTGCAAATATTTTCTCCCATTCTGAGGGCTGTCTTTTCGTCTTGTTTATGGTTTCCTTTGCTGTGCAAAAGTTTTTAAATTTCATTAGGTCCCATTTATTTATTTTTGTTTTCATTTCCATTTCTCTAGGAGGTGGGTCAGAAAGGATCTTGCTGTGATGCATGTCATAGAGTATTCTGCCTATGTTTTTCTCTAAAAGTTTTATAGTGTCTGGCCTTACATTTAGGTGTTTAATCCATTTTGAGTTTATTAAACTCTGAAGAACCTAGGGGCAGGACAGGAATAAAAACGCAGATGAAGAGAATGGACTTGAGGACACAGGGAAGGGGAAGGGTAAAATGGGACGAAGTGAGAGAGTGGCATGGACATATATACACTACCAAATGTGAAACAGATAGCTAGTGGGAAGCAGCCATATAGCACAGGGAGATCAGCTCGGTGTTTTGTGTCCACCTAGAGGGGTGGGATAGGGAGGGTGGGAGGGAGATGCAAGAGGGAGGAGATATGGGGCTATATGTTTATGTATAGCTGATTCACTTTGTTATACAGCAGAAACTAACATACCATTGTAAAGCAATTATACTCCAATAAAGATGTACAAAAATAAAATAATATACCTGAATATTGTTAAACAGTTAATCTTCATAAATAATAGAATAGAAAGAAGAAGATTAAATGTCTTTGTAGGTAAATGGTCATTTTTGGAAACAAAAGCACATTAAGTTTTTGGGTATTTAAGTTTAATATATTCTTTATAATTTAAATAAAATAGAAAAAATTCAATTTGAGTAGGGTATAGGTGAGAAAGTAGAGGAAAAGTCTTATAGAAGACATAGAAAATGTAACAGAATTGCTGCTTTTTGGTAGTTTAGTAGTTATAGTAGGATCAGGCTGAAGTAGTGTGGCATTCTTTGATCTAGAACAAAAGAATTATTGAATACATAATCTATCATTAGGCCCTGACTTAACTGATGGACTGTTAAGCAAACATGACTTGTTTGGCATTTTCCCAATATGTCGTGGAATTAGTGTGTGATATGTTTAACTAGCTGTGATAAATAAGGCAAAGTAAAACATATAGTTGAGTCTGAAAAGGTACTTCGGAAAGTTTTTTCTGCTTATAGTTAATTTTAATCATACTGATTACACTAAAGTTATAGCCACTCTCTTTTGAATATAAAATGTGTGTATGACTAGCCAAAATAAGGCCATAATTATCCTTAAGATACTGTGGTATAAATGTAATTCCACTAACATAACTACAGCCTTTTATGGGAAACCAGAATTCTTTAAATCATACCTCACTGACCAAAAATAGACACATGCCTAATAGCCAGAAATACATGAAAACAATAGCTAGGCAAAAGATGATTGTATGCCAGCAGTGCATGATTTTAAATACCTCATTTTGCTTGTCAGTATAAGAAAACATGCTGCTCTGGGGAAGTGTGATGTTTAATTACGGGTATCTCTTTGTGTATCCCAGAAAAAAATGCTTCCCTCTTGTCTTTGGCACTGAATTCCAGCGCAGTCATATAAATCTTCAAGGCTTATTGTGGTTGCTCAGTGAAATGCTATTTGAATATCCTTTCATACAAAAATTGTTCCTTTTCCAGACACTGAAATACATTTTACTCAATATTTAGTATTCTGGCTCTAAAAGCATATTACTCAGTTTTTGGTATTCTGGCTCTCTAAAACCTGAGAATCAGGTTTGCACGTCTGATGGGTAGCAGCCACACTTCAGATTATTAGACCATGCATAAATTAAACTTTTGTTAGACCTTGCATAAATTGCTTTGCAATTCCTAGATTAATTTTACTCAGGTAATACATCAGCCATTTTAGCAGTTTTTCACGTAAACCTTTATAATTGCCTATGTGTTTCATTTATTTTTTCTGTAATAATTAGCCATTCGAGAGTCAATCATTTGTTAATTTATAAAACTCTTAAAAGGGCAAGACTTGATGGAATCTAACTTTGGGGAGAAAATGTAGTAAACAGATCCATGATATGTTCTTGGATTCAGTCAATCCTGTCATGTTTTTAGTAGATTAAGTACCATAAAAATTTAATATTTTCAGCATTATCTTTGAAGCACAGTATTAGAACTTAATGATCTGATTTTTTCCCAGTGTGATATGACACTCTAACTTTAGATGAATAGGGATAGATTTACAAAGCAAAGTAAATATTTTAAGACTTCAAATTTTAGTAAATCTTATATTGGTCACTAGTTAATAAGAATGTGTACTTTACCAGTGGATTTAGATTGTATGTTAATCTTTCATTTCCAGAATGCAAGCTTTTGTTACTACTTTGTTTTATTGTCAATAAGAATAAAAACATAGGGTCTATTTAAGCTAATTTTTGGATATCCTTCACATTAAAACTAACTAGAACTTTTTACAACTTTACTAAGTATCACCAGGACCGCTGCATCCCTGGACATTAACTATAGCTCAGTCTTAGGTATCCTGTCTATGTGACTGAGACATACACGTGTTATGAATACATACACATGTTTAGGCCATAATATCTGTAAAGAAGGGGCAGCCACTAGCAACTTCATTAAATAACATCTTGTATAGTAGTGGTATTTATTTATTAGCTGCAATTAAGTTTAATTACTCAGGTGATCTTGTTAAATTTATTTTGTCTGTCTCTTTACAAAGAAATGCTTTGTAACGTACTTGAGGAATTTTAAACACATTGAGGGATTGGAAGCATGATCTTTTATTGGGTATGGTAAATGATCTATAATTAACACAAAGACTATAATTTAATTAAACAAATTACTGTAGTCAATAGTACAAAGAGCATAGTTGACAAGAGATGAAATTGCCATTAATTTTTCCTCTTTATAGGGTATTAGACTAAGTTTGTTCTTTATTCATTCCATCTGGGTATGCCAGCATTACCTTGATTAAGAAATACTGTCATATAGTTTGCATTTGACATATGACAAAGAATTCAGGGATATTTCCCAGTTCCTAAATCTAAAAAGAATCACTAAAAAGAATCACTTACTAGAGTAATGGGCATGATGAATAAAACTGTTGGATTCATTAATTGACAAATAGCTAGAGAAAATGTTGAGGGACATGAGATTTGGGCCAAGTGAAGGAGTTAGTGGAGAAAGGCAGCTCAGTGCAGGGGCCATGACGTGACCTCTGGAGTGAGGCAGCTCCAGCTGTATGCCCGGCCCTGCTTCTTCCTACCTTGGACCACATACTTTCCTTCCCTGAGCTTCAGTGTCTGCATTTGTAAAATGAGGTTGATAAGAAAGGCCAGTTCACAAAGTTGTTAGGTGGGTTAAGTGAGATTATCTATTCAACTGCCTTGTATATATGCTCAAAATAAGTGTTTTTTTTTTAAACACTCAGAAAGAAGTGAGAATTCTTTCTTTGAAATAGGAAACAGAATGACAAGATGCTTCAAGTGGCAGAAGATATGAAAGTGGGAGGTGACATTAATTTGGAGTGGGGGAAATACACCCAATTTTTAAAATTAATTAATTAATCGGCTGCATTGGGTCTTCGTTGCTGCACGGGCTTTCTCTAGTTGCAGCGAGTGGGGGCTACTCTTCGTTGCGGTACGTGGGCTTCTCATTGCAGTGGCTTCTCTTGTTGTGGAGCACGGGCTGTAGGCGCACAGTTTAGTTGCAGCACGGGGGCTCAGTAGTTGCAGCATGCAGGTTCAGTAGTTGTGGCTCGTGGGCTCTAGAGCGCAGGCTCAGTAGTTGTGGCACAAGGGCTTAAGTTGCTCCGTGGCATGTGGGATCTTCCCAGACCAGAGATCAAACCCGTGTCCCCTGCATTGGCAGGCGGATTCTTAACCACTGCGCCACCAAGGAAGTCCTGCACCCAATTTCTTACCCATAGAACTTGGAGCTGAAATGTACCTTGGGTAGAGCCTGGCTCAGCCCCTGCCCCAATGTATAGGTAAGGAGACAAGGCTTAGGAAGGGCAAGTGGTGACTCTGCAAGAGAGAGAGTGTAGGTGTGAAGACTAAAACCAGGTGTTCTGACATCATACACAGTCTCAGATACTTTTTAAAAAAATATAATTCACATACTATAAAGTTACCATTTGAAGTGTACTTTTCAATGATTTCTAGTATATTCACAAGGTTGTGCAATGAACACCACTATCCAATTCCAGAACATTTCATCACCTCCAAAGGAAACCCCATCCCTGTTAGCAGCCACTCCCTATTCCTTCCTCCCCTTAGTCTCTGACAACTACTGATCTACTTTCTGTCTCTATGGACTTGCCTGTTTTAGACATTTCAAGTAGACAGAATCATATAATATGTGGCCCTTTGTGTCTGGCTTCTTTAACTTAGCATGATGTTTTCAGAGTTCATCCATGTTGTAGCATATATCAGTACTTCATTCCTTTTTATGGCTACATCATATTCCATTGTGTAGATATACTACAGTTTTAAGTGATATACTATATTTGGTAGTGTCCAGATTCTTAAAAGGAGTTAGGGCTGTGCAAATTGGAAAAGTTCAAGGAGGATGCAAACTGAAGTACCACCAGAATCCTTAAATAACTCATCAGCAGCTCTGACAGCTCTGAAGATGCAAATAGCTTCACCTTTTCTATGGTTCAGACCAGAAAATAGTTAGAAATCAAGATAAATTACTCCTTTGCCCTCCTTTCTCCCATTTAAGGGAGATAGGCCACTGTGGCATGTTTTTATCCTATCCCTTTGGCCTCAGTTTAAACCACGGGATACACAAGCTAAGCTGAGTCATTCAAATTTACTAGTACAGGAATTTGGAATTAAGACTCATCAGTCACAGTTCAACAATTCATGAGCTGGATCAAGGCACATGTAAATATTTGGGAGCCCTGTGCAGCCCTCCTCCACAGTGGCTCAGAGGAAGGTCATGCAGAGAGAGGAGAAGAGAGAGACAGAACGCTGCCTGGGGTATCAGAGCTTTGCAGGCTCTTATTTTAGGCTTTCTTCCCACCAGGCTCAGATATTCTTGGGCTCTAAGAAACAATTAAAAATAGTTAACATTTATCAAGCACTTGCTATGTGCCAGGTGTGTTGCAGGTATTAACTCTTTTGATCCTAACAAAAATCCTACTATAATTATGCTCATCTTGTTGGTAAAGAGCCTAAGGTACAGAGAGGGCAGGTAACTTGACCCGGGTCACACACAGGGAGTTGCAAAGCCATAATCCAAATCCCGGTCTATAGCCTGTCATTAAACTCCAGTTACAGACCAAGCCAGCTTGAGTTGGTTTCTATTACAACCAAAAAAACCTTGACTAAAAAAAGGCCCTCTCTGCTTTAGCCCTGCGTGTCCCTAACCCCCATCTCTTCCCAGCCTCCTTCTATTCCTTTCCAGTCACCTACTCTCACCATACATACATACACACACACACACACACACACACACACACACACACACACACACACACACACATCTGTGTAGCAATCACAGCAACCCACACACAGTTTCAAAATCCCAGCTGCTTTAGACGTTGTTGATACTGCTTAGAATTCCTTCTGGCTCTGTCTGCTGGGCAAGCATCCTGCCATCTTTTAGGGCCTCTGTCCTCACTCACCTCCTCTCTGTTCCTCCCTGGTCCCCACCTCATGGAACTCTCTGCTCCTTCCTCCATGCTACACTCTGTGACCTTTACTAGACATCTCTAACAATCTACTGAATTTACTTGTTTAAAAAACCTTTATACCTCTTTGAGGACGAGAGATGGTCTTGTTATTACCTTCACTCTCATGGCATATAACAAGTGCTCAATAAATATTTATTGCATGAATAAACCAAGAAAAATCTTTGAGGCTTCATCGGGTATTTTACTGTTTACTAGCATTGACATTAGTAAATGCATGTATGTGCACAAGTGGACAGGTATGGATAAGAGGGAGAGAATATTATTGTCTTTAAGTTTGAGTGTATTTCTGAATGTGTATATGTATATATAAGTCTATACATCTGGACAGACATTTAAGACTAAAGGAACAAATGTATATTGTATCATCAGAGATCCTGGAGAAATTTATTATCCTGCCTACTACTTTGTTCCTTTCTCTCCTGGAAGTGGCAGGCACCAGTGCCTTCAGATAGAAGAGTGATTGATTAAGTGCCTTCTATAGGATCAAGAGAGTAGAAAGAATGTCAAGAGATCATCCAGTTCATCTTCATATCATAGGGCAAGTCAGTCTGAATGATATGTGACAGCTAAGTTCTAATTTTATCTCTTAGATCTTTACAAAAAATGGTGATTCTATAATTTCTTGGGAATATAGTCTAAGAGTACATCAAGTGAGATGATTAAGGAAGGTTTTCTGGTATATATGTGTAATCCTTTGCATAACTTTAACACTTTTTTTTACATAATTGAAAATGGTAGATGTTAGTTTAAAAGTTATTAAGTCCCTTGTTTTCTTTCCTTTAGGCAAACAGCAAACAAATGACAACAAAAAACCAAACAAACAAAAAACCTAAAAGAAACCCAACACTTGACCTATGATTCAATCCATTTCATAGCTCCTGAATAATTTACTTGTCTATTTTCTCTGGACAGTCCACAGATTCTAGGTAGAGGAATTCAGCCCTGATAAGATATGTGCCCAGAAACCACTGCAGTTACTTTAAAAATGTATCCCTAAAGAAGAGGAGTTCTTGTAGCTCCATTCTCTTTCTTATTCTTACTCAAATCCATGTGCTCAGGAACAGAGTAAACTGGCTGCTCGTAAATAAGAACATCAGTAAAGTCACATTTTTAGAGCAGATTCTAATAGAAGTTGCCACTATGCTGTGTAAGTTATGAATTTCGAATTGTTCTGTTATAATTTTGCCTGTTAGTGTTAAAAAATTATTGGCAAAGAGACTTCTCTGCCTTGGCAAGTGTAACCTAATTTTTGTTACTAAAGAAGATATTTGCTTTGAAGACTGAGCACCTAACGAAAAGGATAGAGCACTGGTCATTAGTACTCTAGGTCATGGGGTACTTTCTCATATGCCCAAGTTTTTAAGAATAATTCTGGAAAATAAGTTTCTGTAAATGAGGTCTTACCCCTCACTAGATAAAAGCAGAATTGGAAATACTTTTCTCTCTTTTTCTTAAACAATAAGTTTTAAAACCACTTAGGAATCCTGCGTCTTTGCTAATAAGAGATAACTATTTTCTGTAAGAGTGAGGCTTTTCACAGTATGCTGTCCACTTTAACCGGAGACAAGATTGAGTACATGCTTAAGGGAATAAACTTTAAAACAACTGGTCTAGTGGTCGTTTTGCTTGTAATGTAGTTTCCTCTTCAGGTTTTCCAGTCCTTTTTTGAGGTATCCAGGTAATGATAAATGAGTTTATGTTTCATGTTCACAGTAATTGGTTTATAAATACTCATGAGTAAGGTTGGCCTCTTCTTTCCTGGCAGTTAAACTTGAGAACAACTTAAAATAATTTTACGGTGTTCTTACTTCCTAGAAATAATTCTGATAATTATCTTTGAAGTATTTAAAAAAGTGAAAGTAAATTCTTGGCATTGCTTAGAAAATAGTTCTGGGTACAACATGTGAATCTGAAAACAGATGTAGGAGTCCAATAAAGGCACTTCACCAAATGCCAGTTCTGTTTTCACTCTTGTCTTCTGTTGTGGTTTGTATTCAACCCTCTGATGCTGAGTTTTGCATGTAGCCTCGTAGACATGTAGGCTGCTCTCTGAAGCAAGCACACAACAAATTACTGTTTTCAGGACTCTAAGTGTCTGAATGGAAAGATACTTGGTAGTGTGGGAGTTGCCATTTTGGAAAACAGAATAGCAAAAATTGTTAATATTTTGGTAAAAGTCCAGACTGAGCTCTCCTCCTGCTTTTCTTCCTATGTGTTTTCATACATCAGAACCATGTTGTTGTTATTATCTAGTTAATTATGTTATTTCTGGTTCTCTTTCAGAAAGTTCCGCTCCACATGAACTCTAGTAAATAGCAAGTTAAAAGTAAAATAAATGGAGCTATCAGACATCAGGCTCTGGAAAGATGTTTTATTTATCCTTAATTGTTTTCTTTTTAAAATAATTATTTGCATTATGAGATGATTCTTTTTTAACCTGACTTTTAACCTCAATGATCCAATAGCATTTCTAACAATAATAATAAAAATGGAGAGAAATCTGTTACTGATAAAAGAATTCAGTTGGGATTTGGCTTTCTGCTTCTGGAGAATGGGACAAATGACCAGCTCTAGAATAATGATGAGGTTGATGAAGTCTATCCCTTAAGCCCCTAGCCGTCCCCTCCGTTTTCTCTTTCTTGCTGTTTTTCTCTTTTTAACAAGGAGATGATAGCCACATCTTAGAATGAATTTTAAAATATTGTGTTAATAGCAGGTTTTCCCACACTGTTTCTTGAAAACATTAGTGTCTCATGGTATGTTAATAGGTCTTATGTGGATAACGAGTAAAAAAGCTTGGAATATGGCTGGTTAAAGAAAGTTTTACAGTACTTCTTAAAATCTTTAATATGCTTTTGTTTGTTTTTTATTTTTGAGCTATAACTCACATAATATAAAACTTTCCATTTAAGAGTGTACACTTCAGTGATTCTTAGTACATTCACTGTGTTCTGCAGCCATCACCACTAACTTGAAAACATTTCCATCACCCCAGAAAGAACCCTATACCCATTAACAGTCAGTCCCAAATCCCCCCTCCTCCTATCCCCTGGCAACCACTAATCTAATTCCTGTCTCTATAGCTTTGCCTGTTCTGGACATTTTATATAAATGAAATAATGATATGTGTGACCTTTTGTTACTGGCTTCTTTTACTTAACATGTTTTCAAGTTCATCCATATTGAACCGTATTAAACGATGAAGTACTTCATTCTTCTTTATGGCTAGATAGTAGTTCATTGTATGGATATTCCATATTTTATTTATTCATTTATCTGTTGGACATTTGGATTGTTTCCATTTTTGGCACTTTTGGCTATTATGAATAACACTCCTATAAACATTCATATACAAGTTTCTTGTATGAACATATATTTTAAATTCTTTTAAAATTCCACTTAGGAGTGGAACTGTTGGATCATATGGTAATTCTATGTTTAATTTTTTAAGGAGCTGCTAAACTGTTTTCCATAGCAGCTGCACCATTTTACAGGCCCAGTAGCAATATATGAGGTCTCAATTTCTCTATATCTTTGACAATGCTTATTTTCTTTTTTCTTTTTAGAGTCGATATGAAGTGGTATCTCATTGTGGTTTGATTTTTTATTTCCCTAATGACTAATGATGTTAAACATCTTTTCACGTGTTTATTGGTCATTTATATATTTTGGAAAAAATGTCTATTCAAGGCCTTGACCCATTTTAAGAATTGGATTATCAGTATTTTTATTGTCACATCATTAAGTCTAATGAACTTTTTCACACTGTGAATTTTCAAGAACAGCATATAATAAGCTTACTTTAAAAAAGTTATGTTAGCATGGAGTTCTTTTTTTCCCAAAGGATATCTGTTTACATCTTTCAGAGCTAGTTTTGCATGGGACAGTTTGGGAAGCACTGTTTTAAAGAATAGAGCGTTGTGACTAAGTGGGTTTTTTAAATCCCTGGACTGTAAGGATGGTATAATCTTAGAACATCTAATGTGTTTCCTTTCTGCTTTCTAATTGTCTGAAAGCTAAGAACTGCTTGTGTAATAAAAATGCTAATTTTTAAAGATTAAAAAATGAACAAACATTTTGCCCTAGTGATAAAGGCAACCAAAAGAAAACAAACAACAAACTCATACCATTTGCAAAAGAAGAAAGACAGGCGTCCAATAAATGTGAGCAAAATATTCAGCTCATTTCTAATAAAAATGCATTATTAAGGGCTTCCCTGGTGGTCCAGTGGTTAAGACTCCATGCTTCCAATGCAGGGGGCATGGGTTCTATCCCTGGTTGGGGCACTAAGATCCCAAATGCCACCCAGCACGGCTTAAAAAAATAGAGTATACAGTAAATAAATAAATAAAAATAGAGCATACCTTTAAAAATACATTATTAAAGCAATTCTGAGGTATATTTCTTAATTTGGCAAAGGTGTTTAAACTCACATATATTTAATTTTGACACCAATGCTGGAAAATAGCTATTTATTGTTGATGTTGGTGTATACTGGGTTAGTGGCAATATGTAAACAGAACCATTAAAATGTTCATATACTTTGACATATTTCTTTTAGTTTGGGGAAATCTATTATAAATTTTAAAAAACCAGAAATGTAGACAAAGTTTGATGTATATGATTATTCACCGAAACACTATTTGATAGAAAAAATTTGAAAGTAGTTTAAATGCCCAATAACATGGGAATGATGAAATATGTTAGAGTGTTAATGGGAATAATATGCTGCCATTAAAATTCTATTTTTGTATAATGTTTAATGGCATGAGAAAATGGTTATAGGATAACTGAAACGACTATATATATATCTGTATGTATACATATATATTTGTATGTGGATTATATATACACATACATACACACACACACAGTTTGAGTGTTCACCTTGCTTCCTCCAATACTTAGCACATCTACACGTGCCTATGAAAGAAACTATAGAAACCCTATTGTTTGACATTATCAGTACAGGTATTAAGTCAGTTAAAAGAAATTGGTTAGATATGTTTATTGTTTATTTTCTATGAATGACTAAACAACATAGTTTGTTAAAAGGCAGTCAGTCCCATGCAGAGGGCATGGACTAGGGAGAGGATGAATCGCAGTACTTGTGTGGGTTTTGATAGTAAATACGACGGTCATGTAATAAATTTGCCAATTTTTTTTTTTTTTTTTTTGCGGTACGCGGGCCTCTCACTGTTGTGGCCTCTCCCGTTGCAGAGCACAGGCTCTGGACGCACAGGCTCAGTGGCCATGGCTCACGGGCCCAGCCGCTCCGTGGCATGTGGGATCTTCCCGGACCGGGGCACGAACCCATGTGCCCTGCATCGACAGGCAGACTCTCAACCACTGCGCCACCAGGGAAGCCCATGTGGCAGCATTTTTATACTTAAAAGTTTTCCATTCATGTGTGTAGCCTTCTGATTTTAATATGCCACTTTATAAACAATTGAAATTGCTTCAGACTACTGGATTACACTGTGATAAGCCAAATGGGCTTCAGGACACTCCCTTCACACCAGAGACACACGCCAGAAACCAAACAGATGGTAAACTAGGCAGAAATGACCCTTGGCATTCTCATTAGAGCAGTTGGGGGAATTTTAATGGGCCCGTTTGCCTGGTCCTGTATCTAATACCCTTTGAACTGCCCCTTTTTTTTCTTGTTACAAGTCAACAACCACCATGTATATTTTAATAGGGATTATCAAACACAATTTGCCCAGAAGCTGTACAGCCCTCTAATGCTAATTAGCCAAGTTTAAATAATTACTGAGTTCTGGGATAATTGGAAAGAAACACTGTTTTGCTTGCCAGTGCATAATTACTAATTAACAGGAAGATAAAATATCTGTGTAGCAGTCATGTCTAGAAGAATCTGTTAACAGTTAATTAACTGATGAGTTGGTGCCAAGTCAAGGTTGGTCAAGAAAGTTTACAGATGAACTTCTCTTGTAAAATAAATAAATAAATATACACAGTATGTAAAGATTACATCGTTGAGACAGAGCAGAACATGAGTGGAGTTAAAACTGTGAGTTTGGCTTAGCGTTACGGTGCTTAAAGTGGACTGTCATTACATTAAAGAATTAGTTTCTTTGGTTCTAAATATTAACAACACCAACTGCTGGTTGCTATTCTGCTGCGAACACATAAGATTTGAAGCTTTATTAATGTGCTTTTCTCTTGACCCTAATAATTGCATGGGCTTTCTCAGCCTTTAAATATCCTCATGAAATTGGGCCACAGCTTCCTCTGTGTTTTTCGGCTTATTAGAGTTAGAACTTGAGTGCATGAAATGGTTAGCTGGAGATTCACCAAGAAGAAAATAAAAACTTGACTCCCAATTTTCTTTGTTTTTGTTAACGCAGAAGTTACCATTGTGTTACTCTTCAAAAGAATTAAAAAATGCATAGATTAAACCGTTTTTTAAAAGTTAATATTTTTATTAAATAGTATCATGCTTTTAAATATATTTTAAGTTTTTTCGTTTAGACTAGTGAATGAGTGGTTAGTGCCAAGTATATAATACACACTGCTTAAGATTTAAGTGTTTTTTTTTTTGCGGTACACGTGCCTCTCACTGTCGTGGCCTCTCCCGTTGCGGAGCACAGGCTCCGGACGCGCAGGCTCAGCGGCCATGGCTCACGGGCCCAGCCGCTCCGCGGCATGTGGGATCTTCCCAGACCGGGGCACGAACCCGTGTCCCCTGCATCGGCAGGCGGACTCTCAACCACTGCGCCACCAGGGAAGCCCGAGATTTAAGTGTTTTAAAATTCCATTTGTTTAGGGAGTCTTTTAATCACTGGGCAAAAACTAAAAATTAATGATTTATGAATGCATATATTTTATTAAATTTTTTTCAAAATCTTTACTACAGTGAAGAGTGTAGTGTATATAAAAATATTTTAGAACTTAGAAGTTCTGTAAATAATAAAGTGTTGAATTGTTCAAAAGATGATAGAACACTTGGTAAAACTATGGTTTCATAGATTATGGTGGAAGTAAAGAATATTTTTGCTAATTTCTTCTGAAATAAATGAAAGTGAATAAAGAAAACTTGGTAGTAGGAACATTTTAATCCTTGTACACACACTTACATTTAACACTGAAAGTTCTGAAAGTGTTATTGAAATAGGAATTTTAATGTTATGGTGTATTCCCTTATATTTAGAACTCAGCCATACTAAAAGTAGTCTGTCTTCAGAGAATGAAGGAAGGAGAATCAGTGACTGTTTTACTTTTTTTGATTTGTCTTCTCTTCTGATGATGGGGAGTCACTTAACCAATTTACTTATCAATTATACATATTCTCATAACTTAATGATCTTCAGCCTTGGGATATGTAATATTCTTTAGTTAATGTTTCAACACATCATGACAAAGGTACATATTGTTTCATGATTTTTGTTTGTTTGTTCATTTGTTTGTTTTTTGAGCGTATATTTGTGGGTCCTTGGCTGCAAAGTAAAAAGTGTATTCTCTGCTGGGTTGTGGTATTATAGAAGTTTGAAAAGCACTCACTGCTTTTCAAACACTGTGGTTTCCAACACTGTGGTTGCTTAAGTCTGTGTGCATTTGTGTTCAGATATTTATGTACGTTAGATCTTTAGCGTATAAGATTTAACATTTGTAGTTTCGATGGCTAGTAAGCCTCCTCAGAGAAGAAGACCATGTAATAACATGTTATTAATCTAAAGCACAAATTTGAATGATACACGTTTCAAGACTTGGTGAGTAGCCACTCAGTATTCATATTTCAGTGCATTTTTGTGTTTATCTGATTGTTCTCATTCAGTATGGCAGGAATAAGAACTTTTATTCCTTTGTGACAATTGCCGTACAAAGGAGGTCAGCCGTTTGACCTAGAGATGAACATGAGGAGAAAGAGCAGAGTCTCAGCCTGGATGCTTATGTTCTTGGGGTCCTTTATGGGCCCCACTTGAGGGCTCTGCATACTGTAGGGGTATCTGCGGGGTCTGGCTCATCTCTAGCTGCATGCTGGCATCCTTATATTCCATCCTCAAATGGAGTCACCTGCGAACACAGCTTTTGGGAGCAGGAAGGGGAAATCTTCATTTCTTCCTTTACGCCCTGTGCATTGTCTTTCTCTCCTCTGCCCATGCACTTGGGCTGTGCAGAGGGATCCTTCTGGCCTCTCTTCAAGGTTCTTTCTACATTGTCAGACTAGGAAAGCTTCCCCAGAGTCACTCTTCTCTTTGGAAACTCCAGTATTGGACTCAGAACTAAAGACCCTTTTGGCTAAGACATCAGCTTTCCTGTTATACATCTAACATATAGATTAATGATTGATTGCAGGTATATTCTGAACTATATTATTTCCTGTAGACATAGAGGAATTTTCTAAATTGATCTTAGTTTCTGAATGGTAGTATGAGTCTGTATTAAAAAAGGCAGTATTATGCTGGCAAGACATAGTGATTCTTGTTTTAAACTAGGCACTAATTTATATGCTAGGGCCTGAAAAAAATACGCAAAGTGAATTACAGTTTTGAAGGGATGCACTGGTCTTCTGAACTGCAGTCATTTTTTAAAAAACAGGGTATGTGATTGAACCTAAATTTAAAAAAAATGGTTTGGTCCAAGAAATTTAAAAATTTTAAATCTTAAATTACCTTGTGAATAATTGAAAGACTTAATAATACAGTTCTTATGTAGGAAAAAGGACTATCTCAGAGATGGATATGTTGACACTCCTCTTTCCCACCCTGAGTTTCTGCATGATATGAATCCCTGGGGAATCGACAGGATTCTGGGGCAGAGAGGAGGGACAGTGGAGGGAGAGCACAATATTTAACCACTGGTGGAAGGATTACACCAGGCTTATGAGAGGCATGATGACTTTTATTGGTACTCCTTACTTTTCCTTTTATTTTCTTTTTTCTCCCATTTCAAATTTCTGCCCTGTCCCACTTCTTTTTTTTTAATTAATTAAGTTATTTTTTTGCGGTACGCGGGCCTCTCACTGTTGTGGCCTCTCCTGTTGCAGAGCACAGGCTCCGGACACGCAGGCTCAGCGGCCATGGCTCACGGGCACAGCCGTTCCGCAGCATGTGGGATCTTCCCGGACCAGGGCACGAACCTGTGTCCCCTGCATTGGCAGGCGGACTCTCAACCACTGTACCACCAGGCAAACCCCCCACTTCTTTTTTTTAACTCCTATTTTTAGTCCCTCTTCAGTGCTTTATTTTCTCTCCCTCTGCTTCTACGTGGCTACTCATTTGTTTTTTATTTACTTTTTTATTGAGGTATAATTGACATAACAGTATACTAGTTGCAGATGTACAACATGATGATTTGATATTTATATATATTGTAAAATGATCACCACTGTAAGTTTAGTTAATATCTGTCACCATACATAGTTACACAATTATTTTTCTTGTGGTGAGGACTTCTAAGATCACTCTCTTAGCAACTTTCAAATACACAATACAGTATTATTAACTGTAGTCACCATGCTCTAACTTACATCCCATGACTTATTTATTTTATAGCTCGAACTTTGTACCTTTTGACTCCCTTCACCCATTTTGCCCCATGTTTTTACATGAAATAGCCAATAGTCTTTATTTTGCACTTCCCCACCCCCCCATCCCTCTCCAGAAAGCACTAATGGGTAGATTTGTGCATGTGAAAATACAGTATAAAGTCTTTAGGATGATCTCAAATTAATTGAACAAAAAACATGTATCTCAACATAGATGCTTTGTTTCTCTGTAGGGATGGAAAGGTTTTGGCTTCTAGAACAAGGAGGGCAATGAAATACTGCATTCTTGATAGGTTGACTACATTTCCCCAGATTTGCAATTTAACATTCATGGCAGAAATGCTCATTTCTCTGACTCCTGCCTCCCTGCCTCTGGTAACCAGTGATCTATTCTCTGCATCTATGAGCTTGGTTTGTTTGTTTGTTAGATTTCGTATGTAAATGAGATCATGCAGTATTTGTCTTTCTCTGTCTGACTCATTTCACTTAGTGTAATGCCCTCAAGGTCCTTCTATGTTGCTGCAAATGGCAAGATTTCGTTCTTTTTTTATGGATGATAACATATATTTATATGTATATATATGTATTTATGGCTAAATAATTATATATATATATTATATGTATCACATCTTCTGTATTCATTCATTCATCGATGGACACTTAGGTTGTTGCCATATCTTGGCTATTGTGAATGATGCTGTAATGAACATAGGGTTGTGCATATCTTTTCAAGTTAGTGTTTTCATTTTCCATACCCAGAAGTGGAATTTCTGGATCATACAGTTGTTCTGTTCTTAATTTTTTGAGGAACGTCTCCACTGTTTTCCATCGTGGCTGCCCCAATTTACATCCCCACAGCAGTGTACAAGGGTTTCCTTTTCTCCACATCCTCGCCAATACTTCTTCTTTCTCATCTTTTTGATGATAGCCATTCTGACAGGTGTGAGGTGACAGCTCATTGTGATTTTGATTTGCATTTCCCTGATGATTAGTCATGTTGAGCATCTTTTCATGTACCTGTTGGCCATCTATATGTCTTCTTTGGAAAAATGTCTATTCAGGACCTCTGCCCATTTTTAAATCAGATCGGGTTTTTTTCTTTGTTTTTGCTATTGAGTTGTATAAGTTCTTTATATATTTTTTGGTATTAACTCCTTACCACATTTGCAGATATTTTCTCCCATTCAGTGGGTTGCCTTTTCATTTTGTTGTTGGTTTCCTTTTAGTCCCCCTTTTCAGTGCTTTTACTTATTTTCTGTGCTTCTGCTTCTAAGTGGTTGCTCATTTCTTTCAATTCTCTATTCCTTTTTATCCTTCCTTTAGTCTTGTATTTCTCTTCTTTCCTCCCTGCCCCCACTTTTCTTCCTCGCTTCAGTGTATCTTTTATGTTGGCATGAGCTCACTTTCTACTCTTGTCCCCTCATCCCTTCCCTCATGTAAGCAGCATTTACTCACCTGGATTGTCCAGAGTGATAGTATTTAGGTTCCTGGCCTTTTTTTCATAATCAAGCAGAGCGTGGCCCATATTTACAGCATGTCAGGAGCAGAGCAATTTATGAAGGCACATCAAGAAGAATGCAGAGAAATGGCAGCCCTAGGTGAAAGGCTGAAATTGTGAGACCTTGTCAGGTGATTGGTCATAATATGAAAAAAAAAGTATACTTTAAATTACATTTTATTTATTTATTTTTTTTGTGGTACGCGGGCCTCTCACTGTCGTGGCCTCTCCCGTTGCGGAGCACAGGCTCTGGACGCGCAGGCTCAGCGGCCATGGCTCACAGGCCCAGCCGCTCCGCGGCATGTGGGATCTTCCCGGACCGGGGCAAGAACCCGTGTCCCCTGCATCGGCAGGTGGACTCTCAACCACTGCGCCACCAGGGAAGCCCAAATTACATTTTAAAATAACAAATATATTATAAAAGTATATTTTAAAATATATTTAAAACTATTGAATAAGGTTTTATGCTCCTTGTTCATAATTTTTCTTTCAAATATTTGAGATACCTTATGAATTCCAAAGTACAAAATATCACAAATGTGTCAGTCCTCTATAATTTTTAAAGACTTCAAAACAAACCTGAGCAGAGTTGGTTGTGATCTTATAAAGAGTTACCCCAGTTCCCTAATACACATCTAGAAAATGAATCTTCACATGGCTGTGGTGAAAACTGAGTGTAATTATAGAGATAAACTACCTAGTATATAACATGTACTCTCAATGATTGTTTTCCCATCTCTGCTTTCATCCTTTAAATTTGCTAATGAATCACTAGGTTCTGTCATATATACCTGCAAAATATTAGTGGCTTAAAACTAGAGAATTTATTTCCTAACTTGTGTATCGGTCCATGGTAGGTGTTTCTGGTCAATATGGAGGGTTTGCTCCACAGACTCATTCAGACCTGAATGACTGACAGAGGCTCTGTTATCTTCTTAAGGCTTCTAAGGTTACCTTGGGCATCAGTTGCCAGCTGATAGAAGAGAGAAAGCAGAGTAAAGAAGGTACAGTTACTTAACTGCTTTGGCCCAGGGATGATACATCACTTCTACTCACATTCCTTGAGTGAAAACTAGTCATATGGCTTCACCTGGATACGATGAGGTTGGGAGGAGGCATACTGGAAGACGTAGTTCTAGATGGGGCAGCTGCTTCTCAGCAACAGTTCTGTCCTGTGTCAGGGGGAACATGACTCTTGGTGGACAGTGAGATGCTTCTTACCCTTTACTCCACCACACTATATCCTTCCTTCCTCTCGTTCACTCTGTTCCCCTGGGTTGAAGCAAGGGAAGCTAAGGTGCTGGTGAGAGAGTGTCCAGGGTTCAGATGACGTGATGCACAGTGGGTCTGAACTGGCTGAGAAAGCAGCTGAGACCTGGAGGGTCCTAAACATGGGCATTAGCAAGAGAAGTAAAGGAATCAGAGGGCTTGATGAGGTTGTAAAGGCAGTAGGTATTTGTTGAATAAATGACTAATGAATAAACAACAAGGTAGGGGTAAAGTAGTAAGAACGGGAAGAAGAGGAGCATTTGGTCAGAGTTGGGATGTGAGGAGCTAATACTTCACAAGTAGAATAATTCCAGGGGAGGAAAAGGTCCAACGTATCCTTTGAAGTACTGCTGCCACGGAGTGACTGGCGTTGAGTTCGCTGTAGAGCTGGGAGGAAAGGCTGTAAGATGTAGTGCTAGAGGGAAGACTACTGAGCCTGATGCAAAGTCACTGGACACCCATTGCAGATAAGTCTCCTGCCTCACCAGCAACATTACTTACCACATATAGCACAATGAGATGAGAATCACCATCCCAATCAGCACATTTGTAGGATATGCTACAATTTACAAACCAGTGTCAGGCACGTAATCCCACTAACATAAGCTGGAAAGTGTCTCAATTGAACACAGTGTTGTTTTCAAGATGCAAGGGCACTTCTTATTCTAACTCAGGCAGAGTGGCTAAGGAAGGCTTTTTAGAGCCACATGAAGGGATGGCTCAGTCAGATCAGTGGTTAATTTCTTCTCAAGCAAATAAAGACTTTGATGGAATTTCACTTTCAGTTGCTACTATCCATTTCTTGATTCGGAGAGAGGATGGGACTCAAGGATCATACCATTTTCTGTAGTGTTTAGTTCTCTCTTTAGGGAGCTTGATTGCTTAAATACCAACAGGGTCTTGGTCTCCCCATAATAGAGTCTCACAGTGTGGATCCCAAGGACAGTCCTCTACAGGTTGATAGACATATTGTGCTAAAGCTACAATGAGATGAAATGACAGAGTCTCATTTAACTAGAAAGAAAAATGATTAAAAAACAGTTCTGAGTGCCATCCACTGTGCCCAAGCAGATCCAAGACATGGGTACAGCTGCAGTGCATAAAAGACACGGGGAGAGGAAAACCAGAGGCACAGGGGCCAGCAGAGTGCCCAAACTATTGCCAGAAGTGCCATGGAAGGGACTGGTGTAAAATCAAGGAAACAGAAGAGAATTGAAGGGTACATCAACAAAAAGGTTATAGAATTGAAAAGAGAATTGAATTGTGGTAACTTCTTGTCCAGAGCTTAGAGAAGCCCACCCTAAAAGTGCCAGCTAAGTCAGTGTTAGAAAGGTCACGTTTTTCGCAGGCACAAACTCTGTGCGGTCCTACCTGCTTGGAGAAGGCTGGGAAAATGTTTCTTATGCCAGGCCGTTAGACAAGGATTTGGGGGTTAGTGCATCTAATAGTGCCTCATTCCTCTCCAACGAGGAAGCACTTGAGTCTTTGTAGATAACTGCAGAAAACGTACCCATCTGAAAGAACCTTCACCAGTTTTTAGAAAGTCATCCCCATTTGTTGTCTGTGTCTGCCTGCCTGCCTCTCTCTGTCTGTCTTCCTCTCTCTTTCTTTCTCTCTTCATCTGTCTTCATGAGGTGGAGAGAATAAGATAACTCCTGGAAAGATGTACTGAGTTTGGGGGGAGCCTCTGACTCCGTTTAAGCCTGATCCTGTCAGTAATGACTGAAGAATGAGAAAAGCAAAAAGGGCCTCCTTCACCAGGCCTTTCTTCACTAAACCCTCTTGATGTTCAGAAATATAAAATTTTATATGGCTTTTCATACTTTCTATGAGTTGTGCACTTTAGCTCATAAGTTACATGTTCGATTCTTGGCAGCATTCTCAAAAGAGAAATAAGGGTGATGGCCCTCAGTCCTCTGTCATTAGTGCTCTCCTTGGGTGGAATCGGCTGCCTTCTTGCTAGCAGCATTCCCATGTAGCTCAAGAGCGGCCAGCAAAGCTAATAACCTCCTAAAGGTGTGAGGTCAGAAAGCAAGAGTGTTTTACTTACTTACATGGCATGAAGTATAGATTGTTTTCACCTTCTAACGCAGACTGGGATCTTCATGCTTAGAATAGTTAAACGATGGTATAAACTCTCTCTCTACTCCAGACATTATCACCCTCGATAAATATAAGCTTGTGTAATTGGCTTTTTTGGCCTCTGCCTTTTGTCTCTTGTCATAATCAGGGCTGGGTGACAGGGGATCAGAAGAAGGAACTGCAACTCATGAGTCCTCGGCACGCAGAGGTCACGGCTTGCGGGTCGGTGGCCAGCAGGCCAAATGAGAACATCAGGAGTCCCCGGGGGTCTGAGAACCAGAAAGCCAGAAAGATAAGGGTGGGTCAGTAAGAGTCACTAGAGACATAAGACAAGTGGCTGGAAACTGGGGAACAGAGATTCTGTGAACAGTGGCTGAGCAGTCTGTACTTTACCCAAAGCCTCTTGCTAAGTAGGGCTGAAATCTGGCTTCTGTTGTGCTTGCCAAGTTTTTGTGCTTTGGTGCAGGAGCTAGTCTTCCAGGAAAAAGCACCTGTGGATTACCATGCTGTGGGGCTATGGGGCTTCATACATCTGGAGGGGATATCGGTCTACTTTCTGCAGAGGCCAAGAGTAGGGTAGCAATGGCTTTGCTAGAGAAGCTTCTTACTATACTTTCAGACCTTTTTTTTTTTTTTCCTACAGTAAATCTCCAGAACTTATTTATTTTGTATAACTGAAACTTTGACCAACACCTCCCATTTACACCTTTCCCAGCCCCTGATAACTATCATTCTACCCCCGCTTCTATGTATTTGAGATTTAGCTTTCATATACAAGAGAGATCATGCAGTATTTGTCTTTCTGTCTCTGGCTTATTTCACCTAGCACAATGTCCTCTCAGTCTATCCATGTTGTCAAAATGACAGGGTTTCCTTCTTTTTTTTTTTCCCCTCCAAATCTGGAACTTTTATTTTTTAATATTTTTATTGGAGTATAATTGTTTTACAATGTTGTGTTCGTTTCTGCTGTATAACTCCTTTTTTTAAAGCTGAATAATATTACATTGTATGAAGAAGTGCTGCACATTACTAATCATTGGGGAAATGCAATTCAAAACTGAGTTATCACCTCATGCTTGTTAGTATGGCTATCATTGAAAAGAAAAAAAAGGGGCTTCCCTGGTGGCGCAGTGGTTGAGAGTCCACCTGCTGATGCAGGGGACATGGGTTCGTGCCCCGGTCCGGGAAGATCCCGCATGCCGCGGAGCAGCTAGGCCCGTGAGCCATGGCCGCTGAGCCTGCGCATCTGGAGCCTGTGCTCCGCAACGAGAGAGGCCACAACAGTGAGAGGCCCGCATACTGCAAAAAAAAAAAAAAAAAAAAAAGAAAAAAAAGAAAAAGAAAAAGGAGAACAAATTGTTGGTGAGGATGTAGAGAAAAGGGAACCGTTATACACTGTTGGTGGGAATATAAATTGGTGCAGCCACTATGGAAAATAGTATGGAGGATTCTCAAAAAATTGAAAATAGTGTTACCATTTGATACAACAATCTCACTTCTGGGTAGATATCCGAAGAAATTGAGGTCTGGATCTCAGAGAGATATCTGCACTCCCATGTTCACTGTAGCATTATCACAATAGTCAAGATATGAAAACAACCTAAATTTCCATCAGTGGATGGATGGATAAAGAAAATGAGACCATCTCTTTAGCATGAGGTTAAATAAGTGGTCGCTAGAAAATTTAAGTGATTAAGTGGGATTGGGCAATGCCAAATATTATCAATGGAGTAATATCAAGGAAATGTAAACCCTAAAGCAGTTTCTGCTTCAACTTTTGGGATTCTCTATGGCTTTCAATGGCCAGCCGCAGAGATCCTGTTCTAAGGCCCCATCTGTGATAAGAGGCTATTGAAAATCCCCAATGAGGTGGGAAGAGCCACAGCAGTTCCTTGTGATTCCTCTCTAGGTCTCTCTATACCCTCACTCCATAAATACTTGTTTGATTCCAGGTTCTCAGGTTATATATATTTTTTCTTAGATGAGCTGGTATAGGAGAGCTCAGAAATCAGTTTCAGAGGCCAGGTGATTTTATTTAAGGGAAAGAAGATTTGTATGAGATTTCTTCGGGACAGACCAGAGGGTAAGCTTAGAACTCTCATCATGTCCTGGGATATCTGGAAGCAATAGAGAACCCCTCCAGGGTAGGATAAGGCAATGAAAATGCTGGAAGCCTGAGAGTAGTTACTGTTTTACCACTAGCTTCTGGAACAAAAGGAGCACAGTTGATCCATACCACTGAAAGTTTTCTGCAGAATTCTGTGGGCTAGTTCAACCCTAGTTATTTTGCCATATTATGTCTATGTATAAGGTGAGAAATGACTATTCTTCCTAGAACTCTTCTGAGACTGTCAAAGGCAAGGGTAAGGAAATGGAAAATCTTTCCCAATTCTGGTGCTTCTTCATTATATCCAACCACTCATCTTCCTTTCCGCCAGTGACACCCATGTACACACCAAAACACTTTAATTAGAGCAAAGACACAGCACCTCTTCTGCATATGACATTCTGTGCATGTCTTCTTGTCTAGACTCTGTTGATCTCGTCTGACCACAGAAAGCTCTTAATCATACAACATCCAGCTCTTAGTTCACCATTCCTTCCTCCCATCCTGACTGCCACAACAAGTAGACCACAAAGCGTAATTATGTTACACACTCCACTTATTTTTCTTTTGACTTTTTGTTGCATAGGAGATGTAGCTCTCTCTTAGCACTTTGGCTCTCCCCTAGGTAATTTCCCTACTAGTTGTCAACATTTGGGTTAATATTCTCCCATGCATGCAAGCTTCCAGCTCTCTTGCAACTCACCTTTTGGTTTGTTCTTGTACACTGTATCAGGATCAGACTCCTCCATTCTCCATTTTAGGTGCAATGGCTAGGCAGTTTTCTTCTGTTCACCTAGATGCACCTAAGACCTGTCATAGGGGATTCAGCTAATCCTCACTTCTGTATAACTATTCACCATTCAATACCAATATTTGTATAAACTGTGAGGTTGTCAGGGGTGTCAAATATTGAAGTTAGAAGAGGAAGTGGATTCTGAGTTCCACCAACTCTTCAGTGGCTACCTTGTATCATGACTGATATGCTTTATCTTTGGCAATTAAATCATTGCCAGGACCCAGGGATGGGAACAATCAGAGGTTGTGGAGTAACTATTCTGTTAATGAATAAAGATCCCTTAATAGAAATCTGGACATAAACAACATTTGCATGAAGCAGAAAATCACCTAGTACTGGTCCTCACATTGTCCTTTTTATTGCTTTGTCTCTATTTGTATATTGTTTTGCTGCATAGTTTATTCCAATTCTTATTTTCTCCTTGCTCACTTTATATTGCCACTAGATTGCTAGTAATTTGTTCAAGGGTGACAGCTGCCTAGTATAAACTCCATAGCACCTAATATGAAGACCGATATCTTGTGGGTATAGAATTGTCACTGGTGATGAGATACATCCTTACAATGACAGGGAAATGTTACATTTCATTAGGGAGTGGTAAGTTTAGGTGACCTGAATTGTTATCACAATTGTTAGTCCATAAACAGCTATCCTTATTTCATAGCTGTTTCCTAGATAAGGTTATAACATTTTAGGATTTGCTTAATTAGAATTACTTTTTTTGCTGTTCTGAATATCAAAATGACTTTTATGTTCCCACAAAACAAATAACTCACCATAGCTTAAAAATCAAGATGTGAATTAATTTGTACATGAAAGATAATCCCTTGATTGAGAAAGGCTAATTGGGGTTAGCGTCTGTTAGTACAGACTCAGGAAATAGCTTTGATAGATTTTAGCATATGGATAAATCCCTTCTCCAAACTTCCCATGATGAAGAATATCCTTCAGTTGGTATCTTTTAAAGAATTTAATGCATAAATAAAAAATCTTATCAGGCATAAAATGTTTGTCCATTTCCTCTTGATATGGATAATGAATTCCCTATCCTATTAACAGAGGCTGTGTATACCAAAGAGCTGGGCTTCCAACTTTTTGTTTTCTTTCCTTTTGTCTATTGATTTAATTTTGGTTTTTAAGACTAACAAAAACCAAGTTTAAATTGCTTCCTCACTGCAAACATCATCTATCACCTCACCTATTCTTATAGCACTGCTCATGAATAAAACTCATTAAATAATAGGCTTTAATATTGAGTCACTTCACGGAAATTATTTTTAAGATCTATTTACTTTCACCCTTGCAAATAATGTAATTTGTTTTTGCAAGAGCAGATGGCTATTGAAATAATCACCATTTCTTCCGAAAAACAAATGACCTAATTAGCTTTACATTAAATGTTTAGCTTATGAAAGACCTTTACGTTGGACACACCTGTGACTTGGAAATGCAACTATAAGGCTCTCCATGCATTTTACTATTTTATTGTATTTTTTGGTTCATATTCAGCAATGTTCAATACTTTACAGGTTATATTAGAGAGGAATAAAATATTGTCCATATAATCTGGTTTGGGGGGAGCACACATGTTACATTAGGCCACACTAATCAAGTGCCACCTTTTGAGATAACCATTGTTTTCCAGTTTTATTGAGAAATAATTGACATACATCACTGTGTTAAGTTTAAGACATATAGCATGATGGTTTGACTTAACGTGTATTGTGAAATGATTACCGTAATAGGTTCAGCTAACATCCATCTTCTCATATAGATACAATACAAAGAAATGAAAGAAGAAAAGAATAAAGGGAAAAAAAATTTTCGCCTTGTGATGTGCACTTTTAGGAGTTACTCTCTTAAAAGCTCTCCTGTATATCATAAACAGTGTGAGCTATAGTCATCATGTTGTACATTGCATACCTAATACTTATTTATCTTATAACTGGATTAACCATCTTCCTCCAATTTCTCCTCCTCCCAGTCCCCACCTCTGATAACCACAAGTCTGTTCTCTTTTTCTACAAGGGTTTTTGGAGTTTTTTGTTTGTTTTTTTTTAGTTGTCATTGTTGTTATGTTTAACATTCCACATATAAGTGAGAGAGGTGGGATGATGAGAGTCAGAACTAGGCTGGGACAGAAGGATTTTAAAGAAAGGGTTGAATTTTTATTTATTTATTTATTTATTTTTTGCGGTACGCGGGCCTCTCACTGTTGTGGCCTCTCCCGTTGCGGAGCACAGGCTCCGGACGCGCAGGCTTAGCGGCCATGGCTCACGGGCCCAGCCGCTCCGCGGCATGTGGGATCTTCCTGGACCGGGGCACAAACCCGTGTCCCCTGCATTGGCAGGCAGACTCTCAACCACTGCGCCATCAGGGAAGCCCTTGGGATGAATTTTTTAAAAGTAGCCAAACCAAACTGGTGGGAACTAGAGACTGGAGATACTGGTGAGGAGATGACGGTAGAAGTCAAAGGTAACTTTTATATTTAGAGAATGAACAATTATTTTAATACAGCCAGAATGATCAAATAGGTTTGGAGGGTTTGTAAAAGTTCAGTTTGAGGTAACAGAGGGGGACATACCCGAGTGGCCCTATGTAGTAAGGACTAGAAAAAGTGAGACTGTAGCTGTAGAAGCAGATCAGAGCTAGAGCTTTAGTTGGGAGGGTCCTCCATGGGTATGAATTTAAGTAGCATTAGTTTTTTTTTTTTCATTTATCTTTCCCTCTTCCCATTTTGTTGTGCTTTCGTTCAAAGAAACATTTAATTAAAACAAAGGAAAAATACTAAATTTAAGGACTTTTGATTGATGGACTGGCTGACTGGTTAGTTAGTTGGTTGATTGGTTCATTCATTCATTCATTCATTCATGGGACCTTTACGAATCAGGGAATGTATTGGTTTGAAGACAATCAACAAGATATGATTCTGCATTTGAGGAGCTTTTAATTTAGTGGGTTGGGAGTGTTTTGTTTATCTGTTTCTGCCTAAGAAACCACCCAAAACTTAGTTGCTTAAATAATAACCATCATTTATTTGTTAATGATTCTGTAATTTGGGTAGGGCTTAATGGGGAAATTTGTCTCTATTCTATGACACATCTCTTTAGGATGGAACATCCAAACTGACTTTTTCACTCACAAATCTGGTGCCTTAGCTGGGATGGCTGGAGCACAAGGTGATGCTTGAACCAACAAGCAACCTTGAAGGACAAAGGACAAGGGAAGGGAAGAGAAAGAAACATTTTTAAAAAAGAAGAAATAATATATGGAAGACTGAGAAATAGTATATAATATGAGGCATTCAGGGAGCTTCTAGTAGATCAATAGCATGAAGAGGCCAGAAGAAGGGGGCCAGAAATAAAAGTATGTGGTTAATTGTAGGAACTGAGGCTACAGAAGTAAGGAGGGATAGATTACAGAGGATCATGTTTGTTGAATGAGAAAGAGTCCAAAGCAGAGAATGTTGATGGTGCCAATTGTTAAGGGTCTATTAAGGAGGAGGAATTTATAGGAAATCAGAAGGAGCAAGTAAAGGAAGGAAACAAAACCAAGAGAGAGGGTTATCACAGAAATCAAAGGAGGGAGTTTTCAAAAGGACAGCATGACCAAAAAGATCAAGTGGTCTCAGGAGGTCGAAGAAGATGAGGAATGAGAAGTGTCTGTTAGATTTAGCAATGAGAACTGGTAGTTGGTGACCTCAGACCACTTTTAGTAGAAGCAGAAGCCAAATTACAATAGATTGAGCACTTAATAGGAAGTAAGGAAATGAGAAGGAGGAGAAAAGAACAGTAGTAGAGGGAGTTGGGGATGGAGAGAATTGGAAGCTCAGAGAAATTAAGCAGTTTCTTCCAGGTCACACAGCTAGGAAGGGAAGGAGAAGCGATTTGAACCTAGATCTCACTTTCTAGAGCTCATACTCTTAACTATTGTGCTCTTAACCACTATGTAAGATGATGCTGATGACAACGATTATAGTGATAATGATGGTAGGGGGAGGATTCTTCCTCTGAATTTTGACTACTGAAATGGACATTGTATATATGCAGCTTATAATTATTGGTGTCTTAATTTTCTTACATTTGAAATAGTAGCTTTATAGTGGTAAAGATTCATGATCTACATCACAACTGAGCTAAAAATAAAAGAATAGGTAAAAATAGCTTTAAAAAGATGTGAAGGGTAAACGGTGACAAAGCGATAAAGAGGCATGGACATATATACACTACCAAAAGTAAGGTAGTTAGCTAGTGGGAAGCAGCCGCATAGCACAGGGAGATCAGCTCGGTGCTTTGTGACCTCCTGGAGGGGTGGGATAGGGAGGGTGGGAGGGAGGGAGACGCAAGCGGGAAGAGATATGGGAATATATGTATATACATAACTGATTCATTTTGTTGTGAAGCTGAAACTAACATACAATTGTAAAGCAATTATACTCCAATAAAGATGTTAAAAAAAAAGATGTGAAGTATTTGCATGTATAAAATTCTAAATCTGTGTTTTAAATCGGTTTTCAGGTTCTAAATAAAAGTTACTTATAAATTGCACCTAGGATGTGTAAGCTTTTCTACCTAGATGTGCTATGCCACCTTTCTGCTTGTGATGGTGGATGTTAAAATTGCCTACTTGTTAAATCAGCCATCTGTTTATAGTCTGGAAGTAACAAAGATGAAGAACAGGTGGGCTACTGTTGGGAAGAAATATATTATTATAGTTTTTTATTTCAGAAAAGGGTGAATGTCTTACTTAAATACACTATTGTATTAAACTACAGCTTGTGGAAAATGCTTAGAAGCAGTTTTTATGATATTTTGATAAACATTGCAATGATATGTAGATGGGAAAAATGGCTCAAGGGAAAGGAAATTAATGAAGTCTGGGAAGGAGCCAGCTGTGTGATAACATGTATGGAGGATCAGTTTTTAGAAAAGCATTTTTTATTTTTCCTCTCAGTGTCTTCAGTTGTCAAATATTAAAATTAGAAATATGTCCAAGACAAAATTGGCCCATGGGAAAAACAGCAGTCAAGGTTATCAAAACATTAGAAAACACTGCATTACCCCACCCACCCCATCACACATGTGAGAAACTGCAAAAAGATGAAAATGCATATGCTGCCAGCTGGGCCATCTGTTCTAGCTAGTGTTGGCCTGGTCAGTGTTGGGAATGGAGACACCTGTCAGAGAAATTCACGTGTTGCATGAAGTATAGTCGTTGGTGTTTTGGCAAGTCATTCTCTTCCCTTTGAATCAAAATGAAACAAATGTTTTAACATCAGAGGTCTGCATACGGTGCACCATCCTTCCAAAGGAATAGGGAGGGATGGTTTGGTTCCCTCACTGTCGTGGCCAATCCCATAGCACTTAATGCAAATATCAGAACATGAAAAACCAAGAGATGTTCTCCCTTCCCCCTCCTTGCTAACTCCAGTTATCTCTGCTTGACCTGACCTGTAAAAGAGAAGAGGAAGGAATGGTAGCAAGCTTACTGAAGGTAGCTAAGTGCTTTGCATGTATGAGCGCAACTACTCATATGCTATTTAAAATGCTTTGGAAAAGATATAATCTGTGTGAAAATTAAAGCTAGGAGTGTTTGAGTGACTTGCCCAAAGTCAGACAGACAATGAGCTGAGCATAGACTCAGGGTGTCTCTAACTGCAGAGCTCAGTCTCTTAACCATAAAGTTATACTCCTTTGCATGTCTGAAGAGGATATGGTTGATGATATTTTGCAAATGGCTTGAAATTCAAGATAGCTTAGACATGTCTATTTTCTTTTGCCTTGCTGAGCATTGGGGTCTCAGCTTGAGGCTCATTTTGTTAGTAAAAGCCTGAGTTATGGCTTGACTTCAAGTCCAGTGTTTGAAAATTGACCAATAATAGAGTCAAACCCTGACCATCTGCCCACTTGTAGGGAAAGAGGTAAATAATAGAAAATGAATCTGGGTTTAATCTGTAATCAGAAGCATATATCTGGTGGAGACAAACATTTGGAAAGATTTTTTTTTAATTAAAGTATGATTGATGTATAATATTATATAAGTTATAGGTGTACAATATAGTGATTAACAATTTTTAAAGGTTCTACTTCATTTATAGTTATTAGAAAGTATTGGTTATATATATTTTTTATTTTTTTTATTTTTTATTATTTTTGGCTGCGTTGGGTCCTCGTTGCTGTGCATGGGCTTTCTCTAGTTGTGGTGAGCAGGGCCTACTCTTTGTTGCGGTGCGTAGGCTTCTCACTGTCTTCTCTTGTTGCAGAGCACAGGCTCTAGGTGCACGGGCTCAGTAGTTGCGATACGCAGGCCCTAGAGTGTGTGGGTTTCAGTAGTTGTGGTGCGTGGGCTCAGTAGTTGTGGCTCGCAGGCTCTAGAGCACAGGCTCAGTAGTGTGTGGCACATGGACTTAGTTGCTCCACGGCATGTGGTATTTTCCCAGACCAGGGCTCGAACCTGTGTCCCCTGCATTGGCAGGCGGATTCTTAACCACTGCGCCACCAGGGAAGCCCCTGGCTATATTTTTGAAAGGGCTTTAGAATCTACCTTACTTGAAGACAGGAAAATAAGTTCAGTATTATTTCTTTATTGAATTCTAGTATTTGAATATCCCACTCCCATCCTGGGCACAAATGATTCTGCAGTTTTGATGATCTGTTAGAGCTAAAATTTTTTTTTTTTTTTTTTTGCGGTACGCGGGCCTCTCACTGTTGTGGCCTCTCCCGTTGCGGAGCACAGGCTCCGAACGTGCAGGCTCAGCGGCCATGGCTCATGGGCCCAGCCTCTCCGCGGCATGTGGGATCTTCCCGGACCGGGGCACGAACCCATGTCCCCTGCATTGGCAGGTGGACTCACAACCACTGCGCCACCAGGGAAGCCCTATAGCTAAAATTTTTGAAGCAGGAAATTTTGTCATGCGTTCCCATCAGTGTGTCAGACACTGCAGTTGGAGGAGCTCCATTCACCCACCTCTAGGCTGCCCTCAGGTGGGAGTCTCTAGTGACCTCTACCTACTCTTGTCTTCAAAGTAGGCAGAGGCATCTCTGTCACGTTACTGCATGAGTCATTTCTCATGAATGGAGCAGCTTCAAGGTGTATGTACTTGAAAGTTGAGAGAAGAGGGGGGCAAACACCAACAATTGATAAACATTCAACAATTTGATAAATGTTTACCAAAGTAGACAGCAGAGAAACAGTGTTGAATAAGTCGCAATCCTAATCTGAGGGTAAACTGGCTGTGCAGAGTTGCAAAGGTCAGAGAGCATGTAAATGTTAAGGGAGCATGTAAAAGGGGCAAAGCTTCTTCTTAGCTAGACAGGAAGGCTGCTTAACTGTGTGTGTGAAATTGAGGGATCAGGAAGGAGGGGGATATTCTAGGCTGTGGCATAGGCTGATTCTGGAGGTAGGAGAGAACATTATGGGCCATATCGGGGAGTCTGGATTTGAGGATGTTTTATCAAGGAAGTCACATGACCAATTTGCGTTTTAGAAAGATCACTCTGGACACAGGATATGGAGGTTATTTTGAGAAGGACAGGAATGGAGGAGAGACATTCTTGGCAGTAACCCATGGGAGAAGTAATGGGGGCTAAGCCACAGTGATGACTGAGGGAACAGAGAGAAGAGCATCTATAGGAGATTTTAGAGAAATAGAATCCACAGGTTAGGAAGATGGAGCTGAGGGTAAGTGATGCGTCAAAGCTAACGCTCAGGTTTCTGACCTGGGTAGGAGGTGATGGTCTTTATTCAAACAATCAAGGACAATGAGTTGAGTCAAACAGTGTTGGGATATTCAAATGAAAGTGTCCAACATGCAATAATAGTGAACTCAGGGAAGGTTTTTGGCTCAAGATATAAATTGGGAATGAGCTATTTTCCATAGGTGGCAATTGAAACCATAGGAGTGATTGAGATCACCCTGGGAGGGGGAAGGGAAAAGAGAAGAGTGGATTAAATTCTGAGAAATACTGATACTTATGGGAGGGGCAGAGAGAAATTTGCAAAAGACCCAGGGAAGAGACAGGTGAGAGGTAGGAGAGACAGAGTGGTTGGGTATCCCACAAGCCAAAGGAAGAGAGCATTTCCAGAAGCGGAGAGGAAGTCAGCAGGTCAAACCTGTGGAGAAGTCAAATGAAATAAAGCCTGAGAAAGGGTTTAGTGGTACAGAGATGTCAATGACCTTGAGTTAGACTTTCTGTGTCTAGAAACTTCCCAGGTGCTAAAGCAGTAAGTAAAGGTAGCTAATTTTGTGATTTCTATTTTATTTTATTTTTTTAAATTTTATTTATTTTTTTGGCTACATTGGGTCTTTGTTGCTGCATGCGGGCTTTCTCTAGTTGCGGAGAGCAGGGGCTACTCTTTGTTGCGGTGTGCAGGCTTCTCATTGTGGTGGCTTCTCTTGTTGCGGAACATGGGCTCTAGAGTGCAGGCTCAGTAGTTGTGGCACGTGGGCTTAGTTGCTCCACGGCATGTGGGATCTTCCTGGACCAGGGATCGAACCCGTGTCCCCTGCATTGGCAGGTGGATTCTTAACCACTGCGCCACCAGAGAAACCTTGTAATTTCTGTTTTGAAGCCTGAATCTTTTTTTTTTTTTAACCAAGGAGTCTTTTTAAATAGCCACAATTTTAGCATATGATTTGATTTTCTTTTCATATTTTGAATCAGAATTTTTTTTCAGATAACATTAAGTATCACATGGTATGCTTCTGAAGAGTGCACTTTGTTAAACTTTTTAGATAGAGATTAGTTCACACAGTGAAAGTAAAATCAACCAGGCATCAGGTTTTATCCTTTTAATGCTCAGCATAATTATAATATAAAGTATTACTAATGTCAAGAAAAGGTACAAAAGCAATAAGAACTTAATAATAGTAATAACTTAAATACCATTTTGTACTTCTGTATACATTTAAGCATGAATAAAAGCTTATAATCAAATATTTTTGGAAGGACAGGAGGTAACTGGGAGTAGGGAAAATAGTCATTTAAAATCTTTGTGTTCAGAGCTTTCAGCGGTATAGTAAATCCCAAAGTTAATACTCCACATCTTTATCCTGTGTGGGCTTGCCCTTACATACAACCTTTCATAGGTATATGTATATAGGAGGTGAAGCAAACATATATTTAGAGGAATAAGAAAAGATATATCCTGACATTTCATGTTAGTTGAATCCCTAATGAAATGCCTTTTTTTCCCCAGTCTTCGTATACAAGTTAACCCTAAAAAAGTATCAGTAATGGCCAATTGTTAAAGAAAGTGAGAGACAGAAACTAGAATCAGTAGTCCCTTAGGAGTACATAATCAAACAAAGGAATAGCTATACTGCAACAAGAACATCATGGTTACTGTGGGAATTCATGTTGTTGTGTTCTCTTTAGAATGCTTCTTCAAGTATGCTTGCTAGAAAGTGGCTTGTATGTGATGGTGCATAGACTCTTGGGAGTTGCCTCTCACATGTACTTAAAATATGAATTATGCCCTAAGTCTCTTGGATCTCTTCAGAATCATCTTACTCCAAGGAAATTTCATTTAGAAGGACCTGAGGTGCTTTCCAACCATCAATTATAAAAGAGAGATTCAGGGTTTTGAGTTTTAACTGGTTGCAATTTTTGACATTTCCAGACTATGCCTGGAAAAAATTTCTAAGTCTTGTGTGTATTTTTTTTTGCTGTAGTCGTTTAAGAAGTTAAGTCACAGGTTTATATCCACTTTGTAGTTTTAACAAGGCATTGTAAGTTTGCTTAGATTGCAATTAATATCTACCACTTTTTTGGCATGGTAGCACATTAAAACTCTTTTAATTATAGAACCAACCTGTGTTTAATATTTGGACAATATTTCAAAATGTGGTCTTCTAAGACAGTTGAAATTTCTGTTAATATGTTCGGGCTTCCCTGGTGGCACAGTGGTTGAGGGTCCGCCTGCCGATGCAGGGGATGCGGGTTCGTGCCCCGATCCGGGAAGATCCCACATGCCGCGGGGCGGCTGGGCCCGTGAGCCATGGCCACTGAGCCTGCGCGTCCGGAGCCTGTACTCTGCAACGGGAGAGGCCACGACGGTGAGAGACCTGCATACTGCAAAAAAAAAAAAAAAAAGTTCATATATTGTTGCAGTGTCAGTAATAAATGGTTGAGTTAGCATTATATCTCATTGTTTTAATTTCTAATACTGGTAGAAATGGATACATTATTTCTAGCATAGACTCTATTACTTAAAGCCTCTTGTTACTGCCCTATCTTGGGATGTAGAAATGTTGAAATATACAAATGAAGAAGCCAGACTATAAAGCTAGGGATCACCCTCCCTTCCAAAGAGGAAGAGATATTATTATAGAGACATAGCGGGCACTGAAATGTTGTTTTGCTCTTCTGTCTTCCTCTTCTAAATTCTAGTCTTTTCTTACTTCATACCACAGTTAAGAAAAAAAGCAGTCAATAGAAATCAATCCTGGGATTGCCAAGCTGTTGGATTCAGCAAAGACTTTAAAGCAGCTATTATAAAAATGTACAAAGAAGTAGTGGAAAATATGTTTAAAGCATTAAATGAAAACATGGTCTTAGTGAATTTAGCATAGAATCTTGACAGAGAAGTATAAATTGTAATAAAAGAGCCAAATGGAAATTCTAGAGCTGAAAAATACCACTGAAATGAAAAATTCATTGGTTCAGCTTAACAGCTTATTAGATAAGCAGAAGAAGGTGTCAGTGAATCTGAAGACAAAAGTAGAAATTAGTCAGTTGGCACATCAAATAGGACAAAGTTTGAAGAAAAACTTCAGGGCCCTGTGGGCCAATGGTCTAAAATATGAATAATAGGATTTCCAGAGGAAGAGAGTGAGAGTTGGGCATAAAAATATTTGAAGATATAATTGCCAAACAGTCCCCAAATTTGATGAAAAACATTAATTTACAGATTCAAAAAGCTCAACAAATTGCAAGTGATGTAGGTACAAAGAAATTAATATGTAAGCACACTGGTCAAACAACTAAAAACCAAGGATGAAAAGAAAACCTTTAAAGCAGCCAGAGAAAAAAGATACCTGACATAAGTAAGAGTGACTGCTTTCTTTTTATCAGAAATAATGGAAGTCAGGAGACTTGAATCTCATCATTAAAGTGAGGAAAGGAAAAAAGAAACCTGTCAGCCCAGAATTCTATATACAATATAGATATCCTCAAAATAAATTTTAAAAAGATATTCTCAGATAAGTGTCAGCTAAACTAATTCATTGTCATCAGATCTGCACTGCAGGAGATTCTAAAAGACACGGTTCCAGTTAAGAGGAAATAATAGTAGGTGGAAACCTGGATCTGTATGAAATAAAGAAGGTGTAAAGAACAAAACTGAAAATGATGTAAAAGTGGGTGAATATAAAATACAGTAGATTTTTTCTCCTTGTAATATCCTAAAATAAAAGAAAGAAGAAAAACTAATTACATTAAGATGTGAGGTTTCAAATGCTTATTTATTATACCACTTCACACCTGCCCCTTTACACATCCTTTTTCACATTTTTTGGCTTCTTCACATCTTTAAACTTCACATTCCATACCTCACAAAATTTGTAAGGTTATTACTTTCCCCTGAACAAAAGGGACAAGTGAAAAAGTGATAGACTTAAACCTAACTGTATCAATAATTACATTAAATATAGATAGACTAAACACTCTAATTAAAAGGCAGAGATTGTTAGACTGGATATAAAAATTAAGATCCACATATATCCTGTTGCAAGAGGTGCCGTTTAAATAGAAAAATATGAGCAGATTGAAAGTAAAGGATGGAAAAAATATACTATGCAAACAGCACACATAAAACACTAGTGTGGGGCTTCCCTGGTGACGCAGTGGTTGAGAGTCCGCCTGCCGATGCAGGGGACATGGGTTCGTGCCCCGGTCTGGGAAGATCCCACATGCCGTGGAGCGGCTGGGCCCATGAGCCATGGCTGCTGAGCCTGCGCGTCTGGAGCCTGTGCTCCGCAACGGGAGAGGCCACAACAGTGAGAGGCCCGCATACTGCAAAAAAAACCCACTAGTGTGGTTATGTTAATATGAGACAAAATATCAAGACAAAGATTATTACAAAACATAAATAGGAGCATTTAATGAGGATAAAAGGTGCAATTCAGTAAGAAGTTGTAATGATCTTAAATATGTATATATACACCATTTAACAGAGTCTCAAAATTCATAAAACTGCAAAACCTAAGGGAGAAATAGTCAAATCCAAAATCATAGTGGGAGATTTTAAGTCTGAGTTCCATAACATACCAGGCAAAAAGGGAAACGTAATTGTTAACTAGTTCTGTCTGGATACTGGAGGGTGATCTGGATGAACATACTTTCTCTGGTACTGACTTCTGGGAGGGATTTTATGATATAGATACTTAACTAAGGACACTTTCTTATGGATTAAGGTTCTGAAATGATACAGAAATAATCTTCAAATGCATTTCCTTGTTTAACATTTTCTATAAAATAAAATTTAATAAAATACCTTTAATCAATTGCTTTGTGGAGGTAGGTTTAGAAAACATTATTTTGCTTTTTAAGTTTATTTTAACCCAGAAATAGGATTTAGGATGCCTAAAGATATTAACATGGCCCTTATAAGCTTTCTTTAAATTCACATGGTTTAGCTTGGTCAGCCAGAGGCTGAATTTTCAAATTGGTTCCTGATATCCTATTTTCTGATTAAAAAGAGATCTGCGTGTTTTAGGTACAGGGATGCAGGTGGCATTTCATTATGAAAATTCAGGCACTCTCTTTGTATCCGTATCCATATGGAACACCATCCCACTTGTGTATGGAGGTGACCTTAGGGGTGCCTTTGGGTAGGGCCAAATTTTTTTCTTAAAATAGTGCTTTGAATTTTGTCAAGCACTTGGACAGAGCGGAAGAGCACTTGGCGCCAGGAGGAAAAAAGGCATTGAAGAGAGAGGTGGGAGGACGCAGTGGATGAATTTGGCTGACTTCACAGCGTTGCCTGGAGTCTGCTCTGGTTTGGATTATGAATTAGGCAGTTTGCAATTGGTACACATTGTTTTATCACACAAAGAAAATTGGTAGATTTTTTTCCCCTTGCTATTCTGTAAAATGAAATCAATAGTATATCTACTTGCATAGTTACTAAACATTATAGCCTCCCGCAGTCAAGAGGAAATTAAATTTCAAGATGACATAGAGGAAAATATGCCAAATCAGGAACAGCGCCAAAGATTCTTCATTAAATAACATTCAAATGTAGGAATTCTGAGCCAAGAATTAATTTAGATATTTCAGTGGAATAAATATTGATTTTCTCCTAGGAAATATTTTTAGATATTCTCTGTTAAATTGTATTTTTTTTGTTTAAGTGTGATAGCTGCATAGAAAGCTCAGCCCCTTTGATATAGCACATTTTAAATGGTTTGTAATATATGTTCCAAAACAAAAAAGTAACATAGAATCTTCTGTGACTTTCTATTTTCATGCCCAAAGTACACATAACAAACTTGTATGTGAGTTTTTTTTGTTGTTTTTTTTTCAGTAAGGCAATATAATGAACTATCTTTCTCTTAAGAGTTGACCTTGTGGGGTACTGTTATCAAACTGGGAAATATGAATGGTCTGGTTTATCGAGTTTCTCTTTTAGATGAAGGTACTTCCTCATGCACACAGTGCAACAATAAGAGTACATAAATAATGTTTATTTTGTGACAAGATCCACACAGAAATGCTTAGTTAAATTGCTTCAAGTAAATATTAACTGTCACCTACCTACCTGCTGCGGAACTTATGTAATATTTAACATGTATTCAGGTACAGTTGTGTGGTTGAAGCAGTCTAATTTCAGTGTTAACTAGTTCTCATTTTTGGTTGGGGTTATTTAATTTTAAAATACAACTATATGTATCACCTTGTTTTGTTTAATAGGTGAAATTTGTTGACGTATTAAGCTAGTAATTAGGGATAGATAATAATTCCTTCTCTAATTAATTAATGAACAAAAACAATCTAGTTCTATGTCCCTCGTGTGTGTATGTCAGGGGATGGGGGAGGCTATGTGTATGTCATAGGGGGCAGAGAAGGTGATCCACTGGATGATGTGAAGAAAATATTAGAACTTATGTTTTTATACTGTTAGTTTTGTCATTGTCCTATCCTTTTACAATTTCTAATTTTGTGTATTTTATAACGTGTAAAATATAATAGTGCAGTAATAAGTGTATATATTTTATAAAATAAAGACCCAGTACTGTGGTACATGTTCCAAAAGTATTTTACTGGTAGGAATGCCTGATTAAATTCAATTACAGCACTTCTCTTTTTGACTTAAAATATGAAAATAAGAGAAAAATAACTACTTTGTAATATCTACTCTGGTTATCTAATTGATTTACTGGGGTCTAAATGATTTCAGGGGTACAATCACAAATATCTAGTTTTTAAAAATATAATAAATTGCACATTTAATAAATTGGGTTACCAAAGCTACATCCATTCCTAAAAGGAAGCAAGCCCACATCTGCTATTAAACATGCCCTGTAGTGGGTCTTTCAAATAAACCTTGATTCGATGGGAGAACGAGGAAGACAAAGCAAATCTGTTTTGATATGTTTTTGCCAACTTTAATCATGGTTTGTTTGTTTTTTTAAGTTGTTGTGCTCTTTCACGTGGGATGAAATAGTACTCACTGCTTGCTTCTAGTAATAGACTGAGAAGTTTATCACATTTCCAGGATCAATTCCAAGACAGCAACTGATATTTTTAAATAACAATAATTCTTGCATTTGTTATGGCTGTTCTGTTTACAAAATATTCTACCTGGCATTTTTTTCCATTTGATCCATATAACATACTATAAGTAAAAGATTGGTAATATTAACCCCTTTTCCAGGTAAAGAAACTAATATGGAGAGGTTGGGCAAATTGACTAATGTTCCATGGCTTTCAAACATCAGATGTGGGTACTAAATCAAGGTGTCTTGACTGCAAGTTCAGGGATTTCCACTCTCTACCTTTGAAAATATACATTTTTCATTAACTTTTTTCAGGATATCATATACCTAAGAGCCTGAACTAACACTAACTAGCCTTGTGACCTTGGGTTAGTCACTTAGAGTGGAGTAGTGTCATATATATGTTTGTTATGAGAATTCTACTATAGTTGAGAGAGACAGAAGGAAGAATAAAAATAAATGGTACAAGTGATTCTACCTATCTTCCCATCCAAACAGCATATACCTCTGAGGGGAGGCAAAATATGAGATGTCAATCTGCTGTTGCTTCAATTTGCCTGAGTTCTTCATGGCTTCAGTAGTGTGAACATCCCCCGGGCTCAGTGTAACTTTATTGTTTAAGGATGCATGTGTTTTGCAAAACATATCACATTCATGTAAGCCAACTACCACATTCAGTGCTCAGCCAACAAAACAGTGATATCTTCCAATGCTGAGCAACTCAGGGGACTTTTAAAGGGAAAATATTGCTTATAAGTGATGTTACCTTATGTGAAATGTAAGATGTGACTCCACTGTACTGTCTTGGAGTGGAATGTCCTCATTGAAGAATGGAGCTTTTACCAGTCTCAAAGGAGATTCAGCTGAAGAGATGTACAGAAAAGCACCTTGAAAAAAATCACTCTATAGATATAGGATATATAAATATTGAATGTTTTATTTAGTCTAATCCCACTGAGCAGTCTGCCACCCTCTGTATTCCACCCTCTAGATGCCCCCACTCTAAGCCCCATTCTGTAGCTTTTTCAAAAAATCTTCAAAACTCTAAGAGTCAGTGTCCCATGAAAAGAGAACACTAATGTGAGGCCATTAAAGAGAACACAAATGTCAGGCCATTAAAAGGATTCCCCCTGTTTCAGGGGTGTGTGATTTTCAGAATAGCAGTCTGGGCCTCTGAGTCCTGGGTTCTAACCCCAGACTTCTCACTCAGGATCTCTGTGTCCTTAGACATATCACTTTACCTGCCCGAGCCCCAGTTTCCTCATCTGTAAAAGGAGAGGATTAAATCAGATGCTTCCAGGGCCACTTCTGGCTCTAACATTCTGATTCTTTCACATGGTACATGGTGTCACAGTTGTCTTTTCAGTAGAGACTATAATGATCACTATTATTCCTTTTGCTTTTATGCTTTGTGTCTTTTCTTCTTAGAGTCATAAGCATCTTAATACCTTCATTCAAAATGACACACCTTGGGACTTCCCTGGTGGTCCAGTGGTTAAGACTCCCACTTCCACTGCAGGGGGCACGGGTTCAATTGGGGAGCTAAGATTCTGCACGCCCTGCAGCGTGCCCCCCCCCCCACCAAATGACACACCTCTTTTTCATAGTTGCCAAACTGTTCATTATAGGTGGCCCACATTGCTGCTTATTCTTTTCAGTCTCTTTTGCTGGGCTTTATTATTTGAATAGCAGATGGCCGAGTTCTTAAATCTTTTCTTCCTTTTACCCTCTCTGTGTTTGGCCTGTTTCAGCTCTTCAGGTCCCTAGCCTGTTGGACATTCTCACTCCCCAGTAAGTGTTGATGTGAACTTGAATAGATGTTCACTCAAATATGTGGCTCTCCCTAAGTAAATCTTTACATTCCTCAACTGGGGGAAAGGGACGTGCCCATTATCTGATTTGCTGCCTGTTTTGGATCAGATAAACATTTTTACCATCTTTTAGACCATCTGCTCCTTGCTTCCTATCTGCTGGAAGAGAGCATCCTGGTTGCCTAAGGCTGCCCAAGGCTTAGATTTCTGTTCCTTCTCCACTTTATGTTTCACTACTGCTGACCTTTCTGCCTTTCAGTCATATCCCCTTCATCCTTGGTCCCTTATCTAGGAATCATCACATGTTTCACTTTAGATGAAGAGTTCATAAAGCAAAACTTTAATTCTTTATTTCACTAGGAATATAGTGAGGACCTGTCATGTTCCATGCTCCAAACATGGGAACCATAAGTTAGGGCACCTGAAAGGTGGAAACATAAAAGAGGAATGGGAAAAAAAAAGAGAAAGAGGCATGGGAGTGAAAAAGACAGAGAGACTGGCCAGCCTGGGGGAGGAAAGAGAGATTGAGAGATGAGGTAGGTAGATAGAAAGATAGATGAAAGATAGATGGATGGATGATAGATAAAGGCATAAATGGAGACCAGTACCACAGTAGGATGACTGATACAATAACTAAAATTAATTTCCAGTTATCATTGCCTTTCATCTTCCTGAAGTCTATGTATCAGCCATAATCGAGTAGAAATACTCAGTGCTGCAATATTTCATATTTACTGACAGCCAAGCATTTTCACATTCATACACCAAAAGATCACCATTCTGGAGGGGACCTTCAAGATGACGGAGGAGTAAGACGTGGAGATCACCTTCCTCCCCAGATACGTCAAAAATACATCTACATGTGGAACAACTCCTACAGAACACCTACTGAACGCTGCAGAAGACCTCAGACCTCCCAAAAGGCCAGAAACTCCCCACGTACCTGGGTAGGGCAAAAGAAAAAAGAATAAACAGAGACAAAAGGATAGGGATGGGACCTGCACCTCTGGGAGGGAGCTGTGAAGGAGGAAAAGTTTCCACACACTAGGAAGCCCCTTCACTGGCGGAGATGGGGGATGGGCGGGGGGGCGAGCTTCGGAGCCACGGAGGAGAGCACAGCCACAGGGGTGCAGAGGGCAAAGCGGGGAGATTCCCACACAGAGGATTGGTGCTGACCAGCACTCACCAGCCAGAGAGGCTTGTCTGCTCATCTGCTCACCTGCTGGGGCAGATGGGGGCTGGGAGCTGAGGCTCAGGCTTCCGAGGTCAGATCCCAGGGAGATGACTGGGGTTGGCTGCGTGAACACAGCCTGCGTGAACTAGCCTGTGGGGCTAGTGCACCACGGCTAGCCAGGAGGGAGTCCGGGAAAAATTCTGGACCTGCCTGAGAGGCAAGAGACCATTGTTTCAGGGTGTGTGAGAGGGGATTCCTTCCTTGTCTGCCCACAGAAGGCAGAGCACTGCCTAAACAAGCTCAAGAGACGGGTGTGAGCCGTGGCTATCGGCTCAGACCCCAGAGACGGGCGTGAAATGCTAATGGTGCTGCTGCAGCCACCAAGAATCCTGTGTGCGAGCACAGGTCACTCTCCACACACCCCCGGGAGCCTGTGCAGCCCGCCGCTGCCAGGGCCTCGTGATCCAGGGACAAGTTCTCCGGGAGAACACACGGTGCGCCTTAGGCTATTGCAATGTCATACTGGCCTCTGCTGCCACAGGCTTGCCCCAGATTCCAACTATAACTACCATACCCCTTCCTCCCTGCTGTACGAGTGAGCCAGAGTCCCCTGATCAGCTGCTGCGTTAACCCAATCCTGTCTGGGAGGGAACAGATGCCTGAAGGCAACTAACATGCAGAGGCGGGGCCAAATCCAAAGCTGAACCCCAGGAGCTGTGCGAACAAAGAAGAGAAAGGGAAATCTCTCCCAGCAGCCTCAGGAGCAGCAGATTAAATCTCCCCAATCAACTTGATGTACTCTGCATCTGTGGAATACCTGAATAGACAACGAATCATCCCAAAATTGAGGTGGTGGAAGTTGGGAGCAACTGTAGACTTGGGGTTTGCTATCTGCGACTGATTTGTTTATGATTTTTATGTTTATCTTAGTCTACATTTTAGCACTTGTTATCATTGGTGGATTTGTTTATTGCTTTGGTTGCTCTCTTTTTTCTTTCCTTTTCTTATTATTAAAAAATATTTTTTTATTTTAATAATTTTTTAAAATTTACTCATTTATTTATTTATTTATTTTCTTTCATATTATCTCCCTTTTTTTCTGAGCCGTGTGGCTGACAGGGTCTTGGTGCTCTGGCCTGGTGTCAGGCCTGAGTCTCTGAGGTGGGAGGGCCGAGTTCAGGACATGGGACCACCAAAGACCTCCCAGCCCCACATAATATCAATTGGCAAGAGCTCTTCCAGAGATCTCCATCTCAATGCTAAGACCCAGCTCCACTCAACAGCCAGCAAGTTACAGTGCTGGAGGTCCCATGCCGAGCAACTGGCAAGTCAGGAACACAACCCCACCCATTAGCAGGCTTATGATTTTAGGCTGCCTAAACTCATAAGAAGTTCACAGACACCCCAAAACATACCACCAGACATGGCCCTGCCTACCAGAAAGACAAGATCCAGCCCCACCCACCAGAACAAAGGCACCAGTCCCCTCCACCAGGAAGCCTACACAAGCCACTGGACCAGCCTCACCCACTGGAGGCAGACACCAAAAACAACGGGAACTATGAACCTGCAGCCTGTGAAAAGGAGACCCCAAATACAGTAAGTTAAGTAAAATGAGAAGACACAGAAATATGCAGGAGATGAAGGAGCAAGGTAAAAACCTGCCAGACCAAACAAATGAAGAGGAAATAGGCAGTCTACCTGAAAGAGAATTCAGCGTAATGATAGTAAAGATGATCCAAAATCTTGGAAATAGAATGGAGAAAATACAAGAAATGTTTAACAAGGACCTAGAAGAACTAAAGAGCAAACAAACTATGATGAACAACACAATAAATGAAATTTAAAATTCTCTAGAAGGAATCAATAGCAGAATAACTGAGGCAGAAGAACGGATAAGTGACCTGGAAGATAAAATAGTGGACATAACTGCTGCAGAACGTAATAAAGAAAAAGAATGCAAAGAATTGAGGACAGTCTCAGAGACCTCTGGGACAACATTAAATGCACCAACATTCAAATTATAGGGGTCCCAGAAGAAGAAGAGGAAAACAAAGGGTCTGCGGAAATGTTAGAAGAGGTTATAATTGAAAACTTCCTAACATCGAGAAGGAAGTAGTCAAGTTCAGGAAGCACAGAGAGTCCCATACAGGATAAATCCAAGGAGAAACACGCCAAAGCACATATTAATCAAACTATCAAAAATTAAATACAAAGAAAAAATACTAAAAGCAACAAGGGAAAAGCAAGAAATAACATACAAGGGAATCCCATAAGATTAGCAGCCAGTCTTTCAGCAGAAACTCTGCAAGCCAGAAGGGAGTGGCAGGACATATTTAAAGTGATGAAAGGGAAAAACCTAGAACCAAGATTACTCTACCCAGTAAAGATCTCATTCAGATTTGACGGAGAAATTAAAACCTTTACAGACAAGCAAAAGCTAAGAGAATTCAACACCACCAACCAGGTTTACAGCAAATGCTAAAGGAACTTCTCTAGGCAGGAAACACAAGGAAAAGACCTACAATAACAAACCCAAAACAATTAAGAAAATGGTAATACGAACATACATATCGATAACTACCTTAAATGTAAATGGATTAAGTGCTCCAATCAAAAGACTTAGACTGGCTGAATGGATACAAAAAAGAGCCATACGTATATATGCTGTCTAGAAGAGACCCACTTCAGACCTAGGGATACATATAGACTGAAAGTGAGGGGATGGAAAAAGATATTCCATGCAAATGGAAATCAAAAGAAAACCGGAGTAGCAATTCTCATATCAGCCAAAATAGACTTTAAATGAAGACTATTACAAGAGACAAAGAAGGACACTACATAATGATCAAGGGATCAATCCAAGAATATATAACAGTTGTAAATATTTATGTACCCAACATAGGAGCACCTCAGTACATAAGCAAATGCTAACAGCCATAAAAGGGGAAATCGACAGTAATACAATAAGAGCAGGGACTCTAACACCCCACTTTCACCAATGGACAGATCATTCAAAATGATAATAAATAAGGAAACACAAGCTTTAAATGATACGTTAAATAAGGTGGATTTAATTGATATTTATAGGATGTTCCATCCAAAAACAGCAGAATGCACTTTCTTCCCAAGTGCTCATGGAACATTCTCCAGGATAGATCATACCTTGGGTCACAAGTCAAGCCTTGGTAAATTTCAGAAAATTGAAGTTGTATCAAGTATCTTTTCCGACCACAATGCTATGAGACTAGATATCAATTACAGGGAAAAAAACTGTAAATAATACAAACACAGGGTGGCTAAACAGTACACTACTGAATAACCAAGAGATCACTGAAGAAATCAAAGAGGAAATAAAAAAATACCTAGAAACAAATGACAATGAAAACCCGAAGACCCAAAATCTATGGGAGGCAGCAAAAGCAGTTCTAAGAGGGAAGTTTATAGCAATACAATCCTATCTCAAGAAACAAGAAATATCTCAACTAAACAACCTAATCTTACACCTAAAGCAATTAGAGTAAGAAGAACAAAAAAACCCAAAGTTAGCAGAAGGAAAGAAACCATAAAGATCAGATCAGAAATAAATGAAAAAGGAGTGAAGGAAACAATAGCAAACATCAATAAAACTAAAAGCTGGTTCTTTGAGAAGTTAAACAAAATTGATAAACCATTAGCCACACTCATCAAGAAAAAAAGGGAGAAGACTCAAATCAACAGAATTAGAAATGTAAAAGGAGAAGTAACAACTGCCACTGCAGAAATACAAATGATCATGAGAGATTACTACAAGCAACTCTATGCCAATGAAATGGACAATCTGGAAGACATGGACAAATTCTTAGAAAAGCACAACCTTCTGGGACTGAACCAGGAAGAAATAGAAATTATAAACAGACCAATCACAAGTACTGAAATGAAACTGTGATTAAAATCTTCCAACAAACAAAAGCCCAGGACTAGATGGCTTCACAGGCCAATTCTAACAAACATTTAGAGAAGAACTAACACCCATCCTTCTCAAACTCTTCCAAAATATAGCAGAGGGAGGAACACTCCCAAACTCATTCTATGAGGCCACCATCACCTTGATACCAAAACCAGACAAACATGTCACAAAAAAATAAAACTAGAGGCCAATATAACTGATGAACATAGATGCAAAAATCCTCAGCAAAATACTAGCAAATAGAATCCAACAGCACATACATACACCATGGATCATACACCATGATTAAGTGGGGTTTATCCCAGGAATGCAAGGATTCTTCAATATATGCAAATCAATCAATGTGATAAACCATATTAATAAACTGAAGGATATAAACCATATGGTCATCTCAATAGATGCAGAAAAAGCTTTCAACAAAATTCAGTACCCATTTATGATAAAAACTCTCCAGAAAGTAGGCATAGAGGGGACTTACCTCAACATAATACAGGCCATATATGACAAACCCACAACCATCATCATTCTCAGTGGTGAAAAACTGAAACCATTTCCTGTAAGATCAGGAACAAGACAAGGTTGCTCACTCTCACCCATATTATTCAACATAGTTTTGGAAGTTTTAGCCACATCAATCAGAGAAGAAAAATAAATAAAAGGAATCTAAATTGGAAAAGAAGATGTAAAACTGTCACCGTTTGCAGATGACATGATACTATACATAGAGGATCCTAAAGATGCTACCAGAAAACTACTAGAGCTAATCAATGAATTTGGTAAAGTAGCAGGATACAGAATTAATGCACAGATATCACTTGCATTTCTATGCACTATTGATAAAAAATCTGAAAGTTAAGGAAAACCCCCATTTACCATTGCAACAAAAAGAATAAAATACCTAGGAATAAACCTACCAAAGGAGAAAAAAGACCTGTATGCAGAAAACTATAAGACACTGATGAAAGAAATCAAAGACGATACAAACAGATGGAGAGATGCACCATGTTCTTGGATTGGAAGAGTCAACATTGTGAAAATTACTATACCCAAAGCAATCTACAGATTCAGTGCAATCCCTATCAAACTACCAATGACATTTTTCACAGAAAGAACAAAAAATTTCACAGTTTATGGGAACACAAAAGACCCCAAATAGCCAAAGCAATCTTGAGGAAGAAAAAGGGAACTGGAGGAATCAGGCTCCCTGACTTCAGACTATACTACAGAGCTACAGTAATCAAGACAGTATGGTACTGGCACAAAAATAGAAATATAGATCATTGGACAGGATAGAAAGCCCAGAGATAAACCCACACACATATGGTCACCTTATCTTTGATAAAGGAGGCAAGAATATACAATAGAGAAAAGACAGCCTCTTCAATAAGTGGTGCTGGGAAAACTGGACAACTAAATGTAAAAGAATGAAATTAGAACAATCCCTAACACTGTATACAAAATAGACTCAAAATGGATGAAAGACCTAAATGTAAGGCCAGACACTATCAAACTCTTAGAGAAAAACATAGAACACTCTATGACATAAATCACAGCAATATCCTTTTTGACCCACCTCCGAGAGAAATGGAAATAAAAACAAAAATAAATAAATGGGACCGAATTAAACTTAAAAGCTTTTGCACAGCAAAGGGAACCATATACAAGACGAAAAGACAACCCTCAGAATGGAAGAAAATATTTGCAAATGAAGCAACTGGCAAAGGATTAATCTCCAAAATTTACAAGTACCTCATGCAGTTCAATATCAGAAAAACAAAAAACCGAATCCAAAAATGGGCAGAAGACCTAAATAGACATTTCTCCAAAGAAGATATACAGATTGCCAACGAACACATGAAAGGATGCTCAACATCACTAATCATTAGAGTAATGCAAATCAAAACTACAATGAGGTATCATGTCACACCAGTCAGAATGGCCATGATCAAAAAATCTACAAACAGTAAATGCTGGAGAGGGTGTGGAAAAAGGGAACCCTCTTGCACTGTTGGTGGGAATGTAAATTGATACAGTCACTATGGATAACAGTATGGAAGTTCCTTGAAAATCTAAAAATAGAACTACCATATGACTCAGCAATCCCACTACTGATGAAAGTATATACTGGTTATATATCCTGAGAAAACCATAATTCAAAAAGAGTCATGTACCACAATGTTCATTGCAGCACTATTTACAATAGCCAGGATATGGAAGCAACCTAGGTGACCATCGATAGATGAATGGATAAAGAATATGTGGCACATATATACAATGGAATATTACTCAGCCATAAAAAGAAATGAAACTGAGTTCTTTGTAGTGAGGTGGATGGACCTAAAGTCTGTCATACAGAGTGAAGTACGTCAGAAAGAGGAAAACAAATGCACTGATGCATATATGTGGAATCTAAAAAAAAAAATTGTACTGATGAACCTAGTTGCAGGGCAGGAATAAAGAGGTAGCCATAGAAGATGGACTTGAGGACATGGGGTGGGAGGGCGAAGCTTGGGCGAAGTGGAAGAGTAGCATGACGTATATACACTACCAAACGAAATATAGCTAGTGGGAAGATCCTGCATTGCACAGGGAGATCGTTTGGTGCTTTGTGACCACTTAGAGGTGTGGGATAAGGAGGGTGGGAGAGAGACGCAAGAGGGAGGGGTTATGGGAATATATGTATACATGTAGCTGATTCACTTTGTTGTACAGCAAAAACTAACACAACATCGTAAAGCAATTATACTCCAGTAAAGATGTTAAAAAAAACCCCAAAAAGATCACCTTTTTGTACTACCCGAAAAATCTTAGGTTTTCCTTCTTTAGTGAGAAAATTTGTACTTGTTATATTCCATTTTGCTTCTTGGACTTCCTGTGTCTTGGTCTTATCCAAGAGAGTTTAGAGTTATAATCAGAGGGAGCTAAACCTGAGGGGTAACCACTGAGTTAATTTATGAGTCCCCTACTGGCAAAATCTGACTTTATTTTTGCATATGTGATATTGTGATTTATAATAAGAAATACATATTTGTTCTTGACTTAGTTGCTGGCACAGAGCTCCTAAAACCCTTGGAATTTCCTGCGATAAGAGCCATTTAAATGTCTTTTGTTATGTTAATGAGGTGATTTTTAGAAAGGCCTACGGTAACCTAAGGATGGGGCTTGTTTGTCAGCAGAGGTGACCATGTGATTAGAAGGTTGGCACTTTCAGTAAACCTTCCCACCCCTCTAAACCTCCCAAGAGGGGAGAGGAGCTGGAGGTTGAATCATCACAAATGGCAAATGATTTAATCAGTCGTGACTGTGTAATGAATTCTTCATAAAAAACCCAAAAGGACAGGGCTCAGAGAGCTTCCAGGTGGAAATTTGTCACATCTGGAGAGGGCCTGGGAGCTCTGTGCCCCTTTCTCATACCTTACCCAATGCGTCTCTTTCATCTGGTTGTTGCTGAGTTATATCCTTTCACAATAAACTGGTGATTTAGTAAGTAACATGTTTCTCTGAGTTTTGTGAACCGCCCTAGCAAATAAATCAAACCTTAGGAGGGGGTCTTGGTAACCTCTGATTTGTAGCCAGTTACTGAGAAGTACAGGTAACAACCTGGACTTGAGACCAGTGTCTGAAGTCCAAGGAGGGGTTCTTGGAACCTCCAATCTGTAGCTGATTGTTCCAGAAGCATAGGTGATAAGCATAGGCGATTGGCATGTGAAGTCAGGGCAGAGTGAGGGCATTCTTTATAGGACTGACCCTTAACCTGTGGGATCTGATGCTATCTCCAGGTAGATAGTGTCAAAATTGAGTTGAATTGTGGGACACCCAGCTGGTGTCCAGAGAATTGCTGGGATGTGTGAGAAAATTACAGAGTTTTTCTCTGTAATTGTGCCACCAAGTAAATATACAGTTAATTAATATGCTTAATTTTACTTTCGATTATTAGAGATTGTTTTTTATTTAATTTTGTTTCAGAATTACACAAATAATTCACATGATTAAAAGTATCTGTAGAATCCACAAAACAAGATTTATTCTAAGAAGTCTAGTTTCTCTCTTGTGTTTCATTCCTCCCCCTCTATGTAATCATTTAAAAAATTATTGGGTTTTTTGTTTGTTTTATAATATAAACAAATGTCTCTCTATTTGTGTATATCTGTATCAACGTCTATATCTGTATATCTTCTTCCCCCTCATAGATAAATAATGATAACAATAATCTAAACATAAATATACATACATAATTTCTATATCTATGTTGTTTTAAAAAAATTAATATCTGTAGGACACCGATCAATAGTAATGTATAGACACATTTGTCGTTCCTTTTTTATAGCTGTATAGTACTTCATTGTGTGTACCATACTTATTCATCATCCCCTATTAATAGTCATTTGGGTTGTTCTAGGTTTTTTTTTCCTGTAAAGAAATAGTAGTGTAAAGCAGTGTTTATCAACTTTTGACATTAAAAAAGATTACTGAATCCTACCTCTTCAACTTCTGATTCAGTGGGTGACTTATTATGTTAAATTGATTTGTTACTTCAAGTGTCAGTATTGTGTGTGTGTTGTAGAAAATTTTACTCAGTATAAAACTAGACATGATAGCTCAAGGAACCCCCATGCATCTGTCACCCAGTTTCAACGATCATCAAACTCAGAACATCACTCATTTTCCCTTTTCCCACTGGATTGTTTTGAGGCAAATCTCAGGCTTGAATTTTGTGACTTTGATCCAATTACTTAACCATGTTAAGTGTCAGTTGCCTCCTCTGTAACATGGGAATAATTATACCTATTGTCAGTGGTGTGCTGGTAAACGTTTAAGAACCCACTCTCCGGGGGAAAAGAAATCTTGATTTGTATCATGTGGCAGTTTCTCTGATGTAAAGCCTCACACCATGGCCAGTTTCAAGCTACCAGTGTGATGTCACTGAATTGGGAAGAGTTGGGAAGAGACATTCAGCTTCAATCAGCAGCGTTCTGTAGCCTGTATAAGCCAGCTCCATCACACCACGCTGCCACTTCACAGAGTTGTTGTGAGGATTTATTGGGGGGGAAAAAGTGCAGGTAATAGAGTAAGCATCAATAAATTGTAGCTCTGGGCTTCCCTGGTGGCTCAGTGGTTGAGAGTCCGCCTGCGGATGAGGGGACACGAGTTCGAGCCCCGGTCTGGGAGGATCCCACATGCCGCGGAGTGGCTGGGCCCGTGAGCCATGGCCGCTGGGCCTGTGCATCCGGAGCCTGTGCTCCACAACGGGAGAGGCCACAACAGTGAGAGGCCTGTGTACCGGAAAAAAAAAAAAAAAAAATGTAGCTCTTACTCTTCTTATTATTATTTCTAGCCTAATGAGACTCTTATCACTTCAGAGACTCCTTCAACAGGTTTTTCCTCATTACATGTTTTCCAGCATCTGAACATTCATTTCTCAGTACTATCACAGGACCCATAAAGCAGTGTGATCCCATTCACTGACTTACTCCATATAATAATTGGCTTGCTACACGTTATAATTAAAATAAAAACTTAAATACCTTAATCCCTTAGGGAACATAGCAAAGAAGTGTTGAAGTATTTGCCTCACAGATTTCATAATCTGATGAATATTAAGTGTTTTGAGGGGAGTGTAAAGTTATTTCAGTGTTTTTTTTGTTCTTATTATTTTTTAGTCTTGTCATAATTAATTACCTTCTGCTGTTGATAGAAACATCTGGGGAAATATAAATATTTCCATTTATAGTTATGATATAATGAACAGCATATGTCCAATTCAGTTTGTCATGGCTTGGCTTGCATCTTCAAAGCCAATAAAATAAGTAATTGTACTAATGCCTTTAGAGGATATAGCTTAATGGTTTACTTATATTGCTTTGACATTTTGTTCATGGGGATTTGAGGAATGTTAATTGTTGTCATTGTGCACATTTAAAAAAAACTGAAGTGGTCTCAGTGTCTTAACATTGGATATCTTATCTTCGCTCTGTAATCTTTTCTCAGTGAGCTGAAAGCAAGTCAGACAAATCCTAAAACCTCTGTCACTATGTTTTGTGCTCCATTTATTCAATTTTGGGAAGCTTGCTATAGATCTGACACAGAAACAAAATCAAGATTAGGACTCTAGGTTTTGTGAAAAAAAGTTCAGTTGCCATAAAGTTATTTTACGAGGGGAAATCAAATAAAATTGTATACGTTGTGCGCCATGTTAAAAATTCAATTAACATTATACTTACATTATATATAATCCAGTATTTGTAAGACTAAATGTGAAACCTTTAAAGGTACCAAAAGTGCAGAGCATCATCATGGTGAAATTGGAGTGGCCATTTTTTGAGTAGCATTAGTGTCAGGGTTTTTTGCACACACTCAAAAGGTACACAAAACATGCATTTTTTTCTCACTAAAACGAATCTGATAATTTCTATAGTCTTCTCTACTTTTTTCTATCCTTTCAACTGGCCAGTTTTTTTCCACCCTTCAGCTTTTTTTAAATTGAAGTATAGTTGCTGTACAATATTATATAACTTACAGGTGTATAATATAGTGATTCACAATTTGTGAAGGTAATTCTCCATTTATAGTTATTATAAAATATTGGCTACATTGCCTGTGTTGTAAAATATATCCTTGTAGCTTATTTTATACCTAATAGTTTGTACCTCTTAATTCCCTACCCCTCTATTGCCCCTCCCCTCTATCCACTCCCCTCTTTTTACCCTTCAGTTTTAAAGCTAAAAGGATCAAATTTTTGCTACAATCTCAGCGACTGCACCACAAATTTTTGCTGCAATCTCAATGACTGCCCCACAGTTGTGAAGACTTGAAAATATAGAATTGAGGTATTTTATCACCAGTCTTCTATTGTCTTTGGCAAGCCTGGGCTCAGGTCTTCATTATGTGTAATAAAACATACAAGGATTTTTTTTCCTAGGGGGCTAGTAATCATTTCTAAGGCCAGTTGGACATAATAGGATCAGTTAATTAGTAAATAAAATTTGAGTCACATCGTCAACATTTGCTATAATGAAGAATAAAAGCTTTGGGAGCACCATCGCTACATTGTTGGAGTGTCTCTGTGTTTGTGTAATAAAGCAATGGGTAATCAAGGTGATGCAATAAAGATATCCAGTAAGGGATACACTAATGACAGTGCTGGTTCAGGTCAGAAAGGAAAGGCTTTTGTGAATAGTCTAAGTTTAATCAAATACTTTATGTTTTCATGACGTTTAGGCTCTGTAACTATATAATTACAACTACAAAAAACCACAATGCTCCCATTACCTCTTATTTCTGCATACTTCTAACTCCTAGACCCCACTATAAGCCATCAAAGTATTTGGCTTGAATACTCAAATTTTATAGTATTATACTTAAGAATGCAATTATCATGTCAAAGGTGAACAGTGTACTGAATTACAGTAGCTAACGTTTGTTGAGTACTGTGTGCCAGGTACCATTCCAAGAGCTATGCTTATAGTAACTCATTTAATTCTCTCAGTAATTCTAAAAATTAATTATTATTACATTACCATTTTATAGGTGAGGAAATGGAAGCCTAGAGATTTTAAGTTGACGAAGATCACACAGCTATTAAACGGCAGAGACTGGATTTGAACCTAGTTTGCCTAGTGCTGACCCTGTTGTACTTAACTGTTACACTATACTGCATCCCATAGAGAATATTTTAAAATGAAGTAGACATGTTATACGTATTTTAAATGCCACAGTTGCTGTAGCCGCTGGTAGCTATGGTAGCTGCTGGTACCATAGAAGTGGATTTGAAGATTTCCAAGGAGACTGCTGAAGAGGGTAGTTGCATAAAACATTAGTAGGTCGTAAATGAGGTAGAAATATTAGTGAAGTCATGACTAGAGATAAATGTCGAAATTTAACCAAAAACTTCTGCATATCCTTAAAGATGTGGCTTCCCTCCCAACCCCTTCCCTGGTGACCTGTTTTCCTGGAGCAGAACAACTGATTAGCATATTTTATTTCTGTTGTTAATGCCAAGCCCATTTGCCACCACCGGGTTTGTCTGATTGGCGGCATTTAGTGCAGTGCTTGGAGGTTCTCTATGGAGCTCTTAGACGTCAGCTGTAAATCATCTGCTCAGCCTCCCTGACTGCAAGCTCCAAGCCTCCCACCTGGTGCACTGGTCACAGGCATCCACGCACTCTCCATATGTGGACAGAATTATGCTTAGCCTCGGGCGGAGGTGGGGGTGGGACACTACAAATTAGAAGCCCTCTGAGCAGGCCCTTACGTGGGCAAATCCTGTTCCTTGTAATTGGAATTGTGTTTGTAAATCCCTATACCCCCAGGTGAGACTATTACACCCCTGTAATTTGCATGGAAAGGAAAAAAACAGTCTGCTTAAAAGCGGCCAAATAAACTTCCTCTAAAAACTGGACAGTGTGGGTGGGCTTTTTGCAACCACACTCTTTCATGAAATGCAATCTCAGTCTTTCATAGAGAACTTCTCATTGCTTAAAAAAAAATTCCTAAAGTCTACATTCAATGATAGCTTAGTTAGTCATATTTCCAGTCTTTAGAAAGAGATCTTGATGTCACCTCTTGTGATATCTTTGTAAAGAATCATATTGTCATGTAAGCTGAAACTCTGCCTGGCTCTCATCAATAACATGTTGGGTGGGGTGGCAGTATTGCGGGGGGGGGAGTAGTGTAATTAATTGTGTTGGCAAGTAAACTTAGGATAGTTTTTACTAATAACTTTTGCTAGGTACAAATGACTTCTTCCTGTCTGAAGGTCTTTAATGAAATGTTTGATTATCATTATACTGTAACTGTTTATATGTTCTTTTAGAGTTTATGTTAGCCAGTGATTTTCAATATTAAAAAAAAAATTGTATGGATGACAATGGGTTACCTCTCTGTAAAGATACATATTAATTTCAAAAAGTCATGTGGACTCCTGCATGCAGTTTCCAATTGCAAATCTAGAACTTTTTTCTAGACTTTTTTGTCAATATATTTGTTTTTTGATGTAAATTATCTCTCCCCCTCCTGCTGCCCACGCTTCTAAGTAATACCCCTCATTATTTTATGTGATGTTACATTCTATTATACTTTGCATTTTAGGCAAGTCTGAATCGTAAAATCAATCAATATTTAGAAAATGAGTTATTCTTATATGGTAGCATCTTAATAAAGCATTGCCTCAATACCTAACCCTGAGTCACAGAACACTAATCACAAACATATTTCTCTGAGTGAGAGCACTGCAGTTCCTCATGACCCTCGACATTTATTTGAGTTGTGTTATGAAGTCCTAATTGTAAGAAGATACAGAGACACAGGGAGAATGCCATGTGACAGTGGAGGATTGGAATGATGTACCTATAGATCAAGGAACTCCTGGACCCACCAGAAGCTAAGAAAGAGGCATCAACAAAATTTCCCTGACAGCCCTCACAAAGAAACAACCTGCTGACACCTTGATTTTGGACTTCTTGCCTCCCAAACTGTGAGACAATAAATTCCTGTCGTTTTAAGCCACCCAGCTTGTGATACTTTGTTACAGCAGCCCCAGTACACTAATACCAGGCATAAAGCAATGAATTCAAATAAAAACCTTTCTCTTAACACCAGAATTCCAACCCTTCTCATGCCTTGCTAGATCTCTTGCAGTAATTTTCCAGGCACTGTCCTTTATGCTCTTTGGTTTGTACCCATCCATTTTACACACCACTACCATTTTAATATTTCCTTCTGCATATACAAAATTCCAGTAATCACTCTTCATTGTGCCTGCAGCAGTGCAAATTTTTAAGTGAGGCATTCAAGGGCCTTCCTTTCTGGCCTCGACTGCCTTTCCAGCCCTCCCCCGCCTTGTGCCTGCTATGCACGGCACTGTATTCCAGCCACTCCCACTTCTCCTTGTTCTCCCAGCACTTTTCCACTTCGAGCATGCTGCTCCTTTCGCAACAAGCCCCCCTCCAGAATTATACTTCCCTTTCAAAACCAAGCTGAAAGGCTGCTGTCATTGTTTATTGATTCTGTCCCCAAAGCATTTGCTATCCCTTTGGGCTCACAAAATAATGATCCTTAGAGTAGTTTGCTTTGTATTACCAATATCTGTGCATGAGTCTTCCATTGTGTTAAGCCCTCAAGGAATCTTTAACTTTTGTTGGCAGAAATCTGGCATCTTCAGGGTAGATCATAATTCCATAACAGACTAATCAGAAACACATTCTGCTGATTTCAGGCTTCTGGTATGCTCCCCTGACATGTTCGCCTTACATTCCCTTGAAAAATACAGCAATGGGCTCAAATCACAGCCTTTTCTGTCCTTATTCCCATCACTATTTGTATCTCCTTACCAACCAAAGGAGAATAAGTTAAGAATCTGATGATTCCCTGATGTCAGAAAGTCACAAGAGAGACAGTTATTCACACTAAATCTCTTAATTTCCTCCCCGACCTAGTGAAGGCTCTAAACCAAGCATAGCAAAATTTTTCTTTTAATTGGACTCCTCTATTAGTAAAATTTTTGAACATGAATGTATAATTATTTTCCTATTTATTTACTTTTAATTTCTAAATTCTATCATATACTCCTGTACTTACCTACTTTGTATATTATAGAACATACACATTTGATGTAAAAATATAAAAATTCTAATATTTCCTTCCCAACTATGAATAGAGGTATACAAATGGATTCTTTTAAAAAATGTTTAGGTGATTGCCTTTTCAGTTAGAAACTGTAGATAGATAATTCCTAACCTAAAATTAAATTTCTTTCTCTCAAAGAATACAAACTGGAAATGATGTAAACTTTACCAGCAATATAAGACTTATGGTTACAAGTTCACATTAAAGTTTATATATTTTACATAAAGCCTAAAAGAAGCCATACAATGGAAACATAATCATTCAAACTGAAGCTTGGAATGGTATAATTTGTACGTAAAGAAGAAACTTCGAAGGCTTCAAGTAGGCATGATTTATTAAAAATAAATGAAAACTACAGGGGAGAAAAAATTTAAATTTAGCTTTACCAAAAACTTGCTTTGTTAAGAACCTTGCTGGTGAACATTCAAGTGAGTGTATATTCAAGTAATCCCAGCATCATTTTTTTTTAGTCACACCAATATGCTTTGCTTAAATTTGAGTTAATAGATTATAATAAATTTTAAAATAGCTGTGTTTTATCTCTTTTTCTTTTCTTAATATGTTTTATTTTTAAATACATCTTTACTGGAGTATAATTGCTTCACAATGCTGTTGTACAACAAAGGGAATCAGCTATATGCATACATATATCCCCATATCCCCTCCCTCTTAATCCTCCCTCCCACCCTCCCTATCGCACCCCTTTAGGTCATCACAAAGCACAGAGCTGATCTCCCTGTGCTGTGCTGCTGCTTCCCATAGCTATCTATTTTACATTTGGTCGTGTATATATGTTGATGCTTCTCTCACTTCGCCCCAGCTTCCCCTTCCCCCTCCCCGTGTCCTCAAGTCCGTTCTCTATGTCTGCGTCTTTATTCCTGCTCTATTTTTCCACTATGTTCATCAGTACCATTTTTTATTAGATTCCATAAATATGTGTTAGCATACGGCATTTGTTTTTCTCTGACTTCACTCTGTATGACACACTCTAGGTCCATCCACCTCACTACAAATAACTCAATTTCGTTTCTTTTTATGGCTGAGTAATATTCCACTGTATATATGTGCCACATCTTCTTTATCCATTTATCTGTCGATGGACACTTAGGTTGCTTCCATGTCCTGGCTATTGTAGATAGAGCTGCAATGAACATTGTGGTACATGACTCTTTTTGAATTATGGTTTTCTCAGGGTATATGCCCAGTAGTGGGATTGCTGAGTCATATGGTAGTTCTATTTTTAGTTTTTTAAGAATTCCATACTGTTCTGCATAGTGGTTGTAACAATTTACATTCCCACCAACAGTGCAGGAGGGTTCCCTTTTCACCACACCCTCTCCAGCATTTATTGTTTGTAGATTTTTTGATGGCCATTCTGACCAGTGTGAGGTGATACCTCATTGTAGTTGTGATTAGCATTTCTGTAATAATTAGTGATGTTGAGCAACTTTTCATGTGCCTCTTGGCGATCTGTATGTCTTCTTTGGTGTCTTTAGGTCTTTTGCCCATTTTTTAACTGGGTTGTTTGTTTTTTTGATGTTGAGCTCCATGAGCTGTTTGTATATTTTGGAGATTAATCCTTTTTCCGTTGTTTCATTTGCAAATATTTTCTCCCATTCTGAGGTGGTCTTTTCATCTTGTTTATGGTTTCCTTTGCTGTGCAAAAGCTTTTATGTTTCATTAGGTCCCATTTGTTTATTTTTGTTTTTATTTTCATTACTCTAGGAGGCGGGTCAAAAAATATCTTGCTGTGGTTTATGTCAAAGAGTATTTTCCCTATGTTTTCCTCTAAGAGTTTTATAGTGTCTAATCTTACATTTAGGTCTTTAATCCATTTGGAGTTTATTTTTGTGTATGGTGTTAGGGAGTGTTCTAATTTCATTCTTTACATGTAGCTGTCCAGTTTTCCCAGCACCACTTATTGAAGAGGCTGTCTTTTCTCCATTCTATGTTCTTGCCTCCTTTGTCATAAATTAGGTGACCATATTGCGTTCTTTCTAACCTGTACCATTGATCTATATTTCTGTTTTTGTGTCAGTACCATACTGTCTTGATTACTGTAGCTTTGTAGTGTAGTTTGAAGTCAGGGAGTATGTTTCCTCCAGCTTGTAGTAGTCTGTTAAAACCCTTTGTATTTCTGCAGCGTCAGTTGTAATCTCTCCTTTTTCATTTATAATTTTATTGATTTGTGTCCTCCCTTTTTTTCTTGATGAGTCTGGCTAAGGGTTTATCAATTTTGTTTATCTTCTCAAAGAACCAACTTTTAGTTTTATTGATCTTTGCTATTGTTTTCTTCATTTCTATTTCATTTATTTGTGCTCTGAACTTTTGATTTCTTTCATTCCACTGACTTTGGGTTTTCTTTGTTCTTCTTTCTCTAGTTGCTTTAGATGTATAGTTGCATTGTTTATTTGAGATATTTCTTGTTTCTTGAGGTGAGATTGAATTGCCATAAGCTTCCCTCTTAGAACTGCTTTTGCTGCATCCCATAGGTTTTGAGTCCTCGTGTTTTTGTTGTCATTTGTTTCTATGTATTTTTTTGATTTCTTCTTTGATTTCTTCAGTGATCTCTTGGTTATTTAGTAGCACACTGTTTAGCCTCCATGTATTTGTGTTTTTTACAGTTTTTTTCCTGTAATTGATTTCCAGTCTCATAGCGTCGTGGTCAGAGAAGATGCTTGATACGATTTCAGTTTTCTTAAATTTTCCAAGGCTTGATTTGTGACCCAAGATGTGCTCTGTCCTGGAGAATGTTCCATGTGCCCTTGAGAAGAAAGTGTATTTTGCCACTTTTGGCTGGAATGTTCTATAAATGTCAATTAAATCTGTCTGTTCTGTTGTGTCATTTAAAGCCTGTGTTTCCTTATTTATTTTCTGTTTGGATGATCTGTCCACTGGTGTAAGTGGGCCATTAAAGTCCCCTACTATTATGTGTTACTGTTGATTTCCTCTTTCATGGTCGTTAGCATTTGCCTTGTGTATTGAGGTGCTCCTATGTTGAGTGCATAAACATTTATAATTGTTATATCTTCTTCTTGGATTGATCTCTTGATCATTATGTAGTGTCCTTCCTTATCTCTTGTAACATTCTTTATTTTAAAGTCTATTTTATCTGTACAAGTATTGCTACTCCAGCTTTCTTTTGGTTTCCATTTGCATGGAATATCTTTTTCCATCACTCCACTTTCAGGCTGTATGTGTCCCTAGGTCTGAAGTGGGTCTCTTGTAGACAGCATATAGATGAGTCTTGTTTTTGTATCCATTCATCCTAGTCTGTGTCTTTTGTTGGGGCATTTAATCCATTTACATTCAAGGTAATTATCTATATGTATGGTCCTATTACCATTTTCTTAATTGTTTTGGGTTTGTTTTTGTGGGTCTCTTTCTTCTCTTGTGTTTCCCGCCTAGAGAAGTTTCTGTAGCATTTGTTGTAGAGCTGGTTTAGTGGTGCTGAATTCTCTTAGCTTTTGCTTGTCTGAACAGCTTTTGACTTCTCCATCAAATCTGAATGAGATCCTTGCTGGGTAGAGTAATCTTGGTTGTAGGTTTTTCTCTTTCATCACTTTAAGTATATCCTGCCACTCACTTCTGGCCTGCAGAGTCTGTGCTGAAAAATCAGCTGATAACCTTATGGGGATTCCTTTGTATGTTATTTTTTTACTTTTGCCTTGCTGCTTTTAATATTTTTTCTTTGAATTTAAGTTTTGTTAGTTTGATTAATATGTGTCTTGGTGTGTTTCTCCTAGGGTTTATCATGTATGGGGCTCTCTGTACTTCCTGGACTTGAGTGACTCTTTTCTTTCCCTTGTTAGGGAAGTTTTCCACTATAATCTCTTCAAATATTTTTTCAGACCCTTTCTTTTCCTCTTCTCCTTCTGGGACCCCTATAATTCGAATGTTGGTGTGTTTAGTGTTGTCCCAGAGATCTCTGAGATTGTCTTCAATTCTTTTTATTCTTTTTTCTTTATTCTGCTCCTCAGAAGTTATTTCCACCATTCTGTCTTCCAGCTCACTTATCTGTTCTTCTGCCTCAGTTATTCTGTTACTGATTCCTTCCAGTGTATTTTTCATTGCAGTTATTGTTCATCTCTGTTTGTTTGTTCTTTAGTTCTTCTAGATCTTTGTTAAACATTTCTTGTATTTTCTCAATCTGTGCCTGCATTCTACTTCCGAGATTTTGGATCATCTTTACTATCATTACTCTGAATTTTTTCAGGTAGATTGTCTATTTCCTCTTCATTTATTTTGTCTTCTAGGTTTTTGCCTTGCTCCTTCATTTGTGAGATATTTTTTTGCCATCTCATTGTTTTTTTTTTTTTTTGATGGATGAGATTGTGTTCCTGTCTTACTGGTTGTTTGGCCTGAGGTTTCCAACACTGGAGTTTGTAGGCTGTTGGGTAGAGCTGGGTCTTGGTCCCGAGATGAGGTCCTCCAGGAGACCTCACTCCAATGAATATTCCCTGGGGTCTGAGGTTCTCTGTTAGTCCAGTGGTTCAGACTCAGAGCTCCCACTGCAGGAGCTTTGGCCTGACCCCCGGCTCGTGGACCAAGATCCCGCACGCGGTTCGCTTTGGGGTTCCTCCCATCTCCCTGGGCTTCGAGGTCCCCCACCAGCGTCCAGCAGATGCCCTAGTTGTGAGGAGACCGTGAACTCTGTGTCTTCCCATGCTGCCATCTTGACTCTGCCCCCTTCTAATATGTTTTAAATATGAAAGGAATTTTTAAATTTCTAAGACTACTTTGCAGTCATTTAGCCTTGAGGAATATGAAAAACTCATTTTTCTGATAGAATATTCAAATTATTGCCTCAGTGGAGTATGAATTTTAACAAAATTTAAATGAAAGTAGTATACATCATATTTGAAAGCAATTTCCTTGTGGTCTGTCTTTAAAAATTTATTGATATTTATTTTATCTGATTTGGAATCAGTAGAATTGAAAACGTGATGAAATATAGATCATCAATTCATTCATTAAGTGACGGTGCTTTCTTACAGCACATAAACTGCCACTATGATGTATATAGATAAAGTGCTTGCCATAATTATAATGTTTTACAAAGCTGTAATTTTTTTATATTGTATGATTTAATATTTTTTAACTTATTAGTTAATTCTGTAAGAAAACAAAGCCTGAACTTACTGAATGAAATGTCTTTACCAGAAAAATATTTGTTCTGTAAGTTTCTAGAGACATGGATAGAAATTTAGGGCCCCTAACAAGAAGTTTTAATGAGGTAGAAGAAGCCAACATTTATGTAGTATTTATTATGGGCTAGGTATTGTTCTATACACTTACATGCGTTAACTATGTAACCTGATGAGATGGGTAATATTGTTTGTTTTCCATATTTCACGTGTAAGGAAACTGAGGCACAGGGGGTTTACATAATTTAACAAGGACATAGCTAGTATATGGCAGAACTGGGACATGAACCCAGGCAGTTTGGCTCTAGAGTCCTTTCTCTTGACTACTGCTATACAGCTTACATTCATCACAGTTTTCCTTTGACTGCTGTAAAGTAAACAGATTATTGTTCTTTTTGACAGTAGGAAATACTATGGAGAAGAGGAAAGCAGACTTAGAAGTCTGCTCATTTAGCAAACAATTATTGACTGATGCTGTGCAAAATCAATGTAAGACCAAACCACTTTTCTCAAGTAACTTAAAATTTAATAAAGGAAATAGAATTAAATGAAGTGTGATAAGAGTTATATTAAAAGGATGTATTAATCAGGGAAATTCAGTTTTGCTTTGGTAACAAATTAACCCCCAAGTTGCAGCTTATCTCAATAGTCTGATAGGAGTTGAAGACTCTTCAGGGTAGTTGTCCTCCATGCAGGGACTCAGCAATCTAAGGTATTTCCATATTGTGGCTATACTATCACAGTGTGTGGCTTCCACTGCTATCAAGGCAAGGGAATAAAGGAAGCTAGAGGACTCACAGTCTCTGCTCTGTGCTTCAAGTAGGAAATAATACACTTCACTTCTGTTCATATCCCGTTGGTCAAAATTATTCACATGGGCCCTTGAACTGCAAAGAGGCTAGAAATTGTGTGTGAGTATATGGCTATCTGGTGCACACCAAATGCCGTGACCAAAAAGGTATGTACAGTTAACTGGAGCAGAAGAGAGTTGGACAAGAGTTAGTTAGGATTCTATGGAAAGTTGACTAGAAAGTAGCAGACAAAGTCATGAAGTCATGATAGAGGCTGGTGAAGGTAACTGAGAAACACAAAACATAAAGGTTCTGGGCATTGTATGGGAAGAAGCTGTAGGCAGAGTCTCTCCAGTACCACGGAGAGCTCCTATCATTTAAATTACTGTAATACCATATGATGTCAATTGCAATGCCTTTATGCAGCAAAGTTCATTCCATTAACATTTATTATGTGCGTATGATAAATTTTTATAGATAAAATAATTTATAATATAACTAACTTATCTAATTGGGAAGACAGATAACTCTCTGTAATGCAATGAGTACTTCAATAACAGAACAGTTCTCTGGGTATTATGAGAACATGCAAATGTTTCTAACATTAACCTTGGATACAGGAGGAATTGTACAGGAAAATTTTGTGGAGGAGATGGTTTATGATCTTGTGTGTATTAAGTGAAAAGTAATGGTCTAGCCAAGCCAGAGGAAGAAAGGGCACTTTAGGTCAAGGGTCAGCAAACTTTTTCTGTAAATGGCCAGATAGTTAGCATTTTAGGCCTTTCAGGTTATAACAGTAGGTCTCTTTTGCATATTTTTCATTTTTTTTTACAACTTTTCAAATGTAAAACTATTCTTAGTTCAGTGGTTATACAAAAACAGACCATAGTCCAGATTTGACCAGTGGGTCATAGTTTGCTGACCCCTGGTCTAGGCAGAAAGAACAGGAGCAAAGCCAGAGATAAGTACATACAACTATATTCAGTTTGGTTTTGTAGAGTATGAAGTTTGAGTAAGGGTTATGATAGATGAGCCCAGTTAGATAGAGGACAGAATTTCATGTTGAAGTACTTAGGACTAATTTTGTCAAGTTTGGATTGCACTGAAGGATTTAAATCAGTAGGATGATAAAATCAGATTTGCATTTTAGAAAGATACCTGTACTGAGAATTAACCTGAGGAGGCAAAACTGAATACAGAGACCAGTTTGGGAGCCATTGGCACTGGTCAAAAAAAGAGATAATGAAAGCCTGAAATAAAGCCATGGTGGGAAGGGTGGGCAAGAGGGGACACAGTTGAAAAAACTTTGAGGTAACATCAGAAAGAGTTGATGATTGATTGGAGTGACTAGGTAGGTAGTGTACTTTAGCTGAGATAATAAATATTATGCTGGCTCATTGATGTTCCTCCTTTAGCAGGAACTCTGTCATTTATTCCAGATTTACACCTCTGGAGTCAGAAACCAGAGACACATCTTCTCTCCTTATGTGACTTTTGGGGAAATCTATTAGGCTGTGCAGGAAGGGTATGGGGAGCTTTTGCTCCTGTCCATCAAATAGATTGACTGCTATGAGCAGTACTTTTCCTGTGACAGAAAGCCCGTTCAAGGTCAAGGGTAAAGAACTCAATGTAGAGGTTCATGGAAATAGTCCTAAAAGCTGTGGTCTTTTAAGACTATCAGTTATTTTAGCTATTTTTGGATCAAGAAATCTAGAACTTTATAGACTTTGAAATTGCCCTCTGAAGTAGACATAAGCCATCTATGATTGGCCACCATTTCTATACAGTTTCCCATATTGTTAGTACCACCGTCCCCAAATAGAATTTTCATACTTCCTTTCTAGGGTGAAGGCATGCAACTTAGTTTCCACCTACTAGACCAACGCTCATGAGACTTGAATATAGAAGAATGCAATATGAAGTGAGGACCAAGTGTGGGGAAATCTAGATTCAGTCAAGTGCAGCAGTGAAAAGGAGGGGAGTATAGTTCTGGACACATAGCCAGCATGGTGCAGTTAGTTTGGAAAGGCTGGGGGCAGACAACGTGTAGAGATTATCTACCACCAAGCAACTTTTAAGAGGGGAGGCAGAGTATGCAGTGTTAGGAGGAAAGGCAGCAGAGATATGCTTTGAAACAGTGGATCAGAGAGCTTCAGTTAAACACAGTGCAGACTTTACATAGCTCTTTGGAAAGGCTGAAGTTACTGAATGAAATGTCTTTGTCAAACTCTGTCAAACTCAGTGGCCACATAGACCTAAGTGTAACTGGATGGCTTTGCCCCTTAGGGGAGCACTTTTGACCTAAAGATGTCTCACTCACGTCTGTACCTAACTCAGGGATGTGTCTAGCAAGATAACAAAGGTTATCCAAAAACTGTCTGATAAGAAATTGACATCTTTGGAGAGAGAGGGTTGGAATGTGGGGTGGGGGGAGGACAGCACCTGAGTTTGTTCCTAGAGCAGGGGCCCTCTTCATGCTCACTGTCAGATGGTTTGCATTTCATCACTGGATTTGGATTTAGGTTGGATCGACACAGGGGTCTGTCCCGGAATTGAGGTACTGCCTCTTATGGACACAAGGAGGGAGGAATCCAGTGGACAGTGTAAGATAGAAGATGGATCTGTGTTCCAGTGCTGTTCACTAGCTCTGTTATCAACACTTGTTTAAGTGTTGGAAAGTCACTTAAATCCACCGGTTCTTGATAATTCTCATTTATCTCTGAAGTGGGAATGATAGTAACAGCTAACACATAGAGTGCTAACTATGTGCATATATTCATCTAATCTTCAGAGCCACCCTATTATTATCATCTCCATTTTCCTGGAGAGGAAAGTAAGGAACAGTGTTTAAGTAAGCTGCCCCAAATTCCACAATTCCTTGGTAGTGGAGCAAAGATCTGAACCCAGGCGGACTGCCTCCAGGGTCTGTGCTCTCAACCTTTCCCCTCTATTGCCTCTATAATAGTAGTAAGGTAATAACATGGGGAAAACACCTGGCGCAGAGAGGGCATTTGATAAACAGTAGTGCCGGAAGAGGGATGAAGAGGGAAGGCAAAAGCAAGAATTCTCACCTTTGTAACTGCGTGAGTGAGGAAAGAATCAGGTTGACTTAGAATAAGTTCTTTGTGTATAACCAACAAGACATATGGGAATAGCATGGATCCTCATACATTTCTAATGTATACCCATAGACATACAATTCCAGAAAGATTTTTAAAAGGTTTTCGTACTTTTTTCCTTCTAGACCTAAATCTGAAACCAAATGCCTTCAAATCAATGCTTTAAATGTTAAATATACCCAGTGCATATGTGTGAGTGTGGTTGCCCATACTTTTCATTAACTTATATCACTACTTGAAAGCTATTATTTTCATGTCCATTTTCATCAGGCTGGTACTTCACAGATAAGCTGCAATAAGTATGTTTTCAGCAAGTTCGGTGATTACTTTTCAGCATATAAAATCATGTTTAGCTTTGTTGAAATATTTGTGTACATTGACCTAGCAAAGAAGGCAAATAATAGACAAGTCAAATTCTGCAAGTAAACAGTTATTCATATTTGAATCAAATGAAAAGATTAAAGAATGCCATATAGGAACTCCATAATTCACTTTCTCTCGTCACTTAAAATATAACACTAACTTTCCAGACTACATTGTCAGAACAGTCTACTTTTTATTAACTCATGTAAGCCTTTAGATATCCCTTTGAAACAAAGAGAAAATGATGAAAATAAAAGGAAGCAAATCATCTTAAATATTTGTCTGTTCTTACACTTTTTATACAGACATAAGTTAATGAATTTAATAAACTTCCTGACAAAATACTCTGCCATACTTTCTGAAAGTGTTTGAAACAATAAAATATTTAAGATTTCATAATTTTTATATATGAAGGTTACATTTATCACAAACCAAAAATCTATAATCTTAATGTACTTTCCCTTTATTTCGTGATATCCCATCCACAGATATCTTAGTTCTTGAATCACATGAAAAAACCAGGACATGCTTCTACCCACTTTAACCCTAACTATGGCAAATTACAAACTGAACCGATTTGAGTAATCCACGTCTTTAATCTATAAAATATAGAATAAACCCAACATGAATGTGTAATTTTCCTAGTACATTGGTTATTTTTGGTAATAGCATCTTCAGGGTGTTTCTTGGAAGTGAATAGCCTACACTTTTATGAGGATGTGTACATTTTATTTTCAAAATGGGGGAATCATAGAAATTCTAGTTAAAGTTCTGAAGACTCAAGGTATGCACATTAAAAGCATAGAAGAGTATTCCTGAGGGAAAATGGAGTTCATACAAGGTTTAGTCACAAACTTAAAATAACTGAAGACTTGTCAAGGAAAATGACATCCCGGAAGGCACAGAAATGAGTATCACTGTCTTAAAAGGGATCATGGAAGCAACTTTAGAACAATTAAAGACATCGTGAGCCTAATCTTGCAGAAGTATAATGTGGATAAAGGAAGCTCTGGCATAGATTCCTATCCTTTAACCACAACTTTGATTAAGAAGACAGATGCTAGATAATTTTAAATTCGATATCCAATGGTTTGAAGAATTTAATGAATTTAAAACACTCATACTTTGTCAAAGGAAGAGTTATATTAAAAAGTTACCTTGGTTATTTTTTGATTCAGAAATTATAGTTAGATTGTCAATATTCCTATTTTTCAAATGTGTGTACACAATATTCAAAAGGAAAATGTATCTATAATGTAAATGCTTTAAAATCTATCAGGACAGTTATCGGTCTCATAGAACCTCACAGATTGAAGAATACCCTTTACTTCTTCATCCAAAGTTAGACAAAGAGAGCCATACTTCTTGAAGTGCTTTCTTTCTCTCATAGTCCAGTTCTCTTGGAAAAGAATAGCTTCTTTTTTGGGGGAAGAAATTCCACAGAAAAAATTTTTGTATGAAAGTTTACACATAGCCACAACAATGAAAATAAAATCTATATTATAGCTACACTACACACATATATATTTTATATGTATATATCTCCCTGAGATACACAGTGTAATTAAATTCTTTTATCATAGCTCTGATTTTCCCTTTTTCAAGTAATATTAAAACTCAATATATATATCCTATTATCCAGCATGCAGCAAGGGAAAGCACCATCGTAAATTTAAATTCGTTATCAAATTCAAATTAAAGTTATCCAAGAATAGGTTTCCAAATCACATATATTAGATGGCATATGTCTTTCATGACACAGAAGCCATTAAGGAGATCACTGTGGCAGATGCAGTAAATTGTGTTTCACAGAACACTGGAAGCTGATGCTGACTGCTCTCCCCTCGTTCTCATTTTATATGCGTACCTCTGCTCATTATGTCTGCCTTTGTGAGCTGTCCTCCCATCTTTCTTCTGTTCATTTAAATTGTACTCAGAGAGCTAAGGCACTGAAAGGAGTCTTAGAGATCATGGACCAGCAGTTTATAGATGTTGGAACTGAAGCTTGAGAGGGAGCAACCTGACCAAGGTCATGCAGTGGCGGGTGACAGAGCTGAGGGTACGATCTCGTGCTTATACTCTCCTGCCTCATGTACATAAAAACAAATATGGGAAATCTTAGTTTTTCCCTCAAAACTCAATTCCAGTCTCTCTCTTCAACAAAGTCATTTTTTTCTTTTTCTATTATAGCTTACTATAAGATATTGCATATAGTTCCCTATACAGTAGGACCTTGTTGTCTACAGTGCCATTTCTGACTGTGCAGCAAGGATGCTTGTTTGAATCCAGGCTATACTGCCCTTGCTGTATAACTGTAAGCAAGTATTTATCTTCATCATATTAGTTTCCTCATGGGTAAAATAGAGAAAATAACAGCTCCTACTGCATAGGATTGTTAAGAGCCTTAAACAAGTAAATATTCATGAAACGCTTAGAATAGTGTCAGGCCATAGTAAGTGCTCAATAAACATTAGTTGTCATTATTATAATTGTCCACATTAATCACTCTTTCTCTCCTCTTTTGTATTTTTCGCAAATACCACGCAGTTAACACTTACTTATTTTCTAGTTGTTCTGTTTATAATGTTAGTTTATTCCAGTTTTCTCGTCCCAGCTGAAGTCATTTCAAGGTAGGGACAATGTTCTATATTTCTTCTGTGTACCTCCATAGGGCCTAACCCAGTGTTTGATGCAACACAGGGATTCTGTAAATACTGTTTTTTTTCTGCTGGTTCACTCAGAATGTCTGGGAACCAGTATTTATTCAATCTCTTTAGGTGTTGCTTCTGTGTAGCCAAGTTGGAGAACTGCTGTGCTAGACGGTTGGATTGCAAGAATGTCGTCCTGTAGGGTATTTACCCAGGGTACGGCATTAGGCAATTGCAACTCCATAGCTACCTTATAAAACTCTGTCAAGTAATATGCAGTCTAGACATGACTCACTTTCTAAGAGGAGCTTTGAGGAGTGAGGAGATATTTGAACATGAATTCTGTTAGCAAGACTCTGAAACCCTGAAACGTTATTTTGTTTGATTCATTTCCATTCCCACATGATTGTGGCTGGAACTTTTGCTTTCATTTTTGGCCAGGCTGACTCCTGCATATGTATCATTTTCCATACACTGGATCCCTGCTTTTTGCCCGACCAGAGGGGAGTGGCAATTCCTGAGTCACGGCTACTGAGTCTCCTTCAGCACTCTGTGATTTCCTTGGGAGTCTGGAGTCTCTCATCCTCTCTAACCTTGTGGTTTCTCTGGCTTGATGACTTTCATCCTTTTGTCTCAAGATACAGCTTTAAAAATACCTATATATATATACTTGAGAAAAGTAACATCATTAGGATATGTCAAAATATAGACTTGTTCTATTTCTTTGGCCAGTATGACCTATTCTGAACAACTTGCTATTCTAGAAGGTTCTATTTCATTAGTTGATGTAACGTGTATAATTTACATTGTCTTTTATTTTTATAGTTAAATTATTCTTGTATTTATTTAGAAAATATTTCTTGAGTACCTGTGATGTGCCAGACATTGTGATAGTCGCTTGAAATATAAAGATTAAAGACCTAGTCCCTCATAGACTCCCTGGAGAGATGGTCCAGGGTATGATGGAGCAATGTGTGAACTGCTGTGATGACGTGTAGGCAGGGCACCTATCCAAATACAGGGTTACTGTACCAGATGCTGTCATATGTATTGAGTCATTTAATTCTCACAATAACTTTAGGATGGAGTGGACATGTGTTTTCATTTTAAAGACAGGGAAACTGGATCTCAGAGAGAGTAAGCCATTTGCCCAAGTTCACAAAGCCAACAAATTAATTTTTTATTTAACTGCCCACTCCTGGTAGTGTTTTGTTAATTAATAAACTTTATTTTTAGAGCAGTTTTAGGTCACAGCAAAATTGAGTAAAACGTCTTTCCATATACCACCCACCCCGCCCTCAACCTCCCAGGCATCCTGCACCACAGTGATATCTTTGTTACAGCAAATGAACCTACACTGACACATCATTGTCACTCAAAGTCCATACTTTACATTAGGTTTCATTCTTGGTGTTGTGTATTCACCATTGCAATATTATAAAGAATAGTTTCACTGACCTACAAATCCTCTGTGCTCTGCCTATTCATACCTCCCGCCTTCCCTCCTAACCCCGGCAACCACTGTCTCCATAATTTTACCTTTTCTAGAATGTCACATAGTTGGAATCATATAGCATGTAGTTCTTTCATATTGGCTTCTTTCATTTAGTACTATGCACTTATTTATTCATGTCTTTTCATGGCTTGATAGCTCATTTCCTTTTAACTCTGAAAAATATTCTATTGTTTGGATGTACCAGTTTATCCATTCACTTAATAAAGGATATCTTGGTTGTTTCCAAGTTTTGACAGTTATGAATAAAACTGCTATATACATCCATATGCAGGTTTTTGAGTGGACATAAATTTTCAGTTTATTTGAGTGAATACCAAGGAGTGTGATTTCTGGATTATGTGGTAAGAGTATGTTTATTTTTGTAAGAAAACACCGAACTGTCTTCCAAAATGGCTATACCATTTTGCATTCTCACCAGCAATGAATAAGTTACTGTAGTTCCACATCCTTACCAGTGTTTGGAATTATCAATGTTTTGGACTTTGGTTGAATATTAGGTGTGTAGAGGCATTTCATTGTTTTAATTTGCAATTCTCTAATGACATATGATGTTGAACATCTTTTTGTATGCTTATTTGCCATCTATATATCTTTTTTGGTGAGATCTTTTGCCTATTTACAAAAATCAAGTTATTCATTTTCTTAGTGTTGAGTTATCTATTAATATCTTATATCTGAGGTAAACATAAGAGAATCACCTTATTAAAAAAGAAAATAAGCATCTCCTGATAGCTCAGCTGGGAGCTGACTTGGTACTCAGCTAGGCCATGATGTTCTCGTGTTGAACATGAGCAGTTTCATAGGTCATCCACTCTGAGACAGTTGTGGTTTGAGACAAAAACAAGATCACCTTGTAATCATGCCTGAACACAGACAAAAAAGCAAGAACATGGTGCAAACCACAAAAATGACCAACATCCCCTCTCCATGCTAACATGACTGCCGCTGCTTTTTTATCGATCTCAGCTTTAGCCCTACTCCATTCCTCATGTCTCATAGATAAAAATTAAGATACTCAGTGATAAAATTGCTCCCACTTTCTGATAGTACCAAATCCAGAGGCAAAACCACCTTTACCTGGAACCTCCCCAACAAGACTGAGGGGGTCCCCAGGATGCAGGACTTTCAGTACTACAATCGGGAAATTCCTGGGCCAGCTTGATCACCCTACTCTCTAAAATAACCTAACACAAGCCCAAATATTTTAACAAGCTCCTCCTAACATCCTCATACTGAGATACCTGCAAGTTCCCAATAGTATTTGGTCTCCATTGCTGCAAACACTTCCAATAAATCCAACCTTGTTATACCGTGTTCCTGGTGGTCTTTGTTGATGGGCAAAGACCAGTCAACAAAATCAAAATGAAGCAAATACTATACCAATAATTTAGTAGATTGCTCCTTAACAATAATGTTTTAAACGATTCATTTCCTTCTGACAATAGGAAGTAGAAAATTGCATAACTTACAGGGAAGCCAAACAGCATGTTGAATCTTAATATAAAAGAAAAATGTCCAGAAAATATTATTATGCCATCATAAGGACTTTGTTTTATTGTTTTTATAACAACTTCCCTTCCTTTCTGTTTGTCAGGGATCATGTCTGACCACCAGTTTGGTAACCAGTTTATGTGCAGTGTGGTGGCCTCTCATGTGAGTCATCTGCCCACAACCAACCTCAGCTTCGTCTGGATTGCTCCACCTGCTGGCACAGGCTGTGTGAATTTCATGTAAGTACCCAAAATGTCTGTGACTGGTACAGAAGGCAAATGTGTTATCAAACCAAACTTGGGTCCACTCGCCTGCACACAGTAAAGCCAATCTGTGGACACCAGCTTGTGGTGAAGGGAAGTACAGTGTTTATATCAGGGCACCAAACAAGGAGTCCAGGCAGCTAGTGCTTAAAAGACCTGAACTCCCCAGTGGCTTTCAGGGGAAGGTTTTTTAAAGACAGGGTGAGGGAGAGGGTTGTGGGGTACATGATCAGCTCATGGACATTCTTCTGATTGGTTGATGGCGAGGTAAACAGGAGTCGATATTATCAACCTCTGGTTCCAGCTGGTGTGGGGTCAAGGTATTTGTGGGCAGCATACAGTTAACCACCTGGTGGGGGTTTCAGTATCTACACAGCAGCTCAGAGGACATGGCTCAGAATATTATCTGTAGCCCTTGAGGAGGAACTAAAGGTCCTTGACTAAACTATTATAATTTTGTCTTGCTTGGCTGTTTGCCTTTGTTTCCGTATTTTCTTACTTCTCTGATTAAATTTATGCTTTGGCACTCAGGGAAGGCCTAGGAGGCTAAAGTTTTTCTACAAGTAAGAGACAGGTGTAGCACATGGGGTGGTCTGTCCTGGGAAGGCCCCATAGGGTCCGGCTAGGTTACAAATATACCTCTCATGAGGTTACATATACAGTCACTATTTAAATGTATTATTTTAACAGAGTTAACATTAAAGCCTCTCATTTTGGTGTCAAAAGAGGCCAAAAGTGTAAAAAAAATAATAATAATTTTAGCAGTTTATTTTTGCATATTTATTTATACCTCAGGAGATCTAAATTGGATTTTAGCTGATTAAAATACACAATAAGATAAAAGTATGTGAAGAAATCAAGGCAATAGGAAAATGATATTCAGAAAATAAGATGAAAACAGGTACAAAAAAATGCTGTGAGGCTCCATACATGGTTTAGAAGAAGACCACAGATTAGAGATTTAGCTTTTAGCTTTCTAGCCACTGGTGCCAAGAGGAAAATGTGATCAGTTAGCTGATTCATGGTGGTAAGAAGTCAGAACTCTGTAGAAACCTACTGAATCTCTCCTTTGCTTTCATTAAGAGGAAACAGGGAAATGTAGTGAGCAATGTCCCAACAGCATCCTTAGATAAACTCTGAACTACGGTTCAAAGTCTGTGACTTGTGACATCTCTCAATATAGATTGTTCCCCTACCCTTGCCTTACAATCACTGCTTCTCATCTTTCTTAGTCGTCTCTTTTTTCCCTCATAGCCCTTTGTTCACTTCTAACACATGATATACTTCATTTATTTAATTATGTATGTTATTTATTGTGTGATTGTTCCTGCTGAAATGCAAGTTCCTTGAAGGCAAGAATGCATTTCTATTTTGTTCACTGATTTGCCCCAGTTGTCTAGTATAGTCTCTGCACACACAGTAAGCATTTACTAAATATTTCTTGAATGGACGAGTGGGCCAATGGAACAAGGTCAAAGGCAGTTCAGAAACAGCTATTCTATGGGCAGTCAGGTGAAACAGAGCTGGAATTCATCTTGAATATAGTGTTCTATTCCAACCTTCTATTCAGACAACAAAATCCCATAAAACCTGCATACTCCAAAATTTACCACTACCTTTTCTTCTCCCTTAATAATACACAGTTGAATGTCAAGGGTTTATATCACATCACTGATTATCTACTCTCTCTCTGCCTATCCTCTGGGTCAGGGGTCCCCAAACCCCCCGCAGTCCGCAGACTGATAGCGGCCTGTTAGGAACCAGTCCGCACAGCAGGAAGTGAGCAGCGGGTGAGGAGCGAAGCTTTCTCTGCTGCTCCCCATCACTCCCCATCACTTGCATACTGCCTGAACCATCTCCCCCCACCCCCCCCGTGTCTTCCATGAAACCGGTCCCTGGTGCCAAGATGGTTGGGGACCACTGCTCTGGGTTACTCAGGCTGCAAACGTGAGATTCATCCCACCCAGGTGGTTGACATTTAATCCCATCATTTTCTCCCTCAGAAAGTTTTTCACACTTGAACCCTTTCCTTCCAGTACCTCTTGCTAAGATGATTGCAGTAGCTTCCTAACTGGTCTGTTCACCTCCAGCCTATTTCCCATCCAGTCCATCTTGCACATTGTTGTCCAGTTAATCTTTCTAAGGCACAAGTGCTCAAAACTTGGATATCCTAAGACTTCCTTCTAAAGGCCAGCCCTTTGACATTGGTTTCAAGGTTCTTCCAAATCTTGCTGTTGATCATCTTCTCTCATCTCCCATAGCCTGCACCTCCTGATGGGCACAAATTGGCAGTACTTCCCACAATTCCCTATACATTGCATGACTTCCTCTCTTTCGCCATGCTTTTCCCTTAGCCTAGAACGCTTTACTCTCTCAAATTCAATTGTTAAATTCCTATTCTTTCTTCAAGCTGGCATTCTTTTTATTTATTTATTTATTTGTTTGTTTATTTTCATCTTTATTGGAGTATAATTGCTTTACAATGGTGTGTTAGTTTCTGCTTTATAACAAAGTGAATCAGTTATACATATGTTCCCATATCTCTTTCCTCTTGCGTCTCCCTCCCTCCCACCCTCCCTATCCCTCCCCTCCAGGCGGTCACAGAGCACCGAGCTGATCTCTCTGTGCTATGCGGCTGCTTCCCACTAGCTATCTACCTTACGTTTGGTAGTGTATATATGTCCATGCCTCTCTCTCCAAGCTGGCATTCTTAAAAAATCTTCTGTAAAGCTTCTAAGACATCAGCAACAGAAGTGATGTGTATTGTCACATTTTGCTTGTAACTCTATTATAATGCTGACTATATTTTACTCTATATTTATTTGAGTTAATTTCTTGCCTTTTCTATTAGATTAGATTGGATAAGGGCAAATTCTTATTTCTTCGTGATTCCTCCACAGTTGGTTCAAGGAATTGTACATAGAATTCACAGAAAATGCCCTTTGAATTCTGTATCCTGGGAGGGTGGGGGTTATTGGTTCTAGGACCTCCCATGTATGGTCAAGTCCTGTATGAGAAACGCCATGGTACAGCAGACCCTCTGTATCTGTGGTTTCTTCATCCAGCGATTCAACCCACCATGGAAGCAAAATCCGGGGATATGGAGGGCCAGCTGTATCTGATGTACAATGTTGTCTTTTTCTTTAGTTTAATAGTAAGCTCTGACTCTCTCTTTTGGCATGCTTTATCTTACTCATGTTGGCACTTGTTAGGGTAATTTAAATTCTTGCCATGCATAACTTCTTCATTTAAAACAAGAATTACTTTTTTGAAAGAACACAAATTAAATCTATGCCAGCAATACAGAACTGCCTATGTCCAAATAGATATAGTTACTCATTTAACCTGTTTTAAAATGATATTTGATGGCTTATGGCCTCACTGTTGCTGGGATATCAAATTGTATTCTCTTCTGATAAATAATGTAAGTATTTTTTTGAGGGTGCCCTCAAAATACACGGTATGGGCCAAGTGAATCTGAGACTTAATTTTCCCACCCATTATATAAGGTTAGTAATAATTTCCTGAAAAGGCTTGTTATGAGCATGCAGAGTCCTGGATCTAGTCCTCAGCTTTGCAGGAAGTCCAGAGTCTGCAGAGGTGATCAGCCTCAAATCAGGGACTCCCCAAACCAAAAACAAAATTGGAAGATGCTGATAAATAACCAAGGAACTGGACGTTGGTTCAAGATGGCGGAGTAGAAGGACATGCTCTCACTCCCTCTTTCGAAAACACTGGAATCACAACTAACTGCTGAATAGTCATTGACAGGAAGACACTGGAACTCACTGAAAAAGATACCCCACATGCAAAGACAAAGGAGAAGCCGCAATGAGACAGTACGAGGGGTGCTATCACAATAAAATCAAATCCCATAACTGCTGGGTGGGTGACTCACAAACTGGAGAACACTTACACCACAGAAGTCCACCCACTGGTGTGAAGGTTCTGAGTCACACATCAGGCTTCCCAACTTGGGGGTCCGGCAACGGGAGGAGGAATTCCTAGAGAATCAGACTTTGAAGGCTAACGGGATTTGATTGCAGGACTTCAACAAGACTGGGGGAAACAGAGACTCCACTCTTGGAGGGCACGTGCAAAGTAGTGTGCGCATCAGGATGCAGGGGAAGGAGCAGTGACCCCATAGGAGACTGAACCAGACCTACCTGCTAGTGTTGGAGGGTCTCCTGCAGAGGCGGGAGGCAGCTGTGGCTCACCAAGGGACAAGGACACTGGCAGCAGAAGTTCTGGGAAGTACTTCTTGGTGTGAGCCCCCCCAGAGTCCACCATTAGCTCCACCAAAGAGCCCGGGTAGGCTCCAGTGTTGGGTCACCTCAGGCCAAACAACCAACAGGGAGGGAACCCAGCCCCACCCATCATGAGACAAGCGGATTAAAGTTTTACTGAGCTCTTCCCAGCAGAGCAACAGCCAGCTCTACCCACCACCAGTCCCTCCCATTAGGAAACTTGCACAAGTCTCTTAGATAGCCTCATCCACCAGAGGGCAGAAAGTAGAAGCAAGAAGAACTACAGTCCTACAGCCTGTGGAACAAAAACCACATTCACATAAAGATAGACAACATGAAAAGGCAGAGGGCTATGTACCAGATGAAGGAAGAAGATAAAACCCCAGAAAAACAACTAAATGAAGTGGAGATATGCAATCTTCCAGAAAAAGAATTGAGAATAATGATAGTGAAGATGATCCAGGACCTCGCGAAAAAAATGGAGGCAAAGATCGAGCAGAAGCAAGAAATGTTTAACAAAGATCTAGAAGAATGAAAGAACAAACAGAGATGAACAAAACGATAACTGAAATGAAAACTACACTAGAAAGCATCAATAACAGAATAACTGAGGCAGAAGAACGGATAAGTGACCTGCAAGAGAGAATGGTGGAATTCACTGCTGGGAACAGAATAAAGAAAAAAGAATGAAAAGAAATGAAGACAGCCTAAGACACCTCTGGGACAACATTAAATGCAACAACATTCACATTATAGGGGTCCCAGAAGGAGAAGAGAGAGTGAAAGGACCTGAGAAAATATTTGAAGAGATTATAATCGAAAACTTCCCTAGCATGGGAAAGGAAATAGCCACACACGTACAGGAAGTGCAGAGAGTCCCACAGAGGATAAACCCAAGGAGAAACACGCCGAGATACATAGTAATCAAGTTGGCAAAAATTAAAGACAAAGAAAAATTACTGAAAGCAGCAAGGGACAAACGACAAATAACAAACAAGGGAACTCCCATAAGGTTAACAGCTGATTTCTCAGCAGAAACTCTAAGCCAGAAGGGAGTGGCATGATATACTTAAAGTGATGAAAAGGAAGAACCTACAACCAAGATTACTCTACCCAGCAGAGACCTCATTAAGATTCGATGGAGAAATCAAAAGCTAAGAGAATTCAGCACCACCAAACCAGCTCTACAACAAATGCTAAAGGAACTTTTCTAAGTGGGAAACACAAGAGAAGAAAAGGACCTACAAAAACAAACCCAAAGCAATTAAGAAAATGGTCATAGGAACATACATATCGATAATTACCTTAAATGTGAATGGATTAAATGCTCCAACCAAAAGACCCAGGCTTGCTGAATGGATACAAAAACAAGACCCATATGTATGCTGCCTACAAGAGACCTGCTTCAGACCTAGGGACACATACAGACTGAAAGTGAGGGGATGGAAAAAGATATTACTTGCAAATAGAAATCAAAAGCTGGAGTAGCAATACTCATGTCAGATAAAAATAAACTTTAAAATAAAGAATGTTACAAGAGACAAGGAAGGACACTACATAATGATCAAGGGATCAATCCAAGAAGAAGATGTAACAATTATAAATATATATGCACCCAACGTAGGAGCACTTCAATACATAAGGCAACTGCTAACAGCTATAAAAGAGGAAATAGGCAATAACACGATAATAGTAGGGGACTTTAACACCTCGCTTACACCAATGGACTGACCATCCAAAATGAAAATAAATAAGGAAACACAAGCTTTAAATGACACAATAGACCAGATAGATTTAATTGATATTTATAGGACATTCCATTCAAAAACAGCAGATTACACTTTCTTCTCAAGTGCACACGGAACATTCTCCAGGATAGATCACATATTGGGTCACAAATCAAGCCTCAGTAAATTAAAGAATATTGAAATCATATCAAGCATCTTTTCTGACCACAACGCTATGAGACTAGAAATGAATTACAGGGGAAAAAAATGTAAAAAAACACAAACACGTGGAGGCTAAACAATACGTTACTAAATAACCAAGAGATCACTGAAGAAATCAAAGAGGAAATCAAAAAATACCTAGAGACAAATGACAATGAAAACACGACGATCCAAAACCTATGGGATGCAGCAAAAGCAGTTCTAAGAGGGAAGTTCATAGCTATACAAGTCTATGTGAAGAAAAAAGAAAAATCTAAAATAAACAATCTAACATTACACCTAAAGGAACTAGAGAAAGAAGAACAAAGAAAACCCAAAGTTAGCAGAAGGAAAGAAATCATAAAGATCAGAGCAGAAATAAATGAAATAGAAACAGAGAAAACAATAGCAAAGATCAATAAAACTAAAAGCTGGTTCTTTGAGAAGATAAATAAAATTGATAAACCATTAGCCAAAGTCAAGAAGAAAGAGGACCAGGACTCAAATCAATAAAATTAGACATGAAAAAGGAGAAATTACAACAGACATCGCAGAAATACAAAGCATTCTAAGAGACTACTACAAGCAACTCTATGCCAATAAAATGGACAACCTGGAAGAAATGGACAAATTCTTAGAAAGGTATAACCTCCCAAGACTGAACCAGGAAGAAATAGAATATATGAACAAACCAATCACAAGTAATGAAATTGAAACTGTGATTAAAAATCTTCCAACAACAAAAGTCCAGGACCAGATGGCTTCACGGGTGAGTTCTATCAAACATTTAGAGAAGAGCTAACACCCATCCTTCTCAAACTCGTCCAAAAAATTGCAGAGGAAGGAACACTCCCAAACTCATTCTATGAGGCCACCATCACCCTGATACCCAAACCAGACAAAGATACTACAAAAAAAGAAAATTACAGACCACTATCACTGATGAATATAGATGCAGAAATCCTCAACAAAATACTAGCAAACAGAGTCCAGCAACACATTAAAAGGATCATACACCATGATCAAGTGGAATTTATCCCAGGGATGCAAGGATTCTTCAATATACACAAATCAATCATTGTGATACCTCATATTAACAAATTGAAGAATAAAAACCATATGATCATCTCAATAGTTGCAGAAAAAGCTTTTGACAAAATTCGACATCCATTTATGATAAACACTCCAGGAAGTGGGCTTAGAAGGAATCTACTTCAACATAATAAAGGCCATATATGACAGACCCACAGCAAACATCATTGTCAATGGTGAAAAACTGAAAGCATTTCCTCTAAGATCAGGAACAAGCCGAGGATGTCCACTCTTACCACTATTATTCAACATAGTCTTGGAAATCCTAGCCATGGCAATCAGAGAAGAAAAAGAAATAAAAGGAATCCAAATTGGAAAAGAAGAAATAAAACTTTCACTGTTTGCAGATGATATGATAGTATACATAGAGAATCCTGAAGATGCCACCAGAAAACTACTAGAGCTAATCAATGAATTTGGTAAAGTTGCAGGATACAAAATTAATGCACAGAAATCTCTTGCATTCCTATACACTAATGAGGAAAAATCTGAAAGAGAAATTATGGAAACACTCCCATTTACCGTTGCAACAAAAAGAATAAAATACTTAAGAATAAACCTGCCTAGGGAGACAAAAGACCTGTGTGCATAAAACTATAAGACTCTGATGAAAGAAATTAAAAATGATACCAGCAGACAGAGAGATCTACCATGTTCTTGGATTGGAAGAATCAATATTGTGAAAATGACTATACTACCCAAAGCAATCTACAGATTCAATGCAATCCCTATCAAATTACCAATGGCATTTTTCACAGAACTAGAACAAAGAATCTTAAAATTTGTATGGAGACACAAAAGAACCTGAATCTCCAAAGCAGTCTTGAGGGGAAAAAAACGGTGCTGGAGGAATCAGACTCCCTGACTTCAGACTTTACTACAAAGCTACAGTAATCAAGACAATATGGTACTGGCACAAAAACAGAAATATATATGGAACAGTATAGAAAGCCCAGGGATAAACCCACGCACCTATGGTCAACTAATCTATGACAAAGGAGGCAAGGATATACACTGGAGAAAAGCCAGTCTTTCAATACTTGGTGCTGGGAAAACTGGACAGCTACTTGTAAAAGAATGAAATTAGAACACCCCTAACACCATACACAAAAATAAACTCAAAATGGATTAGAGACCTAAATGTAAGACCAGGCAGTGTAAAACTCTTAGAGGAAAACATAGGAAGAACACTCTGACATAAATCACAGCAAGATATTTTTTGATCCACCTCCTAGAGTAAGGAAATAAAAACAAAAATAAATGGGACCTAATGAAACTCAAAGCTTTTCCACAGCAAAGGAAACCATAAACAAGACGAAAAGACCACCCTCAGAATGGGAGAAAATATTTGCAAATGAATCATCGGATGAAGGATTAATCTCCAAAATATATAAACAGCTCATGCAGCTCAATATTAAAAAAACAAACAACCCCATCCAAAAATGGGCAGAAGACCTAAATAGACATTTCACCACAGAAGACATACAGGTGGCCAAGAAGCACATGAAAAGCTGCTCACATCACTAATTATTAGAGAAATGCAAATCAAAACTACCATGAAGTATCACCTCATACCAGTTAGAATGGGCATCATCAAAAAATCTACAAACAAGAAATGCTGGAGAGGGTGTGGAGAAAAGGGAACCCTCTTGCACTGTTGGTGGGAATGTAAATTGATACAGCTACTATGGAGAACAGTATGGAGGTTCCTTAAAGAACTAAAAATAGAATGACCATATGACCCAGCAATCCCACTACTGGGCATATACCCTGAGAAAACCATAATTCAAAAAGACACATGCACCCCAATGTTCATTGCAGCACTATTTACAGTAGCCAGGTCATGGAAGCAACCTAAATGCCCATCGACAGATGAATGGATAAAGAAGAAGTGGTACATATATACAGTGGAATATTACTCAGCCATGGAAAGGAATGAAGCTGGGTCATTTGTAGTGACGTGGATGGATCTAGAGAGTATCATACAGAGTGAAGTAAGTCAGAAAGAGAAAAACAAGTATCGTGTATTAACGCATATATGTTGAACCTAGAAGATGGTACAGATGAACCAGTTTGCAGAGCAGAAATTGAGATAGAGATGTAAAGAACAAACGTATGGACACCAAAGGGGGAAAGCGGCAGGGGTGGGGGTTGTGGTGTGATGAAATGGGAGTTTGGGGTTGACATGTATACACTGATGTGTATAAAATGGATGACTAATAAGAAAATAAATAAGCATTAAAAAAAAGAGCAGAGAAGTACATTGCTAAATACTTAGAAAGGTTTGTCATATAGTTTCTTACCTATAAAAGATAAATGGATCTTGAAAATGACAAATATTGATTTTTTTCTTGATATGTCTGATTTGCGCTCCTCCAAATCAACTGGTTTTAAGTGCTCAAAGTCCCAGTGTTTTTATATCTGTTAATGCTTCTTTTTTTTTATACATTAATGTATTAAAAAAAATAACCAAAGTACTGGAAAGGTATTACCTTAGTGTTTTTTATCCACACATTCTCTGACAATAATTAGCTGGGGAATTTGCCAAAATACAAATTCCCTGTCCCAGAGAATCATATTCTCCAGAAGAGGGGGTCTGGGGATCTATATTTTAAACTCACACTCCAGGTGATTCTTACCAGAGAAGTCTGAGAAACACTGTAGTTTAATACATTGTCATTCTGGTATTGATTTATGGTAGGAGGAGAAATATATATTTTTAGTTCCCAGGTTTTTTTAAAAAAAATATCTGTCATCTAGGGTATCCTCTTTTTGGTATCAGTAATATTGGAAACCAAATTATAGTCAGAAGTGACTTGGCAAGCATAATGTAGGTATTTTAAGTCAGCCCCAAACAGTGTTTTATTAGCAGTTGGTAAAAAAAATACAGTTTGGTTAGAAGTAATTTTTACTGATTACAAAGAAGTTTAGACACCCTCACTTGTATTTCATAATAGAATTTTGATGATGCAATTTGCACTTTTTAGCATTCTTAATAAATGTGTGAGTCTCTGCTTATTGTAAGCCATGACTATGTTGAATCTTACATAGAGTAGCTGCTTCCTATGTGGGCAAGATGTTTTTGTTGATCTCTTTTCCTAATTAGTTTGTGAGAGAGTACAGGAAAACTGATGATTGAACGTGGACCACTGAACAATTCATTTGAAATTTTCTGAACTAAAGTCTTGCAATTTCTTACCTTTGTTTCTTACTACAGTATTTATTATGTGTTCAGTAGAGGTATATGTAAGAGTTAATATCTATAATTAGTATGTGCCCAGTAGTACTTGAAGAGGATTGCTAATATTCAACATTAATGTAAACATTTCACAAAGATAAAATAAAACAACCACCTATGGCATTTGAATATAAATATACTCTGATTCTCTCTTTTCTGACCTACTTCCAAAACTAAGGCTTTTACTTTTTAAGGTAGGGAGAATTACTTTTTAGAAATTAAACTTCAACCAGAGTTATATGCTTTTGTAATGTATTTTGTATGAGGTTTTCATATCATTAGTTAATTCATATCATTATTTAATTTTTCATATGTGTTTTTTCTTTTTTAACTGGGTTTGAAATCCCCCAAGGTCAGGGACTGTGTTAGGAATTTTTATATATCTAATAGTTCTTAATACTGAACTATAGATAATAGAAAGTCCTCAATAAATATTTTTTCTTCCTTTATTTTTATTTATTGAAGTATAGTTGATTTACAACATCGTGTTAGTTTCAGGTGTACAGCACAGTGATTCAGATATATATATACATACATACATATATACATATTACATATATACTCCTTTTCAGATTCCTTTCCATTATAGGTTATTACAAAATATTGAGTATAGTCAATAAATATTTCTTAATAACTAATGACATATTTCATTGATTCTAAAATACAGAAGTTTCTTTTACGTTTTGGTATCTCTAAAGTTGCGTCTTACATTTGATGGCATCTTACAATTATAATTTGCAGTATGTATTTTACTTTTTTTATTTATATATTTGTTTATTTTTGTCTGTGTTGGGTCTTCATTGCTGCACGCGGGCTTTCTCTAGTTGTGGAGAGCAGGGGCTACTCTTCGTTTGGTGCACGGGCTTCTCATTGCAGTGGTTTCTCTTGTTGTGAAGCATGGGCTCTACAGGTGAGCAGACAAGCCTTCGGGCTGGTGAGTGCCGGTCGGCACTGATCCTCTGTGTGGGAATCTCTCCACTTTGCCCTCTGCACCTCTGTTGCTGCACTCTCCTCCATGGCTCCGAAGCTTCCCTCCCGCCCACCCCCACCCCGTCTCCACCGGTGAAGGGACTTCCTAGTGTGTGGAAACCTTTCCTCCTTCACAGCTCCCTCCCAGAGGTGTAGGTCCCGTCCCTATTCTTTTGTCTCTCTTTTTTCTTTTTTCTTTTGCCCTACCCAGGTACATGGGGAGTTTCTTGCCTTTGGGGAGGTCTGAGGTCTTCTGCCAGCGTTCAGTAGGTGTTCTGTAGGAGTTGTTCCGCATGTAGATGTATTTCTGATGTATTTGTGGGGAGGAAGCTGATCTCCACGTCTTACTCCTCTGCCATCTTGAAGGTCTTCCCTGGACTGTCTTTTTACTGCCTTTCTCATTAAAAATAATCAAGTGAGAGACACAGAGAAGAGGATGGCCTGAGGATAAAGTTGCTGGTTGTACTGGTACAGATATATCAAATGGATCAAATAATAACTGAAGTTATTTTGTCATTAGTTTTTTGACACCAGTTGATGACATTTACATTTTAAGTGATAAGTTCATCCAGAGATCTGCTTAGTATGCAGATCTTACGACAGTAAGTTTGTATTTACTTTTGTATTTGATTAGTCTTTAATGATTAGTAAGCTTAATTATCTGAAGTTTTTGGATGTAAGTTAAAAAAAAAAATTCCCAAGGGTCAGGAGGTGGTACAGAGAGAAAAGAGGGAAGAGGAAGGAGAAGAAGAGGGTGGGGGGGATGAGGAGGAGGAGGAGAAAAGGTAGGGATGGAGGGAAGAAAGGATGGAAGGAAGTCTCCAGGGCCTCTAACCCGAAAAGTTAGTGAGAAACTAACAAGGAAAGAAGGCTAGGGCTTCCCTGGTGGTGCAGTGGTTGAGAGTCCGCCTGCCGATGCAGGGGACATGGGTTCGTGCCCCGGTCTGGGAAGATCCCACATGCCGCGGAGCAGCTAGGCCCGTGAGCCATGGCCGCTGAGCCTGCGCGTCTGGAGCCTGTGCTCTGCAACGGTAGAGGCCACAACAGTGAGAGGCCTGCGTACTGCAAAAAAAAAAAGAAAAAAAAAGAAGGCCATAAAATAACAACTGCAAAATTCATTAATATTTTTGAAAATATACAACGTACCAGTCACTGTTCTAAGTAGTTGACATCTTTTAACCCATTTTATTCTCACAGTAATTCTATGAAGTGCTATTATTTTCTCAGTTTACAAATGAGTAAATCAAAGTGCAGAGATGTTATATAACTTGCCTAACATAACTCACCTAGCGATTGACACAGCCTGGATTTAGAAGACAGTCCAGTTTCAAGCAGGTGATTTTTGCCACTTTACTACATTTGTCTCTAAAATCACCACCTATTTTATAGGATAAAATACCCATGATATTGATATGATGAAAATTAGAGTTTTTAATGGGGTATCAGAATTTCTCAAACTTTTTAACGTGACAACATGTGTTTCCTATCCTCATTTTGAAATCTCTGTATGAGATATTATAATATTATCTAACTCATTCAAATATCCTAAGGCACTGATTTAAACTTCTGAAATGTGGAGAACACAGTAGACTCATATGTCAAACATAGGCCTGATCTTGATATGTATGATGTAGGTTCATTCTTTGGGTCCTGATTATACCCATCCCTTGTCACAAGGGGATTGCATATAGGGAGAGAATGTGTGAATTAAAGGCAAAATTGAATACTGTTAGATTTAAGTTAAACTGATTGGACAGATGCTAGGATAATATTAGAATAAAAATGGAACAAAAAAGAAGATCAGATTTGTGCCTAAATTAATGCTGATTTAACCTTAAGTGAACTCCCTCACAACTGAGAACAGAATGAAGCAAGCAATGTTCTATTTAAGATACTGAAGCAACAACAAAGAATTGAACTCAGGGCAGCAAAGAGGTATACAGGTGGACCGTATTTGAACATTTGATATTTTAAAGGAAGATTCTCCTAGAGAGGCTTTAAAAGTACACTAGCAAGAAGACAAAAAATCATTTTAGAGGATTGAAGACACTGGTACTTTCTGAACACTGAACAGGCTCAAAGTAATACTGAGGCAGAGATTTGAAATGCTGCCTTGAGTATATCTCTGATGCCTTTAATTTTTGATGAGAGCCATTCTAGTCTTTCTGGATGATTCCCATGAAAGATAGCGTGGTTGCCCATTTATTCCCATCAATCAGAAGAAAACACTGGAGATATTTGCCTTGTTACTTAAACATTTAAAATAAGATCAGGAACTTGCCCATGGGTGCATTTATGGGGAGTGCATTCATGCCTATAGATAAGGATGCTAACAGTTGATACACAGAAATGTTATTTTACTTTGTAGGTTATGCATAGCTTACTGCAAAGATAAATTACTTCTCATGGAAGGCTGAAATGATCGTATCCACACTGTTTGATAAAACCAGCTATGCTGTTTTACAAAGGAGGAATTTCATCTATCTCCTAAGTCATAAGTGTGTTGATTTTTTCTGATGGTCCAGTTTTGTTTTTTTAAACAGACATTCCCCAACTTGAGACAATGATTTCAGTGATGCTCAAAAACATACCTTTGAATGACAGGATAAAAAAAAAAATTATCTACCCTTAAAAGTGAGTGGCTAGAAGCCTGATAGTTCTCATTTCCCCATAGGCCTGTTTTTCATCAGAGTTAAATAGCTAGTTAGGCTTGGACAAGGAGATAATCTAAGTTCAGGGACTAATGTGTGTTCTTATTTATCAACATTTTGGTAAATGAGGTCAAGATGCTTCCTGGGGATTTAATCCTTAATTTTAAGGAGTATGGTAAAATGTTGAGATAAAATATATCCATTAATCACCAGGAAGGTGTGAAGAAATTATTTTTGTTATATTAATTATACAACATATTTTTAAAAAATTTACAGATATTAAAAAAGTAGAACCATTCCCTTCATTTTTTCCTGTCTCCTCTCTCCCTTCCTGTGTCTCCTTCTTGTAAAAAGCCTCTGTGTAAATGGCACTGGGTATATTAGGGAAATCTACTGGAATCTCACTATGACACTTTTCTTTGCATCAAAACCTTAAGACCAACAGAGAAGTAGAACTGCTTTATAGTGAGAAAATAGTCTACTTCAGTAATGAAGTATTTTTAACTAGGGCCCAAAGATGGACCAGCATTTATGGAATTCTGTCCCACAGTAAATATCAGTAGTTGTTAGTGATTTTTTTTTGTTTCTTTTCTTTTTATATAGAAATAGTAGTTTTTCCTAATGTTAAGTCTAGAAACAGAACAAAACAAAACTATGTGGCAAATCCGTCCTTCCCTTCATCCCTTCCATTCCTGTAATGGAATCATACCTTGTGGAGGGTACTTAAGTAAATGGACTGAGGTTTGGAATCCATGAGATGCTTCCTATTACAAGGCCTTGTGGTTTAGATGGGATTACAACTCCACTTGGCACTTCTTACTTGAAAACACATGGAACACTTGTGAAAGCAGAAAGATCGAAATCAGTAAATCTAAAAGCTTTACATATTACAATTATTAGGAGTTCTCAATATCTGACAGAAATTTCCTAAATGAGATATGGGCAGAGATTTGAGTTATTTCTCTATTAGTAGAATTTGATGGAACCAGTTTTAGAAGCTCCAAATGTGAACTTATTTCCTTTTCATTAAACTGCCTACACAGTCAAAAGTAGTGATGACAAAAATGTCTGGGAAACAGGTAAATAAGCTTTTCTCATGGCAACAACAACTCCACAGTTTGCCAATATAGTTAGTCACTTGGATAATACATACCAGCAAAAGCATTTTAATTCTGCTTTTAGTAAAATCTCTGAATATTAAGACATTATTACAAATATGAAATAAAATTTTGATTGCTTCTTCCAGATAAGAATTTTTTAAAGAACTTATCTTGTCCTCTGTGACTTATCTGAATATACATTATATGTATATTTATATACAGATGTATATTTGTGTATATATATACACGTGGCTATATGTGTATATACGTACATATGTATATACATACACATATGTGCATATACACACACACATATTCTAAAATTTGTTTAAAATTGTACTTTCTAACGTGGTAGCTATATGTGGCTACTTAAATTTAATTAAAGTCAAATAAAATTAAAAATACATTTCTTCACTTGCAGTAGCCACATTTCAAGTTCTTATTAGCCACATATGTCTAGTGACTATTGTATTGGACAGCACAGATCTAGCACATTTCCATCATTATAGAAAGTGCTAGCATCTCACACCAGTCAGAATGGCCATCATCAAAACATCTACAAACAGTAAATGCTGGGGAGGGGATGGAGAAAAGGGAACCCTCTTGCACTGTTGGTGGGAATGTAAATTGATACAGCCACTATGGAGAACAGTATGGAGGCTCCTTAAAAAACTAAAAACAGAACTACCATATGACCCAGCAATCCCGCTACTGGGCATATACCCTGAGAAAACCATAATTCAAAAAGAGTCATGTACCAAAATGTTCATTGCAGCTCTATTTACAATAGCCAGGACATGGAAGCAACCTAAGTGTCCATCAACAGATGAATGGATAAAGAAGATGTGGCACATATATACAATGGAATATTACTCAGCCATAAAAAGGAATGAAACTGAGTTATTTGTAGTGAGGTGCATGGACCTAGAGACTGTCATACAGAGTGAAGTAAGTCAGAAAGAGAAAAACAAATACCATATGCTAACACATATATATGGAATCTAAAAAAAAAAAAAAGAAAAAAAAATGGTCAGAAGAACCTAGGGACAAGAAGAGAATAAAGATGCAGACCTACTAGAGCATGGACTTGATACGGGGCATGGGAAGGGTAAGCTGGGACAAAGTGAGACAGTGGCATAGACATATATACACTACCAAACGTAAAATAGATGGCTGGTGGGAAGCAGCCTCATAGCACAGGGAGATCAGCTTGGTGATTTGTGACCACCTGGAGGGGTGGGATAGGGAGGGTGGGAGGGAGGGAGATGCAAGAGGGAAGAGATATGGGGACATATTTATATGTATGACTGATTTACTTTGTTATAAAGCAGAAACTAACACACCATTGTAAAGCAATTATACTCCAATAAAGATGTTAAAAAAATAAAAATAAAAAAATAAAGTGCTAGTGCGCAGCACTGATTTAGAGGATCAAATGAATTATTTTTTCCTCTAATGTTATCTTAACATTTACAGAATGTAACCATGTACTTCAAAGGACATACAGAAGGAGTAAAGTAAAGCTAAGATTTTGCAGTTGTCCTATGAACTTGAATTACCATAACTGCTAACCTGGGCAAGTAGGGCAGTTATATGTAAAAAGCTAGTTACCAAACTGTTCATTTTATTTTTGTTTGTCAATGCAGCAATTTCTATGGTCCTTAACTTTGTGGGCAATGGTAGGCGAAGTGTGACAGGTGAGGATTCCCTCTGGCTACCTTCCCATACAGAGCTCAGGCCTCAGAGCTACTCTTTGGCTGCCCTGGGCTCTCCTTGCCCCCACCCCTGGGCCTCAGCTCCTGCTCTGACCTTGCCAACCCAACCACTCCCCCCATCCCCTGCCATAATGTTTTAAGTTCTGAGCCTTTTTCATTATGCCCTTATGCCATGAAAATCTACCACCATGTACCTAATATTTAAAATTAACTGGTCTGGAAGGCTAATCATCATTAATAGGAAAATGAGTGACAATGAAATTTGGAATACTATTTGATGATGATGAAGATGATGATGATAGTGATAGTAGTAGTAAAAATAGCAACTTCCATTTAGTGAGTACCTGTGTACCAGGCAGGCTACTAAATTCCTCTCCTCTCCTAGAATCATTACTGAAGGAAGAACTTGAAGAGCTCAGAGACAGGTTTGTTTTGATCCAAAACATGTCCTTTTAACTACCATTCTGTATTACCACTCCATGTCACTTTTAAAATAGTAATTAATGAAGACAGTATAGCAACCTGGGAGATGCTTAGAATATTAAATGACAAAAGCATAAAAAAGTTATTTTTACAACTTCAGGCACATTAAAATTATGTTTGCAGAGGACTTTTGGCATCATGGAACCCTGAGCTGGCATGGCAAAAACTCTTTCCACTGAAATCACACAGAAATTTCGGATAAAATGAGTAAACATTTAAAATATATTAAAAAACTGGTTTGAAAGAAAAAGAAAGCACACAATTCTGGGAAAAAAGGGAGCTATCAGAGTTGGATCAGGAAGTGGCAGCCCACATTGTGGTGGCCTATGGGTATTTTAATCCTGGATATAGGTCCCAAGTCTAGAGTTTTAACCTGAGTGGGGCCTGTAGCTATTGCCATGAGATGGGAGAGGAGAGGGAGCAGGAACTGGGCCTATTACATGAAGCCTAGAGTATCAAAATATTATCCAACTCTATCTGGGAAAACAGCAAAGAAGCTTGTCATTTGACTGGAGCCTTTGGTAAAAATAAGTCACTTATGGGAAACAAAAACTCTCAGCTTGGGAGGAGTCTAATTTTACATTTTTGTCCTGGTACAGAACACCAGGTTAATAAATTAGCATCTAATTGAAGTTTTAGAAGGGGAAAATAGAAAGAATGAAGACTAGCATATTTCAAGAGATCATGGAGGAGAATTTTCTAGAATTAAGGAAGACATGAAACTTTTTAATCTAGTCAAGATAAATAAATTAGCAATGATATGGATCATAGTGAACCTTCAAAATGTCAAAGACAGAGAAAATCTCAAAGACAACTGAAAAGAAAAAGCAGATAACCTGTAAATTTAGTCTGGCAGTGGTTTTCTCATCAGCAGCAAGAGACATCAGATGACAGTGGAACAGTATCTTCGAAGTGAGGATGGAAAATAATTATCTTCCCAGAATTCTGTACCTTCATAAATTATCAGTCAAGTGTGAAAACAAAATAAAGACATTTTCAAAGAAATAAGGTTTAATTGTTTTTACTACATAGACATCATTTTAAAGCAAGTTTTAAAAGAATGTGCTTTAGTAAAAAGAAAAACTCAGAAGGTGTAGGATGCATGAAATTAAGGTGTGACCCAATAATAAATAATCATTGGTAAGCATGTTAGAAATTCTAAATGAACACTGAATATACAAATAAATTTATATATATAATAGAAAGCAATAACTATTTTAGGATAGAATTTAAAGGCAAAGAATAACCAAAATACTAAGCAACATCAGTGTATAAGGGAAATCAGTATTAACATTTTCTAAGGTCCTCCAGTTATTCTGAAAGAAGACTGAAGGCTTAGTTAAGGATGATTGTTAGAAACATAAATGTATAGAACAGAAATAAGTGTGTAACTTCCAAAATAGGGCATGGGATGGGGAAAGGATTAAATAAAACTTAATCCATCAGAAGAAAGGAGAAAAGGCAAATATAAAAAGCATCGGAATGTGAAATGTAATATAAGATAACATAAGCATGTAGGTATTATATATATGTGTGTATGTGTGTATATACACACATACACACATACATATATACTTACAATAAATGTAAACAGATTAAATTCACCAACTAAAATGCTGTGACTTTCAGAAGGCAATTTCAAAAATCCAACAATATACTTCTTCCAAGAGACAAACCTAAACATAATGACACAAAAGCATTAAAAGGAAAGAGAAGGAAAAGGACATACCAGGAAAATATTAACCAAAAGAAAGTTGGTTTTTGAAGTATCGTTGATTTACAGGTGTTACTATATTAATATCAGACAAAGCAAGCAAAAGTTAATAATGCTAGGGACAAAGTAATTACCTAAAAACAAAATAACATGCATATACACAGAGCTGAAAGAAACATGTAAAATTGAAAATTGGCTTTGAGGTGGCAGAATACTGAGTACATATTTTCTAATATTTCACTTGCAAGTAGTATTATAAAATTATTTGAGCAAAAAAATTCTTTAAAAATTATTTGTTGGATGGTTGAGTGAATGCATGAATACATGAATGAAAAAATGCCTTAACGCACAAAGGTACCAGAAGATCATGTTAGAAAATTAGGGTTTATACTATGTTATTTAAACTTCCAGGCATGCACTGGTGGCATCTGACTTTATGTTATGACATTTTATTTATTTATTTATTTTCATAGTTTCTTTTTTTTCTTTTTTTTTTTTACATCTTATTGGAGTATAATGGCTTCATAATGTTGTGTTAGTTTCTGCTGTATAACAAAGTGAATCAGCTATACATATATCCCCATATCCCTTCCCTCTTGCATCTCCCTCCCACCCTCCCTATCCATCCCTCTAGGTGGTCACAAAGCACCAAGCTGATCTCCCTGTGCTGTGTGGCTGCCTCCCACTAGCTATTTTACATTTGGTAGTGTATATATGTCCATGCCACTCTCTCATTTCGTCCCAGCTTACCCTTTCCCCTCCCCATGTCCTCAAGTCCATTCTCTACATCTGCATCTTTATTCCTGTCCTGCCCCTAGGTTCTTCAGAACCATTTTTCTTTTTTCTTAGAATCCATATATATGTGTTAGCATACGGCATTTGTTTTTCTCTTTCTGACTTACTTCACTCTGTATGACAGACTCTAGGTCCATCCACCTCACTACAAATAACTCAATTTCATTTCTTTTATGGCTGAGTAATATTCCATTGTATATATGTGCCACATCTTCTTTACCCATTCATAACCTAAGTGTCGATGGACACTTAGGTTGCTTCCATGTCCTGGCTATTGTAAATAGTGCTGCAATGAACATTGTGGTACATGACTAAAAATAGAACTACCATACGACCTAGCAATCCCACTACTGGGCATATACCCTGGTATGACATTTTAATTTGAAAGGCCCAAGTCTGCATAAAACTTTGCTGTTAAAAATTTTTTTAAAAAGAAAAAAGCAGTTTGAGGAAATAAAAATATTTAAACCACATATTTTCTGGAGTTCTAAGATCACCTTTTTTAAAATTGAATCAGTTCGTATTGAGAAGTTGTCATGTTTAACACTGAGAAATAAATATTAAACAAAATTATTTCCATCTCCATTTAGCACCTCACAATATTGAGATCAGGTTTTGCTTACCCACACTGACAAGTCGTAAGCTGGAAACAAAAATGTGTTAGTCAAATCTCCACCATTTGTCTCCTCTACTGGTATTTATCGAAGAGATTATGAATAATATGAACATATTAGTTATCTGGGCTGACATGTATTTCAAAGAGCAATGCCCTAAAATATTATACGAAAGATAAATAGTAGAAATGCTTCTAATTAAAAATGTACATTGTAGTTGCAAAGGAGATAAGATGGTTGGTCCCTTAATCAACCCCTGGTTTTAACTTAAGCAAATATATTGAAAGTATGGCTGTAAAGCTAAGCTACATAAGCCTTTCTTCTAAATCTGCCTGCAGGCATTAATGCTCAGATATGAGATGGCATCCTTATTTGCTAAGTGCAAAGATGGTTACAAAAGAGCTTTCCTCACTTTGAGGATAAAAGCTAAAGTATTCTTTAATTTTGGTTACTGCCTGGCTCATCTCAGAACCATAATAGTTATTTGGCTTAAAACCAAAAAGTAGCAACACAGTGCTTACATGTCTATGGATCAAAATTAGATGAAAAATTGCTGTTTCTCATCTCCAAAGCTATTTGCTGCACATTTTATAGCCCTCAAGATGGCTTTTGTAATATGTGATAACAGAGCCAACTGCAGCATCTGCCTGGAAAGAGATTACTTTAATTATGGACTCAGTGTCCTATTTTCTGCAAGTGATCCCCAGAGACAGGCTTCCTGATGGAGGAGAGGTGCAGGATGCACATTAAAGCTTACACCTCAACCATGAAGAGGTGGATAAAGTGAGACAAGGGCACCCATAAACCGCCTTCATTTTCCTAGTCTGTGATGTGATGGAAGAGTCTATAGAGATAGGTTTTTAATTATTCCAGCATCTGCTCTTATGGACTTCTGATGGTATGGGCAAGATGAGCTTATAAAAGAGCAAAACCTTTGAAAACTCTGTACAGGAAGCAGACTATATTAAAAAGCTTAGGTAAAACATCATCCTCTTTAAAGTTTTTCTTCCAAATTGAAAAATATAGGTGCTTTATCAGTAACTTGCTATAATATTATTAGAAAGTGAGCTAAGTGGTTTTCTTGTCAATCCCAGTTCTCGGTAACATATCAAGTGCCTCATTACTAAGAATTCATTTGCCATTCAGTGTAATAGAGCTGCTTATAATGAATTTCATTTAGAATCAATGTATATGTCTTGTGTATTTCCATGGAAGTTCTTTATAATTTAACATTGATTTAACATTATGAATGGACACTTAAAGCAAATTGTTACCTCATTCGTATTAATTACAGAATTAGATTCCTTGATGAATAGTTCTTTAGAGAATGAGTGTGTGGTTTTTCTTTTTAAAAGCATAATACGTACTCATAGGATATTTGGGATTTCATCTGATTTCTCAAAAAGTATGAGCATATTTTGTATTTTCAGAAAGATGGGAGATTATAGAAGAGTAACCATGGGAATTAATTTTAAACTTCAAAAGAGGAATTTAAGGGATTTGGCATGGAATCATTTTGTGTGGGGGAGGGAAAAATGGAACAGAAAAATGTACCTAGAATCATGTTAGGTGAAAACATAAAGTCTTTTAAATATTATACCAACCATGACATTCATTAGTTTTTGGTGTTAAAGTTAAATGCTATTACTATTTTTATACTTTGATAAAGAATCTAAGTAAATATATCTCAGGGCATTTTAAATGGTAACATTTAACTCTAAAATTTAAAATAAAATATTTGATATTTTTCAGACTTTCTAGTTGGTAATAAATGCCATAGTAGAGAAATTTTTAAAAATATGTTGAAATGGATAGTTTTACAAGGATCTTTATATTGTATATCTTATAGATGAACAACTGAATCTATGTTATCTATATATCATCAGAATTTATAAATAGAATGGGTTTAGTGTCTGCTTCTGTTTAAAGATCTTGGATACAGGGAATTAAAGCAATATTTATGGACTAACAGGAAAATAGAAATCTATTAGAAGAAACTGAGAATATAAATAACTGTAGTAAATCATCAATGCAAGGGAAATAATTCCTGATTTTAAAATGTTATATTTTGCCATTGAAACATAGGTTTTAAAATTTTTGTACAATGGATCTTAGGTATGTTGTGCAATCAGGTATCCCATACAAATAAATAGCAAGGGGAGATTTCTCAACAGCTCACTTGGAGCATGAGATGACCTCTTTGAAGATCAAAGGGAATCAGAGTTTTCTCTCAAGGAGTATTTATTCTGTAATTTCAACTCCATATTGCCCTTTGGTAACTTCAAATCGGACTTTAAAAAATAGATATATTTTTTAATCCAAGCGTTATACTTGGAATATATGCTTTTTTCCTTCCAATTGTTTGTTTCAGACACTGTTTTTTGTAAAAATGTCAAGTTAATTTTTTTTGGCTTTCTGTATTTTATGTTTGAGTGAGAATGCAAAAATGCCTTGATTTGGACTTACAATTTAAAAGAATGACAGTAAATAAATATATGTTGCAGACAGGCTTTGTTTTTCCTAAACTTGACAATAAAAACGACTTCTTTTTAAATGTTTTAAAATAATTTTATTTTATAATTGTGAAAGCAATGCTCATGTAGTGAAGAAAGCATTTAAAACTACAGCTAGGTGAATACCTATGTTTGTATACACACATACATGCACCTTGACACTTGTGCCCCTGCATGCGTGCGTGCGTGTGCACACACATGCACACACACACACACACACATATATGCATGCTCCTAGTACCTCACAAATAAGAATACTAAGTATATTGGGGTATATTTTTCTAGATTTATATATGTGTTCAATTTTACTTTTTATAAAATTGAGGTTCTGTCATACATTCTATTTTCTAATCTAGCTTTGTTTTAAACCTAGTGTTACACTGTAAATGTTTTCCTAATAAACATCCATCTACAACATTATCAGGATAGTATTCTATTATATGGCTATACTATAATGTATTTAATCAATCCCTTGTTTATGGACATTTTGCATGTTTCCAGTGTCCACTACTGTAACAGCTTTATGATGAACAACCTTATAGTTAATGCTCTTTGCACACTACTAATTATGAAAATATATTATTTTCATATTAAACTATAAAGTCAACTAGATTAAAATGAAAAGTTAAGCTATGAAGTCAACCTGATTAAAATAACATCATATGATTTTTGTACTAAGGCTGGCATCACAAAGACTTATTGTAGTTAACTTTTCAACTTTTAACAGTAGTAGTTCTATAGAATAATATTTGACAGTTATTGATAGATTAAGATAAATGTCACTTTCCTTATCATTGTTCTATCTAGTCATCACTTTAATTAAGAAAACATCGTCTCAAAAAAAAAAAGAAAACATCGTCTCTCACTTTGCAATATTTTTTGTTCCATTGTTAAATGCCTTTTAAATGTCTGTTTTATAAAGCAAACTAATTCAGTTGAAAACAACACATTCAGTCCCTTTCCCAAAGCTCCCTGGAATGCATAGCCTTGCAACTAACTTGTTGGTAGTGACTGAGCCACTTAGTCTAATGTTTATATATTTTTAAATATCTTTGTTATTTCAGATGTATAATTTGAATGTAACATTCCCATTTTTTCTTGTGTAAGGAAAACATACAGAATGTAAATTTCACTAATAAATGAGAGTGGCTTTATTATATTATATAAATATTCACTTTCTAAATTCTTAATTATTTAATGTTTCTAGGCCCGTAGTAGAGCCTTTAAAATTGTCATGAGTGATGACACATACACTTTTCTATTTCTTAATTGTATTTTTTATAGCATTGTCATTGTCTATCCCTTCTTCCATATTCTAATTAGTCTTTACTGGGAAAGTAAATTCTTAATATAAATATCCTTGAGCTTTTCCCAAAGGAAATCCTACAGACTGATTCTTAGACATCATAGTTTATTATACAAACACAAATGTGAGCATGATTAATATTGACCATTTTAACCATGTAGAATAATCTGTAAAATAATGTCTTTTTCATCTGGGTAATGCCTTTTTCACCTTTATCTCTGCAACTGCTATATCAAAAACAAGGCATTGCATCACATAGAGAGGGCCTGGCCACATATTTAGAACCATGGCCTTCAGCTTTGGATGTCTGTCTACCCTTGGTCTCAATACACGGACGTATAAATCACCTAGAAGTGAGAATTCACAGTGAAATATTCAAGTTTATGGGTATACTAGATTCTTCCAGGGAATGAAGTGCTGACTTCATGTGTATAAATTGTAGGATGATATTGTAAACATGAGTGAGCAGAAGAGTGACAAAATTGGTATCAGTGTGCAGACAAATTAAAGAAATGTAAGAGGAAATAGAATTTCAGCTGTTATCACAAAATGATGATATGTGAGTTATCAGTTTTATTCCAAGAGGTAGACCCTAGAAGCAATCGTGGACTCTGTCTCCAACTTCAGACAGGGTTCTTGTGGTTTCCATGATCCTCCAAATTCTGGGAAGCCTCTCAAATGCCACTGAGAAGAGAGTGATGGTCTCACAGGCAGCAGTCCCAGGAAGAGTGGTTGCAGTGTCAGATAAAATTATATTTATATGGAGTCCATATGATATCAGTCCTGATGGAAAGACGTTGGCGCGTGTGTGTGTGTGTGTGTGTGTGTGTGTGTGTGTGTGTGTGTGTGTATGTGTGTGTCTTTTCAGAGAAAGAAGTCTCTGGAAAGCCACTATAAGACAGCTTTTTTTTCTGTTTTGGAGATAACTTTCTGCATCTGATCTTTTTATATTTTTATGCAAAATAAAGGGTGGTTTAAATTTTTTTAGCATAATGATACCTGTCTTGAGAGCTATAGCCCCCTTTTGCTAATTCTACATTGAGAAAATAAAGATAAAATTCTAGAGCATACAGAAGTGCCTTTTATTCTGTTTTGGAGAACTTGATGTATAACAGTTCCACTTATGAGCCATTATACATGATTGAACTTAAAAACAAAGTGTTTTTAATGAAAGATTTTATCAGGGGATTTATATATCAAACACCTTTGAAATACATTTTTGTTGTTTCAGATCCATTTACACAGAGCTTTTCAGTACAGCAGTGCTGGGAATGAGCATGGCCTTGGATAATTAGTATCTCTAAAAAAAATTGCTGTTTTCTCATGGAGATTTTCAAAGTAACGTACTTTGGTGTGCCAGTTTTTTAGTCTTTGAGTTTAAAATTTTAACTTACAAAGTAACTACCAAAGCTGTTATTTTTGTGGCACTTTTGTTGCACCTCTGCCAGTTCACAGGAATGACTTCCCACCACCAATAATGCTAATCCACAAGTGGAAGTTTCATTTTTAAGTGTGAAAGTGTCACAATAACAGTATTTGGCCAAGAAGTATGAATTATTGGTAAATCAAATGGTTCAATTAATAAAACTGTAGTAAATACAGTAATGATACTCATACACTTAAATTTTCATAGATAACTTACTTTTCATTTGATGTATCAAGTCAAACTCATGACTTTACTTAAAATCTAAGGAAAATTACATTTTAAAGACATCCACCCAGCTGCCTGTCTTAGAAACTTCAACATGTATGCAAAGATTTATTTTGTTTACCTGGAAAGAGTAAAACTTTTGTATGTTACCATGAAATGTGTAAAAGTTTACAAGGTCGTATATTAACAAAAATATGATGATATGGCTGAGTTGAATTTCTCGAATAAATATTTGAAAATGGAAAATAATTCCATTGCAAAACCAAGTCAGAAATAACTCTGTAATAATATTTGTCTGCATTACTACAAATTCAGTCACTTTCATGAACAAATCTTTTCAGTATATAAAGTTGCTTGCATGACAGTTGGGCAGCTGAAAGTTGACAATGAAAAATCCTACAACAATTTCTTTCTCATTTTCCTCCATCCCTAATTGCCTTTTCAACTGGCCATTCCTCTGGATAATTAAAGATGTGTAAGTTAACTTGGATAAAGCTACCTTTTTAGAAACATTGCCAAGAAGTTGTATTATTGATAAGAGGAGAGTTTTCTTAGCATGGAAAAACTTCAAGTTCTAAGACTAGCTAGAAAGACCTAAACTCTCATTTTAAAGGTGAGGTAACTGAGGCCCAGAGAGGTTATTAATCCAGTGTCACCAAGCTAGATGATGACAGCCTGCAGTAGAACCCAAGGCTTCTGCTTCTTTCCCTCTTCACCACACCATACTGATCTTTCAGCTCATTTGTCCTCTGGTCCCTCAGAGGGCATTGCAGGCTGAACTCCACCCTTCTGCTCTCCATCTTTCCTTCACATATTAACAATGCAGCAAAGACAGTGAGGAGTTACCCTTAAACCCAATACTGATCCCTGATTACTGATGAAAATGGGGATATTTTATTTGGATTTATTAATCAACATAGACTGTGATTTATATCCTGGATTTTCTGGGACAGGCTCAGTTTCAGGTAACTGTATTATTTCCAATAAGGTCATTTGTTAAATATACAGCACTAACTCATAAATGTATAGAATTTAATCTTCATTTGTTTAAATGTCAATCAGAATAAACTTCCAAATCAGAAGAAAATCTTTTGTCAGATTATGCAGCTTTATTTTTATTTAAGAATACATGATTCCCTAGGTGTCTCTCTGTGTGCCATCCACTATGCTAGGCCCTTCACCTCATTCTTCTTATTTAATCTTCATAGCACTCTTATGAAATAAGCAGTATTATTATCCCCATTTTATGGATGAGGCATCAGAGACTTGGGGTACTTAAATAGCTTTCTCATTACGCAGCCAGTTTATATAGCTAGTAAGAGGCAGGATTGCAACTCAGGTTCAGCCTGGGCTAATATGGGCCCTTAACTGATGCTTTTCCAATGACCACACAAAGTTGATCATTACTATATGTAAATGCAGAACAAACAAACAAGAAAAAAAACCCTCTTTAAAATATTACAGTTTGGAGTCCACTTATATGGTAATGGTTAATAAATTATTAAGAAGTATTATTTTGTGTGTTTAGGTAAACCACTATTTGGAGAAAAAAGGGAAAAGAGAAAATTTAAATACAAGAAAAGACATGGTCTTCTGATTCATTGAAGGAGTCAAAACTGGTAGAAAAATAGAGAAAAAAAGATGAGAAAAATACAGGGAAAGGAGATCTTCAATCTTCCTCCTTTCCTCAAAGACCTTCTTCCTGATACATTACTACTATTCCAAGTGTCAGATTTTCTTGCTATGCTCATGGCATAAGCTTCATTTTTCTGGGCTTATCTGGAAATTTTGCTTATGTGGAAAATCCAATTTTCCAACTATGTCTAAATAATGGAGCATTTTGTATACATGTATATACTGGCTTTTAAAAATACTATGTATCCTCCCTTTAAAAAAAGTAAAGACAAAAGTAATCAGATTGACTTGTTAAAGTTCTGATGTCATTGGCGTCTCTGCTTCAGTTTCCTTATCTGGAGACAAAGTTACTTCTATTTAGCATTTTCCTAATTCATTTAGGGAAAATCATAAAGATTCAGTGTATGCCTCCTTGATATTCCTGGGTGTCAGTAACCGTAAAGACATGAAGTCTGTAGTCTACAGTCTGTTGTCTGTAGTCTGTTATCTTTTCTCAGTTCCCATGCAGTTTTACTTCAAACTGACAAGGATATGGATGTTACCACATAACAGTAAACAAAACAACTGGTCAGAGGATCATAGAGGATAATTGGCTGTGTGTGTAGCAAGAGAACAGGTTCCCAGTGACCTTCCAGGGAGACTAATGTCACATCTATATTAACATCCCCATTATTGACCTGAAACAAGAGAAAACGTTAAGTTAATTAAATTCTCAGATGATGCTAAATGGATAAGTGTTTGTAACTAAATACGAGTGAGAGGACAAAATTCAAAAGGTCCCTAGAGAATGTTAAAGATAGTCAGGAAATAACAACAATATTGAAGCTGAAAAATGCAAGCAGATGTATCTAGGGAGGAAGTCATTTAAAAACCGATATTAGATAAGTTAGAATTAGAATGCAATGGTGATAAAAGATCGCCTTAAGGTGATTTTACGCAGAAAATTAGATATCAGCTTGAAATGCAATATAGTTAAAATGCTACTGTATCTAGGACCCTTGTATTCAGATTCTGCATAAAGGATCAGATTAACAGTCTTTGCTGATGAGACCTCATTTAGAGTTCCTTGATTACAGATTACAAAGCAATAAGAAAAAGGAAAGATTCGTCTTTGTTATATGTATGCAAGCCCAAGAAAATCCAGCGCTAGGCAGCTACAAACTACAAAAAAAGGCTTCTTTTCCTTCAAAATATGTCCCTTACCTGTCTGCAGTAGTGCATGAGATTCTCATCTTTAGATCCACCACTTTCAGTTAGGCTTCTATTCTAACTGTTCCCATTAAATTGTACACTCATTACCTGGAAAGAATAAATCTGGAAATGAAATTGTTTGAAAGACTCTTTAGCAGTCAAGTGGCAGAGGCAGGAGTCTGAGTAGAGGAGGCAGGACAGACAATTGTGTGGCCCTGGGGTCTGCACAAAGGTCGGAAGGGCCGGGTGCGGCCAGATGGTGTCCCCTTGGGCAGCTTGAGAGCCTGTTTCTAGAGGACTAGGGAGAAAGAGCAGCTGGAGAGCTCTCACGAGGTGGGAGCTGGTGGGTGAGGAAGAGGTTAGTGAAAGTCACTTGAACTCGAACGTTTTCTGACTCACCTAAGAAAGCAAAGTGGTAAAGAGCTACCTATTTTCTGCTGGTCCTCTAGAGGCAACAAGGCAAACCATTTGAATAACTAGCCTCATTCTTACCAGTTTATTATTTACAGAAATGCTATTAGCTCATTCAGGGGCTTTATGGCAGAACCATTATATCACTCATGGGATAGATTCATAATTTGGGGCACTAAAAAAACTTTCATTGGATTTTAATACCTGAAATGTGTTTCACTCTGGATGAAAGAAGTTTTGGGGTTGATTTTTTTTTTTTTTTTAATTCTGTGTTATGTCTGCTAAGGGAAATTCACAGTGAATTAATTCTGCTCAATGAATTTTTGCTCTTATAAAATTGTTTTAATGCCAAACATTGCCTGTTCCAAATATTGTACCAGAGACGTTTATTTACAGCCTGGTACATATGTAGTTTGAGCTTCTTAGCATAACTTACAGTGAATTAATGACTTGTTATTTATTGCTCAGCCACTCTTCAGGAGTGATTTATAGGGCCGTGCTATGCACTGGCGGTTACTTTTCAGTCTCTGTGCTGGCTGTCTCATCAATATCATTAAATGAATTCACAGTGACAGAGCTCTGCTACTGTAGTTTTTGATATGAGGGATAACTGAACATAAATCAGGACTTATGTTTAATTCATAAGATGTACCAATCTCTCATGTAGGCATGAGTTAGGTTAGAGGGTGTCACAAATGTATTTTACAGTACTTCTTGTGATTAAATCCAGGCTTTTCCATATGACTCTATGCACCAGGTAAAAATAATAGGTTGCTCTACACTATGTCATTTTTCAGATAAATGCAATTTATTTTGATTTAGGTATGACTGGTTTCTATTGTTGCCCCACCAGTGGGATATGTTTTAGAAAGTAACACTAAGAGAAGTATAATGAAAAAACAGTTGCTCTGAGTTTGTAATTCGTGTATATTCTTTATTTAAGTAGTTCAATGTGAATTAATAACTACAGTTTATTTTTTAATCTATTTTTGCACAAGTTTTAAAAAAAATTGAACATTCATGCTGTGTCAAAATAGTTTTTATTTTAAGCCTTAAAATTTCTTTTCAGTAATAATTTTAAAAATAACTAACTATGGGAGGATAGGCCTGTTTATCTTTCCTTGTTAGTCCAGCCCAAGAAAAGGAAAATATTACAGTTTACTGCAGGGAAAGTCAGTCCCTTGCTTGTTTGGAAGCAAACTGTGCAGAAAATAGAAATCAAGATATGTCAGTTTCCTAAAAAAAAAAAAAAAAGAGGGTGACAAAAGTGAGCTCTCCTAGTGTCAGGAGAATTTTACTGGCATTGTTGTTATCCTTGCTACAATGCCCGATATTTATTCTTTGAACCAAACACTGTGAGTGCACTGTAATCCATGCAGAAGACATGATTTTTTTCTCCCAAAGAGAAGGGTAATCTGACTCCAGCTGTGCTGCGACAGGGCGCTGGGATAATCGCGAGATTGCCAGGTTGTCGAGCCTCATCACTGGCCTGCTGTGGAGCCCTGTAATCAGCTCTGCTGACTGTCACAAAGAAAGAATGTGATATGTTCCTGCCAAAGAAAATAATTCCAACATATGCAAGAAACTGACACAAATGTCTTCCCCTCCTTCCTTTCGTTCCAGTTGATTAGACCTAGCTTGAGGTCCTGATGATTTTAAGATCCACTTATTTGGGCCTTGCTCTGAAAAGAAGATGGATGAGCTATTGCTTTCAAGGCCCCACTGACAAAAGAATGAGAGGAAATGACTGTTACTTAGTAGTGTAATAAGTAATTGATTTCATAACGCTTGGGGCAAAGGGCAGAGTAAATGCACCCAGGAGAGCAGAGGAGGCCTCGGGCATGTCAGCAGAAGGGAAGGAAAGTAGGAGAATTGGGGAATAGGGTGCCTCAGAGGGGAAAATTACTAAAGAAGGGGGATTGGTAACAGCAGGATAATCCAGGTAGTTCCTTCTTGTATGAACAGTGAGATTAAGGATTTATTAAAAGTAGCGAATTTCTGTAAAGAGTATCTACGGGAATTTGTATCATTTAGGAGTAGGTTTTACTACACATAAGAGAAAACCTGACTTGTTTTGCAAGTCTGTTTTTGCTTACCGAGGAAGTCATTAATGTCACATATTTCCTGACGTGTGTGTTTCTGCTGTCTGAGGTCACAACAGGGATCCTCTTTTAGCTGATTCTTTAGAATTTTCCTCCATATCTCTACATAGCATGCTTATTTTGCCAATTCTTGGTTTTCCAGTTTTAAGCATTATCTCTCGACTCTCTACACTGGGAGACTGGATTGTGATTTTGGTTGGACCAATAGTAATGGTCTATAGTATTGATTATGTAAAGACCGTTCACAGCTGAGTCATATACTGTTCTGTAATTTCTTTTCCTTTCCAGCTTAAGTTTTTGTTTTCCCCAGAATTAATAATTTCCTTGCTTTTTTATTTGCTTTCTTTTCTGAGTATGTATTTCTTCCCTAGTTGTGAAACCTTCTCTCAACACAATCAAACCCATTAGGTTTTCCATTAGTTTAAACTTCTCAAAGAAATCTCCTGGAGCCTTCTGGCCTGTTCTAATCTGGACTGGCCACTCCCTAGGCTGGCTGCACAGCCAGTACCCTGGGATCTCCTCTTTCTCTCTCTTGCTTTGCTTCTCTGGTTTCCTTTATTTTACATATTCCTCTTTCTTGATATACTCCCTGCAAGCCCTCCTCCACTTTTGTCACTGTGGTTTTGCTGTTTGGAAGAGAGCATCCTCTGGTAATTTCTTGAGGAGAAAAAACAAAGTTTTGAGACTTTGTTGGTCTGAAAATGTCTTAATCCTACCTCTTGATTGATAGGTTGATTGTGTATAGGATTGTGAATTGGAAATATTTCCCTCAGAATTGGAAGGCAATACTTCAGTACCTTCTAGCCCCCAGTATAGCTTGAGAAGACCAAGGCCATTCTGAATCTTGACCCTTTCTTGAAAAATTGTTTTTCTTTATAAAGTTATGTGACTTCTAGGGTTTGTGGAATTTCATGATGATATAGATTGTTATGGTTCTGTTTTTATTCATTTGTACTGGAACCTCACTGGGCTCTTCTGTCTGCAAATTCTTGCTCTTCAGGTCTAGGAAATTCTGCTGAATTATGTCACTGAGGATTTGTCCCATTCCCATCCCCATCCCCATATTCTCTACTCTCCTTCTGGTATGCCTCTACCTGACATTTGACATTTTGGACAAATCATCTAGTTTTCTTTACTTTTTGCTCTTATTTTCAATCTTTTTTGTCTTTTTGCTCTACCTTCTGAGTGAGTTCCTCAGCTTTATCTTCCAAATCTTTTATTGGCCTTTCAGCTCTGCTATAATATTTCAAAAAAAATTTTTTTTTCTTTTGCGGTACGCGGGCCTCTCACCGTTGTGGCCTCTCCCGTTGCGGAGCACAGGCTCCAGACGCACAGGCTCAGCGGCCATGGCTCACGGGCCCAGCCGCTCCGCTGTATGTGGGATCTTCCCGGACCGGGGCACGAACCCGTGTCCCCTGCATCGGCAGGCGGACTCTCAACCACTGCGCCACCAGGGAAGCCCCAATATTTCAAATTTTTAATACATTTTTCCTTTTGAATCTTTCCATTTTTTAATAGAAATATTTTAACTGCACCATTTTTTCCTTTGTGGGTATGTGTAATCTATTTTCTTTATTTTTTTTCTGCCTGTTTGTTTGCTCTCTCTTTCATAATGGGGAATTTCCTCAAAAGCCCTGTGATCTTTGGCTAAAGGACCCTATAAAATCACCCAGAATTTCTGTGGGGGAAGTGAGGAGGGGTAGGGGTGGTAGTGAGAGAGGTTGGTGGTAGTTGTTTTCACTGTAGGTTTATCTGGCTTGGCTAATTCCCTGAGGGTCTCAGATTTTAGTATCTTTAGATTTTTCTTTCAGGCAAGTCAGAGTTTCCAAAAAGGATGTTCCAGTCTCTCGAGGGAGGGTATACACCTGGTCTGCAGCGTTATGGGAGCCAAGAAGGGAAAAAAAGCTGGGGGTCTCACTTAGTAGTAAACTTTTGTTTATTCCTGTTTGCAGCATGGTGCTCTGGCCTCAAAGGTGCCTAGGGTTTCTGTAGAGTAAACCTCCAGTCTTCTGCTGGTATGATGAGGGCCTGTCACTGAGCTATGTAGAACTGAGGAGAGGCGCTCTTAAAAGAAGCTTCTTAAACAGGACTTCAACGAAGAGTTTCTAACTTCAGAAGGTGTCCAGTGCTACTAATTTCCGAGTCTCTTTCAGCCTACTCCACTGCTGGCTTTGGATTCAGTGTTTCAGTGTGTGCTAGGTTAGTTGCAACTCATCCATCTGCTTTCCAGTTTCCCAAATTTTGATGTTGTTGTCACCTCTCCTGTCTTTTTGGCTCTTTGGGTTTATGCCTTTGCCTAAAATCTTGTACTGTGTTTTAGTGAGGTTTCAGGAAGGAGTGGAAGTTGATGTTTGCATTCAATCCACCATCTTTAAAACCTGACGACTTCTCAGTTACCAGTTAAAACTAAGCTCAGCTATCACCTCTCAGTGTCCCCATTCAGATTAAAAGTCCTTGTTTTGTGCTGCCCTTGCACTTACCTCATTCCGTTATAATTGTCATTTCATGTGTCTCTCTCCATTAGTCTGTGAGATCTTTCACTTGAAAGCTGCCTACTGTTTGTCTATCTCTAGCACTTGCTGGAGCCTGTAACACAGTAGATGCCAGGAAGTACTTATTAACTGAATGGATGAGCCTGGATCTTAGGATACTAAGGAAGAGATACTTTTCCTGACTTAAATCTATCCTGAAGAGATTATACTGACTCTTAAGGCTTTGGTTGCAGTGGTACTTGATTTTTAAGGCCAAGAAAAAGACAAACTGATTTTTGTGTTTTTTAAAAAAGAGATTATTTTTAGGAATCTCTTGATGGTTACTCAATTCACGGTTTGTTTTTCTTCTTTTTTTAGAATGTGAAAGAGGCAAATTATATTTTATGGCTGTCATTAAGAAAGTACTTACAGGGAGCTCTATTCTCTCTTGATACCAAGGATAATTACTTTAACCAGTGGGCTTAACTGAAGTCCCCTTTTCCTTCTCTCCAGTAACTATAGATACACTGGTTATCTAGCACTTACCTCAGATGTTAGCAAAATGTTCGGTTCTTTCTCTATTTTTAAAACATATTGTAGTATTATGACTTCATTTGAAAAACTAGCATGACTTTATTTAAATTTCTCGAAAAATACATACTATATTTTCTTTATCAATAAGTAGGGCATTTTTTTCAAGATGGGTAAAATTTCCCTGAAGATATATACTCTTGATTTTTCCTTATTCAGCAACTCAGAATCCATATGTTCTCTTCCACATATTTTTTCTTTTGAGCTGAAAAATAAAAACTTTTATTAACTATAGTGAGTCAGTGTTCATCCCCATGGAGTATCTGATAAGAAAAACACTTGGGAAAACATTCCATGTCCCTTCCAGCTCCTCCTTGCTTATCCAGCATTTTTCTAGACACCTCTGTGACCATATCCGCATGTCCCTTAAGTAAAAAACCAACCATTTTGGCTTATTCTTCATTTTAAAAGTCGCTGTGTGACCAATTAAAGCACATTTTGATAAGTTAAAAGAGCCTGTGACCTAGGAAAATGCGAACAATCTTCACACCCCCAAGATTAAGCCGTCATCAGACCAATGGCTACTAGAAGAACCCTTAGATTAGACCTAGAGATTATCATATTAAATGAAGTAAGTCAGACAGGGAAAGAAAACTATCATATGATCACTTATATATGGAATCTTAAAAAATGATACAAATGAACTTATTTACAGAGCAGAAATAGACTCACAGACATGGAAAATAAACTTTGGTTACCAAAGGGGATGGGAGGGGAGATAAATTAAGAGTTTGGGATTAACATATACACACTACTATATGTAAAATAGATAAACAACAAGGACCTACTGTATAGCACAGGGAACTATATTCTTTATCTTGTAATAACCTGTAGTGAAAAAGAATAAATAAATAAATAAATATGTATACACACACACACACACACACACACACACACACACATATATCTGAATCACTTTGCTGTATACCTGAAACTAACACAACATTGTAAATTAACTATACTTTAATTTTTAAAAAATGGTTAAAAAAATCCAAATTGCTGGAAGTTAGCTGGCATATTCAGAAGTATTTGGGGGGTGGACCCACTCTTTCCTTTGACACACACCATGGTACATTGTTTTAAATACTTAGACCAGAGGAGTAGAACATTGAAAATGGAGGTAGCGTTCAAATATTGATGACTGTTTTACAAATTTGAAAGTTGATAGCACATATGCCTTTTGTATGTTTTTATGCATGTGTGCCCACAGTTATGTATCCATGTGCCATGCACACTCATGTATCTAGAGTTGGAAAAAACATTGATTCTTGGGGATTTAGATTTTACTTTTCTACATGTATTGAGTCTTCTGCTGCTTACAAAACACTTTCATATCATTTGCCTTATTTGATATCCATCTCAACCTGTGAAATAGGCAGGCCAGCTATTGCTCCCATTTTACAGATGAAGGCTGGTGCTTGGACAAGTTATACTACTTGCCCAGATTCACTCGCCCAGACTATTAGCTACAAAACCGAGAGCAAAGTCTAGTTTTTTTTTTCTTAGACCTTGAATTACTCCTTGACCCTGAGGTATTATTTTACTCAACCTTAAATTCTTTCATGAAAGCCAAGTCCCTGCTAGACCACTGGATCAGCAACACTTGCTCTTTCATCCATGACCATTTGTTCACTCCCCCACATTAAAACTATCTTGGCTGGATGTGACTTTCATAAAAGAATGGAGAGAAAATGCGTTATGCAAAGCCACTCTGCACTGAATAACTTGGGATGCTGTTTTCTAACTTGTTTTGGCAACTAATATTTAAGATTTAGGAGTTTCATTTGTTAGCAAGAAATAACCTATCACTAGTTTCTGCATTATTTCTTAGTGATGTCATGTATTAGTTCATTAGATCTGTCTAAAAGATTTGCTTCTTATTCCTTGTAAATAATTCGTGGATGCCCAGACATCGCAGAATCAGGGTTGGTATTACTACGCATTATTTATGACCATATTCTTTAAATATATTCTAACCTGGAAATTTTGTGTAGATTTCACGTTTACATAGCTAATATATGCATTGTCGCTGCCACACAGTAAGAAATGCTTGCCTGACAGGCTGTGACCTGCATAGTGTATCAGGCATTACTCCTAATTTGTCAGAGATTCAGAGCATAAATTATGGGATTCTTTTCAGACGACTATTTAGTGACATTCTATTTGAAATAGGAAGCTGTCTAGCAACTTCTGATGAAAGTTGAGATTTTGCCTCATTAATATTTTGCCTCCATTATCAATCATGATGGTTGAGTTAGACATAATTTAGAATTATTCTTATATGTCCTTGAAATAACCTTTCTCTTAACCCCCAAACGGAATCAAGTTTTGCAAAACTGTCAGTAAACAGACACAAGTCTCAAAAATAAAGATATGAACATTTTAAAAATATTCCAACAGTAGGAAATTTTTTCCCATACAAGAAGGGGAAATAAATGGGTGTGATAGACTCTGTCTCCCTCGGCAGGAGTGAAGGTAAAGCTAATTACGTGATGGAGGGCTTTTTTCTGATTACACATCATTTGAAGATCTTAGACACAGAATTCAAAGATTCTCAATGGTTTTCATATAGCCTTGAGATATTTTTGGGTGCAGTTTTCCCCCTAGACACAGAACTCAGAGATTCTCAATGGTTTTCATAGCCTTGAGATCTTTTTGGGTGAGATTTCCCCCCTGTATAAAAGTTTCCACCTTCTAAAATAGCTAATGAACCCCAATATTTAAAGCATTTCCCATAACTGCATCTGTTGCTAGGAGAGGAGCAGAAGAAAAAAATGACAGCATCCTAAGATCTATAATCTTGCCTGTTCCTATTGTCCTGGAAATGTAAGAGTCAAAGTTGTCGTCAGGTCTCATAATGATCTTCACCCATTATAATTTGCAGAAGTTCCTGTAAAATTGTACATGTCTCTAAGTTCCTTTTAGCCTTAGAAGCTAGATATCGAGCTGCAATCTCGAAGCAATTTAACAAGGTTTGTGTATCTATCCCCCATAGAATGTAGCATAAAGGCTTACATCTAGAAGGTGCCAAAGAATAAATATTTTTGGAATCAACTATTGGAGCACTAGGCAAAGTCATGGAGTTATTCTCATGATTTTTCAATTATCATCACTCCTGTCAGGTGTCTTTTATTATCCCATAGTGTTAATCACCTCAACGTATAAGAGTTTATTATATGAGGAGAGAACACTAAGTATATTAAAGACAGCTAGCATATGAAGAGGCATTAAGTGAAGGCAATGAATGGAATAAGTAAAGAGTTAAGATGTATTTAAAAGTGCTAGATATATTAATAGGTGTTTTAATCATTATCATTGTGAGTCATTGGTATGAACAAAAGACAAATACCTTTAGTGAAATAGCAGGTGAAAAAGCAGCAACTGGGAATGTGTTTATAAAGTGTGAGTTTGAGTAGGAATAAAGATGGAGTATTTTAGTACTATAATCATAAATCTGGAAAGGGTTTTAGGAAAAAAGTGAGCTTTTTTGACCCACAAGAGAGACTCAAAACTTTGGTGTTCATATATCTGTGTGGATGATTCCATTTTGACCCAAATTTAAACTCACTTGGAAACTGGGCCTGGGAATGTTCTTCCTATGTATTGATTGGAAATATGAAAATAACTCATTATAGGATATATTACCATGTGAAACAAATGCTGTTGGTTTACTTCATTTTAAAAAGTGCCAGCACTCCTAAAATAGCTTTATCGTGACCATGGTTACTTTGGAGGCTTTATTTTTGTTCAGTAAAAGAAGCATTGCAGGAATTCTTGTATCTACACTTTATATGAAAGGTACACTTTTTCAAAATCCCTGCTTGGATATTTCAGATGTAGTTATATACCTATTCCTGAAGCTAATCCAAGTGTTTGAATGGAACTGGCACTCTGATTTCCTAAGAAGACTTGCAATTATGTTGGTACTTAGAAGCTTAGTTTATTTTCCTAGGGATTTAATGCACAGTGCTAATATTATCCTTTGCTACTAAACAAAATGCTTCTCAAAATTTTACATTTGGGTATCTTAAATTTATGTGACTTTTATAGCACTTGTATATTTAAATTAATTTAAATTCTGGTGAACCTTGGTCTAAGACTAAATCCAATATGTGAAAATCCAAGTTTATAGAAAAAGACCAATTAGAGGATTGTGATTTATTTTACAATAGTAATCCTTTAACTAGCAGTCTTCCTTTGTGCTCTTAATATTTGAACACCCTCATATACGTGCTAAGGAATGTATGCATAACTTCATATAAGGCAAATATCAATGTTACTTGTTTATTTGATCATATCTCATTGTATTTTTTTACTGAAAATGATAATTTTTTACACATGATCATTTTTGTTTCTTTTTTCTCTCTAAAAAGTTTTTTCAAGAACCTGTGACTAAATTTTGAGTGGGATAAATTATTTCTTTTATTTTTTTCTCCCTGAATTTGTGAAAGTTATTGATCTCTCATGTTGCTCTTGCCTCTGTTTTCTTACTTAATTTCATGCATTAGCAACTTTTCCCTCTAAACAGTAAACCCTGACCAAGAAGAAACTTGATTTTTATTTATTTTGTTTCTCATCCATTCAGTAATTCATCAGATGTTTATTGACCATCTACTATGTGCCATAGATTATGCCAAGCCCTAGAAGTATATGAGTGAACAAACAAAATTGGTCCCTGCCATAGAACCTGTATTATTATTGTTGTCGTTGTTGTTGTTATATTAAATCATAATTAGTGTAGCTAACAATTAACCACAACTCTGTGAGGTAGGTACTGTTATTGGTGAGGCACAGAGAAATTGTCATTTATTCATGTGATTTACCCCAGTAAGTACTGAAATCAGATTTAAATCAGGCATTCAGTTCTCTTGACCACTCTACTATACGTCCCACAGATAAAATAATTATAGTTGTGACAGATGCCATAAAGGAGGAGCGAAAGCTATAATGAGCAGCTATAACAAGGAATTTGATTTAGTTGGGGAGGTAATGAAGGCCTCTTCTGAGGAAGGTGTTAAAGGTGAGGCCTCCGGAATGACGAGGATTGAGCCTGTCGACGAGAATTCCCCAAAGGTAATTGCATAGCACATGCCAACGTCCTGAGGTAGGAAATGGTTAGGTGGTTAGAGGAACTAAAAGCAGACCTTAGGCCGTACATGTGATAGGTAATAAAGGAATATTGATAGAGCAACATGTACTCCAGAAGCAGTGGTCTCTCCCCACAGAGGCACAATTTGTTCAACAATATAACTTTGCCATAGTTCTAATTATAGTTGCTTTATATGTAATCAGATATATTCATTTAAAATGCATACTATTGATAGACAATGCATGATTTAAAAGTAGAAATATCATCAGCTATGTCATTCCCCAAGTGTTTCCCGTTCAAGATTGAAGAAACCTGGAGGTACAAAGTATTTAAATCTATAAACCATTTACTTAAGGTGGATAATTCTGACACTGTTTATTATTAATAGTAAGGTTGTAGCCCCATGGATGTTTTTATTGCTCTAATAAATTGCAACTCTGTACTAGGTGTGGTGGTCACAGCAACCCATGAGATGTGGAAAGCAAGTAGAAAGGAGGGGATAGGTCTGACACCAAAGCTCAGGACACTGACTCTATGGCAGAGACTAGCCAGAGGTTCTACGTCAGGCAGGGGACAGCACAGACCAAGGGACACTAACGTTGGAGTTTCCCTTATTTGGAGCCCAATGACAAATCTGGGCAGCCAACCCTGGGAACCTAGAGAAATGATGGTTTGCATCTGGAACTCTAGCTGTGGAGACTATGATGTAAACTTCTTGAGGGCACAAAACGTCTTTTGTTCATTGCTTTATCCCTGGTGCCTGGAGTAGTGCCTGGCGTTATAACCAGGAGGTCTTAGAGCATGTGCCTAGGTGGAAGTCTGAAGTCCACTGAGTCAGTGTGGAAGGGAGAGAAGGAGGAATGTTCCTGTGAGGAAAGGGTCCCAGATCTGCCTGACAGTGAAGGAGATATAGAGAACAACATGGGTTCCCAAGAATCAGGGCTGTTCCCTGAGACCCTACTTCTGAAACAATGTCCTTTGTCCTGCCTAACTCCAGGATTGGTTTTAAGAACAGGGATGAAATAGACCTTATGGGTGTCAGGGATGACTACATACTCTTGGGGATCTTCTCATTTCGTCTCCACCAAAAGATAGCTAGGTTCTATTATTGCTCCTATTTTATAAATGAGTAAATCGAGGTATGGGGAGGTTATTTAATTTGCCCAAGATTAAGTCTATTGAGTGGTAGCTAAGATTTGAACCCAAATTTGAGCCCAAAGCTCAGGCACTTAATGACAACACTTTGCTGCTTCTTAAAGGACATCTCTGCTTTCAAGTAGCTGTCAAAACAAAGACTGTAGCTACTAAGGGCATCACAGGGAGGATTTGCTATGCCCAGTAGCAGAGTTCCTTCTGAATTGGTTCTGCAGAGTCAGTGAGTGGTGCTGTCCGGGGCTGGGCAATCAGAGATGTCTTCACACAGGACTCCCAGGAGTGAGGACCTGGAAAGGCTGAGGGAGCAAAATGGTGGCGGACCCAGGGCACAAATCACAGAGCATGTAGAATCCACACACAAAGATTTTAATCCATGACTTATTACCATAATTAATGATTTGTTGTTTTCTCTCAAATGAAAATTAGTTTGTCAGATGTAGTAATCGAGGATGCTAATTACACATAGCTGCACGGGGCCTGCCCCAGGCAAAATTGAATGTCTTTGCGAAGCTTTGATTTGGTTCCTCCTTTCTTGGCAGCATTTCCTTCCTTCCACAATTCCTTTATGTATCCTCACATGCCCAGGATTTTTATGCTGCCCTTATCTTTTCCTTCCAGAAGAAAACTTATATAATAAATGAGTTCATAATAGAGTTGGTTTGTAATTTAATAAATTATACTGCCTGGAAATTTTTATATTTACAAGAGATCTTACCAAATATGATGTGGTATCCTGGATTGGATTCTTATGGGGCGGGAGGAGGACATTATCAGAAAAACTGGTTAAATCTGAATGCTAATTTCTAAGTATTGACAAATGTACCAGGATTATGTGAGGAGTTAGCATTTAGGGGAAGTTGAGTGAAGAGTGTATGGGAACTCTTTTGTACTATGTTGGCCACTTTTCCATAAGTCTAAAATAATCCCCATATAAAACATTTAAAGTAGAGGGACCTTATAGAGAGATCAATTACTATTCAAAGGAATAAATCTCTATTTAAGAATTTCAGGCATGCAGGTCATATCATGTAGGTATGTAAGGATGCCCCTATAGCTGTGTACCCATTTGCTTTCTACAGACCCTTAGCTTATTTAACCATTGAATGTTTCTATTTTGTACATTTTGGATGCTATGACTTGTATCCAGTGTAAGAGGATTGATTCTATTCTTCTCACTGCAATAAATGATGCTAAAAGACAAAAACCAAGCTGAGAATTAAAGTTGCAAAACAAGAAGCACACAGCCATTTTTTTCCTCTTCAGGGAAGGGTGATTGATTCCAGAAATCTGAATTAAGCAAACACTAATTGATGTGCTGGGAGATGGATAATTTAGAAAAACCAAGGTCACTAAATTGCCACTGTTTTAAAATATCAGAAGGAAAACAAATTCACTTGGGCTTTCAAATACTCATATAGGGTTTGTTCTTTGTATAATGGCAACATGGAAATCAGTAGTCTTTATATGACCTAATTTAAAGGGGTAAGTGCTTGAGTACATAACGCTCAGTTCAGTGTTCCAAAAGAATTTACCGTGTATGACTCCAGGGACATTAAAATTAGATAAAGAGTTTAAAAACATGATTTCCCTCTTGGAAAAGGTAGCCCGACTAGTTGGCGCTGTGTCAGATGAGAGACAATGGAAGCTTGTTCTATTATTTGTACAAATTGACTGGTTTGGCAGTTGCTACAGCAATGAGCCATAATGAACTATAGAAAAATGAAAATGTGATTTCTTCAGCATTATACAAAAATGGAATATTCACAGGAAGGCAGAGAATGACATTATAAGAACCCAAGCTGTGTCAAAATGGTCTTCCTTGTTGCTACTTTACCCAGAATGTAATTCAAATAGTGGGCAAAATTATGATGGGCCATCATTTTTGTGCTGTTAGTCAGGGGGCAGTGCCTTGTAATTCCAGAGGAATTTTAATATATTCATTTTCCATGACTTACTTTTCACTTTTGACTATACTGGCTCTGCCTTTGTTTGCAGTGAAGGCTTTCTTTTAGCTTAAGTTCCTGAAATTGGATGATTTGTTCATGTCTTCCTAGCAAAGGGAGGAAAAATATGCTGACTCACGTAATTCCACTGTAAAATACCTGATTTTCTGATTAATTTACTCAATTTTCTTTGCTCTGTTAGGGAATCCCTGGCCTTTGTGGTATGTTCTTGCCTTTGAACTTTAATGTTTATGCCTTATATTTTCATGAACTCTCTTTCATCTACACTGGGTTTTCTCTAACAACATTGTGTTCAATTCCAGGAAAGGGCTTTTAAACAAAAACACTACCCACTACAACTTCCCCAACCCCAAGGGCTGTGTTAATCAAAGAGTAAAGTCACAGAAAATGTGAGTCAGACAGAACAATTTTCCTAGAACTGAGACTTAGTTTGAGCCAGCAAGGACCATTTATACAGACATCTACTGCAGAATGTGTGTCGGATCTTACTTTTCTCTTTTGCCCAGAGCAATGGAGGAAACCAGTTATGACTGTTCCGCAGAAATTGACTTCAATAGAAAATTCTATTTGGCATTAGGGGATATTGTATATAATTAAACTCCTAGACATAAGCCAAATCTGAAATATTTTTCTTTGTATAAATGTCAAAATGGATGATATTCAATGTGGTAAACAGAAGGTTCAGTGTGAATCTTATAATTTTGATATGGGCTGAGTTCTTACAAACCTATACACCAGTGATTCTCAACTGGGGCAATTTTGCCTATGCTCCCAGGGGATACTTGACAATGTCTGAAGACTTCTTTTTGTCATACCTGGCATCTAGTAGTTAGAGACCAGGGATGCTACTAAATATTCTACCATGCACAGCCCGCTACAGCAAAGAATTGTCCAGCTCAAATGTCAGTAGTGCTGACATTGAGAAATCCTGCCTATACACCAGCTTGTGAATGACTATACTGGAGACAACTCTAAAAATACAGCATTTCATACAGTTTTAGGTTAATAGGGGAATCCCTCTTCACTGAAAAATTACTCTTTCTGGCTAATGTTGTGAGTGAAATATACATGTGATTCCCATAAACCAAAGACATTGAAAAATGAAGGAGAAATGAGGGGCAGTGTCCTGCCGGGATCAGCAGGATACATTTTAATCCTTACTAAAGGGTCTTTGGTTGGAGAAAGATGGAATAAAATAATTTGCTGATAGTGATGGCTGTTACCACAGTGCAAGATGTTACTAAGAGGGAGAGCGAAACATTTCTGACTCATAAGGAAAAATGTACAGCAGTGTAACTGTTCAGACCAGTAGTTTTAAAGCCTGGCTACAAGTAGAATCACCTGTGCCTGAGCCCTCTGCCCAGAGATTCTGAATAAATTTTTTTGAAAATTTTTATTTTATATTGTGGTATAGTTGATTTACAATGTTGTGTTAGTTTCAGGTGTATAGCAGAGTGATTCAGTTATACATATATTACATGAATCTATTCTTTCTCAAATTCTTTTCTCATTTAGGTTATTACAGAATATTGAGCAGAGTTCCTTGTGCTATACAGTAGGTCCTTGTTGGTTATCTATCTTATTTTTTAATTTTTGGATGGGACCTGGTAATCTGTATATTTTTAAATTTATTTATTTATTTGGCTGTGTTGGGTCTTCATTTCTGTGCGAGGACTTTCTCTAGTTGCGGCGAGCGGGGCCACTGTTCATCGCGGTGCGCAGGCCTCTCACTGTCGTGGCCTCTCTTGTTGCGGAGCACAGGCTCCAGATGCGCAGGCTCAGTAGTTGTGGCTCACGGGCCCAGTTGCTCCGCGGCATGTGGGATCTTCCCAGACCAGGGCTCGAACCCGTGTCCCCTGCAATGGCAGGCAGATTCTCAACGACTGCGCCACCAGGGAAGTCCTGTATATTTTTAAAGCTTCCGATTTCTGAAAGCACTAATCTAGATGGTTTAGAATCAGCCTTTTAAACACCCTTAAAATAAAAAAAAAATTATCTGTCTAGCAAGATTTCATTTGTCCTACCCATGATGACCACTACCATTCTTACTGTCCATTCCCATCTCCCGTTCCCCTTGCTTGCCCTGAAAATGCACCTGCGTGAGTCTTACACTTGGCAGTGATTTTATATTTCTCACTGGGGCCACTGACTGTTTCTGATTAGGCTAGTAAATGGTTCTTGTTAGATTTGTGCTGAAATTTGTGCTATTCCAAAATCAGACTCACTAGTAACAGAACTGTTGACATCACCAGGAATCCCACTTGCACACTCCACCCAGCCACCCAGCAGTACTGGAATTTACTTGAAACACTTAGGAGATTCAGTCCAAATATGGTTCTTTATTGACCTAAAGGAGTGTATTTCTAGGTGAGAAGGGCACAGAAAAAAATCAGCCTTCATCCAGGCAACATCCTAAGCATTCATTGTGCTTACTTCAATAGTATAATTCTTTTTTTTTTTTAATGGTACACATGACTGCTTTTGAATGTACTTGTAAGAGTTATAGTTGTAGTTGCCTGAATCGGGCCAAAGGGCTTTGCTGTAAGTATGCTAGACAATTAAGGGGAGTTTCAGTTAATCATTACATCAATAATTTAATGTGTTTTTCTTTCATCTAAATGTGTACTGAGGCAGGTAGGAGAAGCACTACTTATACATTGGAAGAAAAAAATTATTCTCTCCCTGGGCTCAAAGTTGCATTATAATATGCAGAAATGAAACTTTGGTTTAATTGAAATTTGGTTGCAGTTTGAGGCTTTTATAGTTTCCTTGGGCCACCTATTGTATTATTTTTAATGAAGCATTGAAGGATGGCAGGATTAAAAAAAATACTACTTTACCTCTGTTCTCTGGTTGTTTCAAGCAACAAAACACTTCGTTTTGTCCATTAAAACATCATTCTCAAGAAAACAGAAGTAACCCCAAAACGCTCATGATTGTCCTTAATGATTATATGCCTATCTATTATTAGCTTGTCTACCTTCTAGAATATATTTCAATTTTATTTTTTAATAAGAGCTTCATTGAGATATAATTTACATACCATAAAATTCATCCCTTTAAAGTATACGATTAAGTGGCTTTAGTAGATTCTCAGAGTTGTGCAATCATCATCAAAAATTTCAGAACATTTTCATCACCCCAGAAAGACACCATGCATCCATAGCAGTGATTCCCTGTCTCCCCATCCCCTGAAAACCACTAATCTACTTCCTGTCGCTATGGATATGCCTGCCTATCCTGGATATTTCATATAAATAGAATCATACAACATCTAGCTTTTTGTGGCTGGCTTTTTAAACTTACCACATTTTCAGGGTTCACCCTTGAAAGTTTCATGTTATAACAACAGTACTTCATCCCTATTTATGGCTCAATGACATTCTATCGTATGTATATACCATGTTTTATTTAGCCATCCACCTGTTGGTGGTCATTTAGGTTGCTTCCCCTTTGACCTATTGTGAATAATGTTCCTAGGAACATTTGTGTACCTATTTTTGTGTGAACACATGTTTTCGATTCTCTTGGGTATACATTTACAAATGGAATTGCTGTGTCATCCAGTAAATCAATATTTAACAATTTGAGGAAATGACAAACTGTTTTCCAAAATGGCTACAGCACTTTATATTCTCACCAGCATACATGAGATTTCAATTTCTCCACATCTTCATTAACACGTATTGTTGTCTGTCTTTCTTATTTTAACCATCCTACTGTAGGTCTAGTGTAACCCAATTTGGGTTTTTTTTTTTATTTCCCTAATGGAGAATGGTATTGAGCATCTTTTCATGTGCTTATTGGCTATTTGGATGTCTTCTTTGGATAAATGTTTATTCAAATCCTTTGCCCATTTTAAAATTGGTTTATTTCTCTTTTACTATTTTAAGAGTTCTGTATATATACTGGATACAAGTCTCTAATCAGATACAGGATTCGTGAATATTTTCTCCCATTCTGTAGGTTGTCTTTTTACTTTCTTGATGGTATCTTTTGTTGTACAAAATTTTTAATTTTGATGAAGTCCAATTTATTTATTTTCTTTTTTGCTTGCACTTTCCATGTTGTATTTTAAAAAGCATTGCCAAATACAAGATCATGAAAGATTTACCTCTATGCTTTCTTTTAAGAGTTTTATAGTTTTAGCTATTACATTTAAGTCTGTATTCCATTTTGAGTTAATTTCTTTAATATGGTGTGAGGTAGGGGTCCAACTTCATTCTCTTACAAGTCGATATCCAGTTGACTGAACACCATTTGTTGAGAAGACCTCTTTCCTCATTGAATTGTCCTTGCTCCTTTGTCAAAAATAAATTAAGATGATGTGAAAGTTTATTTCTGGACTCTCAGTTCTATTCCACTGATCAGCTTGCAAAATCTTTAGAAAACACCAAGTTGGAATTTTGATAGATATTGTGTTGAATCTGTAGATTCATTTGGTTATTTTTGCCATCTTAACAATATTAAGTCTTCTGATCAATGATCATGGAATTTCTTTGCATTTATTTAGATCTTCTGTGGTTTTTTCCAACAGTTTTGTATCTTGTCATGTGTAAGACTTGCACTTACTTTGCTAAATTCCTTCCTAAGTATTCTGGGTTTTTTGATGCTCCTGTACATGGAATTGTTTTTTTTAAATTTTACTTTCAGGTTACTCATTAAGCATGCATAGAAAAACAACTTATTTTTGTATATTGGTCTTTTATTCTGCAACCTTGCTGGACTTATTTATTAATTCTAATAATTTTCTTGTGGATTCCTTAGGATTTTCTGTACACAAGATTATGTCATTCACAATGACATTACTTCTTCTTTTTCAATCTGGATCCATTGTATTTCGTTTTCTTGCCTGATTATCCAGGCTAGAACCTCCATTACAGTGTTGAATAAAAGTGGTAAGAACAGAATTCTTGTCTTGTTCATAATCTTAGAGGGTAAACTTTCATTTTTTTCCAGTAAGTATGACATTACCTCTTAGTTTTCACAGATGACATTTATCAGGTTGAAGATGTTCCCTTGTATTCCTAGTTTGTTGGATGATTTTTTTTTTTTTTAAAGAAGATGTTGGGGTAGGAGTTTATTAATTAATAGATTTATTTTTGCTGTGTCGGGTCTTCGTTTCTGTGCGAGGGCTTTCTCTAATTGTGGCAAGTGGGGTCCATTCTTCATCATGGTGCATGGGCCTCTCACTATCATGGCCTCTCTTGTTGCAGAGCACAGGCTCCAGACGTGCAGGCTCAGTAGTTGTGGCTCACGGGCCTAGTGACTCCGCGACATGTAGGATCCTCCCAGACCAGGGTTCGAACCTGTGTCCCCTGCATTAGCAGGCAGATTCTCAACCACTGTGCCACTAGGGAAGCCCTGTTGGATGATTTTTATCATCAAAAGATGTTAGAAGTTGTCAGGTTATCTTACTGCATCTATTGAGATGATCATTCATTTTTTGGTCTTTTTTCTATTAATGTGGTGTATTATACTGAATGATTTTTGTATATTGAACCCTTGCATTCCTGGGTTAAATCTGGCTTGGTCTTAGTGTATAATCCTTTTAATATGTTGCTGGATTCCAATCTGCTAGTATTTTGTTGACAGTTTTTGTGTCCATATTCATAAGTAATATTTGTGTAGTTTGTATTTATTGTGATGTATTTGTCTAGTTTTGGTACACTGGCCTTGAAGAATGTTTTGAAAAGTATTCCCTCCTAATCTACTTTTTGGAAGAGTTTGTGAAGGATTGGTGTTAATTATTCTTTAAACGTTTTATAGAATTCACCAGTGAAGCCATCTGGACCTGGGATTTTTTTTTGTGGGAAGTTTTGATTACCAATTCAGTTGTTTACTTGTTATAGGTCTATTCAGATTTTCAATTAATCTTGAGTCAGTTTCAGTACTTTATGTCTTTCTAGGAGTTTGCCATTTCATCTTGGTTATCTAGTTTGTTGATATTAATTATTCATAGTGTTTTCTTATAATTCTTTTATTTCTGTAGTCAATAGTAGTGTCCCCTCTTTCATTATTGATTTTAGTAAATTGTTTTCTGTCTCTCTCTTTTTCTTGATTAGTATAGCTAAAGGTTTGTCAATTTTGTTGTTCTTTTCAATGAACCAACTTTTGGTTTCATTGATTTTTTCTATTGTTTTTCTATTCTATTTTTCATTCATTTTTTACTCTAATCTTCATTATTTTCTTCCTTCTGCTTGCTTTGATACTAATTTCTTTCTTTCTTTCTTTTTTTTTATTGCATTGGGTCTTGGTTGCTGCGTGTGGGCTTCTCATCGCAGGGGCTTCTCTTGTTGTGGAGCACAGGCTTTAGGCACGTGGGCTTCAGTAGTTATGGTTCGCAGGCTCAGTAATTGTGGCTCGCAGGCTCTAGAGAGCAGGCTCAGTAGTTGTGGTACATGGGCTTAGTTGCTCCATGGCATGTGGGATCTTCCCAGACCATGGCTTGAACCCGTGTCCCCTGCATTGGCAGGCAGATTCTTAATCACTGCGCTGCCAGGGAAGCCCCTAATTTCTTTTTAAATGAAATTTTATTTTGACAAAAAAAGTTTTAAGTATTATATAATAGGAAAAGGCTCATAATAAAAAGGAAGACTTTCCTTCTCTACTCCTCCTGGTAGTGCTCCCAGAGTAAGTCACTGTAATCATTTTTTGCTGCTCCTTCTGGTATTCGTATCTATATTTTTAAATATTATACTTAAATCAAGTTACTTCACATTGTGGTAGATGAAGATATACATCTTTTACATCATTACCCCCCAAACACACAACTTTTATCCCCCACATCCTCTCAGTATAAATATATCACATAGTTCATAAAATCAGTCATCAGTGTTTCAATCAATAATTATATAAAATTCACTGCAGAACCAAGTGGTATATTATAATTTTTTTTCTTTCTTGAACAACTTTTCATTTTTCCTGGATTAATGATTTTTTCTCTTTCTTAATTTACTCTGTCATTTTTTCTGGATCACTTTCTCAATTTCTTCCTGAGAAAATATACATGGGAGGTACAATGTTTGATTCCTTATTTTTGATGACAGATTAGCTAGAAATAGAATTGCAGATTAAAAGTAATATTCTCTGAAAATATTGAAAGCGTCTAGTGCTGTAATTGAGTGCCTGAAAATGATGCAATTCTTCTCTTATTTTGAAAGTTCTTTTACTTCCTTTTTCTGGAAGCTTTCAGGATCCTCTTTTTAGCCTTGTTGGTTTTCAATTTCTTGATAATGTGTATAAAGTAAAAGAAATAGGTGGCAGTCCAGTTCTTCATGCCAGACGTTTCTCTCCATCTTCCTCTTTTCAGCCCCCTATATTGTACCTTATGTCTAAATTCCAGACACTCTCTGATACAATATTTCTAGAGAATAAGACTCAGATTTATTAAATTTTCCTCAAATTAATTCCTTTTCACCCACATAAATACTCAACCGACAAGTCTGTATTCTCAGACTGCCATAGGAATTATTCCCTATAATTATCTGAATCAACTGATATTTAACAACTAGAAATAAGCATAATCTGTGGATTTGAAATTTTCACTGTGCATTTCCTCTTCATGATTATAATTATGGCTAATAGAAGAATTGTCTATTTCTGATCAAGTCAGAAATCATGAGAAAACATTATTTCCAAGTCCCTGATTAGTCTATCCATGTGATTGAGTTTAGTGTGGAAATTATTTAGTGTGGAAAATTGTCAAAGGCTTTCACATCAATGGAACTGTATAGATATTTCAGAGAACAACTCTGATATATGCTGAAAACACAATATAGAAAATGTTCCATAATAAATAGGTTGATCAAAGATTATCCAATAAAATATGCAAAGACATTTTAAAATAAATGAAAAAAAATTAAATCCCCACTGAATGGCTGTATACTAAAATAAATTGCAGATGAGTAGAAAGAATTCCCAAAAGAAGATAGATACAAGCATCTGTTTAACTGAGTTTAGAATGGGAAAGAGCTTCTAAGCATGAAAATGCTAGAAAAAAATAGATGGCAATAGATTGAAAGATTTGATTACACAAAATTTTTAAACTTTTAAAAATAAAAAAATCATAAAGACAGTAAAAGACTAACTATAAACTGCGTAAAAAATATTGGCAACAAATATAGCATGGAATTAATAGCCTTAACATTTAAAGAGCTCTTGTAAATCAATTAGAAAAACATTAAAACCCAGAGAAGGGACTTCCCTGGCAGTCCAGTGGGTAAGAATCCACGCTTCCATTGCAGGTGGTGCAGGTTCAATCCCTGGTCAGGGAACTAAGATTCCACGTGCCATGTGGTGTGGCCAAAAAATTAAACAAAACAATACAAAAACAAAACCATAGCAAAATTAGCAAGGACGTGAGTATATAATTCCCAAAGCTGAAAAATGTAACCAACAAACATGCAAAGTATCCTCACTAATAATCAGTGGGATGGAAATTAAAAGTAGCATGACAGGGCTTCCCTGGTGGCACAGTGGTTGAGAGTCTGCCTGCCGATGCAGGAGACACGGGTTCGTGCCCCGGTCCGGGAAGATCCCACATGCTGCAGAGCGGCTGGGCCCGTGAGCCATGGCCGCTGAGCCTGCGCTTCTGGAGCCTGTGCTCCGCAACGGGAGAGGCCACAGCAGTGAGAGGCCCGCGTACCACAAAAAAAAAAAAAAAAAAAAAAAAGTAGCATGACAGCTTTGAAATGAAAACTGATAGACTGATAATGCTCATTGCCATCAGAGGTATTGTGGGATGGATGCTCTCTAGGACGCTGATGGGGACATGTACCTTTTCTTAAATGCTATTTGGAATTATGGCTTTCATGTTTATGCCCTTAATTTAGTTTCCCAGTCTTGGAAATCCATCTTAAAATGCAAGGTATGCTAAAAATGTCAAACTCAGAGAAACAGTAGAATGGTGGTTACGAGGGGTTTGGGGAGTAGGGGAAATGGGGAAATATTTGTCAAGGTATACAAACTTCCAGTTACAAAATTAACAAGTTCTGTGGGTCTTTGTATAGCATGGCAACTATAGCTAACAATACTGTATCATATACTTGAATGTTGCCAAGAGAGTAGATCTTAAATGTCCTCACCATAAAAAAGAAATGATAATTATGGACAGGATGGATGTGTTAGCTAATGCGCTAATGGTAATCGTTTTGCGATATATAAATGTATCAAATTAATACCTTTCACATTCTTAAACTTATACAATGTTACATGTCAATTATATCTCAGTAAAATGAGAGGTAAAAATAAAAGATATGATCAAAGCTTATTTATTTTATTATTTAAAATATTAAAAAACAGAAACAAAATTCCAACAATAGTATAATAAATAAATTATGATATAGCCATACAGTGGAATATTATTTAGCCTATCAACATCTTGTTCTAAAAATATTTAATGATATAGGAACTATTTATAATAAATATTAAGTATAAAGGAATAGAAACCTACTTTTTAGGCAAGTAATTTTCTAAAAATCTTTGTATTCATAAACTAATTTTTAAAACTAGAAGACTATATATAGTTTACTGAAATGTTAATAGTGATTATCTCTCCTAGGCATGAATATGAGTAATTTTATTTTCACATTAATACTTTCCTGTATTTTAAAATTTTCATAATACACAGAAATTATTTTTAGAACAGAAAAAAATACTAAATAATGTTGCCTATGATAGAGGCTTGCCTTATAACTTGTTTCCTCCAAAGTAACCATTGTATGTAATTTGGCAGGATTTTACAAGAATATTAGTATTACATCAATACACCAATATTGTTCTAATTCATTATGATTAATTAACTAGGTTAGAAATCCTGTGCTTCATTAGAGCTTTCATCAGCTTTCTCACAGCCATAAAACATTTTAGAGTTTACAGCCCTTTTATTTTTTTTGGAGGATAAGGGGGTGGCTTTTCCTATGGGCTGTATGTTTCATAATTCTTTTTCAATTTTGTGCCAGTATTTTCCAAAATGACAGAACGTTATCAGCATAATTCCTCACATTTTTTACAGTCTTTCCATGGAGTTGATTTCTTCTGATTTTCACCACAGCCCTGAACAAGAAGTAGTGCAAGTTTTTAAATCCTCTCTCAAAAAATAAACATTCGTCTAGGGTCAACATAAACCATTGAGTTGTGGTGCTGACCCACATCTTCTGATTCCAGATCTACTGTTTGAACTTTAGAAATTATCCAGTCCAGTCAGTTTATTTCATAGGTTAAAGAAATGAGACACACAGAAGCTAAGTGATACAGCCTAATTCATGTAGATAATGAGCGCCAGACCTAGGACAATCTCCTCTTCTGTATCTGCAACTAGTACTTTTTCTATCTGTCCCCTCGGAGATGATACCTAAATACTTAGCATGAATGTTTCAACAAATATACAGACTCCTTAATTCACTATCCAATGAATTAAAAAATTCCAATTTTTACTAAGGTTTTCTTAGAATTGGTTTACTATTTTACCAGTTTAGTCCTTGCATTGCCTAAGGATGCCTCTGAAGCAAGTTGACACAGGCTTACTTAGTTAAAAGGTGTTTAAAGCAGCAAAGCCGCTCAAACTCTTTTCTTTGATGAGTTTTAGTGATTTTAAAAGGTGGTATGAAAAACATTTTTGTTTTGAAGTTTTAGAAGGCATTTCTGGATTACAGGTGATTTAAGAATACTCTGGGAGATGTTACATCATGAAAACATGTTGCAATAGTAAAACAAATACATTAGCCTATTTACTTTTATTGCTCTTGCTGTTAACTGATTTCTGGGATAAATCTTGCTTATAATAATGTTTATCTTGACGATCTATTATTATCACCTAACCATCTTTCTCTAAGTGTTTCTTATGCATAATTTATGGTTACTTATTAAAGCATTTTAACATTGTATAGTAATCATAATGCAAACTAATCATTCATGTATTCCATGAACATTTACTGCGTGGCTACCATATGTCAAGCACTGAACACAATATAAAGAAAATAAATAGACAGAAATTCCTGTGCCTAGTGTACACGTAGACTACTATAGAAGACACAATTCAAATTAACTCAAAAGATATTTGCTGAGCACCTATCATATGTCAACAGGGCCAGACTAAGAAATGTGAGCACCTAAAGCAGGCTGTTACCTTAGCACCTCATCAAGTTCATAATCCTTAAGGGTTTGTGAATAATTATTTAGTGGAGGCAGACAGAACATGATCTTTTTATTAACAAAAGTTGTACGTCTTTTCTTGTTGTACTTGTGGTTTTCTGAGCCAGAACAATTCTTGATTAAACTCAAGCTATTTAGAATTTAGACAATAAAAAGTCCTTCATTTTGGTGTACAGCACTCCTCCATTCAGTTTTTAAAAAGTGGCATGTGAGTTGGGAGCTTTGGAAGATGTTTGGCACCTGGGTATAATCCTTCTTGCTACATGAATCAGTCCTATCAGCCTTCCCTTACTTTAAAATTCTGTGATCAATCCTGAGAAGTTTGGCATCTCTGCTGCTTTTAATAGTTGTTGAGAGCAATCCTTTTGCACACTGACAAGACAAAACATAGTTTTGCCTGCTCAGAGGTTATCTTCCCTCCCTAAATCCACTTTGCTGTTGATTTACAAAGCAAACAAAGGATAAAACTCTGCCAGTGATAAATGTTTGCTTCTCTTTAGTGTTATATATACTGCAACTATCAGTGCTTTTTCACCAAAATGATTATTCTTTATTTCAATGCAGTATCACATAGCAGTGTTATTGAAAATACTTTAAGTGAAAATCAGGGTTTCAATTACATTTGGTGGAGTGCATACAACACCATAGATGAACATAACTGCCAGATGAACATAGACCATTTATATTTTGCCAAATTCGCACATAGGCAGGCAGTGGTGGTCATGTCACAACCCACATCTCTTCTGGGAAGCTGATGAATTTCTTCTGATGTGTATAGTAAGATGCTCCCAGATATCAGAAACATAAAATTGTTGTGGAAAAGTTATCAAAAGAAGGAAAGGAGTTAGGATTTTAGGCCTGGTCTCATGCCAGACTATCTCAGTTCAAACTCCTAAGTTTATCAGTTGGGTTTTCATTCCTGAAATCTCTTTTCACACACTAAAAATATCAAAATTGTGTATAGAAATAAAATACAAATGCATACCTTTAATATTACTATGTATAAAAGCAAAGCATCTAAAATCTATATTGTAAATACCCTTTAGGAGAATTTTTTGTCGTGGGCTAAATCTAATGTTAGTTGTAGAGAAAATGGCTTTTTTCTTGTAAGCCCAGACTTTTCTTCCCTTTTCTTGTTTTTCCTTTTCCTTTCTCTTTCTTTTCTTTCCCCCCTCCTTCCTTCCTTCCTTTCTTTTTTTTTTTCCCAAGGAACTTCAAACTACATTTAAAGTTGGAATTCACTCTTTGGAGAATTCCCATTATTGATTCAATATGCAGAACGCTTCTGAAAGTCTTTGAATGATAAATGTTGGATAAGGAAGATCCTTCATGGAATCTTTTTTAGTTATGCCTTGCTCACTTTTTTTTGCGGTACACGGGCCTCTCACTGTTGTGGCCTCTCCCGTTGTGGAGCACAGGCTCCGGACGTGCAGGCTCAGTGGCCATGGCTCACGGGCCCAGCCGCTCTGCGGCATATGGAATCTTCCCGGACCGGGGCACGAACCCGTGTCCCCTGCATCAGCAGGCGGACTCTCAACCACTGCGCCACCAGGGAAGCCTTGCCTTGCTCACTTTTTAATGGAAGTTAAACTCCTATTATATACAACAATCTTTCTTTTCTATGGTTTCCTGTTAAATTTTCTGGAAAAATATTTCATTTTTATATATCAGTGCTAATACTCCATCCCAGAAATCTGACTATAGACCAACTACTTCTCTCCTTGAATAGATAAAAGCATCCTTTGTAGCACTGAAACTTCCTTATTTAATGTTTTAATTAAGCATGTTGTTAAAATTTCAAAGACAGAAAATGCCTTTGACCAGATTCTTGCCAGGTTCAGAGATATGTGGATTCATAGCATCTTATCATGTACTCAGGCAATCAATTCCTTTTTAATCTGATTAATTTTCCATAGTATTAACCTTTTACTGTGGATTGTAGAGGCTTAGTCTTGGTGGATTTGGAAGGCATCAACATTGATTTTGTGTTAGTTGAGGTTGTTAGGCAGTCATGAATACGAGTTTGCTACTTACCATGTTGTTTCAATTATGATAAGAATGACTGTGAAAAGAGAGGGCTGGGCTGCAAGTCAGATCACCTTAAATTAGGAAGCTTCTATGTCAGAGCTGAGAAAATAGGCTGTGCTATCCTTGGAGAAGGTGTCTAATGCTACCTGAGAGATCTAAGAAGGTTTTGTAAGGGGAAGAGATTCCTGGATAAATTTTAGAGTATGAATAAAAGATTTTTGGCAAGAGACTTCGACACACAGGGGACAGGACATAAAAAATTCGGCAGGTATGAAGTAAATCGTGCATTCTAGAACCCGTGAAGACTACTCTCTGGCTCAGTTGCAGGGTGCAGTGGGAGGTGAGGCTGGATACACAGGCAGGGACCGGAACCTGAAGAACCTTTTAGGCCATTCTAAGGAATTTGACAGACTCCTTTAAATGTTGGAGAGCTGCAGAAGGATTTCTAGCGATCCTGGAAAGAAAACTGGCACAATGTGAAAGCTGCATTGGCCAGGGGGTGAATCTGGAGGGAGATTCCAATCAAGAGAGTGTTGCAGCTCATCAGATGACAAATTATCAAGTCCTGAATTAAAACATGGCTGTGGAGATGGAGAAAAAGGGTACGTTGGAGAGTAAATAAACAAAATTGACAGAATTTGCTGATGAATGAGGAGGTTAAGTCTGTGACTCACTTTTTTGACTTGAATGACTAGGATAAAGTTTATATTTTTACATGAGTTAGGGGATATAGCTGCAGTAGTTATAGTATATACATGCAAAACCCATTTATACACACACATATATTAAATTTCACATTAAAATAAAAATATAACTGTTTAAAAAACAAGCTCTCATGAGGTGATGCAAGCTTGCTGTAGCACACCGTTACCTGTGACCTGTGCCACGTGATTTTGGGAAGCACTTCTCTCGATAGAGGCTGCAGCTAGCGTGTGTGTGTGTGTGTGTGTGTGTGTACATGCTCATATGTGCTCACTTAATCTTGAATCATGGAATCAGAGAGGTTTAGAATTTATAGGAATTTTGAAGATCATCTGTTACTATTTTTTTAAACAAATCAGGAAATTAATCAGGAGAGGTTAAGTTACCTCCCAAAGTAATAGAACTAGCTGGTTTTATTTTGATTAACACGCTACATCTTGCGGTACATGGGTGTCTCACTGCTGTGGCCTCTACCATTGCGGAGCACCGGCTCCGGACGCGCAGGCTCAGCGGCCATGGCTCACGGGCCCAGCCGCTCCACAGAATGTGGGATCTTCCCAGACCAGGGCACGAACCTGCGTCCCCTGCATCGGTAGACGGACTCCCAACCACTGCGCCACCAGGGAAGCCCAACACACTACATCTTAATTTGAGTAGTTAGCTCTGCTGAGTCTCTTGAAAGGGATTAACCATTATGGTTGCCATTAACCATTAACTTACTAGCCCTATTTGAATTATTTTATTTATATGTTCTTTGTTTTACTGATGAAAATTATACCTTGATCAGAAAATATCATAAATTCATATATTTGGTGATTTTTAAGAACATGGAGACGTTGTGATTATTGGATAAGCACATAAAAACATTAAGGCTGAAATTTGTGTTTGGAGGGAGAGAAAGTATTTATACATTTAACAGAAGGAAAATGCTATGACTTAGGAATAAAAGATGTAATTATAAAAACAAAGAGCCCAGTAAAGCTTTGAAAAGCAAAAGCATTATGAAAACATCCACATTTTTTTATCATTTTGCAATGGCCTTGACGTGGTTTGAGAGTTTAATATAAAAATAATTTCTCCCTGAAGTTATTCATTACTCCTTTTTACATGTTTTAAATAATTTGGTATTTTTTTCTTGTTTTAATAACGGTCAAGCTAAATCCTCAACCTAATTAGAAGGTACAGTAATTTGCTGATGAAAAGGGGTCAAGAATCTTTGTAAGTGAATTGATTCCTTTGAAGATCAAATTGACCAAACTTGGACCGCTCTCTCTTTTCCTATGTTCCACATATTTATTGACGTTTCCTGGAGGGTAGTTGGCACAGGCACGCTGATATTACACTAGATTAACGTCACGTTGCTGACAGATGAATGCCTTTACAATTGTCAATGGACGAGACACAGGAACATATCAGACCGCATTGGTAAATCAGGGAGAAAAGTGGGAAAATCACCCACCACTGGAGATGTAAAGCACATCGTCCTAGGTTTAAAAATGATTCTTTAGGTTAATCTGTGAGCAAATTGATTGATGAAGTAACGAAACAGTACACTTGGGTAGGCATTGTAGCAACTACATTTAAGTCCCTTTTTAGTCCTGTTTTGGAAACTGGATGGCAATATTGCACAATAGAAGCAAATTGTGAGCTGAAAAAAATATAGTTTTGATTCCCTTATATGTTCAAATCATTATGACAGGTGCCTTGGTGGGAGATAATTTTACTTATTCCTACTATTCCAGAAGCTTGAAATCCGTTTAGGTAGAGAGACTTTAAGTATCAGAAGAGTGAATATTATTGTCTTTAAATAACTGTTATTATTAACCTTATCCTCATATAGAGAATCTGAAGCCTCAAGTGAATAAAGAAGTAGGAAGAGAGATAGCTTGTTAGCGGCAGCTCACTGTGGTCACGCACTGGTCTTTCTGTGAGCTTCAGCTTTGTGCCTCATTACAATACATACTTATTGTTAAATGGCTTGGGCAAACAGTTGCTCTAGGAGTTCAGTAAAAACTAGAATATGGCGTGTTCTTTTAAATTCAGGCTATTTCAAGCTCTGAATATGGTGATCATAATGAACTTTCTTCATTTGGCAGAATCTGTGGAGCTTTTCAAATGATAGATCATAACAGCCCCCCTAGCTTTTAAAATTACTTAGTTAATAGGGATTCTTGTTGGCAAACTTGCTCTAGAAACCTATGCATCTCCCAAGAAGATAAGTACTTATTAGAAACTTATTTAAGAAATTAGGTCTACTCCCCAGGACAGTGAACAATGAGGATAGCTTCTGAACTCTTCTAAAAATTTACTGGTAATTATGGAAAATTAAGTACAAGTAGTACCAACATAGTTATTAGCACCACAAATTTGATAGACGTCCTCCTGAAAGAGAGCTATAAATTGCATAATATAATTCTGAAAACAAATAAGGCCTGTCACCATATATCATAGCTGTATCTTATTATAACAAAAGAAAAATATATTATGGGTTAAAAATTGGAGGACATGACCTCTAGGGACTTTTGACTCTGAGTTACTGTGAGTTTAGCAATTTTTGAATACATAAATATATTTTTATATTTAAATGTATATATTTATGTTTATATTTAAACCATATATTTACATATTATATTTAAATATATATTTATATAAATATATATTTCTGTAGAATATTTGAAGTAAGTACTGTGCTTCTGTAAGTAAACCACCATGAATTATTTCATAGCTCTAAATGTGTTCAAAGTAGACTTGCCATTATTGACATGTCACACCCTGGGGCATGTACAGCAGACACATTCATGGGTAAAAGCAATGGTACTTATGTGCTTGGTGGTCACCTGGGCTTCTGCTCTTTCTTCCCCCAAAGATAAGGTGCTAATAAGCAGACCCTTAAAATCACTAACCATGCACCTACTGTAGAGTTGGGCATTTTTATATTAAACTGTGATCTGAGGGATTTAAAGGTTTGTAAAGAAGGTGATGTACATGATGATTATCTGTCAACACGTGTGTGTGTGTGTGTCCTGTGTATCCTTCCAGGGTTTTCGCAGCAATGTTGATGAGGTTAGCATCCAGCGCTCTTATATTTGGTGGAGAAAAGGAGCGATGCAAGGGATGTGGGGGCTGATAGAGGAAATGTGATAGAGTTGAAAGGGAACTGCAGTGAGCTGACTGGAAGCCCAAGGACTCAGAACACTGTAGGAGAAGCAATCAAGAGAAATGTACTGAAAAGTTGGAATCGAGAGCACAGTCTCAAGGAGGCATGAATTTAAAGATCAGGCCTGGAAAGCAGGCTCTCCCTCTGAAAAGACATCACAAGCTACCATCCCACCTTTGAACCAGATCAATGACAATTTAATGTTAACAGTTAAAAGTGAGGACTCTGCACTCAGACTGCCTGGGTTTGAATCCTGGCCTAGCACCAGTTACATGACATTAGTCAAATCAAACAATAGATCTATGTCCCAGGAAAATGAAGGTAATAGTATCTACCTAGTAGGGTTGTTGTCAAGATTAATTGAGTTAATTTATGTAGAGCCCTTACAACAGTGCCTAGCAGGGGGTCAATTTCAATTCATAATATGTGTTATAATAGTAATAACCATATATGCATGGTTTATATATATACATGACACATACGTGTGTGTGTGTACATATATATGCCTTATATATACCTCTACCAGTCACATTATTATTATTATTATTACTTTTATTTTTCCCAAGCAAAAGACTTCAGAGAATGACATTGAGCACATAGTATGCTTCTTTTTTTTTTTAACATCTTTATAGGGGTATAATTGCTTTACAATGGTGTGTGTGTTTCTGCTTTATAACAAAGTGAATCAGTTATACATATACATATGTTCCCATATCTCTTCCCTCTTGCGTCTCCCTCCCTCCCACCCTCCCTATCCCACCCCTCCAGGCGGTCACAAAGCACCGAGCTGATCTCCCTGTGCTATGGGGCTGCTTCCCACTAGCTATCTACCTTACGTTTGGTAGTGTATATATGTCCATGCCTCTCTCTTGCTTTGTCACAGCTCACCCTTCCCCCTCCCCATATCCTCAAGTCCATTCTCTAGTAGCTCTGTGTCTTTATTCCTGTCTTACCCCTAGGTTCTTCATGACATTTTTTTTCTTAAATTCCATATATATGTGTTAGCATACGGTATTTGTCTTTCTCTTTCTGAGAGCACATAGTATGCTTCTCAATCCAGTTTTGAACTGCTGAGCCCTTTCTTCAAACAACATTAAATACTTAGAACAAGTATTAGAACCAGGTGCTCTGGTTGAATTAATGGTGCCTGAAGCATTCCCTGCTGCCCATCCCTCTGACTCCCATGGAGACCCCTGGGTACCACTATGGAGCACATTTTGAAAACTGCTGATGTGGTGGGAAGAATCCAAGGCTTGGCATCAAGACCTGGAATCAGGTTCCATCTGCCATTAACAGGTTGTGTGACCTTCAGCAGGTGTTCCCTGGGCCTCTGTTTCTTGATCCATACACTGTAAAGAGTTAGACGAGTTCAACGGTTTTCAAACTCTTCCACTTCAAACTCCCAAGTGTTCCAGAGAAGTGCACCAGGACCTTTTGGGGAGTGGGTGGTAGGGAGCATGCTGGGTGAGGAGAGGGAATCCAGCAACTTCCAACAGGGCTCCCCTGTTCATATATCGGAGTTCTGTAATATTTGTTTGAAGAATGAGTACCACTGCTAAAGAAATTTTGACTAGATGATAAAAGTTTCTTCAGTTTCAGTTGTTCTCTAGTTCTCAGAAATTCACTCACTGAACCACAGTAGAAGTAAAAGCATGAATGAAATTCTAAATCTGAAGAAACTGAGTAATAGGGGAAGCAGTATGGACGATTCACAAGGTGCTGTGCAGTGACCCATATATATCAGTATCTCTGATATCCAGGGAAAAAGCAAAACCTCTGTGACATGAATTTTATTTGGATACTTTGGTTTTTTTTGTGTTCATGGGAGCATACACTGGCACAATGATAATAAGTTTGTGGACCAACGAGAAATATTACTGTAGGAATAGTATATACTTAAAATCTGAAGACAACTAAAATGAACAATTATTTAAACATTGTATGTTGCAGGACTTTTCTTGGTGGTTAGTGATTTCAGAAAATATATCCCTTGCAAAGTAAATGTCAAATTAAAATTATACATCTGTGATTGCCGTGTTGCTATCAGAAGTATATGTGAGCTCTAAAGCTCTTGACTTGGGCTTCCCTGGTGGTGCAGTGGTTGAGAGTCCGCCTGCCGATGCAGGGGACGCAGGTTCGTGCTCCGGTCCAGGAAGATCCCACGTGCCGCGGAGCGGCTGGGCCCGTGCGTGAGCCATGGCCACTGAGCCTGGGCCCGTGAGCACAGGCCGCTGAGCCTGTGCTCCGCAACGGGAGACGCCACAACAGTGAGAGGCCTGCGTACTGTAAAAAAAAAAAAAGAAAAAGCTCTTGACTTGATTGAGATTTGAATAATGAAGCGTGTTTAGGTAAATCAAGTTTCCACGTTCTCTCTGGAAATAAAGCTTGTAACTGATGAGTCTGTGGGTCATGTTTATGGCTTAGATTGGCCCTAAATTTAGTCCCTCTCATGTTCACCTTGCTAAAAGCAATGGAGAACCTATAAACATATGTGAATATATAGGGAGAGTGGTAGCATCTGTTTATCTGTAATTTCAATAATGATTAATATGCAAAAACAAGGGCTGATTACACTTATAAACTTCACATATAGTGTGAGTTGACGGCTGCCCAGTGATTTTTCTCTTCAATTATATTTCCCTCCCACCATTCAAAACTCTCACTACTGTGTCATTGTGTGTGTGTGTGTGTGTGTGTGTGTGTGTGTTAAAGTATAATATTTTCAGTTTCACAGCTGAAATATGTTAGCTTGGAGCAATATCACCCATTAACACTTCATCATGGCTTAGTCTATCAGACTACTTCCAGAGACTCAAGTCCTGGGGGACTGACACTTGTAACAATTCAGTGGGGGATAGAAATCAGAAAGGTATGCGGCATGGAGGAGGAGTGTGCATCCACCTGGAGACCAGAGTGGGGATGTGGGCAACCATGAGGTCCTGTTGGGCTGGACAAAGGGCAAGATGTTGACTGAGGGGTGCACATATGGAGGGGAATTGCAGAGGCCAAAAGTTGCCTTTTGTGACCTAGCCCAGTGCTTTGTACATAATCCATCTTCAGTAAGTGATGGCTGAATCAAATTATTTTTGTCCTAGGCTGGTTCTGGCTAGAACTAAACTTGAGATTTAATGTTAATATATTTTAGTTATTAAAAAGATTTTGTATGGCTTATTTTCTGAAATCAAATTTTTTAAAGAGGCATGATTTCCTGTTTTAAATTCATTTAAATAATACCTTTTGTGCCGGAAAAGAATCTTTTTTAAGGAAAAACACTTCAAATATAAAGCATAAATAATTCTTCCTTTAATAAGACAGTTCCTGTTATAACCATTGAATAATACATCTGCTGCAAGGATGTTATTTTTTTCACCAGTCCATGTGCACAGCTCTGATTAGAGGAAGTAAGAGATGCACATCTCCTTCAAGTGGTGAATTAGACCCAGTGGGGAAAAGGTGTATTTTATTATGACAGACTTTATAATTATGAAAGTTCCAAATAGGCCTCTTTTAAAAAAAAAACTTTAAAAATATAATTCTCCATCTCAAATCTGTTATGGTGTTATGGTGACTATTGATTTCAGAAAAATGTACATTAAGAGCATCTTCCTCCAGTGTTAATATCATTATTGCACCACAAAACATTTTATATAAAGGTCTCTTGAAGAATAAATTTTAATAAACATCCTTTCCATACTTTTTCTTCTACCCAAGATTTGCTCACATCTGCAGTTTTCAGAATAAGCCCACAAATGTTACAGTATCTTTACAAAATAAGACCAATCAGAAGATAATTCTCAACCCAGGTGACTTGGTTTAAGCCTTGACTCTATTGTTCATTTTTATCTCTGTTCAGAGGCACTTTTTTTTTTAAAAAAATCATATCCCCATAACATTTAAAAATGAGGTTTTAGGGCTTCCCTGGTGGCGCAGTGGTTGAGAGTCTGCCTGCCGATGCAGGGGACACGGGTTCGTGCCCCAGTCCGGGAAGATCCCACATGCCGCGGAGCGGCTGGGCCCGTGAGCCATGGCCGCTGAGCCTGCACGTCCGGAGCCTGTGCTCCGCAACGGGAGAGGCCACAAACAGTGAGAGGCCCGCGTACCGCAAAAAAAAAAAAAAAAAAAAAAGAGGTTTTAAAAAAGTTTTAAAAATACATTGTTATCACCAGACATATTACAAGATTTGTATTAACCTTTTTCTATTCATTTCCAGGGCTACAGCAACACACAAAGGCCAGATTATCTTCAAAGATGCTTTAGCCCAGCAACTGTGTGAACAAGGAGGTAAGAATCATCTTTGACTTCTTCGTATTGGTTGTGTCAAAATTATTCATGGTAGGTCCTATGTACTGAGTAAGCATTTCATGACTATTACTTGATCATGGCACTTTAAAAATGGAATTATTGACCCCTTAATATCTCTAATAATTATTTAGTTACTACTTATTGATAAAGATCTGTAGAGTTCTGAAGATACTAAGTGTGAGTGAAATAAACCAGAGAAAATTTATATTCTTTTCATAGTTTTTTTTTCCTAATGAGTTATATTTAGTTGTCCTGGAAATATAAAATCTTACTAATTTTAGAATTTTACAGAAACACATCTGCGTAATTTACCACTTAAATTTCTTGTTAACTTTGTCGAAAATATTTGTTTATAGCTTTTAATATTTGAGTGTGTTATAGATGATCGTGTATGTAGTATCGATATGCTTGTTTCAACTGTGTGCACTATTAATTTCAGGTGCAACATCATTTCAGATGCATTAAGTGTACATTAAGTAGCCACATTAAGCTTTGTCACTGCCTCATACACATCCAGACTCTCACCCATGCCAAAGTCTCATAGATGCACATATGTGAACGTATGCACATGCACACAATGAAAAATATGTCATCCCATTTTCACCATTATCATAGGCATATTATCAATTTTTGTTTACAGAGTTCTATTTTGGGGGAAACTTGTTAACTTAAGAATTACATTATTGAAGGTAAAGGAAATTTCTACTAATTATCTCTCTACTAAGGAGACTCTAATGGGTTTAAGACAGAAATTAGGAAAATTATGTGGGTTTTTGAAAGGCTTAAGAAAGTACCAATTGTTATTTATAGTCATATATATCACCAATATGGCTTTATCTAAGTAATGAGACACTTAATGACCATTGCTGGCAAACTTCTGATTGTTTACCTAATAACTCTTGAATCAGAAAACCCCATTCTAATTCTAGTTTCACATATATTATCAGTGTTCTTAGTTTATTTGAACAGATTTGTATTCTGTGACTTTTGAGAATGCAAAAGTGTGATAGCCTTTGTGTAGGCTCAGGAAATCTACCACAATGTAAATCTTTTTCCAGACTATAAAAATGTTCGCGTTACTGAAAATATAGAACACCATATAGCAGTGAACGTTAATATCCTGAAAACTGCATAGTGTCAGGAAAAGACATGTCTAATTTTACTGACATTTATCATTGCCTAAAAGCTGATTTCTTTTAAGCCTTGAATTTTTGAGTCTCTCCTGTTGTAAATGAATTGCTGGGATTGGGTTCATTTGAAATGAAAAGGAAAAACCAAGAAAAATCAGTGGGAAAAAATTCTCAACCAGTGAGGGAAAAAAATGCCTTACGTAATAGTAATGTTACACACGACCATGATTTACATGATGGTAGACTGGGATGTTATTAAAAATTCTATTCAGCCCAGGACCAGAGGAAAACATTGAGCTTTTTCAACAGCACCTAATCAATTGAAATCATATCAGTCCATCCAAGATAGGGTGGAAAGGATGCTAACAAGATTGATTGCTTCCTGCTGTCAGGAATAATAAGGGAAATAATTGGTGCTATAAAACATATATTTATTTTGGCCCTCTCCACTTTTAATTAAAACATCAATTATCTCCTCAAATAAAATAACATAAATTTAACATGTAATAATATCCTATGCATTGGATGAGGAATATCTAATATAAGTATTAAAGAGAGTAAAATGACAGTCTCTATATACCTACCACAGGACAATGCCTTTCAGTCACAACGTACTTGGTAGGTTTGTTGATTTTAATTAAATCAAGGAATTTAAACAAAAATTTTGCTTGTGGAGCTTGAGGATAGCTATTATTACAAGATGATTGCTGGCTAAGCATATTAACTATTTTTTTTATTGAAGTATAGTTGATTTACTATGTTGTGTTAATTTCTGCTATACAGCAAAGTGATTCAGTTATACATATATATATACATTCTTTTCTATATTCTTTTCCATTATGGTTTATCCCAGGATATTGAATACAGTTCCCTGTGCTATACAATAGGACTTTGTTGTTTATGCATCCTATATATAATAGTTTGCATCTAAGCATATTAAAAAAGTAAAAGAATCAGAAAACATACTAATGATGTCTTAGATGGCATGTAATCTTGATCCCCTTCCTTAAAAGGCATTCAGTGAAGGATTTTATTCTGCAAACACGTATCCAGCCCCTGCAAGCCCCTGTCCTAGAGCGCAGTGCTAAATATGGATATAAAAGTAAAAACAGCCATTTCCTGTTCTTGAAGGCTGGGATCACAGAGGTAGCTAGATTCGCCTGGGGTGGTTAGGAAAGACATCCTGAGGATCAAGTCCTGAAGGGTCAGCCGCAGTTTAAGAAAAAATAGGAGGGAAGATTCCATCTCTCTTATCCTTCCCATTGCTACTGACCCACCTTAGATGAGGACCCATCCCCTCCTTGGGGAATTGCTTACTAGCCTCTTCCCTAGTTTCCCTGCTCCCACTTTCTCTGTGCTCTATACAGAGCTGCTAACACGGAAATAGGATTCTATCATTTCCCTGCTTCAAACCCTTCAATATCTCAATTGGAGGCAACAGTTTATCTTCAGAGTAGAATCCCTACTGCTATACGAGGAAAATCCTTTACAATCTGGCCTCAGTTTTCTTCCCCTGCCTCATTTCTTGTCATCCTTTCTTTTTTCCTTAAAATTCCTGGCATGCATGTCACTTGATTACCAGTGTTATTGGTACTCTATACCCTCCCTGTCTTCTTTGCCTGGTCGACCCTTTTTCATCTTCTTGTCTTCTTCGTCTAGCTCAGGCTTTCAGACCCTGCTTTGGTATTACCTCCTCCTGAAAAAAAAGTCTCTGATCCCCCTTACAGTCCTCCTCGATCTGGTCTTGGCGACTCTCGTGCATGGTGACATAACTCTGAAGGCGCAGGAATAATGCAAATGGAAACACTGTTAGCACTACTATGTGCCAGACTGCACCCTCAGCACTCCACAAACATGGACTCGTTTAAGCTTTACTGCAGCCCCCTGAACTATTATTATCTGCACTTGACAGATGAGGAAACAAAGGCACAGTGAGAATAACTTAAGGTCACACAGCTAGAAATTGACCAAGCTGGGATTGGATCCCAGGCAGTTTGGCCAGTAGCCCACGGTATTAGCATTCATATTACATTGCCTTTCAAAGAAATCTCTTCCTTAAGCATGCATTCGTTCATTTGATAACTATTCATTGTGTGTTGTAATAAGAGCATTAACGCACATGCCTTGTCTGCTGTTCACTATAAGCTCCTTGAGGGTAGGGACTGTGCTCTTTATTGCTGAATCTCTAAAGCTTTCCACGATGTGCAGTGCATAGTGTGCACCCAATAAATGTTACTGAACAAGTGAATAGTTGGAGTACAGTGGTTGGATTTCAACGTGTTGGCCTGAGGAAGCTGCTTTCCGTCCCACAGGGCTCTCCAGCAGCCTGCTGAGTAGAGAGGCGGTTTGGAGACACATCAGGATATAGATGCTGAGGAGGCAATGTACTCATCCAGGGAGTTCCCCGGAGAAGGGAGGAAGGGGCCCTGTGTGGAATGCTAGCCATTGCAGGGACGGAAGAGGGAACTCTGGGAGAAGGGGCAAGCTTCAGAAATAGGGGTACTAGGGAGGAATTTTCAACATGGGAGAGGCGTTCAAGAGGGACAGAGGCTTCCAAAAGAATGGTGAGGAGAACAAGAAAAATGCTATAGGATTTTTCAATTAACAGGTCATTGGCAATTTATAAGTGAGGATGGTTTCGGGAGAGGCCAGACTACATGAGCATCTAAACATGTTAAAGCCTTACAGGTTGGAAAGCTGTTGCCCAGGGTTTGGAGTCAGACAGTCAAGGGAAGACAAATTGTTGTGAGTTGAGAAGTATTTAAAGTTGAGGCTTTGAAAAAATCTAAGATTAAAAGGAAGGAGAGAAAGGGCAGCCCGAGTGGAAAGCAGGTTCAAGGGAAAGATGGGTTCATTCTCTCTCCCTCTCTCTCTCTCTCTCTCTCTCTCTCTCTCTCTCTCTCTCTCTCTCTCTCTCTCTCTCTCTCTCTCACACACACACACACACACACACACACACACACACACACACACACACAATGAGTTTATAGACTTTCACTGCCTTGTAGACAAAGACGATCAGGCACACACCTAGAGTTGAACAGATGGGGTTTAGTGCTCATTCCAGAATAGGAAAAGGTACATCATTGGGAACTATGGTGTGGGTCAGTAAGTGGAAATTATAAAAGGAATCATTATGATATTTGGGCCTATATTTTGTAATTTGGGCTCAGGTTTAAGGAGGTGGGGCTTTGCTCTGGATTGGATGCTATTAGCAAGTGTGGGTATTCTATGGTTGGGGATCTCAATAAATCTTATCCATAGGGAGGACAGAGCAGAGCCAGACTAAGGCTGTAATTGATAAAGAAGCAGCAGTTACTCCTATCAGCCAGGAGAGAGGGATGCATGGTATATTGTGAGTTGGACAATGTTCTGGTTGTGCTTGCATTCAGATGTGATTATAAAGTGGTCCTTTGTCTGTCTTGACCCATCATGATCACAGAGTGGCTTTGTCTGAAGCTGATGTTCTGTGAAGTTGTTTCTGTTCACTGGAAGAGCACCAAGGCCCAGCTGTGAGTGCCAGGCCAGCTCCTGGATGTCAGGAGCTGCTTTTCCTTTCTTGAGGCCTGAGGGGAGAATGATGCTAAGAGGCAGTCATTTCCTTTTGGATTTAGCCTTTACGAGGACTTTTGAATCATAGAGTAGTAGGTCTGGATCCAGGCTTTGTGTGCCCATACTCTCCAGAATCCCTAGCACAAAGTACAAGCTCAGTAAATGATAAAGGGAAGGCATCTTGCTGGAGCAAAATTTTATTCAAGGTCAGCCAGGAGGAAATAAAAAGACGAAGTAGATCAGTGTGGTGAGATTATGGACATTTAATTTTTTTCTTTGAACTTATCTGTATTTTCTAATATGTTTTTTACAGTGAGCTTATATTATTTGGGTTATAATATATGTTTCCCCAAAACACAACAAATATAAGGTTATACTTATGAAGAAGGAGGGACAACTCTGCTGAAGCAGGTGGAATAAATCACTTCTAAGAACTGAAGGAAAATTCTGAATTACAACTCCCATGTCTCCTCCTGTGTGAGGTCTTGCCTGTCTCCCTTAACATGATTGGTCTATGTTGTTATAATTATTTGTTTAAATACTCATGCCCACCCCATCACCCCGACTTGAAGCTTCTTGAGCCCAGCAACCATGACTTAATTTTTTGTTTTTCTTAACATCTAACAATGCTTGGCATAAAACAGACACTCTAAATGTTTGCTGAATATCACCTTAAACATTATACATCTGAAAAATCTCTGTCTTTCTTGAAAAAATCTCCTTTAACCCTGAACTTTTGCTGCGGAACACCATGAGGCAGTGTGGCTGTCACTAAAACAGTGTTCTCTACACTGACCTCAGGTTGAAAAATGATGAATCATTGCGTTAAGAAATCTGAAAACTATTCACAGATTTCCATCTAAACACTAATGAGTCCCCTGAATGCTCTTGGGACATAAATCAGGTTTGGGGATTTTATGTCTTCACCTTGAATCCTGAGGTCCTAAGTAATTATAAACACATATCCAGCTGAATTCTGCTGACAAGGTAGTACAGACGAGGAAGCAGAGTTTTCTCATGTCCAGTCGGGTGTGGGGTAGGCGGGTGCCAGGTTGTATACTCCCAATTGTTTTGAAAGCGGAAGATGCTTAGGTTCATTCACCAGCAGTAGAGAATAAAGAAGTGAATTCATTTAACATTCAGTACTCAACAAAGGATTTTTGAATGTCTGCCGTGGGCCAGGCTAAGCTAGATCTTGGGATATGGTAGTGAACAGAGCAAAGATCCCTGCTTTACTAGAGCCTACATTGTAGTGGAGAAGATAGACAATTAATATGAGATATAATAAATGAGTAAATGTGATACCATGTTAGAAGGTGGCAAGTGCTGTAGGGAAAAAAAAGACCTCAGAATAGGGCAGGGTAAAATTACACAGTTGGGTAGAAGGGGGAAAGGCAGTTTGCAATTTTAAATAGGGTGGCAGGTAAGTCAGGCAGGCCTCAGTGGGAAGTAACATAGCAAAGACCAAGAAGGTATCTGTGGGATTACCCAAAATGTCATTAGGTGATTTTAAAGACAGATGTGGTAGTGGTTTCTTTTGTTTTTGTTTTTTTTAACATCTTTATTAGAGTATAATTGCTTTACAATGGTGTGTTAGTTTCTGCTTTATAACGAAGTGAATCAGTTATACATATACATATGTCCCCATATCTCTTCCCTCTTGCATCTCCCTCCCACACTCCCTATCCCACCCCTCCAGGCAGTCACAAAGCACCGAGCTGATCTCCCTATGCTATGCGGCTGCTTCCCACTAGCTATCTATTTTACGTTTGGTAGTGTATATATGTCCATGCCACTCTCTCACTTTGTCCCAGCTTACCCTTCCCCCTCCCAGTATCCTCAAGTCCATTCTCTAGTAGGTCTGCATCTTTATTCCCATCTTGCCCCTAGATTCTTCATGACCATTTTTTTTTTTTTTTGCGGTAGTGTTTTGTGAACTACTCTTAGAGGTGATCAAAGCAAAGGATTGAGGCAATTTCAGAATTGACTGAAAACCTGAAAGGAACTAGAAGAAGTCAGTCTTTTGCAAGAAGTAGTATTGTCAAACGGTCTAGAAAGAGCTGCAGACCTAATCCATATTCCTCAGAATCATGTAAACAGAGTTTCTGCTGAAAATGTTAAGGTATGTGGTATGTATAGACTGAGGATGAGGAATAATATTTGAATGTATGCTCTTGATCCTAGCTCTGTAGCTTCCTTATGTGTAGATTAGCAACAAAGCCAGGAAGGTTAACTTGACAAAACTGTACACCACTTGCGAGTGGCAGGATTAGAATCCAAATCTCTGGCTGACTCACAGCCCACAGTGGGTTCCATTTTACCAAATAGATTCTTAAATTTAAAAAATCCAACATTAAAAAGCCTTAGGAATTACAACTTCAATAAACAAGATCACCACTGCTGCCTTAATTTCCTGAACACCCAGGAGAGAACACACACTTTTGAGCCCTTGTAAGACAAAGGTGGCAAGTGTCAAGCAGATGTGAGTGTATCGAGCGTGGCCACTGCTGGTGCCGCAGTGTGCACAGATCACGGTGGAGGCACGGGCAGGAGTGGGCGTATACTCATTGGCCCGTGAACTGCTTGGCATAACCTCTTCAAACACACACATCTAGTAGGTCTGCGTCTTTATTCCTGTCCTGCCCCTAGGTTCTTCAGAACCTTTTTTTTTTTTTTTTTTTAGATTCCATATATATGTGTTAGCATACGGTATTTGTTTTTCTCTTTCTGACTTCCTTCACTCTGTATGACAGTCTCTAGGTCCATCCACCTCACTACAAATAACTCAATTTCGTTTCTTTTTATGGCTGAGTAATATTCCATTATATATATGTGCCACATCTTCTTTATCTATTCATCTGTCAGTGGACACTTAGGTTGCTTCCATGTCCTGGCTATTGTAAATAGAGCTGCACTGAACGTTGTGGTACATGACTCTTTCTGAATTATGGTTTTCTCAGGGTATATGCCCAGTAGTGGGATTGCTGGATCATATTGTGGTTCTATTTTTAGTTTTTTAAGGAACCTCCATACTGTTCTCCATAGTGGCTGTATCCATTTACATTCCCACCAACAGTGCAAGAGGGTTCCCTTTTCACCACACCCTCTCCAGCATTTACTGTTTGTAGATTTTTTTTTTTTTTTTTTTTTTTTGCTGTACGTGGGCCTCTCACTGCTGTGCCTCTCCCATTGCGGAGCACAGGCTCCGGACGCGCAGGCCCAGCGGCCATGGCTCACAGGCCCAGCCGCTCCGCGGCACGTGGGATCCTCCCGGACCGGGGCATGAACCCGCATCCCCTGCATCGGCAGGCGGACTCTCAACCACTGCACCACCAGGGAAGCCCTGTTTGTAGATTTTTTTGATAATGGCCATTCTGACTGGTGTGAGGTGATACCTCACTGTAGTTTTGATTTGCATTTCTCTTATGATTACTGTTGTTGAGCATCCGTCATGTGTTTGTTGGCAATCTGTATATCTTCTTTGGAGAAATGTCTGTTTAGGTCTTCTGGCCATTTTTGGATTGGGTTGTTTGTTTTGTTGATATTGAGCTGAATGAGCTGCTTGTAAAGTTTGGAGATTAATCCTTTTTCAGTTTCTTCATTTGCAAATATTTTCTCCCATTCTGAGGGTTGTCTTTTCATCTTGTTTATGGTTCCCTGTGCTGTGCAAAAGCTTTTAAGTTTCATTGGGTCCCATTTGTTTATTTTTGTTTTTATTTCCATTTCTCTAGGAGGTGGGTCAAAAAGGATCTTGCTGTGATTTATGTCCTAGAGTGTTCTGCCTTTGTTTTCCGCTAAGAATTTTATAGTATCTGGCCTTACCTTTAGGTCTTTAATCCATTTGGAGTTTATTTTTGTGTATGGTGTTAGGGAGTGTTCTAATTTCATTCTTTTACATTCTTAGCTGTTCAGTAAGAATGCCTTTTAATGTGACGAGATGGATATGTTAATTAGCTTGATAGTGGTAATTATTTCACAATGTATATGTATACACATCAAAGCATCCAGTTGAATACCTTAAATATATACAATTTTTATTTTTCAGTTATATCTCAGTAAATCTGGTGAAAAATAAAGAATACCTTTTATACCCAAATATTGTATAAATTGTAGGTCACATCTACCAGAAACTTCCCTTGGCTATCCTTGAATGCTTAGTAACTTGTATTACTAAATGTCTTTCCAGTATCCTGAAATGTAAATTTTTTATTAATTCAGACTAAAGAAGTCAAAATTGACTAAGCGTCAGAATTGGGTTTTACCATATCCACTTTAACTGATGAAGTGAAAAATAATGAATGATGTGTTTCACTTGAATGTTCCCATTGATAAAACTTTTGCTAGCTAAAGACATCTGTTTTGGGACTTCCCTGGTGACACAGTGGTTAAGAATCCACCTGCCAATGCAGGGGACATGGGTTTGATTCCTGGTCCGAGAAGATTCCACATGCCGTGGAGCAGCTAAGCCCGTGTGCCACAACTACTGAACCTGCACCCTAGAGCCCGTGAGCCACAACTGCTGAGCCCATGTGCCATAGCTACTGAAGCCTGCACGCCTAGAGTCCGTGCTCCACAACAAGAGAAGCCACCGCAATGAGAAGCCCGTGTACCGCAATGAAGAGTAGCCCCCGCTTACCACAACTGGAGAAAGCCCACGCACAGCAACGAAGACCCAATGCAGCCAAAAATAAATTAAAAAAGAAAAAAAAAAAGACATCTGTTTCCCTGTGGCTATTTTGTCAGTGTAGCAGTTGCAACTGCTGTTCCTGATATCCTGTGTTTTGTAATTTACAAACAAAGAGAGCTGAATTAAGATGCTCTGGTAAAATCATCCAGGAATCCCCAGTCTTGCTTCAGGGTCTCACAAACTACCCAACAGGGGGAGGAACTGAAGCCCTCTTGGGGCATTGGCGGGCAAAAAGTGTCCCTAAGTGATCTTGACAACAGACAAGATTAAGGGGAAGAGCTGACTCATAGGGCCACAGTAAAATTCCTTGCTAATGGCTCTAGGTGGGTCTGACTGCTTTTTTAATTTCCTAAAGAATAGTATTTCGGGCTGGTGCTGTTTGCTCTAAGACGATTGAACACAGATTTAAACAGGCTTCTTTTCAGCTCTCAGGGCTCTATACATTCCCCCTTGACAGCTTTATCTAGTCCAGAGTCAAAACACCAAGATTTATGCCTGACAAGAATTTGACATTGACTTCTTTTGGATGCCCATAGAAGTACACTTTCTACTCAAGCTGGTGTGTAATCTGCTGGATTCCACCCCATTCTGGAGGACAAAGCCTAGGTTTGCATCTGTATAATTACTTGGGGGAGAGCAAAGCTGTTGTAAACACACGTAAATTACAACTTTACTTTGGCGCTTGTGAAGTATTATTTCATGCAACCAATTAATCCAACCGTAGTTTTACATTGAAGGTTCAGTTGTTTAATGTAATAATTAATACAAATGTTCATAATCATGTTTGTAAGAGTTGGAATTCATTAATATTAACACATATTATGCTGTGTCCCCTATGGCTATATGTGGAACATTATACCAGATGCATGGGAATGTGTGGCAATATAAGGCAGTTTCACATCCTGTTCATAAATAGTTTATATATTGGTCCAAACCTAAAAGAGAAAGTCCAAAATACATTTACAGGAAAAACATAAACTCAGTGGAATGGCATTCCCCCCATCTCCTCTGAGGTCTTGGTCAACAGTTTTGCCCTCTCTTTCCCATATCGTCAGCTTCTTCCTCTTCACCATCCCCTCCTCCTCAGGGTTTAAACATGCCAAAGCCACTGCAACTTTGAGCAGGAACGCTGTCTTTGACTGTGAGTACTCCTCTGGCCATCGTTCTCCCTCACACTCCAGCTTCTTGAAAGAGTCATGTGTGTTCTCAGGCTTCACTCCTAACCCCGCCATCTGACCTCTACTGCCAGTAATCTATGGAAACAGTCATCCTCCAGGTCATCAGTAACCCAGTAGGTGCCAACCAATCCAAAGGACTCTGGTCCTCACCCTACCTGACTTCCCTACTCCTTCTCAGTTTCATTAATGAGTTCCTGAGCTTCCTGTGGATACAATCTGGGATTGGCAGTGATTCTGTCCTGCAGCTTCTTTTAGACTTCTTATATTGTCCCTGGTGATCTCACTCACACCTGTGATTTTCATCTCCTGAACTCTGTCCATTTGCTTCATGCTTACTGAGTCAGTAATGCAAAGTGGTTGAGAGAGTAGAGTTTGGAGCTATATGCCCCTGGGTTCCAATTTCTTTTATTTTTTTAATTAATTTATTTATTTTTGGCTGCACTGAGCCTAAGTTGCTGCACGCGGGCTTTCTTTAGTTGAGGTGTGCAGGCTTCTCATTGTGGTGTCTTGTCTTTGTTGCAGAGCATGGGCTCCAGGCACACGGGCTTCAGTAGTTGTGGCTCGCAGGCTCTAGAGCACAGGCTCAGTAGTTGTGGCGCACAGGCCCAGTTGATCCACGGCATGTGGGATCTTCCCGGACCAGGGCTCGAGCCCACGTCCCCTGCCTTGGCAGGTGGATTCTTAACCACTGCGCCACCAGGGAAGTCTCCAATTTCTAATTTGATACTTTCTAGCTATGTAATCTTTCAAAGTCTCAATTACCTAACTGTAAAATAGGGAAAATAATAGTACCTACTTTTCTGGTCATCCCATGCCATTCCCCAGAGCCTGGCACAATATTCTATGCCCAGAAGAAACCTAGTGAACTTGTGAGAATTAAGTGCAATAATGATGTGCATAGCACTGTGGCTAGCACATAAATATTCTATAAATGTTAGCTATCATTATTATTACTGGGCACTGACAGTTGGATTCCTTAGATTCCTTGAACTCAATATATTCTAAAATGAACTTGACATTTCCCCCAGACTGGTCCCCTTCATTGCAGTTATAGTCAGTGACATATTCGACCCAGTCAGTAAACAGAGATCTAGGTAATATTTCTTTCCTCATTCCTTTCTTTCTTCCATGTCTACTCAGTGTCTCTAAAACCAATTTATTTTATCTTCTCAATATCTCCTAAACAAATGCTTTTATTTCTGCATCTACAGCCATATCTTTGGTTCAAGCCTTCCACACATCTATCAAAATATTCTTCAACACAAACCTCATTTTTTTCCTCCCAGCCTCAAACCCTATAACTGCCTCCATTTGCCCAGTTTAGCCTGCTTTCAAGGCCCTCCATGATCTGACCCTGCCTCTCTCCCCAACCTCATTGCATGTAGGTTCTCTCCATATTCCCCACCCTCACCTAATACCAAACTCTCTACTTCAGCCGTAAAAAGCACTGACTTCATCAAACATGCCGTCCTGTCCCCTATCTCTGTAGCTTATATATATATGCCAGTTTCTTTCCCTGGAATACACTCCACATTACCTCCTTCTCCATATTACTGATGAAGTTACACTCATCCTTAAAGATGCAGTTCAAATCTCTCCTCCTCCATCATATGTATTTTTAACCCTAATCCACCTTATACTTACAAATTGAAGTTAGTTTATCTTATTGCATTGTCATGTGTTAACTTCTACATGTATTTCCTCCTGCCCTTTGAAACCCTTGATCAAGCAGATATTGGATCACTTTTACATTCCCAGAATCTGGCAGTGTCTGGCACTTAGTAGGTACTCAACTATTAGTTGAAAGAATGGATGAACCATATAGAGCAGGTATACCTATCACAAATTATCTAATTACTATTGGGTTGGCCAAAAGCTTCGTTCTTTTTTTTCTGTAAGATGGCTCTGGTAGCACTTAGTTGTCTTTAACTTCATTCGAAACAATTCTGTTACATTGTATGTGACAGCTGTCATATCAGCGTGCATTTTAAAAAAGACATCAAAATTGATGAATTTTTGTGTAGCCATTTTAATATTGAAGATGGAAGAAAACAACATTTTCAGCATATGATGCTTTATTATTTCAAGAAAGGTAAAAATGCAACTGAAATGCAAAAAAGGATTTGTGCAGTGTATGGAGAAGGTGCTGTGACTGAATGTGTCAAAAGTGGTTTGCGAAGTTTCGTGCTGTAAATTTCTTTCTGGACAACGCTCCATGGTCGGGTAGACCAGTTGAAGTTGAGAGTGATCAAACTGAGACATTAATTGAGAACAATCAACCTTATACCATGTGGGAGATAGCCTACATACTCAAAATATCCAAATCAAGCATTGAAAATCATTTGCACCAGCTTGGTTATATTCATCACTTTGATGTTTGGGTTCCACATAAGTTAAGCGAAAAACACCTTCTTGACCATATTTCTGCCTGCGATTCTCTACTTACACAAACGAAAATGTTCCATTTTTAAAACAAATTGTGACGGGTGATGAAAAGTGGATACTGTACAATAATGTGGAACGGGAGAGATCGTGGGGCAAGTGAAATGAACTTTGAACACCAAAGGCTGGTCGTCATTCAAAGAAGATGATGTGGTGTGTATGGTGGGATTGGAAGGGAGTCCTCTATTATGAGCTCCTTCTGGAAAACCAGACGATTAATTCCAGCAAGTACTGCTCCCAATTAGACCAAATGAAAGCAACACTCGACAAAAAGCATCCAGAATTAGTCAACAGAAAAGGCATCATCTTCTATCAGGATAACACAAGACTGCATGTTTCTTTGATGACAAGGCAAAAACTGTTACAGCTTGGCTGGGAAGTTCTGACTCATCCCCTGTAGTCACTAGACACTGCACGTTCTGATTTCCATTTATTTCGGTCTTTACAAAATTCTCTTAATGGAAAAAAATTTCAATTCCCTGGAAGACTGTAAAAGGCACCTGGAACAGTTCTTTGCTCAAAAAGATAAAAAGTTTTGGGATGATGGAATTATGAAGTTGCCTGAAAAATGACAGAAGGTAGTGGAACAAAATGGTGAATACGTTGTTCAATAAAGTTCTTGGGGAAAATGAAAAATGTGTCTTTTATTTTTACTTAAAAACTGAAGGTACTTTTTGGCCAACCCAATATTGTTTCTTTAATTGCCAGCCAACCTTCACCTCCTATATCCGCATAACTGTTTTTACAATCATACTTAAACATTATGCGCTCCTTTTGCTTTGATGGACTTTATTAGGAATAGCCCTATCAAATTCACAGTTGGATGGATGTTATTTTAAATGATGTTCATTGCACTGCTCAGTGTCCCCTTTGTAAGAAACCGCAGGAGAAGCTTCTCTTAAGTCTCTGCATCTGAAATAGCCACGCTTCTCCTGAGCAATATGTGTGCTTTTCATGTTTTCAACTCTTCAGTTTCTGTAACTTTAGAGCTTCAGAGCCAAAGTTTAAATGTGAGAGCATGCATCTTGCATATTTATCTCCACTGGATATATTTTTCCAACCCTGATTTGTTATCCTGTTTTCCCACGTTATTGTCTTGCTCGATTGCCTTTCTTTGTTAGCTGCCTTACATCTGTTTTAGAACAAGGCGAATTGTACAGTTTATCCTGAAGTATATAAAGGAAAGTGAAAAGGTAAAATGAAGATGATAACATATGTACAAGTAACTAAGAGGGGAGGGAACAGAGGAGAGCATTAGAACATTAGAATTTTCTAGCAGCAATGGTTTTAGCAATAATATCTTATTGATGTTATCAGTAACCAATCAACTAACATTTTTGGAGCAGCTGTATGCCAAACATTGTGCTAGGCATGGGGGTGCAGAGATATACAAATTGAAATCTCTACTCACAGGAACTCACAGTCTTATCAGCTCTAAATTACACTCTGGCCTTTAGGATTATGACTGAGATAGAGAGCATACCCTTCCCCAATAGGGACCCATTCCCCAGCCCACAAGAAATAACTCTTTTAGAATATAGATGAAGCTTCTTTGGCATGTGCCTCAAACTGCAGGTGGCTTAAATGGCTAGAAGTGTGTTTATTTCTCAGTCATAAACCAGTCTGGGGGTAGATGGTCCAGGGCTGGTGGAATGGCTCTACTGTGTACAGAACATAGCTTCCATATCCAGGGGCCATGTCCTAGTAGCAGGAAGGGTAGAGGGCCAAGAATCATGCCCGTTCCTTTAAAGGGCATGACCCAGCTCTGAAAGTGACCCAGGTCACTTCTGCTCACCTCCCTGTGGGCAGAACTTGATTCCTTTGTCTCAGGAGCTGCAGGGGATACTGAGAAATATACCTCTAACGGGGGGCCACAGTCCTGTGAGAAAAAAGAAGGGGAGAATAGATATTGGTAGACCTCTAACAAATTTCTGCTAACATTAGCAACAAGGTTTCTTCTTGTTCCTGTTCTTCTTAGTAGTAGTATTAATATTGCTGTTGTTGTTATTATTATTATTATTTGGTGATGATGATGATCCTAATGATTTTTCTTCCCACCTCTGAAAGCTATTTAAAGGCCATATATGCTCAGGCTACAGGTCAATTTATAGCTGCACTTCCTCTCCTCTGCCCCATCTATGAACTTCATCTCTTCAAGTTCATCTTGAATATATCATCTCCATCTCTTCACAAACAATTCAGATGATATATTGTTTTACATTCTGATCTTTCACTTAAGATTTTATTCATAACATAGGCAAAGTTTTAAAAAAATATATGAATATCTCCCCTAGAAAAGGTGAAGACATGAGCATGGCAAGACAATGAATCACAAGTTTCAGTGTTTAAGATCTCATTATTGACAGCTCCTAGTAGAATAAGTCTTACCTGAAAGAGTGCTCTGTTCCCCCAGTTGTAGGTTATAAAGATATATTTTAGTTTTGCACCTATTCCATATATTTTAGAATATGAGTGATGATAAGTTGTTATGAGACACAATTCAAATTGAGATGGGATATAGGAGAGGAAGGGAAGAGAAAAATGCTTTCTAATACTGCTGGTTCTGTGTATAATTTAGCTGTCTTTAAATATTAAGTAATCTTTTATACTGATCATAAGTATATTCCTGAACACAGGGAGAAGTATTCTCACTCTAAATTTATAACATTTTTTGGAAGCTTAATTATCATACTTGAAGGTCAAATGGTACTTTATTGCAATAAAATACAAAGAGTAATAAAGAAATTATTCCTGGGGAGATGAAAGTCTAGGTTCATAGCTCATTAAATGGTAACTTCACAGACTGTGTCTAATTTGTCATATTTAGCTTTGGAAGTTTCATACATTTGAATTTCAAATTAGGTGAAGAGATACCTGAGGCAAAACTACCTAGGGCCTTTGAATTCTAAAATGATTCAGGAGCTATAGCTCGCATAACATAATACCTATATTTGTAAGAAATGCCTATCATCCGCCATGTAGTGTTTGCCTGACTCAAAGACTTTTTAAAAAAAATAATCAATAATATTAACACAAAGCTCATTAACCACTCCCTCAATTTGTTTCCAGACATTCCTTTCTTTTTCTGCCCAGCATATTGAAATCTCCGTCCCTTGCAGTGAATAATTTATTGAACAAATTGGCCAAAATATGTTTTGGAGTCACATGATTACTCAAAAGTTTCCTCCAAAATAAGGCATTTGAAAGAAAAACACTTTTGTCAAAAGAACAGCCTTTGGAGGAGTTAAATGCGACCCCATTCTTTTACTTATTTTAGGTTGCTGTGACCTCAGGAGATGCTGGTGACCTCAACCTTTGAAAGAGCATAAACACAGAAATACTTTATAAGAAATGAAGCTTTTCTTTACTTTCAGCATGTAATTTGTCTCTTGGACAAATTGAATTGATGATAGGAAGAATTTCTGCTTCAATTTAATATTGAGAAACCATATAATGATCCACGTTTGTGATATTTTCTAAAAACATCCAAAGATTTAACCTGTTAGAATGTAATTAAGAAAAGAATGGCTGTGAGCTCTAAGGTCCAAATGAAATCAATTGCTTCCTGTTGAAGTTTACAGAAATTTTCTGATCTTCCATTGAATTTGACTATCTGCAAAGTTCAGCAAGTGCTCTGTTGCTAGTGTCATAAGGACAAATTATTAATTATAATCTGTGGGATTCTCCAAATAATTGGAGATAATAGAGAAAATATATTTAGTAAATGAAAGGCAGTATTGACGGAGTAACTCTATCTAGTGCCAAACAGTAGATATTTAACATTAGTTGTGTTTAAAAGTTTGGAAAGGGATTGATTACCGGTTATTTTCATATTGTAGTGAAGGTCAGATTAATTTACAGTGAGTGGAAAATAATGAGCTTTTAAAAATATATCTCACCCTCCAAAAAAGTAAACATATTCCTTAGTAACTTCAACTCTTGCCAACTCTAGGACCAGCACCAGCACAAAGGTGTGTTAACATATGTGGGCTGAGTGCTTTTTTACATTTACTCAACAAGTGTCAGTACATGCTTTTTGTACTTGTACTTTAAACAGATAAGTAATAGTCTTGTTTAAAGAGACCAGGAAGCATATTTTTCTTTGAAAACTTTGCTACCGAATTTACTTTTTTTCAGGTTAGACCTCCTCAATCTCTATGATGTGAATTGACTGTCTTGTTTGTAAGTGGGGTCTCTTTACAGTTGTTTCACATAATAATCATTCACATTCACTATTCCTGGCATAATTATCTTTATCAAATTTGCATTAGTATGAGTTCTTGTATTCATTCAAAGCAATTCCAGTCTTTTTCTTATAACTCATGGAGATTAATAAACCATTTCAAGAATAGCACAGCTAAGTAAAAGGGAAGCTTTCCAAGGAATATATTTTTTCAAAGAAATTTTAAAGTATCTTCTGAAAATAATGATTCAGGTTTCTTTTATTTTCAACTGTATTAACTTATCAATTAAAAAGATCCATTCTTGTCTTCTTTACATAGCCCATGAAACGTTAGTGAAATTATATACCTAATATTCAGGTCATTTAATAATACGCTAGCATCTAGGAAAATGTTTGACTAAGCAAAGACCTAGAAAATTCATTATTGATGTAAACCTTTGTATTTTACCAGAACAAATAACCTGGATAGGTCCTACTACAGAATTTGGAGGACAAATAACTTTTTAAAACTTAATTAATTAATTAAAAATTTTTTTTGCCTGCGTTGGGTCTTTGTCACAGTGTGTGGGCTTTCTCTAGTTGCAGTGAGTGGGGGCTACTCTTTGTTGCGGAACACGGGCTCTAGGCGCACGGGCTTCAATAGTTGCAGCACGTGGGCTCAGTAGTTGTGGCTCACAGGCTCTAGGGTGCGCGGGCTTCAGTAGTTGTGGTGCGCAGGCTCAGTAGTTGTGGCACATGGGCTTAGTTGCTCCTCAGCATGTGTGATCTTCCCAGACCAGGGATCGAACCCATGTCCCCTGCATTGGCAGGCAGATTCATAACCACTGTGCCACCAGGGAAGTCCCCAAATAACTTTTAAGTGGCTCCATCACAAACACTGAAAGGAATCTGGAAAAATAAATTGTTAGTGCACAGTTATGAGTGATTTTGACTCTTAAGAACATTTGTTACCTATCTAGTATGAAAGGACTGTATTATGCTTAAAACATTAAAAGTGGGCTTCCCTGGTGGTGCAGTGGTTGAGAGTCATGGGTTGAGTGGTTGAGTGGTTGAACCATGCAGTGGTTGAGGGCATGGGTTCATGCCCCAGTCCGGGAAGATCCCACATGCCGCAGAGTGGCTGGGCCCGTGAGCCATGGCCGCTGAACCTGCGCGTCCGGAGCCTGTGCTCCGCAACGGGAGAAGCCACAACAGTGAGAGGCCTGCATACCTCAAAAAAAAAAAAAAAAAAAACATTAAAAGTTTCCCCACTTTTTTTCTTGTTTACCTGCTTTCAGGAGATATTTGACTAATGATATTACATAGATCCTCATTTTTTAATACTTTCCTGGGAAAATTGCTACCAATTTGTGTTGATAATTTTAAAGTTTTAAAGGTGTTTGGCTTTTTCAACTAAAACCAAGTCAGAGTATGCCATGCTTTCATTGCTAATGCTTTGCTGGAAACATGCTTTTAAAAAACATGGAGGTTTTAGTGAGATTGCCATCATGATTCTTACATTCTGTTGGCTTGCTTTTACTTTATTTTTTTAAGCAAAGTATAATCTTCATTTTAACTTGCCTGTTTAGCATTTCATATTATATCTGTGGTTTTGACTAAGTTGATTCATTTTGATGACATTGGCATACTCCTTAAGTTATCAAGATACAACTTAAGTTCAATTTCCAATTTAGTCCGGTTACTTGAAGTTGTCAAGCTTTACAAAGGACATAGTTTTTACATTTTTGTGGATTTCAGTGACATTAACTTGTGGGTAAAGATTACAAAGATGTGCTAATATTTTGAATGAGATCTAGAGTTCTTTGAAACATGAATCTATTTATTCTTTATGTTATGTCGTCTGTTAACATAGATGTTGTCATCTTGCCTAGGATTAGTAAAAATAAATAGATATTCAGAATTATGAGTTGGATATATTTATCCATTGCCAATACTCATGGAGCTCCTTGGAGTGATCAGTGAAATCCAACTGCAAGATATGGTATCCCATGATCCTTGTACTTTAATTCTAAAACACCACTGAAAGTTTCGCCTCTAACTGTTGCATTGTTTATGAGAGTCTACAAGTTATTGGTAGAAACTTCATATTAATCTGAATTGCCCCAACATTTATGGGAAGGTAAATGATTTCATAACTAATCAATGGTTTGTGTAAACCAAAATGAAATCCTGGTATTTTTCTCAGAAGTGAATTTTTTCTATAGTGTAGGATGTACAACTGATCGTTTTTGTGAATCTAGAAATATCCAGATTTGTTAACAGCTCGGTGTTAAAATAAAAAGTGAGTGCCTCACAGTGTAAAGTTCTGTCCAGCCTTTATATATAGTCTTATGGGTCTCACCAGTGAAGCTAAATCAGGACCATATTATGAAACTTCCCCTCAGTCACCTCTCTGGGTACAGAACCACTCCAAACTATCTTCCCCTCTCTCCAGTTCCATCCCCTCTGACAACTACCAGGGCCCTCACTGCCAGTGCATCCTCCCTTGTGTCTATCTGTGGTCATCATCTGACCTGGTCTTCTTATCACAATGCAGAGACACCTGGAAGAAACCTTTACTTCTGTTAAATGTGTGTTGTATCCTATTTTCTCTAAATACAAAGCCTACTTCTTTAGGAACATTTTTTGTTGTCTCTCATCCTTAGAAACTATGCAGCAACTTTCCACTAGCCATCAATTTTACATTTGGTAGTGTATATACGTCAGTGCTGTGCTCTCACTTCATCCCAGCTTCCCCTTCCCCATCCCTGTGCCCTCAAGTCTGTTCTCTACGTCTACGTCTTTATTCCTGCCCTGCCATTAGGTTCATCCGTACTGCTTTTTTTTTTTTTTTTTTTTTTTTTTTGCGGTACGCGGGCCTCTCACTGTTGTGGCCTCTCCCGTTGCGGAGCACAGGCTCCGGACGCGCAGGCTCAGCAGCCATGGCTCACGGACCCAGCCGCTCCGCGGCATGTGGGATCCTCCCGGACCGGGGCACAAACCCGTGTCCCCTGCATCGGCAGGCGGACTCCCAACCACTGCGCCAGCAGGGAAGCCTTGCTCACCTTGTCTTTGATAAAGGAGGCAAAAATATACAATGGAGAAAAGACAACCTCTCCAATAAGTGGTGCTGGAAAAAATGGACAGCTACATGTAAAAGAATGAAATTAGAACACACCCTAATACCATACACAAAAATAAACTAAAAATGGATTAAAGACCTAAATGTAAGGCCAGGCACTATAAAACTCTTAGAGGAAAACATAGGCAGAACACTCTCTGACATAAATCACAACAAGGGATTTGACCCACCTCCTAGAGTAAGGGAAATAAAAACAAAAATAAACAAATGGGACCTAATGAAACTTAAAGGTTTTACATAGCAAGGGAAACCATAAACAAGATGAAAAAACAATCGTCAGAATGGGAGAGAATATTTGCAAATGAAGCAACTGACAAAGGATTAATCTCCAAAATATACAAGCAGCACATGCAGCTCAATATCACAACAACAGACAAACCAGTCCAAATATGGGCAGAAGACCTAAATAGACATTGCACCAAAGAAGACATACAGATGGCCAAGAGGCACATGAAAAGATGCTCCACATCACTAATTATTAGGGAAACACAGAACAAAACTACAATGAGATGTCACCCCACACCAGTCAGAATGGCCATCATCAAAAAATCTACAAACAGTATATGCTGGAGAGGGTTTGGAGAAAAGGGAACCCTCCTGTCGTGTTGGTGGGAATGTAAATTGATACAGTCACTATGGAGAACAGTATGGAGGTTCCTTAAAAAACTAAAAATAGAACTACCATATGACCAAGCAATCCCACTACTGGGCATATGCCCTGAAAAAACCATAATTCAAAAGGAGACATGTACCACAATGTTCATTGCAGCACTATTTACAATAGCCAGGACATGGAAGCAACCTAAATGTCCATCAACAGATGACTAGATAAAGAAGATGTGGCACATATATATAATGGAATATTACTCAGCCATAAAAAGGAACAAAATTGAGTTATTTGTAGTGAGGTGGATGGACCTATAGTTTATCATACAGAGTGAAGTAAGTCAGAAAGAGAAAAACAAATACCATATGCTAACGCATATATATGGAATTTTAAAAAGCAGTACGGGGCTTCCCTGGTGGTGCAGTGGTTGAGAGTCCGCCTGCAGATGCGGACTTTCTCCATTTTTCTTTATGATTTCTTCCCTTCTACTAATTTTGGGTTTTCTTTGTTCTTCTTTTTCTGGTTGCTTTAGGTGTAACCTTAGGTTGTTTATTTGAGGTTTTTCTTGTTTTTTGAGGTGAGCTTGAATTGCTATGTTCTAAGTTCCCTCTTAGAACTGCTTTTGCTGCATCCCATAGGTTTCGGATCGTCATTTTATCATTGTCATTTGTGTCTAGGTATTTTTTGATTTCCTCTTTGATTTCTTCATCGATCTCTTGGTTATTTTGCAGCACACTGTTTAGCCTCCACGTATTTGTGTTTTTTACTGTTTTTTCCCTGTAATTGATTTCTAATCTCATAGTGTTGTGGTCAGAAAAGATGCTTGATACGATTTCAATTTTCTTAAATTTTCCAAGGTTTGATTTTTGACCCAAAATGTGATCTATTCTGGAGAACGTTCCATGTGCACTTGAGAAGAAAGTGTATTCTTCACTTTCAGGTGGAATGGCCTAAAAATATCAATTAAGTCTATCTAGTCTATTGTGTCATTTAAAGCTTGTGTTTCCTTCTTTATTTTTTGTCTGGATGATCTGAATATTGGTGTAAGTGGGGTGTTAAAGTCCCCCACTATTATTGTGTTACTGTCGATTTCTCCTTTTATGGCTGTTAGCATTTGCTTTATGTATTGAGGTGCTTCTATGTTGGCTGCATAAATATTTACAATTGTTATGTTTTCTCTTGGATCAGTTCCTTGATCATTAGGTAGTGTCCTTCCTTATCTCTTGTAACAGTCTTTATTTTAAAGTATTTTGTCTGATATTAGTATTGCTACTCCAGCTTTCTTGTTATTTCCATTTGCATGGAATATCTTTTTCCATCCCCTCACCTTCAGTCTGTATGTGTCCCTAGGTCTGAAATGGGTCTCTTGTAGACAGCATATATAAGGGTCTTATTTTTGTATCCATTCAGCCAGTCTGTGTTTTTTGGTTGGTGCATTTAATCCCTTTGCATTCAAGGTGATTATCAATATGTATGTTCCTATTATCATTTTCTTAATTGATTTGTGTTTGTTTTTGTGGGTCTTTTTCTTCTCTTTTGTTTCCTGCTTAGAGAAGTTCCTTTAGCATTTGTTGTAGAGCTGGTTTGGTGGTGCTGAATTCTCATAGTGTTGGCTTGTCTCATAGTTATAGCTTTTGATTTCTCCATCGAATCTGAATGAGATCCTTGCTGGGTAGAATAATCTTGGTTGTAGGTTTTTCCCTTTCATCACTTTAAATATGTCTTGCCACTCCCTTCTGGCTTGCAGAGTTTCTGCTGAAAAATCAGCTGTTAACTTTATGGGGATTAAGACAATGGTTTTTGAAGCTGGCTTTTTATCAGAATCAGCTGAGGAGGTTTTTAAAAATACAAATTCTGAGTTTCCATTCTCAGAGATTCTGATTCAGAGGGTCATTTCTAAATGGCCCCTCCCTGATGATTAGATTGGAGGTGGTTCAGTGAAAGATGCCATGTGCCAAAATTTCGGAAAGGGAGATATCAATTTGGGTGGACTCCTTAGATTAAAGTACACTAAAACATAACATTCTGTTTATTGCATCCAGGCCTTAGTCACCAGAGTCATTTAAAGTCAAGTAGGTAATTTAATTGATGCCTCTGCAGACATTTTGTTACACTTATATAACCCATTGTACTGACTAGAAAATATTTCTGATAATTGCCATAAATTTTATACTTAATTTAACTAACTTATTTCCCAGTTTTTTTCAAGTTACACATTTAACAAATATCAGTATTATTTCCTGCCCATCTTAACAATTTATCCCATGAATACAGAGACCCCCTTTGGTAAGGTAGTTAATATTGAACATGGTAAAATACTATGATATCCTAAGAAACACAGCAAACAAAAAAACATCCCTTTGGTCCAAGTCCCTTGTTAGGTGCTACAAAATCTCATTTCTTGTCTTTGCAGTGAACCTTCTTGAAAAAAGTAGTTTGTACAGTAGTTGAGAGAGTTGTCACTGAGGCCAAATTCCCTGGGTTCATCTACACACCCTGCTTAACACTGTGCCGTGGTAACAGGATGTTCTCAGTAGATACCAGCTTTATTAGGATTATTTTGGCCTCTCCTTTAACCCTCTTCTCTCTTAAAACTCTCTCTTTTCCTTATATCCATAATGAAATGCAGTCCTTCCTGGTCTCCTTTGCTAGCTCCTGTTCTTCCAGTCCCTGAAATGCACATTTACCTCTTCATATCACTCTTTTTTTTTTTTTTTTCCTATGCTCTCTCGGAGTGACATGCTGGTCTGCTTCCATGACTTCACCACCTCCTGCGTGATAATGTTTCCTTAACTGATGAACAGTACAGATCTCCCTCCTAGCTATTGCTTGGAACTGTCCAATAGAAGTATAATGTGAGCCACAGGTGTAATATTAAATATTCTAGAAGCCCCATTTAAAAAACGAAACCAAAAAAAAAGGTAAATTTAATAATGCAGTTTAATTCACACAGAATATATAAATATTAAGTATTTCAATATAATATAATCAATAAAAAATTGAGATATTTTACAGTTTTGTACTAATTATCTGAAATCTGGTCTGTATTTTACACTTAAAGCACATTTTTTAATTGAAGTATAGTTGATTTACAATGTTGTATTAGTTTCTGGTGTACAACAGTGATTCAGTTCCATATATATATACACACACATACACATATATATACATACACATATATATACACACACACATATATATACATACACACTCTTTTTCAGATTATTTTCCATTATAGGTTATTACAGGATACTGACTATAGTTCTCTGTGCTATACAGTAGGACATTGTTGTTTATCTATTTTATATATGGTAGTGTTATAGCACATCTTAAGTATTGGAATACTTGGTCTGTATTAAGATCTTTTTAAAAATAAATAAATAAATAAATTTATTTATTTATTTATTTATGGTTGTGTTGGGTCCTAATTGCTGCGCGAGGGCTTTCTCTAGTTGCGGCGAGCAGGGGCTACTCTTGGTTGTTGTGTGCGGGCTTCTTATTGTGGTGGCTTCTCTTGTTGCAGAGCATGGCCTCTAGGCATGCGGGCTTCAGTAATTGTGGCAAGTGGGCTCCGTAGTTGTGGCTCACGGGCTCTAGAGCACAGGCTCAGTAGTTGTGGCGCACGGGCTTAGTTGCTTCACGGCATGTGGGATCTTCCTGGACCAGGGCTGGAACCCATGTCCCCTGCATTGGCAGGTGGATTCTTAACCACTGCATCACCAGGGGAGCCCTGTATTAAGATTTTGTAAATTTTACCTTTCAAAACTGGATTGACCTATCAAAGTATTCCATCTACTTAAAGGTCTTCCAATAACTGAGTCGAATATTAAAAAATTATTTTCCTTTAATATCCACACCCACCTTGACAAGATTTGTCCATCTTTTTTCAGAAGAGTTAAATAACCTTGGTACAAAAACATGTCAGTTTGAAACCTATGTCTGTTCAAGTAAATTCATTTACTCTTGTGTCAGCCTAGTATTATTAACATGGGATTCACAGGAATATTACATAAGTTGAAAAGCAACTCCCAAATTATCAATATCAACGAGAAATTCTTCAAATACTTTTGGAGTTCTTTTGCAGACAATTTAGAAAATTGTCTATTGCAATTAAAATCTGCATATTGATCATATTAGGAAAATATGTAAAATCATTATTTATTTGTGTGTTGGAGGTTTCAATTTCAACATGAATTCTCTTAAGTTTTCAACTACCTTGCAAGTAAACTCTTGCTTTCCTTGAGGCTTCAAGTTCAGTTCACACATATGTAGTGTGGTATTAGTGAGGGAACGTGCATCCGTGTGCCTTGTTTTGGTCATTGGTTATCGGATAATTGGCAATTATTCCTTTTGTTTCAAAAAAATCTTAGAGTTAACAGTTCAGTGAATCCTTGTAAAACTCCTCATAACCAATAACCTTTGGCGTAAAATACAAAATCATTAAATTTTTCTTCTGGGTTTTTTGTTTTTTCTTGATTTCTGTAAACTAGTGATGATTCAGAGCATTTGCATGTGTATTCTAACAACTGTATCTATGACACTTTCCACAGAATCTAGTTCATACAGCTGAGCACAAGTATCTTCAATATATATAATATGTTGGTATGCAGCAGTAAGACAAACATCAGTCTCTAGTTTTAAAATGCTCTTAAATCTGGATTTTTCATCTAACATAACTGAAGCACTGACCATCGTGATAGAAACTAATTTTTTTTTAATATCCAGCTGAAGTTCTTCTTTAATGAATGTAAAAGATTTTAAAATATCTGTCATGATTTCTAATTTTTAGATAGTGAGCTGGCAATATTTCTTCATAGATTTGGAAGTCCTTTGAGGAAAAAACATAGCCAAAGTATTAGTTGGCCAGTGTCCCTTATTTCCTAACTCTTATCAGAGTGCCCCTTTGTAAAATGCATATTTGAACATGCACTCCTTTGCTGATAAATGTTCAGGAGATCATCATGCTTCCATGGTAAAATCCAAATTCCTTAACATTCAATTCCATGATCTTGGCCTCCCTATCTTACCAACTTCACTTTTCCACCCCCTCCTCTTAAACTTCCTTCTAGTCATGCTGAAATTGTTGTAGTTCTTGTGAAAGGCCATTCTCTTTTACCTCTCAATGCCATTTCACTTTCACTCCAGAAAGAAGCATATCTCCCCTCCTTTACCCCCACCTATCTTCCTCCTGCTAGTCTTTCAAAACTCAGCAGCCCCTCCTGACAACCCTCTTCTCCTGGGCAGCCTGGAATTAGTATCCCTCCCTTGTCCCCCTTTTCACCCCAGGACCTCTGAACACTCTCCCATAGCACTTATTACACTATATTGTAGTTGTCTCCACCAGATGATAATCTCTTTGAAGGCAAGGATGGTGCTTTTTGTCTCTACACCTCACACCCACAACAGCCCATGTCATGTAATGGGTGCTCACATCACATTTATATTGTGTGTTTCAAGGGATACCTGACTAACTTGCATAATAAATAACTGCCCTGTATGTAAGGGGTTCTACTTTTCACTTTGACTTTTAAATATAATGAATAGTGAGTTGGCCGTCTTATTTTAGGATGTTAATTGGCATTTTCTTCTTACTCCTCTAAAAAGGTTCTATCTAGCCATTTAATTTGTTTAGTATGACTAAGTTTTATAACTGAATTTGTGATTATTTATTAATGGATTTTGCTCTTGTTGCTAATCAATCATCTTTCCCTTCTTCTCTCTCGGTCCAGCTCCAACAGAGGCCAGTATGCACCCGCATCTAGGTAAGTGTTTGAGACCCTGATGTCACTGACCTTAGTACTAGATCTACTTGTTTTGGTCCTCTGCCATGTGAGCAGGTGATACAGAGGTGAGGAAACTCTCTGCCCTCTCTGATTCGCTGATCATTCACTGAAATCAGACTCAGGTCCAGATTATGCTTGAACCCGGGACCTCACCTTATGAGGTGATCCAGCTGCCCAGCTGGGGTTAATGGAGGGACTTTTGAACGTGTTAGTACATTTATCCTTGGGATCCTGTTGAGTGTGATCTTTTGACACAGTGTTCTAATGCTGAAATTTCCCCAGCGCCCCTACCCATCATAAATAGTAGAGCATGGAGGCAATGGGCAAGGAGCTATGAGTATGGAGGAGTTGAGATCATTTCAGGTCTGAGATATCTGCTCAAAGTAGTATTGGGTTGTAAAAAGAGAAATAATTTGGCCATTTCTTCAAAAATTAAAATGAGGTTGTTTAAATAACTAAATGCTTTTTTTAATGGCACCATGTAAAGTTGCCACCTCTCATTTTTCTCATGATCTTTTCATTCTGCCATGTACTTAGTGGGCCATAGTTCTTGAGGCAGGGTGGTATAGTGCTTAATAGCACAGATTTGAAGCCAAACCAACTGGATTTATCTCACTTTCACCACTTGCTAGCAACGTGATATTGGGCAGGTTATATAACCTCTCTGTGCCTCAGTTTCCTCATCTATAAAATGGAAGTCATAATAGTACCTGCCTCCTATTGTTGTTATGAGGATTAAATGAATTCATATTTGTAAAGTATATAGTCAATGATATAATAATGTTTGTAAAGAAATAAATACATGAACAAATAACCATAGAGGCTTACCCATGCCTTTTAAAAAATATCTCTAGAAAGTAAATAATCTTTAAGAGTTAAATTTCTCATAGGTGACAGTGAAGACTTATTTTAAAAGCAGTTTCCTACACACACTATTTAATAAAAATGAAAAGAAGTCATCCTAGCTGGCTCCAGCTTTTTCAAATGTCTCTCACTGTGGGACTTGCAGATGGGTCAGTATTTGTCTCTTGGGCTTTCTCTTTCAGCCTATAAACCCAATTAATTTATTTTTCTCTTTGGAAAATCTGCCTTGAGAAGCTCTACTTTTATGTAATACTACAGCTTGGGGCTCCTCTTCTTTGGCAGATGAACGCAAGCACTTAGAAGCATGCCTTCTAGCAGCCGAGGCAGGCTGGTGACCTGCAGTGGCCCAGCTGAGCCTCGACCAGGTTGGGTATTTGAGAGAGCGGTACCCTGTAGGCATTTCAGGCACTGCATCTAATTGCTCAGAGGAGTCATTAAATCACTCCCACGCACAGAAGACATCACAGTGTTCTCTCCAGTGTAAATCCATATCCTCCCTGTTGTCAGCCCTAAGGCTTCGAGTCTGAACAGCCATTTCTCTCAATACATGCTGATTCACTGGTTTCCCGGACTTTGTTATGTGCTTACCTGCTGGCATACCCGGTATAAAGAGGGCGAGGATGGCTGCAGGTGGCAAAGAGAATTTGGAAGTGTGCTTCCTGATATTTGGAGGTGATTTTAATTACCCAGTGATTTCAGTGAATTATATTCAAGTGAGCCCCCCCAAAAGGGTAAAATGTCACTTTTGAAAAAAATTAAAAATTTTGGTTATGTTTTATTAATCAGATCATATGATTTTAATTTTCCCGAAAAGCATGTGTAAACTAGTCCAAACAAATTTATACAGACCCAGAGAATTTATATTAGCTGAAACAAATTTCCCCAGCAAACCATGGGAATCAGATGAGGAGATTTTTGAGCACTAAATTCATTTTTTACAACTAGAGTAGAAATAATTATCATTCCTCATACAACCTTAAAAATGAGCCTACTTACATTGTAGTTGGTCATGAAATTGTTTTTACTTGTCCACCCTCTGTTCAGTGGAAATGTCACATACTCTACAGTTTATGAAAACATTCTTTGCTTTTGGCATAACTCGAGTTCCTCTGTAGCTTAAAAATAAGTATTTAATACAATCTCAAGTGTAATGAGAATATATTTAAGACTATGGATGGTTCCCTAGCATTCTTCCTGACTTCTAACATGACTTTATTTGGGAGTTTTACTTATTCATGTAGATAATTTCTCCTGTGCAGCTCTAAGGGGGAAAAATGTTAACAATTTGAAACACATTAAATAAAAAATGAGTGAATATAGGCAATGAGAGAAAGCAAGCCAGGGCAAGAGGGATAGTAGGAAAGAGAAGAGGAAATGGGTTGGTAAATACCAGCAATGTTAGCTGACAATAAATAGTCACAATGTTCTGTTCCCTTCAATGCTCTAAAATGAGTTAGACACTGACCTTGTTCTGGGTGTGTCGAGCTATGAGGGGCAAGTCTTGGGTGACATCTCCTTGTAGGTTAGTGCTGACCTTGGTCTTCCCACTTCTGCAGCCTGGTGACACCTTGGTAGGGTTCTTTTTGGGGGCTCTGGTTTCCAGACTTCTAAACAACAGAGTTACTTTTTCACTTAGTAGTTTAGGGACAAAGCAAATATAATCATCTGCTCATTTAAAATCCAGTTTTAATTTAAAATACTGTTATTCCTCATAAATGCAGCATGTTGACTCTTTTGCGTAGCTGAATCTATTGTTTAATATAATCCTTTTCTAAATTTTTGTTCTTCTTTTAGCTGAAATTCATAGCGACAGTATTATCCTACGAGATGACTTTGACTCCTACCACCAAAAGGAATTGAATCCAAACATATGGTAAGTTATACGAACATGCCTCACTTTGGTCTGTATAATGCAAAAAAAATTTTTTTAATTTAAAAAATGATTCTGACTGCATAAAATGAAATTGCTCTTTAGCTCTAAGGTATCAGTGAGAATTGTTCAACTAGGGAACTGGGCTTACTGTCGCCTGCAGAATGTCTATTTCTTTTTTTTTTTTTCCAATTCAGCATGGTGATTTTATTTTATTTCATTTTTTTTAACATCTTTATTGGAATATAATTGCTTTACAATGGTGTGTTAGTTTCTGCTTTATAACAAAGTGTATCAGCTATACATATACATATATCCCCATATCTCCTCCCTCTTGCATCTCCCTCCCACCCTCCCTATCCCACCCCTCTAGGTGGTCACAAAGCACCGAGCTGAAGAATATCTATTTCTTGACTTCTTTAAGAACTGAATCTAGGTGCCCCTCAAAGCCATCGGTGTAATCATTTTTTTTTTCAGTTGTACAAGTTCTTTACATAGAAAACATTATGCTTTACTATGTCTATTAATTGCATTTTGCCAAACGAAAGAAGGGAAATGGTTTATCTGAAAATGACAGATGATTTGAGTCATACTTCCAAATAGCTTCTATGTTATTGGGTTACCTCATTTATACTCCAGTCTTTCCTTCCAAGACTGTTTAGGGGCAACTCCATGGGATTTTGGAGGGCAAAGAAATAATGAACCAAAATGCATTCATTAGAAACTTGTTGGACACATAAATGGATGCGTGAATTTGTTGGCAGTTTGTTGTATTTTTGCTGATTTTGAAGAAATGCAACTATCCACCCAGATCTATAGTCTGCATAATTTGAGAGAATATATGAATGTGGATTTTCTGTGGTACTAAATGTTTTTGTGTACATGATTAAGAGTTCAAGATAAATTAGAAACTCTAATGTAATCAAGTTGCAACCAAAATCCAAGCAATGCTCAAGACTAGAAAGAGAATAAAACCATTTCATCCTCAAATGTCAGAGTATGATATTCATTTGCTTTTCCTTATTTTCATTGTTTAACAAATATCAAGCAGTAATTATTTTATTTATATAGTACATTAAAAAGGGATGTGGTTCCTTCTCTCAAATAGCTTATAGTTCTGTAGAGGAGACACTAAAAACATATTTTTAAAAAACTTATAATCCAGGATAGAAATCCTTAAGTGTAATAGAGGATTACAAATAGCATACTGCAGTTCTGAAAAAGGAGGGATGACTCTGGTGAGAGTTTCTTGGAGAAAGTGGTCCTTGACCTGACAGTTGAAGATGACATACAGATTTAGAGAGTGTTGGTGCTTAAATATAGACAGAGAAACTTTTTATGTCTTTCCTAGAAAGAAATATAGATCTAGAGAATGTAAATACACAAAAAAATCAGACTAGACAGAGATATAAAGTCTTAAAATTGATATGCCATTTAAAGAAATAATTTATCAACAAAATTTCACTTCCCTCTGAACATATCCTAAATATAAATTTCCCAAAATAAATTGAAAATCTTTTTTAAGAAAAAGCCAAAAAAAAAAAAAAAGAACTTTCTAAGCACTGGTTTTACCCAAGAAAAATTCTCTAGTTCTCCTCACATTTGGCTTTTTTATATCCCATTAGTATAAATGTTATCAGATGATTTGTTTCTTTCAAGGCAAGTTCATTTCTGTCAAGCTAATTCATTTTCTTCAGTGAGTTTTCTTGACAAATACAAAATGTGACTTTTATGTGGTCCAAATTCTGCTGTTTTTAAAATCAATAAAACATGATTGATTTTGCTTCACCCATTTTCATGACTGATCTGATAGATGCTTTCTTGACCGAAGTTATGGATTTTATGTCCCTTTTACTTATGCTATGGTTTTTCCTAATGTTTTAAAAAACCTTTTATTTACTTTAAAAAGCTACATACTTCTGTCTTCTATCAAATGTGCTTCAGAGTAATTTTACTTTATCCCTTATTGCCCACAATCTCCTTCATCTAGCCTCTTTAAGATTAAAAAAACAAAACAAACAAACAAACAAAAACCATGAAGCTCTCATCATTTGAGAGATGGCTTTGTTGAACAAAGGTGGCAGGGGTTTTGAGATCAGGCTGGTCTGGTTTGACTCCTGAGCTAACCACTTGCCAGCTGGGTATCTGAGAAAAGCAAAAGGCTTGCTTTACCACTCTGAGCTCCGTTTCCTTGTCAGTAAAAGTGAGCCAAATACTGTCGTAACAGCATTGTTTTAAAGTCTGATGAGCCCGAAAAGGTCTGGCACCTCGCCTGGTGTATTGACGCTGCTCAGTACAAATCAGTTCCCTCCCCGCCTCTCTTACTCTCCCTCTCTCCTTCCCTGCCTTTCTGTCTTCTTCCCTCCCTCCGTCCCTCCCTTTTTCCCTTTCTTTCTTCCTCCTGTGGAATATCTGCACATTGGTCTACATGCCTCCCCTAAGCCCAGATATGACCCCAAATCATTATTATTAAAATACTCTTCAGCCAATTTATGTAAATGAGTCCCCAAGTCTTCCCTCATTGTATTTGGATGAAAAACAGACTTCAAATTAAATATATCTGTATTATATAATATATGGAATATATATTAATGACAATATAGCAGCGTCAGAGAGAAGGGGAAAATGAGGGTATTAGTTGCTTAAGCCCCCTTAAAATAGACATAAGCTCCCTAAAGTTAGAAACAAATACAGTCAAATATTCCAGTGAAATGTTTCCAATAAAGTAACAAAGTCCTGTGTTGTTTTGGAATCTCATAGGCAGTTTTCACTCTCTTGACATCTCTGTTCTCTTGGTATACATATTGATATGTGAGTTTTGTCCCTTATGATATTGTCTTTGATTTTTTTACCCCATGGGATTAGAAACCACTGGGCAGCTTTGTGGCAACTGAAAAGGAGAATCCTTGCTGACAACTTATAACTCTTTGCCACTACCACTCACCACCAGATAGAAGGAAGCATGAGGCCTGGTTTGCTGCTTTTGGACAAATTCCCAAGACTCAATAATCACTCAATAATTTGCTACAAGAGAAAAACATGCTTTTATGAGCATATTTCTCCCATGGAATTTGAAAAGCATCATATGCATTATTTAACTTGTAATTTTTAAGGATAAGCAAAGGGAGAAATTATGAAACTAAAGTCCCGTCTGTGCAATGATCGGGAGAGAGATCAGTTTAAAAGTTAATCACTCACAGCTTATTTGCTTCCATTGACTTCATCTAATGAAATCAACTTTTTTTCCACTTTATTTCATGTAACTTTTTTTTTTTTTCTTTTGCGGTACGCGGGCTTCTCACTGCTGTGGCCTCTCCCTGCTGTGGCCTCTCCCGTTGCGGAGCACAGGCTCCGGACGCGCAGGCTCAGCGGCCATGGCTCATGGGCCCAGCCGTTCGGCGGCATGCGGGATCTTCCCGGACCGGGGCACGAACCCGTGTCCCCTGCATCGGCAGGCGGACTCTCAACCACTGCGCCACCAGGGAAGCCCTCATGTAATTTTTGATATCCAAATTTCTTATCTTCTGTACAAATGACTGTACACAAAAAACAAGGAACATAAAATTATATTACTATTATTATGAATGAACGTAACAACCAAGTTATTATTCCAAGTGTATGACGGCAGTTGGAATAGAGCCAAGAAACTTTTTTACACCAACTCAATATTGAATGTATTGTCTCCCTGCTTAGTTTAAATATTAGATTTGATTTAAAAATTAAATATACTTGGTGAAAAGTTCAATAACATTAAAAAATAATAAAAATAAACCTTCCTACACTAGATCTGTATTCCCTCCCTCCAGAGGCATCAACTGTTACCAGTTTCTGCCAGTCCTTCCAGAAATTGTTTAGGCTTACGCAGGTGTCACAGTTATGAATTCTGTCTACAAACTTGGGTATCAGAGAAATAAAACTTTATTTTTTTTATAATCCAACTTAATTTCTTTTCACTGTCCCCCTTTTACCAGTGGTGAAAACTTTAATTTCAGTCAACTTTGGCTTGTCCTCTCCCATTTTTCTGGTGTCGTAGCTAAGTTTCAGAGAGCTTATTAGTTCAAAAGCAAAGGGTAGGGTGGGGATGCACCTCTGGTCCCCCAGTCCTCTGTTCCTGCAGGTGCTCACTGAGTCTTCCCTATCTCATCCAGTTTTTGGTGACTGGTCCACACAGGTAGCCTTCGCACCTGTCCTAACCACTCCTTCATAGCAATTGCTCTGTTTTGAGCCCTGCTTGAGGGCATGAAAACTTCTGCTGCTCCTGGGCCTGGACTGTGGGTGTCTTTGTGATGCTCCGATGTGCTCTCATGCCGCTATGGTCCTTCTGCCTCTCTGAGATGTAGAGTATAGGATCCTTCAGCTCTTTGCCCCCCAGATCTCTTTGGGGCTCTGCCAGAGAAGTGACCTTTATCTCCCATTCTCTCAGGCACTTCTGATTGCTTTGCTTGAATGAAAGATGAGAAGTAAAGTTACAAATGAAGACAACAGCAAAACCCCTTCATGGGAATATAGTGGCACCTTAGGCTTGATGAGGGTGAGGCTTCTCCACTTTAACTTTGCCCTGGTGCTGGGCTGCATGCATGTAGACTTCTGAACCACAATAGTAACTTCTTCTGTTCAAATGTGCCATTGAACCCAAGGGGGTGAGAGAGAGAGTGGATGGAGCAACACCGACTTATCAGCACTACTGACAATTCCCCATTATCAAGTGTGCTCAGTGTGATTCCACTCCTGAAGGTGGAGGGGGACCAGTAGGGTCTTGTTCCTATAGAGACAGCCCTACAACCAAAAAGAAAAAAAGGTAGGAAGAAAAACCTCATATAACTAAATTTAGAAGGAAAGTAAGAACCTACAAATAGCTGTATCTCAACATTTCACTTAAACATGTACTACTTGTGTCTCAACTACATTTTTATAGTTTTTTTTTTTTTTTTTTTGTGCGGTACGCAGGCCTCTCACTGTTGTGGCCTCTCCCGCTGCGGAGCACAGGCTCCGGACGCGCAGGCTCAGCGGCCATAGCTCACGGGCCCAGCCGCTCGGCGGCATGTGGGATCTTCCCGGACCGGGGCACGAACCCGTGTCCCCTGCATCGGCAGGCGGACTCCCAACCACTGTCCCACCAGGGAAGCCCCCCATTTTTATAGTTTTTTTAAAATCTTTATTGAATTTGTTATAATATTGCCTTTTTTTTTTTCATGTTTTGGCTTTTTGGCCCCAAAGCATGTGGGATCTTAGCTCCCCGACCAGGGATTGAACCTGCACCCCTTGCATTGGAAGGCGAAATCCCAACCACTGGACTGTCAGGGAAGTCCCCATCGTTTCTCTTTATGTATTAACTATTTTAGTATGATATAAACACTGCCAGTATTCCATATGAATGGAGAGAAATCTTGATTTTTTTAATTAAAAAGAAATACACCTGTTAGCCCAAAACTGGGAACATCCCAGGTACCCATAAACAGGAGAATGGGTAAACAATGATACATTCATTCAGTGGCCTACTACTCAGCAATAAAAAGAAATGAATTATTGATAGTTGAAACAACATGGTTGGATTTTAAAAATATTATGTTGAATGAAAGAAGGCAGACCCAAAATAGTTCTTACTGTATGATTTCACTTATACGAAATCTATAATAGACCAAATTATCTAAAGTGCTAGAAATTAGATTAGTGATTGTTTCAGGGATGGGGAATTGACTGGGAAGGGGCATGAGGATCTTTCTGGGGTGATTAATACATTATATATAATCTTGAGGGAGCATGGGTTACATAGATGTATACCTTTGTCAAAACTTGAGATCCATATATTACACTGTGTGCAAATTTACCTCAATAAAAAATTTCAGGGCCTTCCCTGGTGGCGCAGTGGTTAAGAATCCGCCTGCCAATGCAGGGGACACGGATTTGAACCCTGGTCCGGGAAGATCCCACATGCCTCGGAGCAACTAAGCCCGTGCGCCACAACTACAAAGCCTTGCCCTAGAGCCCGCGAGCCACAACCACTGAGCCCATGCACCACAACTGCTGAAGCCTGCTCCTAGAGCCCATGCTCCACAACAAGAGAAGCCACTGCAATGAGAAGCCCATGCACCGCAACAAAGAGTAGCCCCCTCTTGCCCCGCAAGAAAGCCTACACGCAGCAACGAAGACCCAACACAGCCAAAAAGTAAAATAAATAAATTTTTAAAAATTTCAACAGTAATAAAAAAACAGTGAGAAAAGTTAAGAAATAGGAGACATTTCTGATTCATAACTTGGGTTAAAAAGAGTTCAAAGGGAGGGAGAGAGAGAGTTAAAGGAACTAAAAAAGTGAATGAATTTTTAAAAACATTTTAAGTTTTCTTAAGAGGTGTCTTTACTCTCTAAGCACTTACAAAGTCTAGAGGGAATCTTTGTTTTGCTTAACAGATTATCCCTTTAATGCTTGTTTCCTGAAGATCACAGAAGGCATCCAGAGCTATAATATCACTAGGCTCTGATGTTCTAGTGGGAAATGTTGGGACTGTTAGAAAACATGATGACAAATAGCAACTAGAAGACAACAGATGTTTCCCCTCCAGCACAATAATAATAGCAGAGATGTTCTATTCAGCAGAGATCAGGGAAGAACAAGAGTCACTCGTCAGAAGAAGCATCTTAGATGAATAAGTTGTGATGCCGACAGGGATATGAGACATCAAGAAGAAAGACACAGATGAAGTTGTCTCAGATCCTATGGCAAATGAAGACGTCTGTCAATTGGCTTATCACACAGAAAGCACCACAATTTACAGCTAAGGAAGCCAAAAAGCTGTGGCTGGCATTGCACAGGGTTGCTTGAATCAAGAAAAGACTAGGACATCTCCATTTTTATATGTAAAAGATCATACTACAGGACTAGAGAAATTGAGGTCACAGACTCTGCTGCATGTAATATTTTCTTGAAAATACAAATTTATTGGAGAAATTATTCAGAAATGGAGCAAAAAGTTTGGTGACTTGGCTTATTAAAGTTTATTTGCTTTGAGAAAAATAATTATCTGAATAAAGACTCTAAAAAGACTGAAGTTTTAGTTCGGGGGTGAGTTATTCTGGCTGGAGCTTTATTTATTCAGTGATTAGTAGATTAGCCCATAAGAGAAAAGAAGTCAAGTGAAGAGTAAAACTACTTCAAAGTTCCTTAGTATCTTGGAGCCCCCATTGAGAACTACAGCAGAGGGGACTCCATTTAGTAGCCAAGTATGAGAACCACAATGTAAATGGAGTTTCCAGGTAATCAGAACAAAGTATTAATAAGTCTGATGAACAATGTCACTGGGAAAAAACTGGATAAAAGTGCATCCACGGGCTTCCCTGGTGAGAGTCCGCCTGCCGATGCAGAGGAAACGGGTTCATGCCCCGGTCCTGGAAGATACCACATGCCACGGAGCGGCTGCGCCCGTGAGCCATGGCCACTGAGCCTGCGCGTCCGGAGCCTGTGCTCCGCAACGGGAGAGACCACAACAGTGAGAGGCCCGCGTACCACAAAAAAAAAAAAAAAAAAAAGTGCATCCACTTTGCTTAGTGTCCACCAGGCCAATGGGCAGTAAGATTTGGAAGACAGTGTTGGGTGAAGGGGAACACAAACCACGGGCATCAAAGGCTCCACATCACTGCTGAAGGATGTCCAAGGGACTTTTTTGTAATACTGATCACTTGGAAGGCATATCACCAAATAGGCTTACCCATGTAACATGGAACATACACCTTACAAGTTTTCAAGACCAGGTGACTACGGGAGATCGTGAGTAGGTGAGAAAAGTATGGCGAAATAAATACTTTATCGGATGACACACCTTTGCCAGAACTTCTAATATATCACTGTATTTTGGGGTTGTGGAATTATAATTTGAGTTTTAGGGTTTAATGGTCCAATATTCTGATCTTACGTGCATCTTTTTCTACTTTTTCTCTCATCTTTTCCCTCTTGACCTCACCTTTTTCTACTCTCTCTCACTCTCTCTTCTCTTTTGTTAATAACTTTTTTCTCTTATTATTAAACTCTCCTCTAACCTTTGTCTCTTGCTTCCTCCCCCTCCTTCCTCTTACCATGATGTAATTGCTCTGGGGAAAACTTCATCTACAATAGAAAGGTTAACCAGGAGGTGTCCTACTAATAAAATAAGGTGTGAATCTGGAGGCTTATTATTTCCTTCTTTAAGCTCTGTTTTACATGACAGAAATAAGAACTCACTCAATGGAATTAAATGTCAAGTACATTTGAAACAAGTGATAAAATATTTCCTCAAGCAGTATGTAGTGGAATTCAGCATAGTAGGAGGTCAGAATATTGCATGCAGTAGTAGGGTATAGAACGGTTATTTTTAATCCAAATAATATTTGCCATTATACTTGCTAGCAAAGGAAAGATCAAATTTTTAAACTCCCTGGTGAAATAAGAAGAGTTCTCTTACCTTCCTCAGTGAGAAGTAATGAGAAAGAATGAGCTATAAATGGAGTTTGTCATTTTCACATTTAGAGCATATGTTAGCTCCTTAGAAAAAAGCCATGACATTGTTGAAGGTGATATTATTCTCAGTCTTATAGAGTGAACTTTCCTTGCTGTTTTTCTAAAAGTATTCCACATTTACAAAGAGAAGAGGATTTTACGAGGGGTTTGTTTTGTTTTGTTTGTTTTGCGGTACGCGGGCCTCTCACTGTTGTGGCCTCTCCCGTTGCGGAGCACAGGCTCCGGACACGCAGGCTCAGCGGCCATGGCTCACGGGCCTAGCCACTCCACGGCATGTGGGATCCTCCCGGACCGGGGCACGAACCCATGTCCTGTGCATTGGCAGGCGGACTCTCAACCACTGCGCCACCAGGGAAGCCCACGAGGGTTTTTTTTAAGCTTGATCTTTCACAATAGTCATGCCTTTCTACTATAAAACATTGTCTCTTTGCTGTAAAATATGGTCAAAAGTTGAGTGTTCTGCTTGTTGAGGGTTTTTTTTTTTTTAATTTTTATTGGAGTATAGTTGATTCCTTGTTGAGGTTTGAGTGGAAATTACAAGGAGCTCCGACGTCTCCAGAAGTCAGCTGACTGCCCAGCTCCCACAGGGCTGGCAGGGTCCTATTTACTTTGGTGGATTCACCAGTCCCTGATCTGGCCTTGTTGTGCAAGCCCACACATCAGATGGTGTCAGCACATGCAGTGTGAGCTGTAACTGGGGGAAGAGACTTGTTATCTTTGGGTCAGGAAATTATAAGAGATTTCTCTTTTCTCTTTCCATTTTTAATGTACTTTTTATAATCAGATCAAATATTAAAATTATTTTAATATCTCTGTTCAGAAATGCTAGTGAATAGACAGTTCCAACTCATAGAATACCAGACACTGAATCCTTCAGAGGCAATAAATCATGGGTAGATAATACGATGTCCTCGGTCTTGGGGACAAATGGCATGTATCTCAAATGAGAATTTGATGATAACTGATTGTCACTGAGTTTCCAGGTGATTAACTTGTTTCAGCAGAGTAACTGACGAAAGGCTGAGTGATTTCACTCTGATCTAAAAAGAAGAATGAGTTGCGTAATGAGACTGCTCTTGAGAAAATAGTATTTTAGTTATTTATTTATTGTTATCAGGATGATGTCACCACCAACCATTCATAAATCTGTGGTTGTGCGAAGGAGCCCAATTTTCTCATTAATCCTCCTCCTCTTTCCAGTGTCCTGAAAGTCCTGTGTGAGTCACTGCAGGACATGGGGACTGCGGGGCACTCCAGGGACATTTCACTCCAGCTTCCTCTGTGCCTCCTGAACAGGGGCTTTGGTGTGTTTTCCAGACTATTAATTTTAAAGTCATGATTAAAAACAGAATTATACCTTCAGAAGTGTGCTCTCTATAACACAAATGCACATTGCATATAATTCCTAAACAGAAACAGCCACCTAAATGATAAAAAACAAAGACAGAGAATTGACACCAAGATAACAAGTTTCAAACTGCCAAGGAGCTTGTTAGAGTGAAAAACAAATCTTGGTTCAAAGCATTTCTTTTTCTTTTATGTTTCCAGTTGGACCCTAGATGCTGGTCAACAAGTACCTGCCTTCATCCTTACTGATTCCTTTATGGTTTTGTTTGTTTCCTTTATGTTTTTGTTAGGGAAAAAATGGTAGTGTGATAGTGTATATATAAAATAGGGATGAATTATGTAGGGATGTACATAACCAAAGGAATATTGAATTTGATTATGTACTTTAGTCCAGTGAATTCATTCTGAACATTTTCTGTGAAGTCCATGACATTTCTCTTATTTTTGTACATTTTCATTAGCAAAGCAAAATCCCTTATCCTATAAATGAAAAAAGAACTTTTAAGAAAAGACATTGTAGCTCTTCCAGATAAACTCTTGACAGTAAAAATGATGACAAACGTTTTTGAAATGCACATGAGTTTTGTAGAATTAGAGTTCTTTTCTCTTCTTGGCTGCATTAGAGTGGAGTAGGAAAAATATTGGACAAGGAATCAGGGAATCTAGCCTCTAGTCCTGTTCTGTCATTTGTAAAATGACAGGGGCTGATTGAGACTCGGTGATACTTCAGATGCCCTCTAACTCGAATGACCAATGATCTGTGAACTGTAGTAATAGATGAGATTCATGTGGTACCTAAGCATGTGATAAATAGGTTCAGAGAGGGCTCAATATATTCAGGCTTTGCCTGGTCTTCGGGGATAGCAAGCATTTCCCTTAAATTGTCTTTTAATCATACTGTTCATGGCAGATTATATTTTGAGGTGGGCGATTCGTATGATGGGCTGTGGTATTTGTCAGATTCTTATGTTCTGTTTTTCATATTGAGAAAAAGAAAAAGAGGGGGCAAGTTTTCTTAGATTAGAGAAATAGTCGGTATTACTTTTACTCTTAAGCAGAGAAGCAATTCATTTCTAATCCTTAGCCTGATAGGTCACATTCCTTTTAAATTGAAAAATAAAAGTCTATTTAACTGGGATTATTTAAAACTTCTTCTTCCCACCAATCTCTGAAGAATATGTTACCTAACTTTACAGAGCCCATCATTTTCTTGAGAAAATTTGGTTGGGAGACCACAGTTTAAATGTTAGAAATAAATAGCACTTTTTTTTTGCTCCGAACCTAAAGAAAATTGGACTGCTCATTATCCAGCAAATTGAACCCTTATTCTTAGGAACAACTCATAAGGGAAGAGTAGAATTTTAGACTACTAGTATTATTCGCAGAGAGGACCCATTGGGGTTAGGTACCTAACCCTACTCAACCAAGTTAACTTGTTAGACGCAGGGGCATTCTGAGAAAGACATGAGGGAAGAGCTCAGGCACTCAGAGCACTTAGGCATTGCTGTAGATTCTGGGATGAGCCAAGAATTCCTGTTCTTGAAATTTGGATGCTTATTTACATCTGCAGGTTTTTAAAACTTACCTTGTTTTTCTGAAATGGATCACTATTTCCTTCTGGGAAGCCATGACTCCTAGTTGCCCTTTGTATTATTTGGCCTCCATCAGAGTCATTGTGTTCATCATGAATTTGTGATTTTTCTTTTCCTTAATGATGATAGCATTCATGTAAGTGGTTGTACAATGCTTAACTTTAATGGTAGAAAAAATATTATGAAGGTCATATTATAGACTCACTGTTAGAAAAGTCACCTTGATGGGCAGCACAAAAATATTAGGATTGTTAGGAACATGAACAGAAATGAACCCACTGCCAATAATCATGGAAAAGTATGCAGGGATAGCCTCAGATTGATACACACTGAAGGGTCACGATGATAGTTGGAGCTTTCCAGAAACCAGACTAAGGATATAGTTGTTCCCCAGGGATCCATTCTTGGACCTCTACTTTTCTCACTTAGTATATCCTCCCCTCTCCCCCTGGCCCCCAATAATATGCACTCCTGTGATTTCAGCCATATCTTAAATTGTCCTGTCAGTGCTGATCTCCTTTCCCTGAAGTTCAAATACATATAATTATTGTCAGCTGGTCATCTCCAGTTGTCAGCATAACCAGAAGAGCAGTCAGTTTCCAAGCCCTGTAATTCCCTAGAGTTGAGCTGTCCAGTATGGTAGCCACTAGTCACATGCAGCTATTAATCACCTGAACTGTGGTTAGTCTGAATTGAGATGTGCTGTAAGTGTAAATACACCCCATAATTTGAAGACTTTTTATGAAAAAAGAATGTAAACTATATCATTAATAATTTTGTATAATTACATGTTAAAATATAATTTGAGTATACTGGGTTAAATAAAACATATTATTAAACTTAATTTCACCTATCCTTTTTTATTTTTACTGTAGCCATTAGAAAGTTGAAAATTACATATGTGGATCATATTATGTTTCTATTAAAAAGTGATACTCTTTTCTTCATCTCCACCTTATTTCAAGGCACTATTGTGTCGTACTTGTGTTATATCAACAGTCCAGTCTTTTCTACCGCTAATCCATTATTTGTTAGAGTAATTTTCCTAAAAGTTGGATCGTATCATGACTTTGGAAGCAGAATAGTGGGAGTTTAATCCCAGTTCTATAATTTTCAATCTGTGTAACCTTGGACAATCATTTAATGTCTCTAAATCTCAGTTTTTAGCATCCTCTAAATGTGGATAAAAATAAAGGCGGGTTATATGAATTAATTGAGGCGCTGTTTGTAGAGTTCCTAGTGCAGTATCTATCACTTGGTAAATGGCGCATGACACCTTCCATGAACTGGCTGCCACTTTCCAGCCCCATCCTTTGCCACCCTCTTCATGTACCAGTGTGGTTCCAGGCACACTAACACACTGAAGTAGCAGTTTTACTTGTATCATAATCTCTGCATTCCTTGTGCCCTATGACACCATCACCTTTCTTCTTTGACTAACTCCTATTTCTCATTCAGGACCAGTTCTGGGACCACCTCCTTTGGAAGCTCTCCCTTACTTCCTTAGTCTAAGTTAGGTACCATCACAGCCAGCGCGTACTCCTGTTATAAGGAGTGAAGAGCTATGGAAAACGTGATGGGTGTTGGAATTAGCAAGTCCTGGGTCCAGATTGCCAGTCTGTCAACTTTACAGCTGTAGGATTCGAGCAAATGCTTAACTTCTTTGGAGCTCAGTTTTCTTATTAGTAAAACGAGGACACTGAAAACTATCTTATAGAGAAGTTGAAAGATTCAAATAGGCTTTAGAATATCTGGCACATAATAGGATGCAGTAAATAGCTATCATTGCGTTGGCACCTTATATTTTAATTGTGTGCTTGTTTCCCTGCCTTTCCTTCTGGAGTATAAACTCCTGGAAGAAAATAATACTGTTTTTGTTTTGGTCTTTGTACCACTAAAGCTCATCATATTGCCTATAGGTTCTCAACATATGGTTGTTAATTGTAAGAATGAATTAATGAATGATAAATGAATAAATAACACCATTGGCATCTAAGAGTGGGTTGGATTTGACCACCCAGAGGGATGTGCTTTCAAAATAAATTATGTTGACAAACCCAGACATACTGTGAGAAATTCAAGCAAAGGACATTTAAAAGACCTTGACAAGAAGCTAACGGATTTGTTTCATCAATCCTTGATGAAGCCATTGTACCTCCAGGTAGCAACAACTTAGTGAATAATAGCTGGTAATTCTGAATCTTTAAGTTTCAACAGGGTACCAGTGCCTTTGTAATTTTAAGTTTCTGGAGCTATACAGCACAACAAAGAAAGGTCCAGAGGGGTTTTTGAGCCAAGTGGGGACAAAGCTGTATCTGATTTCCTTTTTCTTGTGTTTATTGTTTTTTTAACTCCTGTTATTCCACAAAATAGAAGTGGTTCTCCAAACACATCAAACACCTGTGGTACATTCACTGGTTCCCGAGTGCCAGGCTGTAGGCTACCTATGCTAGAATCACCTTTAAACAATATACAGATACCAAGGCTGCACATGAATCCTATTTAATCAAAACTGTAGGTGATGGAGACTTGTAATACATGTATTTATACAGATACAGTTTTTCTGATATACAGTTGATTTGGGAAGTGCTGATCAATATTTATAGATAGAATGATTGCTATGAGGATTCAAATATCAGACCTCGGACTTCACATCAACAATGATGCTTTTAGTTTAGAATCACTGGAGGAAAATGGCAGATAGTCATTGTCAGGGTTGAACAACCTTTTAATTTCTCTCTGTCAAAGCTTATATTTCTTTTGAGCCATTTCACAATGCCTTGGAGGCCAAATAATCCTCATCTATCAATAAGTAAGAAGCACACTATAAGTTCAGTGCTACTTCTCTGTACTTTTATCATAATCACACTCCTTGGGAAAAATTGTGTAGTTTTTTTTTTTTTTTTTGGTACGCGGGCCTCTCACTGTTGTGGTCTCTCCCGTTGTGGAGCACAGGCTCTGGACGCACAGCCTCAGCGGCCATGACTCATGGGCCCAGCCGCTCCGCAGCATGTGGGATCTTCCCATACCGGGGCACGAACCCGTGTCCCCTGCATCAGCAGGCGGACTCTCAACCACTGTGCCACCAGGGAAGCCCCAATGTGTAGTTTTAAGAATAGAAAAATAGTAGTAAGAAGTTCATATAGTAGGTTCCCTGTGGGGGGAAAAAACTAATATACCTGTTCTGGATGACAATGGTAGAAATCCATAATAATAATAATAGCTAAACACTTATGCTAACGCTTACATCATGCTTGCTCTATTTGACGTGTGCCAGGTTCTATTTGAAGTGCTTTAGATCTCAGGCCCTAATAATAGTTCTGCTTATGAAGTTGCCTTATATTTATTTACTCATTCAACAAATATTTATGGAATACAGCATGCCAGGCATAAAATGGTGAACAAGAGACATATTTGTTGCCTTTATGAAGCTACTACTATGCCTCTTCTAATGTCAAGGACATGTTATTAGAATCTTGCTTCACAGTAATCAAGAGAAGATTTAAATCTCCTACTAAGATTTGAGATACTACCTTTAAAAATTCTATATCAGAAGTTGTTCTCTGTTTATTCTTAAAAAAGCAAAGCTTCTTGACATTGTTGATCGCCTTTGTATAGGAACACAGCTCAAAAGATTAGAATAATTTATTCCATGCAATACACATATAGGAAATACTTCGATTTTTTTGCCACGTTTTTACTTACTTATTGTGCTTCTGCCTCTTGGCTTTATGGGCTACCTGGTATCTTTTCACACTTTTGTCTTCTTCCTATTTGAATAGGGCTTCCTGCTCCCTTTTTTTCTCTGAGATTAGCAAACAGCTAAAAGGGCCTGGTACAATGATCTTCAAAAACAAAGGGCATGGTGCCCTTTCAATAATGTTTGGCACCTAGAATGTGAGTCTTTGAAAATGTCCTTTCTGCATGAAATACAGCTCTCATGTGCTTTGAGGTTCAGACTGAGGAAACATAATTCTTTCTTTGTACATGTAATGATTCTAGGTTGAAGTATCATGATGCAAATCATTGTCAATGTTATTGTAAATATGCAAAGTCAAATCCAGAATATTCATATTGTCAATTTATACTGAAGACATGAATATATTTGTTTTTGAGATTCTGTTCTAAGGTTTTATTAGCCACTTCACTTTATAATAATAAAGCAACTAATTATTTACAAGGTTAACATTAACTCAGTCTCCAAAATTTGCTTGAATTAGAATTTGTGTTTATTTCATATTACTATGTGGATTAAGTACAATCTGATTCCATTATTTTTTACATAGTATATTTCATAGACATACAATCTATTTGAGGACAGTTATTTTAAACATTGACATTAATCATAACTCAAAAGAAAAAGGTTTAAAATTTGTAAAACACCTTTTGATTTCAGAGATATATGGTTTTAGTTCATTATATAAGTGTATATTACTTTGCTTATCTTTCATATTAGCAAAATACTTGTATTGGGCATAGTATATTATGTAATGATTGATAATAATACCAGCGGCCATTAAGTGCCTACTGTGAGATTGATTCTGTACTCTGTGTTTTATGTACACTCTCTCATTTAATCCTCATGATAACTATGTGATACTTAGGTCCATACTATTTTCCTCATTTTACAGATGAGAAAACTGAAACTTTGGGAGGTTAAGTAACTTACCCACCATTACGAGTAACTGAAAGAATTGGAATTGAAGTTCAAATCCTTCTGTTTTTGTTTCTTTAACATGTCACAATACAAAATACCATTATCTTCCTTGAAATGTTGATTTCAACTGAATAACAACAACTATTACATCTTTCTTTACCTGAGTGATAAACCACATTGTGCTACTTAGTTCACAGCCTGAGGTTGTGTTCTGTGTTCCCACAGGGTTGAATGTAACAACTGTGAGACTGGAGAACAGTGTGGTGCAATTATGCATGGCAATGCTGTCACCTTCTGTGAGCCATATGGTCCAAGAGAATTGGTAAGTATGTGCTATTTATGTACATTATTCCAAATACAGTCTTTACTGAACTTTTTGCCAACAAAAGGTTTTCCTACCCAATTCCAGTTCAGATGAAAATTTGCAGTATTATTTATGAGTCCTATTGCAAATATCTCAAAATTAGGAGCAGTGATTTTATAATTTATTTTCAAATGTAGAAAATAAAGAATACAGTAATAAAATTGGCAGCATCAATGGATCTCATTAAACATGGTGCATCATTGTGATTATATGCTTTTTTAAAAATATGGGTATGACAGGCATGACATATATATATGACACACATACATATATATCATAGCTAAATAATTTGTGTCTTTATAAGCTCTTGTATAAAGCTTTACTTTTACACTTCTTATTTTCTCCTTGCAAGCCAAAAATATTAGATGAGCAATTTTATCACATTATTTTTAAACTTTGTTTCCTAACCACCTAGGAACTTTAATGAATTTTTTTAAAATGAAAGAGCACACTGAATAAACCAGTTTTTAAAAAATTTTGGTTTATGCCAAATTGTTCAGTAGTAGGTTACTTTAATTTAGATGATTAGATTTTGCTTGCCAAAGGTAAGTCCTTGGATCATATGTAAAATGAAACATGAGCATTCTAAATTGAAAGCAATAAAACCACTAGCCATCAGCATGTGGCTAGTGAGCCTTTTGTTGTCACTTGGTACTTCTTTCTGGCACCAAGACTACCTTCATTTCACATTCTTGAAAAAGGATATAAAAGCAATTGTTGTGTTGTACTTCTAGCTCAATTTCTTTGCATCTAATTTCCTTTTCGCAACATCTCTTTTGCTTTACTTTTCTGCTTTTTGACTTGAGTTTCAATGCCTCTCCTTTTTTCTCCCACATCTTCCTTATGATGGAAGTTTTAGTAACAAAGTTGTGTTTTTCACCCCTCCATCACACGTTATGTTTTCAATTCATTCATTTAAAAAGTGGCCAAAAGACTGGCTTCCACAGTGAAAAGGAGGAAAAAACCTTGCTAGGTAATTAAAATAAGATTATCAAATTGTGAAAGTCAATTAGTTTTTATAACATGGTTCTTATTTTATGCTGCTTGAATACTCCTTTCATGGCAATAGATAAATTTAATTTATTAAACATACAAGCTTCAGAACATTGATAAATTGAAGAGTTTTTAGTTGAAATTAGAACACAAACAGAGTTAATTGGATGCAAATTAAAATAATAGGTGCTCATAATTCAACTCTTAACAAGATATTATAACATTCCTGCAGACAAATGTGACTCTGTAGTGAAATTCTCCTTGAAAAAATAGATTTGCTAGTACATCTTAAATAATGTTCCATGACTGAATTAATTATCTATAAACCTTAAAACAAAATTAAATTTTGGTCATAGTTAATCAAGCTTAGAATAAATGCCTATTTTAGAATGTTCACCCATTCAGTAATATTTCTGGAAATGCTTGGTAAATTCTTTTTTGTATCTGATTAATAAGAAATAAACATATCTAAGAATATAATACCAGAATTCATATTTCTGTAGCATAGAAACTGAAGTATCTAGTTTATTTGATCCCATGTAATATATTTAATCCTGAAGGTTTCACTGTATCCCAGTTTATTTAGCATTAGAGTTTATACACCCAGTGGGCTAGTTTTGAATTGTGTTATATAATTAATGTGAGATCAGCCTGTCGACTAAAAAGGAGAATATTCAAAATAATTTTCTTTATCCAAGAAAGGAAAAAACATACACAGATTTCTATTTCGTCATAAGTATTTTCCTAGGATGAATTGTGTTGTAGACTCAAAGGGAATAGAATGAAGATACATTAACAAAGATAAGGATGACATCTACATTTTACACACTGGCAACTTCTAATTTCCAATAATTTTTATACCATATTGGCGTCCCAGGAGCAGAAATATATATTGTACCCAAGTTGTGTTTACAAGAGAAAGATCAATCGAAAGAAAAGTGATGAATTCAGTGGTCAGTAAACATGCTGTTGTCCACTAAAATTCAAATATTTGCACGGCACTTCAAAACTGAATCCAGTTAAAACAGTTGTGTGTGAGAACTGATGAAAGTTATCAGCCCCAAACATTACTTTTTAAAAAAATATCCTTTAAAATTTTTCATAAATCCAATTCTTACTGAAGTTGTGAAACAAAGAACCACCTACCACAGGTAAAGAACCTTAGTAGGTTAATGCTTTATTTTTTAAAATGCCTAAAAGAGCATTTCCATTTTGTGAATTTAGTCAAATGGCTATTTCATTTCAATAAAACTCAGAGCCAGTGAGAGGTGGTACCCACTTACAGATGGGCACACCACGCATTTCAGTTTCCACTGCTGCTCTGCTGTGCAGCCCTCACATGTTTCACTACTTCAGGGAAGTCTCCATATTTCAGGGGGTGGCACCTAACTTGATTCATTTTGCTAGTCTGAAATGAAGGTAACGAGGAATTCATTTACCCACTCCTTTAAGAGAAAATGTGCTCTCTCAGAGCTTAAAACAAAAGTAGTCATGTTAATCTTCATTTTTTAAAAATAAAATATTTGCTCAATTATTCTCTCATATTTGGAAATGCATTTTAGTTACAAGGAGGAGTTTGGGCTAAAACAGGATTAAACTCAGTGAAAATTTGCAGCGAAGAAGCATAGAATGAACAGCCTCAGCCTGCAGTGAATTATTCAGATTCATTTAGTCAGCATATTAATTTTCTATAATTTTCTGTAATTTGGAGTTGATTTGATAATTTAAGAGCAGTGAGATTTGGTAGGGAAAAAGTTCTCTCTCAGACATTCATAGTCGCTGTAATATTTATCAAAATCTCTTTAAGAGGTCCTTTAGTTTTCAGAATGTCCCATGTAAAGACTTAATAACTTTGCAGACTGAAATCATATATTTGAACTCAAGAATAATAAATATAATACTCAAATGTGAATATAGGTGAATAGGTTTTATAGGCAGTGCTTCATTGTTTTTTTTTCTCTTCATCTTTCCTGTTCTTTCTTGTAGCTGACAGTGTTACTAATAAACTAAATGGGTAAAGGTAAAAGAATGGGAGTCAACAGTCCTTAGCTTCCCTGGTGAAGAAAAAAGTGTGGAATCAATGACTAATCGAAGTCTAGGGTCACCCTCAGTTAGCACATGTAATTGAAATTTGGCACTATTTCAAGTGATTTACTGTTTGCTAGCAGAGGTCACGGCTGTGAAACTTGATCACCCAGGTGACAAAAGCATCATTTATTACACCCCCAGCATAAGTGTCAAAGACACTCTGGTCTGTTTAATGCACTAGCAATTAACAATAGCCGTGGTGCTTTTAACTTATATAATACCATACCATTGTTTCAAAGAACTTATATTCAGGAGTGTTTCATAACTCATCTGGGAATCTACTCAGTTACATAAAATCAGAGGGGGAAAAGAGCATTCATTCAATTTTGTGAAAAATTTTTAAAATTTCCATGTGCCTCTTTGGACTTTAAGATCAAAATTTCCAAGTGGAACACCCATGAGGATAAGTAGTTGAACTTACTTTAAAAGTTATGAGGGAAAAAAAACAGATTTCTTTTAACCTCGCAGGACATTTGGTTCTGTCTAAAACATCCATGAGACATTTGGTTCATAAGACATTTGGTCCACACCAAAGGGTCCTTGAAGTTTGATCTATCCAAAACATCCATGAGCTTGTTTGGTCCACATCAAATTGCTTTGGACAGGACCAAATATCAAGGACTTTTTGTAGTGGACCAAATGTCTTTTGGGCATTTTGGACAGCACCAAATGTCTGCTAACCTTTTCTAAAGGAATCTTGAAAAGGAGCTAGTATTTTTGTTGTTTAAAGAAAATTCTATTAGTGCATTTTTCCCTAACGACTCTGGTGAGAGGAAGGAAGTAGGAAACAGTTCCGAGCATGGTGGGCCAGGTTTCTCTTAAATATTTTGTGATAATGAGAGATTTCAATAGAGAATTTTACCTGACATCCTGACACTAGTGATTTTTGCTATGGTTAAAATCAATTAGGAGCTGATACCTATACTGATATCTAGACAACTTACAAAATGGGCTGTCTTGCCCTCCCCTCTATTACCTTTTCTGCTTCTTCATGAACTTTAAAGCCACATATTTAAAACACATGCTCAGTCATGTTTCCAAATTGTGCTGTAGAAATGGGAAGTGCAATTCAACTTTTTGATATTCACATCTCAGCTGAATTCTAGCACTTCAAGAGGCTGGCTCACTGTTTGTCCACGAATTCCCATGGCGATTCATGAACTGGGTATCTCTTGACTCTTCTGCATTGTGGGCTCCATCACATGGGGGCTAACACAGTGCAGGGACAAGTCTAAGGATGTTATTATGACATTTAAGAAGTCTACTGCTTCTGCCATGTTGAAAACACAGTTATACACTTTTTGTTTTATAAGGTGCAGTCATGGGAGGCATCCCATACCTTACCTTATGGGGTCAGAAACCCAACAAAAGAGTCATTGAAAATGAGAACCTTATTTCCCATCTTACTTAAGCTGGTATGGGTCAAAGTCACTACTCCATAGAAAGAATGAATGAATGAACAAAAGAATTAATTAAGAAATAAATATTTTTAAAATTTTAATTTATTTAAAATTAAATAAGGTACCATTCCTTTTTTTAAAAGGGGGAAAACTATTTAGGCATGCTTCTTCATGAAACTAAGGGAAAATAATAGAAATGTGTTGGAAGAGTATTTCTAGGCCTATAATTTGATTACTTTTGGGGGGAGTAACAGTTTTATTGAGAAATAATCCTCATATTCTACAATTCATTCATTTAAAGTATACAGTTCAAGGTTTTTACTTTATTCACAAAATTATGCAACCATTACCACAATCAATTTTATAACATTTTCATCTTCCCCCAAAGATATCCTGCACCTTCTACCTGTTGTAATTCTATTTATTTTTCAAAACATTCTTACTCTTCTCATTTGCTCTTAATTTTGGTCCCAATTTTTGTTTGGTCACTTTTTATGATATTCTCTTGGGCCCCTCATCTGTTGATGAGGACAGAGAGGAGGTGGTGGGGTGAGTGGAGGGGACTGTGTTACGTGCCTGGTAAATTATACTAAAAAAGAGTTTTCGATAGGACCCTGAGAAATGTACCAGCAGTGCCTAAGTGAGAATCTCACAGAGAAATACATCTGTGTTCTGACATGTCGATAGAAGTAAGCTAACCGCTGGATAAACGTAACCTCTGTTTATGGTTCCTTTCTATCCTTTATACTCTCCCTCCTCCTGAATCTTCTGCTCTTTCTCCTCCTCTCTATCTTGTCTTATTTTGTTATATTCCTTTTTCTAGATTACCACAGGCCTTAATACAACAACAGCTTCTGTCCTCCAGTTTTCCATTGGTAAGTTTTTTAGCAGTTAAGCAATTTAACTTGGAAGTGTTTGTTTAATCATAGTGTATAAGCAGGATTATGGTGCCAAATACTTTTAGATTTAGAGGAGAGTAAGTCTTAACACTGCAGTAAATAATTTAAAACATTTTTGAAGTGAAATAAAAAAATTGTAAATGCTACATCCTGTTCTCACTTCTCTCTGGCAGCAAGTGGTATTTAAAAATAATCCAAATAATCTGAAACATCTTAAAGGTATTTACATGTGGATTTTGAATGTATTGGGTTTTTATATTGTACAGAATTACCTTACTAGTAATGTTTTCCTCAGATTAAAATTGAAATCTGTTAAATTTCCTGCATTCTTACTGAATGGCAGTGAAAAAGATAATCATTGGTGGTTCAGAGAAACCAATTAAGGCTTCATGCTTGACATAAATAATCTATATTTAATTCAGACACAGATAATTTTAAAATGACTGTGTCTGGCAGTATTTCTTTTAATTGCCTTTGTATTAGAGCTAAAAATTTCTACCCAAAGCATTCAGTAAAATCAGGTATCTTTTGATCAAGTGTTTATAGTTTTGCTGTCTATTATATTATTTTCCATTTGAATTTTCAAAGGTGTATATTAATAAATAACACAAGTTTCCAAAGGGAATGTTCTAGGTAAAGAAAGATGTTGCCTTCTAGATGGGGGCTAGTTTATTGGTCTTGGTATCATAACATGGAAACCTCCTGGCCTCTCCCCATGACATGAGGACTGCTAGCAGCCATGCCCCTGAGACAGCATCCTCCACTTTCCACTGTCTTCACCCTCATATCTTTGGGCATCCCCCGTTAGCGAAAGGACTGTTTCACTCACTAGCCTTCTAGTCCTAACTGCAAATCAGTGCTCTCACAGCCACTGTGGTTGATTGTGCCTAAGAACAATTTTCTTCAAGTCATGTATTGTATTGTAGTTTTCACTTTTTGTATTGTAGTATTGTCACTACAATACATCATGTATTGTAGTTGTCACTTTTTCCTCAGGTTGCCTCCTTTCAGCTTCTGTAAGTAAAAATGCGAACCTGCCTGACTACGGTTTGAACTCCTCTTCTAACATTGATAGCATTACCTATAACAATTTACAAATTATTCAGAAGTCCATATGTGGTCATAAGAAAAGCATTGGCAAGAACAAAATAATGCGTTTTTTGGTAAAGACGATTTTCTTTGATCTCTTAACAAGTGTATCCTAAATTTTGATCTATTAACAAGTGTATCCTAAATTTTCTATAATGAGCGTGTAACACTTCTATAATCAGAAAAAAAGCTCATTTTTAAAAAGTTGTGGTGCTACAAAAACAGATTTTTAAAACTCTAGCATGACGGGCTAGTGTAACTTAGAGTTTCTTAACCAGAACAAATGTGTTTAAATTCATTATACTATTAATATAAAATATAAGCTAGATTTTTTACTTATCTGTATTCTGAGTATTTGAATATTAATTTCAGATAATATCTTTATGCAATTAAAGAACACAAAAGAATCCTCTTTAAAATATATGCCTCACAATTCTACTATATTTAAATTTTAGTCATGGTAGCAGAGATCCAGCACCAATTAAATTATCCTTCCTTAAAGGAAAAAAAAATTCTATTTTTGTAAATAGTAAAGAGTATACTGTGGAGCTGGCATAGATTCATTTCCCCACCTTTCAACAGCACCCTACCATCAACAACAGAGCTGATGAAAGAGGACCAAGAAGGTGTGTTTATCAGAGAATGTAAGGTTTGGTGCCTGAGACCCAAAACCCAGAGCAAGCACCATGCCCAGAGGCTTGAGACTAGACCCAAAAATGTGACTTAGCAAGAATCCTTGATTTCCCCACAAGCCAGAGGGCTGCAGCTCAGTGAGCCAGAGAGTTGCTTGTATTATACAAAGCATGGATTTGAATACCAGGTTAGAAGACTGGAAGAGTAACTGAATCAGGGAGTTGCAAAAAGATGGATGGATGGATAGATAGATAGCTATGTCAAGTTTATAACTAGAAAATACACTTAGAAATCTTTTTTGAGTGGGAGGTTTAGAATAAAAAGTGAAATTTTAACATGTCATTGTTCGGGAATGAAACAAAATATTTAGTTAAAGAAATTATAATTTACTGCCTAGCAACTTCATTGGGGAATTTGCTTACTGCATTTTGAGAATAAAAATTCTTGGGAACTAAGAAGTATTAAAGTGGCTGAGAAACAATGTAGTGGCAAACCATGAGCTGTATGGTGTTGTATGGTAAATAGGCATAGCGGGCAGAACTTTCCAGAAATGGTTTTGTGTATCTCATGATGAATGCTTGGAGTAGTATTCTTCTGTTTGTATGTGTGGTGTGAGGACTAGACTGGGGCACATACACAAATTCCAGAAACGTCATAATTGTGTATATTCATCCTGAGCTCTACAAGCCCCACAATAACCAAAGGAGCAATCGCAGCCAAGTAGCCACTGAATTTATATTCTCTTCAAAAATTATATTAAGTGTGTTATAAAAAAAACACTGTGTATAGACAGTTCAACATTTATATTTATTTGTGTCTTGTGGAACTTTCCAAATCTATTCAAATAGTGTGGTTAAATATGGTCAGATTTAGAGTCACTCCTTAAGGAGTCCTCTGGGATGTTAAATGTTCATTGTATATCATGATGATTCAGATGTAATATAGACCATTTTCTAGGGGCTTCTGTCATTATTTATGGCCTCAATGATAAGTATGTTCATAATTATGGCTATATAACCACAATTGAATAAATTATCGCCTTGATATTTTTATATTGCTCTTATAAACATTTTAATTTCATCACAAGCGTTATCCAAGATAGTCCATATAGAAATGTCTTGAATTACTAAGGAGTGTCTCAAATAAACTCTATCATGCCAATGTTTAGCACCAAGGCTATCCCAACTCTTTCTAAATACACACACACACACACACACACACACACACACACACACACATAAAAATATACAGACTATCTTAACCCAATGAATTTTAAAGTTAAAGCATCCTGAAAACACAGTTCTGCAAGTTGAAATGTACCAGGTTATCAACAGCTAAATCATCTTGAAAGATGTCCTAAAATATTCTTAGAACAACTTCTCATTTTTCCATTCCAGTGAAAGATTTCATATCCATTTCTGTGCTGAGGCATCGATCTGCTACAGTCCTCACTTGATTCATTAGGTTCAAGTTGTGGAATTTATGGTTGTAAGCTTAGGGGCATTTACCCATTTCCTTTAGATTTCCTCCGGGACAGGAAGAAAAGTTTGAGAAGATGCCCTTGTAAACCACTATTTTACAGATGCCTCCAAACTCTGTTTTCCCAGGCAGGGTCCTCGGTCCAAGGGAAGGGCTGGTAGTACTTTGGATCCATTATTCACCTAACAAAATTTCACTGACTATTTGTTGTCTGGTTAGGCTTTTATGAGCCAGCGTTAACTATGGAAAGACAAAAAAGTGAGAAAACAACATTTTTACAGTGTTTAGTGGTGTGGTAGAAGCCTCTGGATGCATATGGAGCATGAAACGTCTAGGGAATTGCCAGACTGTTATAAACATAGATGGACGTGTGTACACGTCCCCGTGGTGTTAGGTCCTGCAGAGTAGAGCAATACAGGAAGGCTTCTTAGAGAGGAGAATCCCTGAAAGTCAACAGCATGAGTCAGTGGAAAGGACAAAGTTTTTCCAGTTAAGGAGGTAGAGTGACATAAGCAAGGCTTAAAATGGGACCGTGAGTGCTCTCCTAGAGCAGGAGGACCGCCTGGGGTGGCTGTGAGAAGTGTCACAATATTTGTGTCCATCTGAAGAGCTAATCTGCATCAGCTGGGAGTTTTAAGAAGGAAATAGAGGTCGGAAAAAGGACCTCTTTCTCTCTTGAGCAATAAAGAAATATAATGAAATTAATTCTTAATGTATGTGTGATCTTCCTTAAGAAAGATCAGTTGTGTTAAGAATGGATTTGTCCCTTCCTTAATGTAAATCTGCATTGATTCACTCAACAAGAAATTGCCAAGTAATATGCTTGTTCAGTTTAGCCCAGCTCTTTTTTTCAGATTAATAGAATCCATTGGCTAAATGGGGATTGAAAGTAAAGCATTTAAAAACATACATTATGAAGAACGGTTTGCTATAGGAGGTAAATCTGTCTTGTCCATCATGCTATTCTCAGCCCCTAGCCTAGGGACTCAAAATTAGTAGATGCTCATAAATATTTCTTGCCTGAATAACAAGTAACTATTACAGAGACATCTGTAATATTATGTAGCCAAGTGCTAAATTGGTATGATGCAGACATTTCACACCAAGAAATTTGGGGGAGGTGATCTGAGGACCTCAGTCAATGGAAAAGATGACCCAGAAGGAAACAGAGAATCACCAATAAACTATGCTTTTAGTGAAGCCAGTAGATGAAAATACATATCCATGTGTTTATCAGTTTGCTATTATTGAACTAGCTAGATTCTTTTATTTGTTCATAATTTATAGAGTTAGTATCTTTTTTCTTTGGTTTTACTTATAAATATCCTAAAGATTTTGGGTTTTGTGCATGTGTTTTTATTTATTTATTTTGGCTGTACTGGGTCTTCATTGAGGTACATGGGCTTCTCTAGTTGTGGCGCACGGGCTCTAGAGTGCACAGGCTCAGTAGTTGTGGTGCACACCCTTAGTTGCGGTATGTGGGATCTTAGTTCCCTGACCAGGAATCGAACCTGGGCCCTCTGCATTGGAAGCGTGGAGTCTTAACCACTGGACCGCTAGGGAAGTCCTGTGTAGTTTTGTTTATTTGTTTTTTTTTCACTGCTTTTTTGTTTGTTTTTAATCACCTCAAGCAGAGGAAAGGCATTATATCATAAATGTTTTATATTTACAGATTAAGATATGAAAATGTTCTTAGGCCTGAATTATTCTCCTTTGTGCTGTACATGCTACCGAGTCTCTGAGATAAATGAGAGCTACTCATTTTGTATTTTGAAAAATAAAAACTAGAAAATTACAAAGTTAGAGGTATTCATTGCTGAATTGGAAGATTGCTTTGTAAAAGAAAAGAGATCTTTCTCAAATAGATGTAATGAATAAATGCCACTTATAAGAGGTATTATATTGCATTTAGCATGAGGGAAGTTTTTCCCTCAAGCCTGATTCACAAACATCTTAATTACTTAGAACTTGATTCAGTAGAGAAACTGTCCCTCAACTCTTGGAACAGCTAATTCAGAAGGAGGAGAAATTGAGCCCTCTTATATCTTGGTAGGAATTGTTGTGAATATCCTGAGATACATTTCTAAATCAGACTCTCTTTTTTTTTTAAGGGTCACTTTCCTTGGTAAGTAAGTAAGACCTTGGGGAATTTATTATGAAGTCATGAAAAACTCTTTTGAAAACACGGGAATCTCTGAGTATGAGGCTAAAAAAATCTCTGGTGACTTGAGCTCAAAACATACAAAAATAAAAACAGAAGTTTAGAAAATTTTAATGGTAAAATTAGCTTAACACATGTGCTTTTAAGGTTAAATACATGTTTTATTTGAGTTTAAGATTCTTGGATATAAAAGATATTAAAATAAGATTTGTTTATTACTTGATTTTTAGATCTTCAGGAATCTATATTAACACAAAAATTGAAATATTTATATATGGAACACTTCTGGGTTATCTATTTAACAATTAAAGTTTGGAACTGATTTTAATTCAGGTTATCCTTCTTCTTCATCCTGGAGTTGACCTTTTTAGGGAATGTATATTTAAAAGACCACTTTATATGAACTTTATATATTTTTCAAATCCACCTCACCCCAAGTTCTTAAGTCCTATCTTACGTAATAAACGGGAATATTCTGAAATATTGTAAGATGCTACTAAGTATAAGGTTCTGGCAAAGACTGTTGAGATTAATTATGTCTTTGCATTATTGAAACTGATAACTAAAGAGTTGTCTTTATGTGAATTAAAATACAGTTTGAAAGATACTGTACCCTTTCTCTTTTGAAATATTTATTTAATTGTCACTCATCTTGATGAGGCTTAAAGATAAATATTAATAATTCATTCATAACTATGTTTCACTAATATTTATTGAAGGCTGTTCTAGTAGAAGGGATAAAACAGTGAACAATAGGATGAGAAGCAGTTGATCATTGATATAGATTAAATGGTCTTTCCTCCATGAAAACTCATCTCATTGCCACATCCTCCTATATCTGAACCCCTACTTCCTCTGTATTTATTTTGTGATGCCTACTTCACTCTGCATTGATTTATATACTCTGGCCATTTATGCACATCCACTTTCACCCTTTATAGCTTAAATGTTCTGTGAGGACTAAGGAGGGTACAAGGATCCCTCTTTGTATTTAGGGCAGAATTTTACTCACGACTAGAACTAAATAAATATGAACTGAATTGAATTCTATTCTTAGGTTAGGAAAGAGATTTAGTGAGGTTCCACGTTGGTGCTCAATACTAGACCCTTCTTGACTGCTGAGGCAAGGGGGTGTGCTGAATGAAATCCATGGGCAATATTAAAACCTGGTCTGAGCCAGCAGTTTTCACTTTCTTATCAATCAAGGACTCTTGATCAAGGATTCTTTTATCACAGATCTTTAGGATGTGAATACATCCACTGTAGGGAAAGCAAAATCTAAGAAACTGCCCAGCCTTCCAGAAGTTTATTATCAAATACGTGGAGGTGGGGGAGGGGAAGTCCATGTGGGAGAAGAAACGGAGGGGTGCAGACCACAGAGGAGGGTGAGGGGGAAGCCTGTTGGAAAGTCCAGGAAAGAGGGAGCTCCAAAGGCAGGACTTTATCATTCGGGAGGGAGACTGACAAGAGCAGGTGTGGTACTGCCCCAGAGACTCAGCATCACAAGGAAGGTTAGAGCGATGGCTCCCTTCAGGGAGATAAGGCAGTGGCCATTCTAAGACCTTGAGACCAAGGTCAAAGCCCGAACTGCAACAAGGGTGGTAATGCTGAGTCTCCAGATTGCTGGGGGTGGAGAGGGACGTTATTTAGCACCTGCTGCCAAAGGTGGGGATCAGTCCTCCTAGAAAATGAGCCAGGCCTGAGCACCAGGGCTTGGTTTATGGCCTCCACCCCAGGGAAGGAGGGCTGCTCAGCAGGGAACCTGGCAAAGCCTGACACATTTTGCATTTGTCTTCCTTGTGTTTTTCTCAACATAAGATCTGATGAAACCTCTATGTTGTGGACTTGGGAGGGAACTTGCAAAGGGCTGGGCACCTGAAATTGGTTGGAAATGGCATGGCGTTCCATAAACCAGGAGGGAATTGGTCCCTTTCTCTCTTATAGGAGTGACAGGAAAAAGGAAAAAATACAAATATTTTGGAAGTGAGGGAATGGGGAATAGGAATGAAAGGGAAAAAGGTACAAAGGGGAGGAGGACAGCTGTTCATTTTATATCCTGTGGTCATTGTCCGTCTGCCGTAAACCGAAAGAAGTCACCTAATGAGGTTTGGGAATTTCAGCCAAGGAAGTGACTAAGGAGCAAAATATTAAGTACAATAAATCACATACTGTCACATTTATTCAGAAGGAAAGGCTTGCAGATCTAATAGCCTGTTTACTAATAAAGTCAGTCAAAACAAAAATTATTACTAGTAGCCTCATTTTAAAAATAAATATAAAGCATAAGGGGAAGAAGAGTTGCTTTTAAAACCTGGCTCTTTTTCTATATTTTATGAGAGAGGTTTTTTGAGTTTCATTCAAGGTAGCATGTTTTTAGCCTGTGTATAGCATAAATATAGAATATTTGTGAGGATTTCTTTTACTGTTACTTTATTTGACCTCTCTTAATCCTTAATATCAGTTTTTAGTAGATGCTTAAAGTGGAAATTTTACTTTCATATAATGGTCCTTTTTGCAACACTATCCTTGAAATATGTTTCTTCACTTAAAAATATGCTTAATTTCCCCCAAAGGTATTTTTTTGGTGGGCAAAACAGATTTATAGACATAAATTCTGGATTTTCATATTCAAATAATTGCTTAATTGATCTTTTGGGGCAGCCGAAGATTTTGGACATGTTGATTTCTCTAAACCGGCAATTTCTATTAATAAAATAATGATTTATCTCCACTTCGGTCATCATATTTTACCAAAATTGAATTCACTTGCTCTTGACAGATCCAAGAGTAATTTGAGAATTTCCTCTTGTGTGGAATGGAACTATTCTTAATTAAAGTAATATCTGTGGGCTCCTTTCAGTCACAATTCCCATCCCTGTCATTTGGGACTGAGAAGCCCCAGGATGCGTCCCGCCTGGGCTGCCACAAAGCATTATCCGATACAGTAACCATTTTTTCCTTCCCTGCCTCTTACCCACAAATCAGACTGCTTCCCCTTTGGCTACAGTCTCTGAACTTCATCAAGGCATGAGCTGCTGTCTCTGTGCAGGCACAGGCCAGGCGAATTGAGCCTGTATTTTATGAGAGCCTGAAGCAGTGCTGCATGGCAGGATGTGTGGGCAGGGTTAGATGTGGGGACAGCGGCTACTAGAATGCCTCAGAGGAGCCAGGGAGACTGGTGCTCAGCCAAGAACAGTATCCAAGTACTCTGTGGATACCTGAGGTCCATGAAGGTAATAAGTAACCAAAACAACTGGCTTCAAAGGGTAAACCAGGCAAGAAGCTAACTCACTGCTGAAGGACAAACTTGCTTACAGTTTTTACAAAATTTATAGGCTAATGAAACAGATTTATACAGATGTGCCACATTGCAAACTAGTATGAACAGGTACATACAATCTTATCAAGTTTAGGTTCTTCTACTAGGAGAGGAATAAAACAAACATGAAAGCTAAGAAATATATAAAACTGATTATCCTGGAAATTACAGCATTATCTGCTTAAAACCGGCAGTCACAATTTAGGTCCCGTGCATTAGGTAGTACTTCTTCTAGACTGGCCGTATTACAAAGATTTTGCTCTACTTATGGTAGGTTGTTTTGATGCCATGGGCTGAGAGAGCTAACGCCCTTAGGATTTTTCTGGAAGACTTGGTAATGAAGGAAATAAAAACCTAAGTATAGTATAATCATTGTTCTACATCATTGTTGTTACTGGAAAATAAACATGCCCAGCTGCCTCCAGTGAAATATTTGAGCAGAAGTTTGTGCAACTATCAAAATATTGATCATCTGTATAATAATGGTCCATGACTTGCTTGTGGCAGAATTACTTAGAAGAAGAATTGCCCGGTGGCAAATAAGCTTTTACTGTGTTTCTCAGCGCTTGTGCATACAATGAGCCTTTTCTCCGTAGTGAGTAGTACTGTCCTTAAAAATCTCTCTGGGGGAAAAAAATATAGATAATTGCCAGAACTGCTTATTATACCAATATCTTCATGTTGCTCATCACATTTTTCACTATATAGAATGAGGCAAGTCCCTTTGTTGAATGCCTTAGCCTACAGTAACATGTAACATCCCCTGGGAGTGACAGTGTCTGGCTTTTAAAAGCTTCTCTAAAAGTTCCCCATTCATCTCTTTCTCTCTTTCCATTCACTACAACCTCTAGTTAATGGCCCTGTCCTCCATTTATCTACCTTGAAAAGATGAAAGGATGGGTTGAATCTGCTAAGATTTGCTCCAGTCCTAGCAGGGAGTTCTAAGTAGCCTGATTACATCGATTTCATCACTTTATGATCTTTCTATATCAAATGCTGTTGTTTCCATGCAGCTCTGGGCACCCTGCTTGTCTCTGAGGTCTGCGTTTTGAGGAATGGCAGCAGCAGCGCTTGGGTTGCAAGAATCCTCAGCAGGGCTCTGTCCAGACACTCCTCGAGCCTTCAGTATTTATGGGTCCCGCTCCACTATCTAGAGGCATGATTTCTGGCAGTGCTTTTCCCCATCTATAAATTCTGCGAGATAACTTTTCTCCTTCTGTGGCCCTGTGCCACATTTAAAAAGGCAGCTTGTTTTTCAGGCAGAGCTTTGAGGAAAGAGCCTGCTCCCGGCAACCACTACCGAACCCCCAAGAGGCAGTAGCTCCTTCTATTGTTTCTGTTCTGATTTACTTTGAAAAGTCTGGGGCTTTGTGAAGAAGGGCATAACCAAATAAGAATAAAACTACCCTGGGCTTGGGAGACTAAAACCAATTGATTTATCCTTTTACTATAAAAGTAAAAAGAAAGAAATAGAGAGGGCTACTGGAGACACAGGCTCACAATTCCTAATCTGTAATTCCATATTACAATACAAAAACTCTCGGAAAAACCACAAACCTTTTTTTTTAATAGTTATGCGATGGCAAAGCCTCCCATGACCTGAATTCATTTGGCAGCCAGACCTGACTTGAAATGATTTAAGGCTATTTATAATCTTTATTTATACTACTTATGTGAATCTTCATGTATTTCACTGTAGAAATATTAATATGTTTCATTATAGGGTATTGCCTTAGACCTTGCTGGGGATGTTGCATAACATATGGTATATTTACCATGTTACCTTTCTGAAATCTGTAAATTAAGTAAATAAGTAAGTAATTTGGATCCTGAAGGTTATCTTACCTTAAGGGATTATGGACTTGTATGACTGTTATTTTGAGAAAGGGAGTAACTCTTGAATTCTTAATAGAATAAATGACTAATATATCTATTTTTTAAGTAGTCTTGATTTTATACTAAATCAAGCTATTTTTTAAGTTGTTTATTTTTATGGCAACCACCCAAGAGAGATGAGAAGAAAGGAAGAAGTTTATTTGTGAATTTTGGGAATTTGCTGTCTCTAGGAAGTTCCCTAGCGTCTCCTCCAGACATGTACATTATGGTTAATAGGCTACTGCACAATGAACAGGTTTTCAATGTGCTTAATATGGGCTTCATTGATTAGCACATAATTGGTACTTGTTCACGTGCTTGTGTATTCTTGGCATTATAAACCCTAACAGCCCTTTAAGAGCCTCTCGGCCAGCACTGCACAGAAACACTCCACTTAGTAAATCCTGGAAGGTACAGGTTCTCACTGGCTTTTGTTGAGCTCCTGAGGTTCACTCAGGTGGTCTCCAACACAGTCCAAAAATGAATGGCATGTTTCTTATGTAAGCAAACAATTACTTACAAGTCATTTCATCCATCCTAATCTAGTTGTAATGTGATAGTTTCCTTTTAAGAATATTTTAATTGAGCCAGATCTGCCTGAAGTAATAGAGAAGGAAAATAGTTTCAAGAATCATATCTTCTCATTCTCTTTTTATTGTTGTCCTGCATTACAGTACATTTGTCACTGGAATGTGCCATGTTAAGCAAAGTGGAAAGTGAACCATGTAATCTAGACCTTGGTGCTCCCGTGTGAGTTAAGACATTGATGAAATGTGCAGGAACACGCTTCAGGGCATGCTCTGTACAGGGGTGGGTCTAGGTTTTGTGGGTCCATGTTTGAACCTTACACAATTTGGGTGAGGGCTAGGTTGTCTTTAAGGAAAAGAATACAAAATTACACATTCAAAATTAGGTACAAATGTGAATATTTATTTAGAATGAGAAAAGAAATCACAACAAATTAGAAATCTTTAGAAGTTGACAATACCACAAGCATCACAAAATCCAAAAATATAACATCTTTGTTAACTACCTGAAATACTCTTTTCTTACAACTTTTGGGTGCATATTCTTAAACTTCCTCTTCATATGACAATTCTATAATATTTTTATTTAGCGACTAGAAAAATAATTCTGCCTCTAGCTTGGTGGATCAGAGGTGTTTTTTTTTCATTTATTTAACATCTTACCTTCACAATTCCTTACTGATATATCATGTACATCTTTAGGATCATTAGCAAATTGTAAAAATCTCTGTCTTAATTTCTTTCATGTATGAACTACAAGACTGCAGGGCATTTTGACTTCTCTTTCACAGTGACCAATCTTAGCAACTCTGAATTGATGTCACTCACTGAACAGTTTATTACCACTATTCTTGAGTCATGATGACATAGGTACTTCATCACAGTGGGTGGTAGGCATGTTCCTAGAAGCTCTTTCTACGCTGAGGATGACTGCTCTATGGAATAGAAGTGACCTGCATAACTATGTAACTGTATCACACACACATAACATATCTCCAACTCAACTTCCCCTTAAATGGATCCCAAAAGCTGCCATGGCCACTCCAACACCACCTGGCATGAGGGTAACATGGTAAGGCAGTAGTCAAGAAAGGAGGCAGCAGTCTCAATTGGTTGCAAATGTTATAAAACATGGTCATGTGAACACATGGCTAGAGTTCCTCTCAGGGCCTTGGAAGGTGCTCATCCAAGTGCAGAGCCCTGAAGCTTAAGCTCCATGAGCTTCATGGTAAATCCACTTCTGTCTACCCTGTCCACTGTCTACACTAACATGTTAGAATTGAGCATTATATTTATAGATATTATACTGATAAAGATGTGTTTGCATTCTTATAATAAACTTATTGTCATTTTCACACTTCTTTCATGGGAAAGCCTCAACTTCCCTTCCAAATACCAATCACATCCTATCACCTTCCCTTTATTTAATATTCTATTACTTTTGCCTATCTCAGTAGTCATACGTAGGAATCATGGAGATTTCCATACACTGCTCCACCTAGTATTCTGATTCCCTGTAAATAATAGTCATTAATGCAAAATAAGGAAAAAATTTTTCAATGTAGATATTTTAAGCCATGTATTTTTTCATTGAGAATATTTCCATGTCTCTGTGACTCATTTTTGTTGATAAACAACTTTTGTTGTTGATATAAATGGGGAAGGGAAAAGAACACTGGATTGGGAGTCGGGCCATATCGTCCTTTCTCTGCCAACTGGCCTTGTCGTGTAACTTTGGGGAAGTGGTGGAGCCTGTGTGAACCCCTGACAACTTGTTTGTAAAGTGAGAGTGTACATCTTCATGATCTCTTAAATGTCTTCCCACTGTAGTCCTAAATCCTAGAACTGGGTGACAAGAGTGAACTATGAGTTAACCAGGAATACATTTTGTCTGAAAATATGGTTATGATGTTGTCTGTTTTAGTTCAGGGGGTCCCCACAAGAAATATCACAGTAGTTGCCTTTGATACATTTATTCATCCAATTGTAGCTAATTTATACTTGTGGCCTGTTTTGCCATCAGAGAAAGATATTAAGTAGAGGAACACAAAAGCAGCATCAGCCAAACCATGCAGTGTTGTTACCCTAACAATTCTCAGCATCGGAGAACAAATGTGCTGCCCCTCTAGCTTTCCCAGAAGAGTGACAGTCTCTGTGCTGGTGGACAGAGGCTATAAATCACCTCCATCTCCTTATCCTGCTGAAAAGAAATGCTACAAAAGAGCCAGTAACAACAACAATAATAATAATGGTATCATTGCATTTCCAAAAGACTTTCTTCCTAGAGTTTAAAGTGCTTCCTAAATTGCATTCATTCATTCATTCGTTCGTTCATTCAACAACTATTCAGTGAGCTCCTATTCTGTGTGAAGTAGCTCTCAAGGCACTGGGGAGACAGGATTCACAAAACAAAATCTTTGCCCTGATAGGGCTGACATGCTGATGAATATCAAACAAATGAATGTCAGGGAATAATGAATGCAATGAAGAAAATTAATCAGGGGTCATCAAATGAGGAGTAGCATTTTGTTGGAGGCAGCCAGGGGGCAGCCACTGAGGATGTAACCATTGATCAAAGGCTTGAATTGTGTCGGAGAGGTAGCCCAGCAGAGGGAACGGCCAACATAAGAGGCATGTGGACTGCTAACGGATCACCACACAGCTTATGTAAATGTCAGTTCTAAATGATATTTTACTTCTTAAGTGGGAAAGGCTATTCAAAGTGTATACATTTCCTAGTTTTTCCTGAATGACAGCCAAAGTCAAGGGAAGTGGAACTGAATCACGAGAAAATAACTAGGCTTCTGAGTACCTCAGAAATAAGAAATATTTTTAATAATTGGTTGACTCATTGATTGATTGATTGTTAGATTGATCATCTTGGCCTGACTCCCTATAAAAAAAGTAGAAAGTTACTTATCTATTGTTTTCTAAATTATACTAGGGATGATACTATTTAAATAGAACCCGGGGGGGTAAAAGTTGATACCAATTTTAGTTGCAATTTTAAATTGAATAAGTGGTTCAAAGATCAAACCGAGATTACAAAAAAATATTTCTTAGAATCATAGTGATGAGTCTCTCTAACAGTGAAAGGAAGCAACCTTTTAGAAATAAGCTTTACCATTCTTCTTATTTCTTTATTTTTAAATAAGAAGTACTAGGCACTGTTTTACATTTGTAAATATTAATTGTTTCCTTATAGTAAAATGATTATTTCAGAAACAGATTTACAAGATATTATGGAATGCGTTGATACAAATGTGGATTATACTGTTATCTTAAATTTAATCCTGATTGTAATATTATATCAGGTTAATGCTTTCCACATAGTTAAAATTTTCTGAGTTGGGAGGTGTTAGGATTTACTTCTTTGGAATACAACTATTCTTTAAAATCTCTTTTAAATGCCTTTCTATAGATTTTTAAAGCAAATGACAAAAAAATGTTCTTTACAATACCTTTTGTGTTTGTTCTGAGTGCCCAGATAGGAGGTTATCACACTGATCTGGGTGAGAGATGGTCTCAGGAGGTGGTGGTGAAGGTAAAATAAAGGCATAGATTCAATAAATTTGCAGGTGGAGGGTGCGCAGATTTGGGTGACTGGCCACGGGGGTAGGGAAAGGAGGGGAATGGGCAGGGAACCTGCAGAGAAAGTGATGCCCGAGTAAACCTGATATTGAGGCTAGAGGTGGTTCAGTCCTTAAGGTTTTACCAAAAAAGGACCATCTGGCTCAAGTCAGGAGCCTGAGTAGAAGCAGAAGCACAAAAGCCTGTCCCAACATGTTCTGACCATGTGAAAATGAAGCACTGTTTGTCTGTTTTTTTTAAAGTGTGCTTTATGCACCAGAAGGAGTATAGTGAAGTAGTTGAAGGCATGGGTTCTGGTCTACCCAATTCTGAATCCCATTTGGGTCTAGAGTAAATCGTTTAACCCCTCTTTGCCTCCGTGCCCTTACCTATAAAGTGAACATGCACAGAGTAGTACCTCTCTGCTCATAGAAACCTTAATTGCTCTCTTGAGTTACTAGAATTTTTTTTTCTTTGTGGATACTACTAAAACTTAGATCAGATTTTCTGTTTTCTTTGGATGCTAGGAACTGCAAAATCAAATTTCCACTCTAGCAATTGTAAAGACCTTATAAAGTATATTTCATTATACTGATCCCAAAGGGCCTTCTTTTTCTTATCAAGTAGACAGCTTTCTTCCCCTCTAACACATTTACAGTGATGCTAACAAACAGGTAGATTACTCACTTGGGTCTCAGTTTTCATCTCCAGGTTGAACTTACAGCGTTTCCATTAAAGAGCTGGAAAATAGCCCCAAACCAAAGAATCGATGGGGGGAAAAATGTGCCATAAGTTCTTTGTTAAGCAGTAATTCAACTTAATATTTAGCCCATAAACAAATATTTGCTCCTTTTTCTGGGGTAAATTAATTTATGAAATGAAACAAAAATACTGAATCATACCTGAAATCTTTTTTTTTTAAAGGAATTTTGCCTTTTTTTTTAAAATTTTTATTTATTTATTTATGGCTGTGTTGGGTCTTCGTTTCTGTGCGAGGGCTTTCTCTAGTTGCGGCAACTGGGGGCACTCCTCATTGCAGTGCGCGAGCCTCTCACTATCACGGCCTCTCGTTGTGGAGCACAAGCTCCAGACGCGCAGGCTCAGTAGTTGTGGCTCACGGGCCTAGTTGCTCCACTGTATGTGGGATCTTCCCAGACCAGGACTCGAACCTGTGTCCCCTGCATTGGCGGGCAGACCCTCAACCACTGTGCCACCAGGGAAGCCCCTGAAATCTCTTAATGTGGACCAAGATTTGTTTTCTAGGCACTTTTAATGTGTTAACGCCGTAATCTTCACAACAGTTCTGTGAAGTGATTGCTATTATTATTCACATTTAACAAATGTAGAAACTAGACACAGGAAAGATAAGCGACTTGTCCAAGGTCATACAGCTAAAAAGTGTCAGAGCCCAGATTGCAAACCTGGCAGCCTGCCCCCACCATTCACTCTCCTAAGCCCTACACATACTTTCTCTCTGGAAGATAACTTATATCAGAGGGAATTTTACTCTAAAAACTGAAGTTTAAAAAATTATATAGAATTATCAGTAATACTAACAAGCATTGAATTTATTATCATATAGAATTCCTTTAGATGAGAAAGATTAAATAAGATCTATTTAAGGCTATGTGATGATAAGGTTATATGACAATAAGATGTACCTATCATCAAAGATTTTATAACATTACAATTTAGAGTAACATTTTTCTATAAGGTTACAATTTTATTAGGTTTCTTCCTAGACATAAAAGTGGGTTTTCTCCCTTAGAACAGTGTGTTAATCTAGTTAAATATTCAAACAGACACAAAATAAATCAACTTGAAAGGACTAGATAATGTCTTACTATTAAGAAGACATTACATTCGGGCATCCCTGGTGGCACAGTGGTTGAGAGTCCGCCTGCTGATGCAGGGGGCACAGGTTCGTGTCCCGGTCCGGGAAGATCCCACATGCCGCGGAGCGGCTAGGCCCGTGAGCCATGGCCACTGAGCCTGCGTGTCCGGAGCCTGTGCTCCGCAACGGGAGAGGCCACAACAGTGAAAGGCCCGCATACCGCAAAAAAAGAAGACATTACATTCGAGAAACTTTCTTTTCTTTTTAATGCAGTAGAAAATGATTCCTGACGGAGAGGTCAGAACATGTGCCTTGGGGATGGTATTCTATGTGGCTTTTGAGTAATTTGTATGACTTTGCAAATTGCTTATTTTTAATTATGCTGGGCCATTATGACTTTACTAATAAGTAAAATAATTCATCTGGCTATCATTATTCCTCACATTACTTTATCTGGCTGATAAAAATGTACCATAATTACTCATGTAATCTGTCTCTGATATTTTTATTCTAAAAGCAGACTGGATTATGTAACCATCTAAGTCATCTAAGGGCAGTTTCTAATTAACATGGGGGAATTATTGCCCTGTTGACTATATAACAGTACCAAAGTTAATCTGTGGTAAGGATACATACAGCCCAGATATTCTACAGCACGGCTCTCAGATGCCTTTTCACTTTGACCCAACTCAGGCAAATCGAAAGTCCTTAAGTCCCATCGATCTACGGTTATAGTTCCCCTTTCTAGTATAAATATAACACAGCAAAAACAAAGAAATGGAAAAATTACAGCAAACTTATTTATGATCCAGCCAGAGTTTATTGAGCTTCTGTTGTGCACCACGCACTATTCTGGGTACCAAGGACACAAGTAGTAAACAAGACAGACACGTTCCTCCTTCAGTGGAGCTTGCATTCTAACAGGAGATGAACAATGATCAAGTGAACAAGTAAATAAACAGGTAAATTTAGACAGTGGTAAGTACTATGAATAACTTAAAATGAAGTGATAAGATGGAGGATGATTGGACCCTGGGGGATGGAGGTGTTTACATTGAATGCGCAGGGAAGGCTTCTTTGAGGAGGTGATGTTTGCACAGAACCCCAAGAGAGAAGGTGGACCCAGCCAAGGGGTGGTCTGTGGGGAAAGATATGAATGGATTGAGGAGAGAATAGAGTATGAGGAAATTGACATAATCAGTGTAGTTGTAAGCAGAGAGAAGGGGCATGGAAACCCTGAGTTGGAGTGTTCAGGGAGGAGAAAGAAAGTCCACAGTGTCTGGAACACAGTAAACGAGAAGAGTGGTACAAGGGAAGCTCTACGTCATGGAGGGAGCTCAACCTTTTACTCCTAGTGGGCTGAGAAGCCTTGAGAGGATGTTAAGCCACGAATGAATGACATGATCGCTAAAACAATTTAAAAGATTCCTCTGTTTCTGAAAGACCTCTTACTGCTGTGTGGAGAATGGATTATAGGAGGATAAAAAAGGGAGTAAGAAAACCACCAAGACATGACCCTGACTTGACTAAGGTGGTAGCAGTAGAGAGGAATAGAAGCTGAACAATATTTTGGCGTCAGAACTCCCAGGCTGATGGGTTGGAAGTGGGCAATGAAGCAAAGGGAGGAACCAAAGATGACACCTAGTGCTTTGTTTGAGCATCTGGGGTGGTGTCATTTGAAATGAAAAGGGTATCCTAGATATTTGGGGGGTGGAAAACCAATAATTCTAATTTTGACTTAAAGAGTCTGAGTTGTCCATTAGAGATGGTGAGTAGCAGTTGGATCTATAAGTGTGGATCTCATGGAAAATATAATTCTGGGTATTATCTGTTATAGATATTATTTAAAGCTTCAAAGTAAAAGGAGGCAATGTAGATAAGAGAAGAGAAAGCTACCAAAACAATTTGAGATCAAGAAGGAAAAGGGCAACAAAAGAGACTGAGAGGCGGCAGTCAGTGAAGCAGGAGAAAAATCAAGAAGGTGGTAGAAGAAAGTATCCAAGAAAAAAGGAGGGATGCACTGGGACAAATCCTGCTGAGAAGTCAAGTAACCTGAATATGGGGAAACGATCTGTTGATTTGGCAACACGGACTCCCCAGACACCTAACCAAGAGCAGTTTCGGGGTGGAAGGGAGAGGGAATCGGAGGATGTGACAAAGTGGAGGCAATCACTGGACAGCCCTTCTGAGAATTCTTGCTATAAAGGGAAACAAAAATAGGATTGGAAGAAACAGAAGTTAGGGGTGTGACATCAAAAAAAACTTTTTTAAGATGGGAGATGCTTTGTATGTTTCTATGATGTTTGTATGACAATAGGAATGATCCAGGAAACTCATTGGCAGAAATTGGTGATACAAGAGAAAGAGGGGAAATCTTAAAGAACAAGAGAAGATGGGATCTAGACCACATGAGAAGGTTCACCATTGGTAAGAACAGAAACACTTCATCCAGTAGAACAGGAGGAAGGCAGAAAACACTGGTGCAGTGGTTGAAAAGATGAGGGCATTACTGTCTGGGTCTCTGTTTTTCTTAACTATACATGGTGCATTGTTAACCTAATAAAAAGGAACTTAGACATATGATTGTATGTTAAAATTCCAAAAATTTAAAAAATAACCCATTATTTTTATACATAATTTGATAATGCAGAGCAAGTTATTAAAATAGCATAAATTCATAGGCACAAATTCAATAGCACAGATTTAGGACATCATCAATGAAAGGTGGTTTTTGTTGCAAGATAGTTTCAAGGCATTATGTAGGTATCTCCTTTCGCAGAAGAGTAGAGATGGCTTGTAGTTATATTGCAGTGCATATATGTCTTAAGCCATAGGACAAACTGTAAGACAATAATAGGCCAGAAATGCTGCTGAAAAAAGTATCCATTGTTATGTACTGTGGGGTTGACTAAATAATCAATAATAATGTAAATGACAGTTACAGTAAATTCATGTAGGTTTATCTTTATCATTTATCAATTTATTTGTCAATTTAAAATCAAGAATTGACAACCAAGACCAACTGGAAACAACATTCATGAGGTACCTTTAACACAAAATATCCTGTCCTCCCCCAAACTCGGGATATTGCAGTAATCCTGGTGTTTGTCGCTCTACACTGGAGCCAGATATCCTAGACTATTAGATGGGGTCCTCAGTAAGTTCTAGAAGTTCATCAGTTTTATCTATGAGTATCAAACTTTAGGAACCCTTAATCACTTTGTAGGCTACTTGTATCCTTGATGTGGGTCAAAATGAAAATATATGGAATTTCCTCATTTGTCGGTAAGAACCAAAGAAAGAGTTTGAATTTTTAGACCTGTTTAAGTTCATCATGGTTCTCAGGCCATACTTTTATAACCATGGTTCTAAAGTATCTTCCCTCCTTCAGCAATTGTTTAAGTCCTTGCAAAATTACTACTTTAGAGTGAAGGATTACAATTACATTGGAAGTGATCTGAAGGAGAGAAAATGGATCTGCAAGTGAGAGGATATTTTGCATTTTTCACTTGGGTTTGTCTTTCCTTTCTGGTGTTAAATATCAGCTTTGGCAATTAAACATCTTCGATTTAAGAGGGGAAAGAAAGAAGTACCTGTTGTAGGTGGCACCTGCTCATTATTGTCTCGTCACTGCATCAGAGGTGCTTTGAGGTATGTGATAGCTCTGCACCACCGGATCTGGGGGCAGGGAGGTGGGGGTGGCCTTAGGCATCTGGGCACGTGGACGTAAATTAACTCTTTCCTCCCTTTATCACAGACAGAGTCAAGCAACCGTTGTCAACCTGGGCAAGGGGAAATCTTATTCTGTTGACAGAAGTCTATGTGACAGTGGGGCTGCAATTCAGAAGGGCTTATGTGAAGAAGAAATTCACCCAGTCTGTGTGGAACAGCTGTATTAGGAGTGGGCATGGAGAATCATTTATTCACTGGCTTGGCACCATTTGGGATGGTAGTTTGATGGGGAGTGCTCCCAGAGGGAGGCAACTATCCAAAGCTGACTGGTTCTCTTGGGTGGCGCTTCTTCCAGGAGGGGAAGTTCCCTTGGCATGGGCAGTACCTCGCCTCTGGCTGTCCGTTCGTACCGCACACCTCAGTCCTGGTCTTCTAGTTGTCCACTCCTTTGTTGGGAGTCCCTGTGGCTTTTGAGCTATCTTTTCACATGGGAACCCTGGGCTAGTTCTGTTTTCCAGGGTACACATATGATCTCTAGAAACTGTGCACCATTATCTCACTGGGGTAGAAGTACTGCTTTCTCCTGAAGGGACTGAAAAATTGTTGAAGGATTATAAGCAGGGAGGTAACAATTCAGTTCACTTGTAGGAAGAGCACTGGCAAGAGTGGGGCTGGGTGAGGACATGTAAACCTGAAGACAGGGAGACCAGCTAATCATTATTAAAAAGTTTTGGCAAGAGCTACTGAGAGTCCATTGACAATAGTGAGGAGGAGATGAGTTCAGAAGATATTAATAGTTGAGGTACAAAAGAGTTTAATGACTAAGGAAAAGTGAGTCACTGGCCAGGTACCTTTTTTGTTTTATGGGTGCATAGTAAACTTATTCTTGCAACACTGAGATGGTAACATAAAAATAACAGGAAAGGGGTCATATTGGTCATCAGGATCATATTTAGACACATTTTTATTTTCATGTTTATCAGCTTTCCTTCTCTTTTTTCAATTTGTAAATAATTTCCACCGAATTGTTTCTGTAAGGAACATTTTTTGGTTATCATTTGTTCTATCCTTTCCTTTTTTGGGATTCACCTTATACATTTGCTTTTAAGTACTTATGGTGTATAAAACACGAAGGAAGCACATAAATACCATTTACATTCTTTAGGCTAGTTTGAACTGTCTTTTGGAAAGACAGATTGTCTGCCAGACCTCATATTTCTTGGTGTTGAAGTTTGTCTCACATAATCCTGGCTATTTCCATTTCCGGCGCCACAGTTTGATATTTATTTTAAGCAGCTGCTTAAGAAAGGTGGAACTTAGCAATAATCAAAATGGCATAAAGTAGGTTTCTGTTTGAGCTCAGGGTTGCTGTGGAACTTTCCTTTCAGTAGCCTTCTCTCATGCATTTCCATGTACATCTTAGCTGTGCGAATAAATCTAGGAAAACTGCTGTTTGGCCTTTTTAGCACACTGCCAACTTTGGCAATTGCACACTAACTGGTATTGTACTAAACACCACTGAAATAAAATAAATGAGTTTGATTAAAGCTTGGAACTCCTGAGTACTACAAATGTAAAAACCATCAACAGATGCCATTTGCTGAAACCAGGGCTCCTCTAGCAGATGGATGAGAGTTAAAAATAAATTGTCCTATTTCTTTTTATTTTGGTTCATTTGTTTTTAATATAGTATAAAAAACCCTGCTATTGAGTTACAGTAAACTCCTGGCTTATGTTTCATGGCTGGTTTCGGAATCTATGAAGATCTTTGATATTACAGTCAAATTGTGCTTTCTTGTATGTATTCAATGAACATGTAAAAACAAATTCTTATCAGAGTTTTAAAACTTTCTTTGGTAGTCATATCTCCAGTATTGAAAATGATAGTGAAAAACAATGACCGGATATCCACAATGGGACATAATGTCTCTCTTTTAAATCTTTAATGTTGGGCTGTAGTAGAATAATATCAATCATATCTCTAATAGCTCTCATTCATTTAGTACTTGAATTTACTTTACAGTATTTTAGTTCCTCACATACTGCCTCATCATTTAAATAACACACACACAAAAGAAGAATGCTATTTTTATTCTTCATACAGCTGAATGACTCACATGCCATTAAATGAAATCATTATTGATATTAACTTGTAAGATCCATATTAATCATTCTATAATATTTAGATATTTCTTGGCATAGAACTGAACACTTATATTGAAATTTAATTTAGAAGTTCATGTATTTCTAAAGAGACCTGAAATTTACCTTTTTTACCTTTTTTCAACTCTTAAAATTATTTATCAAATAATGTTTATCAGAACAGATTACAAGAAATTTTAGCATAGTTAGAAGAATGGGGAAATGATCAGATAACTATCTACGTGGTTAGAAAATTATCTAGCGTATTTATCAGGAAGGATAATATGTAATTACACTGTATTAACTTTGAAATTTATTGTTATTGCTATTTACAGGTTCAGGTTCATGTCGCTTTAGTTATTCAGACCCTTGCATCATTGTGTCATATGCCAAGAATAATACTGTGGACTGGATTCAGCTTGAGAAAATTAGGTTTGTTGTCATTTAAAGTATCTTCATAAATTTTGACGTAGGTGGATTTCTGCTTCCCTGTTTACCTTCATTCTATCACTGGCTTTATTCCTCATGGTTAAAAGTACTCTGGTTGTTAATTATGTTGAATTACATTGATGCACATATTATTACCTGCTCTATTTGAACAAGGTTGTTAAAAGTGTCATTTTCCATTCAATACTTAACACTGTCAGTAGTAGCTATAACAAACTATTTATTTTTGGTAAGAGTACATTTGAGATACTAACCTTTCTGATGGAATTCTCCCCAAAATAACATCACCACACATCTCTTTAGGTGGCCTGGCTGTGGCCTGGTTTATAGGCCTAGGAATATATCAGATTACCACCTAAATTCCTTCTAGTCTGTGATGATAATGAGTTAATAGCCTTTTGGATCCAATCTCTAGTTCTGTCATTTTCCTTCTAACTTCCCTAAGGCCAGTTTTAAAATTCTATTATCATAATTGTGATGCGACTTGTAATCATTTATTACATTTTCTTTATTTAAAAAAAATCCCTTTGAAAAAAGAAAATTAGGTTGATGCTTAAAGAGGGAGAAGTTCATTCAGGTTGAAAATATTTGATTACATTTAGCAAAACTCAAACTATGTTAACTATTTCTGTGTAGTTTAAATCATAAGATAAAATTCAAAATGGGTGCTTGATTTCAGGTATGGTGAGGTATTTAAAGGAAAAAATACCTTGAAATTTTATTAAGTGGTTATTCTGATCAGTTTAGTTCTTAAATTAGCATGACTCACGTAGAACATTTTCCATCAGTTCTGTGACAGTTTTCTTTTCTCACGCTATTTTCCTTACCATTTTTCCATATTGAAAGAATTGTGATTTATTTGGGGGAGAAGAATAAATATTAGGTTCTTAGTCTTTAATATTAAACCAATCTGTCCAAAGTTTCTAGTAGTATTTCAAATAAAAATAAAAGTCTCACACGTTCAAGCTCTAGTCTAACCAAAAACTGAGAAAAATGATTCTAACTCATGGATCTTAATAGATTGTCTCCCTCTGTGGCAGGATAAGATATTATTTATAGACACCTGGTACAAGCCAAGCTCTGACATGCTGTGCCACTTGCCAATTTTATAACAGAGCATTTTGCTCTTCCTTCTAATTTCTAGTAGTTATTATGAAAATGCATTCATATTAAATACTGATTTATATAAATGCCTTTAAGCAAAGCAGCATAAGTATTGGAAGTTTTACTCATGCCTCCATTTTTTCTCTAATAGTTATACACCATAGTTTAGATAAATTGTAGTGCCGTTTCTTGCTGAAAAACAGCTACACGCTTTTGATATGGCAAATAGTGAGTGTACACATTTAATTACAAGATATAAAGATCACACTCAGTTGATTCCATTTATTTTTCACTAAATGAGACTTTCAATTTTAGTCCAGGCACCAAACTATCATACTCATTTAATGTAAATTTACTATTAGTGATCAGAGTGGACATATTTTCAATCACTTCCTAAAACTAAAATGTAGCATCTTCATTAGTTTAAATTCTTTTTGAAGTTAAAAACATAGTCATCATTAAATATTTTAAAGGAAAGGGGAATTGATTACCCCCAAAGGTAAGGTACACCATTCATAACCTGCACAGACAATTCTGCAGATTTCTGTGTGCTTCATTGGTGAGTGAAAAATATGGCTTTTCTCTAGTCCTTTCAAAACTGATTTATAGTAAGCCCTATACTAGTTTGTATTTTAGTACTACTTTTAATCTTGGCTAAAGCCATCATTTTTACTGTAGCAGGTTTCTACTTTAGTAGAATAAAATGTCTAATAAAAATATTATATAGCAGGGCTTCCCAGGTGGCGCAGTGGTTGAGAGTCCGCCTGCCGATGCAGGGGACACGGGTTTGTGCCCCGGTCTGGGAAGATCCCACATGCCGCGGAGCGGCTGGGCCTGTGAGCCATGGCCGCTGAGCCTAAGTGTCCGGAGCCTGTGCTCCGCAACAGGAGAGACCACAACAGTGAGAGGCCCACGTACCGCAAAAAAAAAAAAAAAATATATATATATATATATAGCAAAAGGACCTAGATGTAACAGATGTAATATAAAAATCATGTTAAATTATATCATGTTTTTAAAGACTGGTCTGCATGGAATTCTAAAGAATTCAAAATGAGAGCATTTAATTCTCATGGCAAATCTGACATTTTCAAAACAAAAATGTATCTGGTTACTAGAAATAAAATAACTATTACATAAAGACTGATTATGAAACATATAGCATACAATGATCTCTAATAGATGCAAAATTTCAAAATAAGAATTAAAATTAAGATAATTTTATAGTTTTTCTCCTTTTTTTCTTCTCAGTATCATAAAAAAATATGGTTTTATTTTTATTTATTTTTTTAAAGCGCTTTTATTTATTTATTTTGGCCTCATGGCATGCGGGATCTTAGTTCACCGACCAGGGATCGAACGTGTGCCCCCTGCAACGGAGGCACAGAGTCTTAACCACTGGACCACCAGGGAAGTCCCAAGTATATGGTTTTAGATTGAGTGTCTACCATTCACAAAAAACTGTGCTGGATACACTTTGATTTTTTACAGGAGCCATGGCAGTTGTGTACCATTTTCTCTTCAATTATCCCTTTACTGGCTTGCCTGAATATGCTTACTGCCTGCCTTGTGTTAAACGTAAAGCTCATTAAGACATTTAATATTTAAACTTTCATCACTCAATACGAACATCTTAATAATCAGCATGTATTAAAAGATTTAAGGGGTATGGGATTGTTAGTATTTAATCTGTAATGTGTACAATATTTTTAAGATAAGAAAACCACAGTCTTAATTAAGAAACAAAAAGGATCTCTAAGAAAAGTAAAGTGGACACTGTTGAACTTTATTGTGACACCAGTTCTCGTCTCTCCAGAGCCCCTTCCAATGTCAGCACAATCGTCCATATCCTCTACCTTCCTGAAGACGCTAAAGGGGAGAACGTCCAGTTTCAGTGGAGGCAGGAAAATCTCCGAGTAGGTGAAGTATATGAAGCCTGCTGGGCTTTAGATAACGTCCTGGTCATCAACTCAGCTCACAGACAAGTTGTTTTAGAAGATAATCTGGATCCAATAGACACGGGCAACTGGCTTTTCTTCCCAGGAGCTACAGTGAAGGTTTGATCTCTCTTTTGTTCCTTCTCCTCTCCTCTAAAACTTAAAGCTCAGTAAACCAAATTGTACAAAGATAACAGTTTTACTAAAGCCACTATTAAAAGAACAGGTAATATTACTTTACCCTCCCTTGTAAGCAAGGAAAATCATTCATTTATTTATCCCTTTAACAAGTATTTTTGAGAATCCATGGTGCCATGTACTGGGCTGAACCTAGAGAATATAAACACAAAAAGGCAGATATGTCTCTTCCCTTCATTGGCTGTCAGTTTAGTGGGGGAGTTAGACATGTCAACATGCATGTGCAAAGTAGCATCATTGTTGATTTGCTGGGAAAGTTTACAGTGCTGTGGAAATACAACATACAGTACCAAATCCAGACTTGAGGGATTAAGAAGACTATCCAGGAGAATAGGGATACAAGCAGAGAATGAAGGGTAATTTCAAATTGGCCAGGAGGGAGGAATAGTGTTTCTAGAATCATAAATCACATACATAAAGGCTGGAAGGTGATAGCATAAAGCAGAGGCCTTGGACAATGTTCCAAATAGTTGTCTAACAGATTTTGAGTTGAGACTTGTGATAAAGTCTGAAGATATGGCCAGTGATGAAACCTTAAAGCTCTTGAAAGCTGCTGTAGTTTGAACTTTATCCTGAAGTTGATAGGGAGTCGCCGAAGTACTCTGAATAAGAGTCAGATAATTAGATCTGAGTTTTGAAATATCCCTTCGAGGCTGGAGGACAGAATGGAAGGGAAAGAGTGCATACAGGAAAACCAAATAGAAGGCTGCAAACAGTAGTCCAATGGGTGATCACATTGACCAGAAGTAGGGGAGAGATGATGGGAAAATATGGATGGATTCAGAGATTTTTAGGAGGAAATGGAGAAGATTGGGGACTGACTGAGATGATGATGGAGTGGGAGGTGTCAAGGACAAGGTTTGGGCATCGTTGTTTCAATAACATGCCATTTGTTGAAACAGGAAACAGGAAGAGGAACGGGATTACAGGAGCTGAATTCACCTTGGACATGTTGATTTTGATAATCCTGGGGGGCGGGGCAGGCAAGAAGCAGCATCTGGTGGGAGGTTAGATGTATGGATCAGAAACTCAGAGGAAGATCCAAAATTGGCAATTATCAACCTTTTGAATGAGAATTGAAATCATGAGCTTGTCTGTCCAGAGAGTGTGTAGAGTAAGAAATTGTGCCTAGGCAATATTTAAAAATACCATTAGACCCTCAACTGGACTCTCTGAAGTTTCCAGTATATACAAATAAAGTACAGATGCAGATTGGAGAATTTTTTAAAATGTGACTCACTGGTACAAAAAAAATCCTGTGCTGCATGGGGGTGAGGTCACAGGAGGAGTCCCAAGCAGAATATAAAGATCGAAGAAGCTCATCTCCTTTGAATAATTTATTTGAATTCTAGAAACATGGTCCAAAATGGTTCCAAATTATTTAGAAAACCTTCACCTTTTTAGGAAACTCCCCTGACACAATAACTTGTTGCTTAACAAATCAAACTCTAGATGTTTTGTTTTAAGTTGATGAAATTACACCAATTGACTAGCATTAGGAACAGGCATCATCTTTGCTCAACATGAGAAAACACCCAGGAAACCTTATGGAAATTTGTTTTGACAAAGACTCTAAAACTTAGGTTCCTTTAGAGAGAGTCCATGGATGCCTTTCATATGGGTATGGAAAAGAACCTTTGTAAGGATATCCCATGTCATATCCCACTACTACTTGATTAAGAGAAGGATTTCTGTTGTCACTGTTCAACATTGGCAAGAAGAAACCCAGGAAACACATGGAGACCTCAGGGCCTGGGATTCACATCCTTTTCCCGTGATAATCATCGGTGATTATTTGGTCTCAGTTCCCGTTACTATATAAATGTACTTTTTATGCCTTGTTTTGTAAGTCATCATTATACTAATCTAATTAGCTTTTTGGTGCCTCAATGCACTGTACTTTGGTACCACCCATGATAAAAATGCATGAAGTGTGGTTTTGCTTCATAGTAATGGTTACTTAAATTACAACTTTGTGTGGAGTATACTTTTGCTTTGTGGTCTCTCATCTTACTCATAAGCTTACTAATCACATGTTTCAGACTTGCCTAGTTACCTAGGCCTACTAAGAAAAAAGTCATTGTAGTAATGATTTATACCAGGGTCTTTGGCTATCAAGTAGAAACTTTTCTCTGATGTTTCTTTTTCTCTTTTAATTAATTAATTTATTTGGCTGCATCGGGTCTTAGTTGCCCCATACAGGATCTTTCGTTGTGGCAGGAGGGCTCTTCGTTGCAACGTGCAGGTTTCTCTCTAGTTGTGGCGTGTGGGCTCAGTAGTTGTGGTACACGGGCTCTAGAGTGTGCAGGCTCAGTAGTTGTGGTGTGCAGGCTTAGTTGCCCCACAGCATGTGGGATCTTAGTTCCCCGACCGGGGATCGAACCCGCATCCCCTGCATTGGAAGGTGGATTCTTAACCACTGGGCCACCAGGGAAGTCTCTCTGATACTTCTTTTTAAAATTTCAAATAAGTGCAATGATAAAATCTAAGAGTTTGTCATTTTAACTCATTTGCATGACCAACCTTTTGCTTTTTGGCTCAAACATTTAAGCATGAAAAATTGCTTTTGCCAAGTGATTTGGAGTTCTAGAAATAAAAATTGTTTATTTAAATTGTATGCAATTTCTCCACCAAATATTGTTCCTTTACCGGGTGGCCTCTGAGATGAAAACCAAATACAACCAATTAGAAGGCATATCTCGATGTTCCTATTGGTCATAGGACATGTTTTGAACATTGCTTTATTTTGGACTTTTTAGTTTTGAGGGTGTTTTTTTGTTCAACCTATACGTTATCTTTTCTATATTCATTAAAACTCTCCAAGATGTTTACATCTTAACTAAATCGAAGATCGAGTCTAACAGCAATCAAAAAAGTGTGCAGCATTACAAAGTAGTGTTTATTCAAGGAAAATTGTCCAAGCACAAATAGGATACCCTTTGGTTAAATAATAATAGCTACTTTTTTTTTTAATTGCTCTGAACGTGAACAATTTCCTCATTTACTTATTTATTTATTTGGCTGCGTTGGGTCTTCATTGCTGCACACGGGCTTTCTCTAGTTGCGGCGAGCGGGGGCTACCCTTCGTTGCGGTGCGCGGGCTTCTCATTGCAGTGGCTTCTCTTGTTGCGAAGCACGGGCTCTAGGCATGCGGGCTTCAGTAGTTGAGGCTCGCGGGCTCTAGAGAGCAGGCTCAGTAGTTGTGGCACAGGGGCTCAGTTGCTCTGCAGCATGTGGGATCTTCCCAGACCAGGGATCGAACCCATGTCCCCTGCATTGGCAGGCAGATTCTTAACCACTGTGCCACCTGGGAAGTCTGAACAGCTACTTTTTATCATTCACTTATTACTCTAGGGACTTGCTCTTCCAGTTGTGTGTGTGAGATTATATATGTATAATCTCATATAGTTGATCTTTAAAACCTATAAAAATTTGCTCTATTAGCCCCATTTTACAGATGTGGAAAGTGGACATGGAGGTGTTGAGTAACTTGTCCAGAATGCCCCTTTTCCAGTGGCAGAGCCAGGGTTCAAATACAGAATCTGACTTCAGAACTATTACTCTCAGCTCCACATAACTTTGCTCTTACAAGTAGTAAATATAAACTGACATGCTCCCTATTGGTCCTGTGTTTCTTCCCATCATCTATTTGTTAATTTATCTGCCTATTTTCTTCACCATCATTCTCTGGCTATAGGCTGAAAGCTTCTTGTTTTTCTCGTATTTCTTGATCTCGCTCCAGCTTTATTCCATTTGTACTATATATTCCTTTCTCTGGGTGACAGATGTTGATACATCAGAATTTAGTAAGTTCAGGCCAAGCACTGGTTGCTTCCTTTTCTTCCACACTACAACAGCTGATACTATTTTCACAATCATAGTTACTGGTCCACCACTGCTGACCTAAAGTGAACTTAAGGAGAAAGGAGTCTTGAAATATTTTCCATATGGAGGTAGGAGGCATTTGCAGTAACCTATAGGGAAGGTGAAATAGAGTGAGAACAGGGGGACACTAAAGAAAGAGAAATCAACAGTTTCATGGTAGCAGACTTCCTGTGACAAGGATGTTGGAGCCAAGGATCATACAAAGGGACGCCACTGACAAAAAATGACATGGTCATTCCTTAAAAGAAACTGCATCATGCACCCTCCATACTCAAGACCTTTGATGGCTTCCTGTGTAGGCCTAGAGGAGACAAGCCAAACTCCCTAGCATGTAATTCAAGGCGATTTCCAATCTCGGCCCAGCCTAACTTTTCATCCTCATCTCCTGCTTCCCTGTGTGCCAGCCTCGCAAACACAACACAGAATTTCACACTCCCACCCCCTTAGACGTGCTTTTCCACCTTTCTTTTTTCTATGCCTAGTCATTCCCCAGCATCATTCAGGGCCCAGTTCAAATGTCATTGTCTGGGTGAAGTTTTGCATCGTTAACATCTGGCTCCTCTCTGTGCTGCTATAACCATGAGGTTGAATAAGCAGGACTTGAGGTTGGAGACTGGCTACAAAAAAAATTCTTTCTTCCTCGCTAGTGACCATTCACATTCACTCAGACAGCTTTTTAAATCTCTGTCCTTTTTGCACAAACCTAAGGCAGGTCCCCAGACTACTGTTAGACCAAAAAAGCAATCAGTCACTTTAGTCACCAGTCTCCATTCCATAACGAATACCACATAGTTCACCGTAATAATGCAAACTCCAAGCTTTGCCCATAGCTTCTCCTCTCCTCCAGCTTAGGTCTGCTGAGTAGGGATAGAGATAGGGGTCAGCTCCTTCTCCCTCCTCGCTAACCGCCATGAGTTTTAGCCTCGGAACTATCCAGGGCTGGGTCAGGAGGCAGGAGAAGAATCAAGAGGCAGACACTGTAAGCCGGAATTATTGATCCCTTGGTCTGGCAAGTGATCAAAGCTGGCTCTCTCTTGGTTCTACCAAAAAGCTCTTTGGAAGTGCCCCTACTTTTCACCAGAACTGGGGATTTCTCACCTGTAGCTCCCAATACATCTCTCAGGTCATGTCTACTTCCACTCCTAGCCACTGGGCCTCTGACTCATGACCTGAGCCTCTTTCTGCTAAGGGCTCCTTGCCCCTCCAGGAAGGCCTTGGGGGCAGGATCTTAGACAAACCAGACTGCCTCTTGTGTGCATGGGCCCAATTCTAGTCTATGGTAAACATTCACCTTGAATCCATCATTGGGAGAAGAGAAGTTAATTACTTTGAAGTGCAGCCCTCTTGTTACCCAGCTACCTGCCAGGCAGACCCGGGCACTAGTCTAAGCCTTTAGAGCATCCCTTCCAAGGGGTGTTCTTGAAGTCCTGGTCACCAGGCTTGAGGCAAGGGGAAGGTACCCTCCTCCCCTGACGAGGGCATGGGTGTGACCCACAGTTCACCAACACCCCTCTCTAAAGGAATCATGTCTCTGCTTTCCAGCTGCCTACATACTTCAGCTTCAGGCTTGTGTGCTCTCAATTTGAGTAAGTGGCTAAGCCATTTTACCGCCTCTTTTGCTAAGTCCTATAGTTGGTCCATCACCTCTCTTTGGAACGTGGAGCAGTTGCTACCTATTTTCTTGGCACCTTGACCAAATCCAACACTAACCTAGTTCCATTTCAACATTCTGTTATGCCGTAAATAATACATCTATGAGAGTGTTTACAACATTGCTTTGTGGTTATGTTTCTGTTTCCCTGTTTAGCGTGTTAGCTTCTTAAGCTCAGGAACTGTTGCTACCATTTTTGAATCTCCAGCAGTGGTACATGATACATTGTGCTAATTGAACGAATGAAAAGCTGAAAAAATATCAAGCTCTAGTTTGTGGGGAAAGAAAATAAATTTTATATTCAGCGATGACATGCAGGCAGCTAAAAATATTGTGAATGGGACTGGATATAGCACAAGTGTCAAGAAAATGGGCTTAACTGGGTTCAAATCTTGGTTTCACAGTTTATTAGCCATGTGGTTTTGGGCAAGTTATTTAACCTCTTGGTTCCTTGGCGTCCTCACCTGTAACAGGGATAGTAATAGTATCCATCTCATGTTGTGATAATTAAATAAGAAGATACATGTAAAACCCTTAGAACAGTGCCTGGCATATATAAAGGACTAATAAGTATGTGTCCTCTTCACTGAAAACTTTGAGAACAAATAAACTCTACAGGGAAGTGACTATGGAGAAAAATATGTAAAAGGCAAAAGGATTGAGCTGATAGCTACAATGGGGGGAGATAACGATAGAAAAAATACAGAACTCACAAATTATGTCATCCTTATATGTCATTAAAGCAATATCAAAATCAAATGCAGTAAATTGATTAAGTTGGACACAAGTATTGCCCGTAGGTGTAACTTTGGCAATCAAAATAAGAAATAGTTTCCACTGGAATTAAGTTGAAATGACATTCATGTAATTATAATATTAATAGTTTCCTTTATTAACAACAAGTGATTTTTTAAGTGCTACCGTTCCTAAAATAAGGTAATAGAGAGTAGTGAGTATGTAAAGTGTCCAGTTGATGTTGAAAATAATGTTTGAGGGCGGCAGGTCAAATAGGAAATATAAAAATGAGTCACTGGCATTCATAGTACATGTTTCTCCTTATCTTCTTGAGATTTTTTTTTTCAATTTCTTTGGTACTATTTAATTCATTTCATCTGAGCCTGTCCTTGTTTATCTCAAGTAGGGCAGAATGATAGAAGACCAAATGGAGTAATTAACTTAAGGAGTTATGTGATCTGGAGAACTGCAATTATAGGTCACCAGTTTAAATCTGCCCTGGGCTGGTAGAAGGCCATTACCATCTGTTGGCTCTTTAGTAATTAATAGGAAGTCGATGTCTAACAGTATCAGCTTTTAATGTAGAACCCGACCTTATGTTTGTTGCACTTTTTTATTTGTATTGGTAAGCTGAAGAGGACTGTAAGAGGTTACACAATTAATATGTTCTTCCTAGACAGCTGTCTGTGTTTCTCCTCCATTCTCTTTACAAGGTCATGGCCTTGCCTGACTCAGCTTCCAGTGTTTTTCCAGAGAACCTGCCCACGTGGAAGAAAAGGGGCACCACATTCTTATCGTGCTTCTAATTACCATCATAATTTTTTTATTTCCCATGAATCCCTAAGCAGGCCTCTGTTCACAACCAAATAGGTGGGGGTCTGAATGCCAATAAGTCTAGTACCGCAAGTCAGAAAGCTAGCCACAGCACCAGCCTCATTAGCAGTCTCCACAGCAGGTCCATTGTGGACTCAGCAAGGCAAGGAGCCTGAACCCACTTGACAGTGAAACACCTGCCTTCATTATTAGGTACGATGGTATTTCCTTCTTTTACAGAATATTGCATCCTTTTTTTAAATTACTTTTATATACAATTTCTAAACTAATCAAGAATTATTTGTGTCAGTTGTGTCTATTCTAAAGATACGGAATATACTCTGTTAGTCCATCATTTGCAGTTGCTAGAATTGGCTGTTGCTGCCACAGCTGCCATCCCCTGACAGCACTGCTCTCTATCAGATGGCTGTGGGTGTTTTGCCACATTTAATAGTGGGAGGCACGTTCTTCCTGCCTGAAATGGGGGAATGATTAATCTCAGGGCAACTTCTGGTGCTCCAACTCATTGCAGACGGTCTTGGTTTTGTCATCAAGGTTTAAGGGAAATGAATGTTTTGGCCCCTTCCATTTAAGACATATAGAATCAAGAATCAATGTTTCACCTTGGGTAGGATTCTCATGTCCATCTCCATTGAGTAGCATGGATACTGGATAATAAATAATAATAACCATAATTATAAGTAGTAGCAGCAGCAGCAGCAGTAGTAATGGTGACATTTCATGAATCATCTGTAGGTGCCAGCACTATGAGGAAGGCCTTATCCTCCAAGTTTTATATCTGTGGTAGGGGAACATTGCATGTCTGTGAAGGCCCTGAGTATTTAGTGCTTAATTGTCCTTAGTCATTCTTGAAACATCTGGACAAATCCATCAAAGTCATCTCTTCCCAACTCCTCAAAAACACATCCTGCAATCTGAAAATGTCCTTAATTTCAAGTTCAAAGAAAAACACTAAATGTAGGATTTTAAAGGGTCAGGCTGGAGCTGCTACAGCTACCTGCTTTCTGTAACTCACTCTTAGAGAGAAGAGCTGCAAAGGTCAGGAAAGTACTCAGAGGAGAACCCAGGAACAAATGATTTGGACAGAGCTATGAGCAGATTTTTTTGTTTTTGTTTTTTTCTGTTTTCTTCATCTTTTAATAGTACCCAATGAAGCAGAATTTCCAGATGGATCAATATGCCATGGAGGTAAATATTCGTCAAGCAGCTGCTTCATTTTGTTTGTTTGTTCACTCCCATCTTTGGTGGCAGCCAAAATTTGTATTTTGAAAGCAGGAATCATCCACAACTCCTTGATATCTGCATGTGTGTGAGAGAGAGAGAGAGAAAGAGAGAGAGCACACTTTGCTCACTCACTGTTAATAAATGTTCATATCTGCTCAGCTAGCCTGGTTACCCTCAGCTTGCAAAGGCAAAAATCACTGGCTTCTGTCAACTCTGGAGTTGACTCACAGATTAAGTGCAGATCACTAGGAGATATGGGCTGTTCCTCGTATTTTTTTATTTTTAAGAAATCTTCCCACTCTGATTTCTGTGCCTGTATCTGCTAATCTTTTTCTATTTATTACCCTAGTTCATTGTATGGATAGCAAAGAGTTCCAGATTACTCCTTTTACACTTTTATGTCAACTTGTGTTGAGAAGTAAATCAGTACTAAATGTCACAGATTCTGTTGTGAAGGTTTGTCCTTTAGAATAGGCTGTGCTCAAATGTATTTAAAAGAAATTTTCTTAAAAAGTAAATTATTAAATTTTGCAGATGTGTGCCAAGGATTGGGAGTAACTAAGTATACAGAATTTAGAAGTATTTCTACTTTCACTTAGACTGCTTCCTCTCTCCTCCATTTACTGTTGATAAATATCCAATGATAGTGTCAATTTTCCTAGTTGAACAAACACCAAAAGGCCCTAATGAAGACAACAGCCATCAGGTGACTCAACAACCCATTAAGGAGAAGAATTAAGTCAGAGCAAGAGAGTCTATTAATTTTCTTATAGCTCTTGTACATTATGCATTTGCCAAATTCCTTGTCCCAGTGGACACTAGGCAGATCTCCAGTCCTGAATAAAAATCGGAGCTTTCATTCTGGAATTCTGCTGTCACCTGTCTAATACTATTGTCACAAACTGTTGAATCATTAATGGAGAATAAAGGTTATAATATCCAAATTATGAAAAAAATGTAAATTTATTTGCCTGAAAATGTAGTCTTAACACAAGTCAAGGCTAGTGAAAAAAGTCAAAGACAAATGGTGAAAGGGGTGATCACATTCAAAGCAGAATTTATTTTTAAATGTGCTTTTTGGGAATATAATCCCCTGGCAGAACAGTATCTGCCTACTATAATGCCTAACTTGTCTTCCATGAATTGGGCACCCCAGAAAAAGGTTTAAAAAATCCATTCAGTGATTTTCCTTTTTTAGAATGTAAGGACAAACAGGAGGAAATCAGATATGCTTTCCAGAAATGTGCTTTGCAAATCGCTGTACTGGAAACTATCTGGTCTGTAACTTGAGGGATTTGAGTACCGGCTTTCTAATGAGGATAAACCTGAGCTCAGTAAGACTTGTGGCGAGACCATGTTCCCACGTCTTTTTCCATTAAGAATCGGAATGTTACCTATGATTTTCTGGCCAGATTCCAGCTTGGTTAATTGCATGCTGTCTCTGTAAATTCCCTTTGCTTGGGATGTTCTTCACTTTGGATTGCATTGCTCTTATTGTCATGTTTCCCCCAAGAGGTGGCTACATGATATTGTAGAATGAGCCAGAATATATTTTAAGCTAATAAGAGTACTTTGGGGATGAAGGGTTAAACGTAAGTAGTGTGCTTTTCACAATTTCCCCCCAATGCAGCCTATTTGTACAGTAATTAATGTGGAATAGCATTAGTGAAACATGGAATTGAGCCAAATCACCATGACAAGAGTGGCAGTAACACAGAAACAAATAATTTCGATAAATTCTACTAAAAATAACCAAACAAATCCCCAGAGCCTCCTTGACTATGCACCCTTTTCTTGTTTGTTTATGGTCTGAAGCTGACACGTTTAATCACTAATTAAGTTAATACGTTATTCAATGTGAAATTTATTTTATTCTGTCTGAACATCCAAAACATAGTAACATTACCCATCATCTTTGTACTTAGCACAGCACATAGCCCAATTATTTGCATAGCGGCACTCATTAAGGTAAGGTTTTTTAAATAAATGAATGAAGATAGGGGACGAAAGAAGGAAGGGAATTAGCATTTACTGATTTCCTAAGATTCATCAGTCTTTAGAATAAGCATGTTACTTAACACTATCTCATCTAATCCTCACAATTGCCCCATTTCACAGATGAAAATATAGAGGCTCAGAGAGGTTAAGTGGCTTCTCCAAGATCAAACAGCTTTGATTTTCAAAGCCAACTACATTGTATTATAAAGCCCCAGCCCTTCTGTTCCTCAGTATCTTGCAGCCTCCCACATTGCGCCTGGCATTCTTGGCCTTAATTTGAGGAGACCAGTCTGAAAACTTCAGATGCTCTGAAAGTTAAGTTGATCCCTACAGACAAGGTTAACAACTGCCCTATGGAATTTTACATTGTTATTCTTTCTCTCATTACTCCAATTCAAATCTGTCACTATTGCCATTTTAGAGTTGTCATAACTATTGCCAAATAATTACACACTTGTTACAAAATATACCGTGAATTGAATCTTTATGAATTGTAGTACAAAGTGATTCAAATGCTTAATGAATCCATAAAATAATAAGAAAGAAACACTTTTTAAGCTCCCTAAAATTTGCTCACTGTGGTTGAATCTATTGTGTTGACTAGAGAAAATGCACTTCAGCCCTCCTGCACCTGGACTGTGTTTATAGCCAAGTTTTCAGTTTTTTAACTGGCATTAAATTACCTAGAAATTGAATGTGTGGAAAATGACAGAAATTCATTTTGCCTCATGAGAGAAATCATTCTCTTCCTATTTTTTTTATAAGCATGAAAGTCTGTACCATTAAAGACCATTGAACCAGGATGTAGGAAATATATATATTTCTATATGATAATAGCTATAGCATGGTGAAAGGCTTAGGAAACACAATGATTTGTAGGGTGTAGATCAGTCCATTTCTAGTCACTCAGTCATACATACCAGTTTAATCCAGAAACTCCTATACCAATATATTTTATTTCCAACCAGGGGCTAATTTATGGCTCTGCCAACAATGCCATTTTAATTAATTTTATTCATCTTATTTCTCTTTCCTCTGCTCCTCATATCTCAACTGTTATGCGTTGCCTAGATTTTAATTTAAAAACCTCTCCTCTCTAAGGAGCAATCTGAAGTGGCAAAAATAATCACTTAAAATATTACAGTCATTAAAAAATTGGCTGTGGTGGAAGCTGTGCATTTTCAATTTTCCTACAAATGATGTTTTAGCTCCTTTTAAAGTGTGCTTTGTATCTGAATTGTCTGCCATCAGCCAGCTTGGCTATCAAAAATGGTCTTCCAGCTGGGTGGGCTGAGTGACAACTCCTTAATGGAGGAAATGGATGGCTCTCTGCTCATGTGGAGGGGAAGGCATACCAGGCAGATTTCATTCCATCTGCCACCAGCTCTCTGCAAGCTGGCATTGCCCAAATGCCCAATATACTCATTCCAACTAAAAGGATATCGTCAAAACTAAATTGTAAGGCTACAGATGTCTGAAAGAATCATCAGGGCCATTAGACCCCAGGGAGATAATATTAAGAGGTGCCTCAGTGTTCATCTTTGATGAAAACCTAATTAAACTATGGTGAAGGCAATTGTAAGTACTTTTACAAGTACAGAGGTGAAATCATTAACATTTCCAGCAGCGTATAGGGAGCAGCCTTAGAAAAATGCTATCTTGAATTGTGGCCAAAGACTTGTTATATTGAGGAATTTTCACTGATGTTTCCTGTTGATGCTTTTCTGAATGGCAAATTCTTGTCAGTTACAGGGTGTTCTGCTTTTCAAGTAAAGGAAACCCATTTAACAGCAAAGTAGAAAAATATTTTTGATTGACAGATGGAAACAAATAAGGATGATATTTAAGCGATTTTAAAAACTGTCATTGGTCAATGCTAAAATAATGAAGTAAAAATAATGATAATTAACATCATCATTAATGTAATTAGGAAGGCTAGGGATAGAAAGAAATATATAGAGCCATCTGCAGAATTTATACCTTTATTTTACCAAAAATAAATTCTTAATTACCTGATATATACTCACCATAAGTCAGTCAAAAGCTAAGACTCACATGATAATATGTTCTGTTAATTGTGTTTTCCACTTAAGATAGCAGCTCATCCACCTTCCAGATCAATTTTGTTCTTTTTCATGTTTGTGTAGTATTTCATCATGTGGCTCTACTGTAATTCATTTAAGTATTCCTTATTTATGGAAATTTGTCCTCTTTTTTTTCTATAACAAGAAATGCTGTGGTAAACAGCCTTGTACATATATTTTCAAGCACTCATGCTATTTTTGTCTATAGCACAGATACCTAGAAGTGGAATTTCTGGGTACGGTTGCATTAAACACTAAAATTTTAAAATAGATACCGTGAAATTATTTAACCAAAATAATCCTGTCAATTTATATCCTAACCAATAGAGTCTTGTTTTCTTGTACCCTCATTTATGCTGGATGTTTCAGTTATTAAAACTGTCTCCAATTCAACAGTTAAAAAAAAAAAAGCTAAGACTCAGGAAGTTACATGTTATTTGTAATCATTTACTCAAGAAAACCTGCTATATTTTTACCATACTCAAAATAAAGTAGCCCTGAATTCCAAAGTATTCTTCTTGTCATATTAAAGCTCACGTATCTCACAGAGTTAGACGTTTAACTGTCTTACGAAGTTGTTTAGATTTTAATTGTCTCGCAAATGACATGAGTTTGAATAGATGCTGAACAAAAACAGCTGGCTATTAAAATCACTGAGAGCAACTTTCTGAAATTCTTTCAGTTCACATTTTGTTTGGCTCTTTAACATAAATACATAGATATACATTTCATCTGTAAGAAAAGTGGCGGCACACATCTTGCATTATTAAGTTTTCCTAAGGAAAATGTTTGGTAATCTGCCAAAGTTTGGAGAACTTTTAAAGTTCTAATTGATGGTTCAGTATGCCCTGAAAATGAATGAATGTTTGTAGTATTTTACCATATTGTATTGTGCAACATATTCTTTTACATTTTACTAAAGGTTTTAAGTTGATCTGAAGAATTTTAGTGACTAGTCTAATGAGAAACAATTTAAAATAGATTTAAATATTCTATTTCTCTATAACCTACTGCCAAGGGTATATATTGCAAAGGGAATATAATAGTGCATATTTAGAAATTGGTGGAAAAGTGCATATTTAGAAATAAAATAACAATTATTTTATACCACTTAGAGATTTCAAAAAAATACTTCCACATAAAATATAATTTGTGCTTCTAACAGCGTCTCTAGGAAATAGATATTATTGGCCCCATTCCACAGCCTAAGAAACAGGCCTAGATGGGTTAAATGAGTTGTGCAAAACCATGTAGCCATTCAGTAGAGAAAATGCATCAGAACATGCCTTCTGATTCCAATCCCCAAACTCCTTGAGGATGGACAGTAACTGAGTTTTCATTCTTTGTCAAGAATGTTTTTGGTTTCCAGTATTTTGGGGTTTTTTCTAACCTTAATCACCTCAGCTCATGTAAGTGCTAAATTAATTGAATTGGGTTCTAGGGGAAAGTTCAAGCACCCCTACCCACACAGGTGGTGGATTTCCATTCAGAGGCAGAGATGCAATCTCAAACAAGCAGAGGCACAGGGGCTCTATCTCAATCTGAATGTAGTCAGGCATAAATTCTTAGTTTGGAGAGCATCTGGGAAACCAGTCCAATACTAAGACACTGAGCCCCCTGTGACCAATTCTAAAGTAGAATTAATGTAAAACTCTAACTAGCCTTGTAATTGATGCAGGAGTCCTCAGAATGAGAACCCTGACTGGCCCCCTATCTTTCCCAGGATTCCTAAATGTAAGGATTATACATAATCAACTTCTTGGTAGGCCCATTCCTGCTCAAATGGCTCAGTAATTCACCAGTTTTGCACAGACCATCCCCTATTTTATAGTCCCAATAGTACCCAGCTAGCTTATATTACCCTTACTCCAAACCTTGAAAACATCTGTTCTACTCATAATGGCTGAGGCAGAAATTATGTCCTGATCTCCTTAGCATGGTGGGGAGCAGAGCAAGCCGTCCATTGTAGTGTGTGCACTCAGTGCATCTCCAGGCCCTGCTGCCCTGAAATTGGCAGCCCCATCCTGCTAAGAGACAGGGGGATTTGATTCACTTCACGCTGAGCTGTGGCTGTTCGCTTTGGGTCTGTCACAGACTTTCTTTAGCAATGTGTTGATGTACTAAGACTATGATGAAGAAAACATTCAAAGAGCAATACTTTTCCCCCTCCACACCCAAAAGGGCATTGGGCCCATTTGGGAAGAGAGAATAGAGTGGAATATGAATCTTCCCCTAAACTCGACAGACAGGGTTAAGATGTTTCAGTGCAAGTCCAGCACTGACTGTTATAAACCACTGCCCTGTTTGTTTGAATTTAGACTTCGAGTATTGTCCTTTTACTGCCAATTGGTGAAGAACAGCTCCTTCCCTATAAAAATAAACTATGTAAAAAACTATACCATGCTGTCCTTCATGGAAACTTGGCAAAGACATCCTACTAGTTTTTAGATTTGCAATTATGAAAATTGGTTAACACTCAAAATGAGTGTTCATTTTTTTCAGGTTGTTTTCTTCATACTTGTTATGGTAAATATTACTTGTATTTCATACGCTGGCGCTAGCAGTTATAATGACAGAAAGGTATATTGATAGCTAATTTTTTTCTTCCACTTTTATTGAAATATAATTGATATACAACACTGTAGAAGTTTAAGGTGTACAACATAATGATTTGACTAACATACCTGAAATGATTAACACAGTGTTTAGTGAACATCCATCATTTCATATAGATACAATATTAAATATAAAAAATATATTTTTGATAGCCAGTTTTTAATAGTTGTATAATTACAAATGATCTACTAAACTACCAAATGTATTTGGTAACAGCCAAATAACTAACAAAAAGATCCTTTAAAATATACTTAAGGGACTTCCTTGGTGGTCCAGTGGTGAAGAATCTGCCTTCCAATGCAGGGGACGCAGGTTCGATCCGTGGTTGGGGAACTAAGATCCCACATGCCGCGGGGCAACTAAACCCATGCACCACACTACTGAGCCCACACGCCTCAACTAGAGAGCCCAAGTGCCACAAACTACAGAGCCCACACGCCCTAGAGCCTGCGCGCCACAACTGGAGAAGGGAAAAACTGCATGCCACAACTAGAGAGAAGCCCACGCACCACAACGACGATCCTGTGTGCCGCAACTAAGACCCAACGCAGCCAAAAATAAATAAATAAATCTTAAAAAAAAAAACTTCAGTTTTTCTAAAACACCAACTCATTTTAATTTTGTAAAGTGAGTTTAACAGTATGGTATTCAGTTTCATAATGATGTGTTTCTTTACATAAATTTTCTATCTCAACTGAATTAAAATATGCATCAAATATGTTAATAATATAAATCTTGGAAGAGTAGCAAAGCATAGTTATGTATAACACAGTCTTAAAATATTAACAAATAATTCTGAGGTAAACAGAATCAAAATGGAAATAATTAAATTGATGTTTAGCCAGAAATGACCAAGATTTTATGTTAAGCAAGTCACTCTTCATTACACAAATATATCCTTTTAAATTGTAATATAGATTATTCTGTTTTCACATGTATGGATATTTCATATATGCCCTTTCCTTGGACAGTGACCTAATGTCATTTGCATCAGTGTCAGAGTCCTTATATTAATTCTAAATAAACATAGGCCATAGTTGTTCAGGATTCCAGAATGGGAAGATAACTGTGAAAACCACTATTTAGAGCTCGGTGGATTTATTATTAGGAAAGTAATCTTTGTTATTCTAGTTAGCATTCATTATCTTTACAGAGTGCATAGTAGTAGAGGATCCTTGGGTTTGTCATTGCTTGACAGTTTCTATTTACTGTTTTGTTTTTTGGGGTTTTTTGATAGATGTATTTAATGCAGAATAATTACCACAATAATGTTAGTTAACATATCCATCACTTCACGTAGTTACAACTTTTCTTTTTGTAGTGAAACTTCTAAAATCTATTGTCTAAATAAACTGAATCCTAGTTTTTGTTTTGTTTTGTTTTGTTTGTTTTGCGGTACGCGGGCCTCTCACTGCTGCGGCCCCTCCCATTGCGGAGCACAGGCTCCGGACGCGCAGGCCCAGCGGCCACGGCTCACGCGGCACGCGGGACCTTCCCGGACCGGGGCACGAACCCGCACCCCCTGCACCGGCAGGCGGACCCCAACCACTGCGCCACCAGGGAAGCCCTGAATCCTAGTTTGGATCAATGTATCTGGGTTAAGGATCATATATAATGAGCTCAATTTAACATCCGTGAATAATCTGTACTCATTGTGGTGTGAAGAAGAGCCTCAGGCAGGTGAAGCCTGCCACACACTACAGTATTATCTAAGCTGATGGCAGGCCCAGTGGGTATGCCTTACGTCTTAGTGCTGTGAAATGACTCCCCCAAGATCATATGCTCCAATTCTCTTGAACTTCTGGAAGCTTCTGAAAGCTTTTTTACTCTTTCAGTATAGAAGTCTGATATCCCTCCCCATTGATTTTACCTGCCATAATTAGTTTAATAGTCATAAAACATTTCTTTGCACACATCACTGCTCTATTTTAGACCATCACTGCTGATGGCATATTGCAGAGATCTCTTAGATTACCATTAAAGATCCTTTACGGTCAGGCTCCAGTCTAATTCTCAAAATTATGCCTACTTATCACCTATGTAATTTATTCATATTTGTCATCCAACTTGGATTTTTCTCAGTCCTTTAAAGCCAATTGGAGACCTGCTCATACATGAAGCCTGCACATCTAGAGCCCTGGACACAGTGATTCCTACTTTCCTCCACTCATTAGCTTTCCATATGCTGCCTTTGATAAATATCAACTAGACTGTAATTTTGTAGAGCAAAGATTGGATATTATTATACTCTTATAAACCCCTTCCCTCCAGTACCTTCCTTAACGCTTACTACATCATGAGTTCTCCATAACAGATTAGTTAATTACCTGAAAGGCATAACCATATCATTCATTTATTCATTTATTGAATTACTCAACAAATATTTTTGAATTCCTACCATATGCCAAGCACTGTGCTAAAACCTGGAATACAGGGACATGACCCCTGCCCTGCAGAACTTACAGTCACTGGGCCCAACTGATACTTTCTGTCCAGTTATTTTTCTTCATTCCTATTTTAAGAGTATATAAAACTTAAAAGAATGTTTGGTCTTTTCATTTTTTAGCATTTCTCTATGTTTAATGCAAAAACTTATCATATTTTTTAAAACTAAATACTCAGTTTACTCAGCTCCAGAGTTGGATCTTGCCTTTGACTATTCACTTTAAGCTGAAAAAATGTAGGTTATAAAAAAAGCATCACAAAAAATTATTTTTCTTTATTCTTTGTAAGCCTGGTGTTCTTTTGGAGAATAACAAAGTTTGTTGTTTATGAGCTCCTCCTTGGGGACATCATGCACTTCCTAGGTCTTGTCAGACACTTTTACTCAAAAGCTGGCTGAGAATATATGATCATATCAGGGATTACTTTGACCTTTTCTGTATTCCATGTTTTGATTAGCAAGCTATTCGGTTCATATCCCATTTATAGACAAATTGTGAAAGGCTTGAATGGCAAGCCAGAAATATATGGAATATTGAAAAGGTCAGTGTGATTTAGCCTGTAACCACAGTATTGAAAATATATGACAAGTCATTATCACACTTAATTCCCACAACAAGGACTGTGGTAAAGATGGGAAATTATGCCAATTAAAATATTCTTGTTTCATACTGAAGGCTGAGGTGGCAAAGCTCAAATGGCCTCTTGACTCCTTTTTTGTGATAACTTAATAAGCTAGAGAGAAACTGTAATTGAATTAAACAAGACCAAAAAAAAAGAGGTAACAATTTCTTTTGATTTCGGAGTCCACCATAGAGGGAATAACATAATGAGTTTTCTAAAAACTCTAATTATACATGAGTAAGACAGATATAGCTACAAAACCAATTCAACAGACACCCCATGCTCTCTTTTTATCTACAGCATAGCTGTCAGTCAGATGGGAACTCCATTTATTTCCATGGAAATGAAGGCAGTGAGTTCAATTTTGCCACCACCCGGGATGTAGATCTTTCTACAGAGGATATTCAAGAGCAGTGGTCAGAAGAATTTGAGAGCCAGCCTACAGGGTAAGTAATCGTTATCTCCCATGCTGTGTATAGCACTTACATTTATTCCACTGGAAATATTTTAAATGCATATTGTTAAATAGCAAAAGTATACTTAATACTGGTGATCCTTATCATAGACAAGCCAAAAGGGGTACACTTATGTTAAACATTCTTTATTAAGTAATCAGCTATTTTTATGCATACTAATTTTTGTGATTGCAAATACCTTTTAACTTCAGTTGAATCACTTATATCTCATCTTTGTTTCTTCAGCTTTTACTGGGAAAATGTGTTTTATTTTTCAATGCGTATAGAATATAAAATCTTTCCACTACTTTTATATTGAGACTTTCAGTTGTCTTCCTGGGGTCTGAGATTTACAGATGCTGTTACCTGATTTTCAGTGGAGTGTGGCTGTGATCTGTAAAAATTGATTTAGTGGGTAAGATTTAATCTTTGAGAGATTTTTTTAAAAATATTTTTAAATTTTTTAATTTTTGGCTGTGTCGAGTCTTAGTTGAGGTGTGTGGGCTTCTCTTAGTTGTGGTGTGCGGGCTCCAAAGCACATGGGCTCTGTAGTTGTGACACATGGGCTCTCTAGTTGTAGTGTGCAGGCTCTCTAGTTGTGGCGTGTGGGCTTAGTTGCCCTGCAGCATGTGGGAATCTTAGTTCCCTGACCAGGGATCAAACCTGCGTCCCCTGCATTGGAAGGGGGATTCTTAACCACTGGACCACCAGGGAAGTCCCTGAGAGATATTTAAAGAAAGAATATGGGGTTGAGGTTGAAACAATGAGGATGGTTTGGTGGTAGTATTTTCTGGCCATTCTGAACTATGTGACTTCTTCTGGGTCCAGTGACCCTAAGATATTTCCTATTAATTGAGTAGCACTTTCAGAAATTCAAGTTGAAAAAAATTAATAGGTTCAGAGAAACAAAATTCATAAGGTAGTATGAATTGGAAAGAAATTCTAGAAATTCTCTGGTTTGCACCTGGCTTTTTTTTTTTTTTTTTTTTCCAGTATACACTTGTAATCATAACACCAGGTCCTTACTGCTGTTTAGTGTATGTTTTCTAAGACTGTGATGAAGATGAATGAAATTAACATAAAGTGTAATTTCATGATGGATATGAAATAGCAATAATTTAGTGCTTAACTACGAGGAACTTTCCCAGAACACAACATTTGAGATAGTCACGTCCCTCTGATCTCAACAAATTCAATCAAAATTGGATGGGATTCTAAGTGTCAGAGGGGAGAGAAGGCCACTATTGATGACCTCTTGGGTTCCCCACTTCCTATGCATTGCCCAGAAGCTGCATTTGGACCCAATAAAAGGGAAGTCTGACCAGCAGCCTAAGCCACTGCTACTGCTTCTTGACCTTCTGCTGCCACATCAAGGTCTCTCACTGTTGAAAGCTAGATTTCTACAGCAGCTGACCCAGCCCTGCTCTTCCCCACCTCAGGGAAGTCCAGCTGTGGGAAGCCTCTGAAGGAGACTGACACTTTGAGGGACCCCACCCCCTCAAGGGTGCACTATTGACCTTTCCAAGCCTAGCAGTGATGCGCAAGCCCTTCAGTCCACAGAACCTTCTCTTTCAAGGTTCCTGTCACTCTTGAAGTGCCATGTCCAGTGTGGCTGTGGTGTCTCCTTGAGGGACCAGCAACCATTGTTCCTCTCTCTCGTGTCCAGGATCTCCCCAGGAACCTGGCTGCTTTCCTTTGTAGCCCTTGTACTACATAGGGCTCATTCCACTCCCCTCAGAGACCCATGGGCTTTGATGGGGTCTAGAACTTTGACAGTGCATGCCAAGTCTTCTTTACCTACCTTCTAGAGATAAAAGATCCATCACCAGCTTTACATCACCATATCAGTTCTTTCTTTCTGACCCCTGATATAAAAGACCAATTCAAATCCCTTTCCTGATGATGGAGCTTAACTGCCTATGAGAGGGTCCCAAATTTTGAAGCACCAGAGACTCGTGACCTCCACTCCTTCACCTCTCCAAGCTAATACCACCTATGCAGCAGTTGTAGGTCATTTTCTTCAGTGAGACTTACATCCTCTAGGAACACAAATGATGCCACAGTGTTGTCCAGATACCCAGTCTCCATCCCACTAAAGCAGAGAGAGAAACACAAGTCTCCAGTGGTACCATTCTGATACATGCGTGAACCCTTTCCTGTTATTTATGTAGCTAGCTGGCTAGCTAGTTACCAAGTTATCTCTTTCCTCGAAGTCCTAATGTCCTCTTATTCTTTTGGGAAGAGATACAATTTATTTTTACCTATGGCCTTCATATCCACATATTCCCTCTCCTAGAATGCCCTCTTCTTTGTTTTAGCTTGTTGTATTATCAAAAAGCATCTATAAAAGAACAAAAGAATGCTTACTGGATGGATTAATGGTCCATACAGCTCTCTGCTACTAACATTAGTGGAGACTTAGTACAAACACACACAACAACACCTTTATGAATTAAGCTTAGAAAGGAATAGATTTGATATTAGAAGAAACCAAGCACATTTTAGAAAATTAATGTACTAATCCAGAAAAATAGCTGGCAAAAAATATATTCCAATTAACAGATCAGACATTCTGCTATCTCAGAGCACTACTGATGTGAGAATTTGTGGCTAAACCAAAATATTCATCTCCCAAAACAAACAAAATGAACTAAAAGTATTTATGCTTAAAAAAAGAGCTAAATTCAACACAGATACAGAGGAACATCAGTGCAAATTCCATTCGCTCAGTGACTCAGGTGGTTTCTTTGGCCACTTCTCAGTACTGAGATATATCAGGTTTTGGTCACAGATAAGAGGCCAATACTTTCAGGCTGTGACATTGTCAGCAGATTTCTGTTCCAATAAGGTAGACTAATGTGCTCGACAAAAGCACCTGTGCCACTCTAATTAGAACACAATTAATTCACCTTAATTCTAAAAGCAGCTTAATTATTCTAGCAACCACACCTTGGGTTTATTTGTAGCTTTTCCCCTAGGATATCAGACCACACCGCCCCCCTCAGAACTACCTCATTTGTGCTCTCATCTGGTGAACCATTCATCCACATTGGCATTATATTATTTAAAAAGGTATAAAAGGATAATGAGACTATCTAGTGTTTTCTCTGTTTGGGGATGATGGTAAAATGCTGCTTTAATCCATAGCGTTGTATGTGAATGTGTGTGTGTGTGCCCCCTCTCCACATCCATGCATTCCCAAACGATGCTTTATTGATCTGAGAAAGAAAGCTGTTATAATAATTTATAATCAAAGCTCCAGGGAAAAAATCCTGTCACAATCAAATTAACATGAAGCATTTTTACCTAGGGTACGAGCTGACAAAGAAACACAGATTAGGAACTTGGTAGTGAAATTCTTGTTGTGTTTTATCAGCCAGATTTACTGAATATTTGTCTCATTCCTCCCCTCAGCCATCACCACCCACAGAATTTATCATCAAAAGCTCACATGCTAAAATAGACATAAAATGTAGGTGGTAAATCCCCACTCTATTCAAGAGTGACCAATTAAATTGATGGGATTGTAGCTTTGAGGTCACTTTCTTTTAAGACAGAAAAATTAGATTATTAATATGGATATAATATTTTCATCTCGCTTAACTATATTTTTCTCCCATAAGAATTATGAGAGAGGGCTTCTCTGGTGGCGCAGTGGTTGAGAGTCTGCCTGCCGATGCAGGGGACATGGGTTCGTGCCCCAGTCCGGGAGGATCCCACATGCCGTGGAGCGGCTGGGCCCGTGAGCCACGGCCGCTGAGCCTGCACGTCCGGAGCCTGTGCTCCGCAACGGGAGAGGCCACAGCAGTGAGAGGCCCGTGTACCGCAAAAAAAAAAAAAGAATTATGAGAGAGAAAAAAGAATATGCAGTCCTCTCTAATAATAGCTTCAAAACATTTCATATGAATGGCAAGAAAAAAAAGCCAGTGTCATTATGACTTTTTTGGAAACCACTTTCCAAATATTCCTGTTTTCTTTCCATTTGAGTCAAATTATTTGATCTCAGATCACAAGGATGCAAAAGCTGTTTGCCTTTTACATCATAAAGCTGTATGTTGATAGGTTTATTTTAAGTGGGATTTTAAAGTTTCTTTTCTTTTTCCTAAAGACACATCTGTTACTTCAGCAAGAGAGAAAGTTAAATAGATACACTGTTAATTTATGTGAGCCTTTCTGAACTTTGGCTTAACCTCACAAACACATCTAGTTAGCAACTACCATATCTCACCCATCTGAGGCTGTCTTTGGGTGGGAGGGGGCTTTGTAGAAAAACACATTACTAGAATATGGAATTTGTATACTTGTCTTTCATCCCAAATGAAAACATTGTATGTTTTTAACTATTCAGATAACTTTAAAAAATATCTGTTTTTTTGCTGTCACCAAAGTATTCATGTTAGAGAAGCTCCACACATGTAATGAATATTAAACTATTTTTTTGAAGTGTAGTTGATTTACAATGTTGTATTAGGTTCAGGTGTACAGCAAAGTGATTCAGTTATACATATATATATATATATATATATATATATATATTCTTTTTTCAGATCCTTTTTTTTTCCTTTTCTTTTTCCAGATTCTTTTCCATTATAGGTTATTACAAGATACTGAATATAGTTCCCTCTGCTATACAGTAGGACCTTATTGTTTATCTATTCTATATATAGTATTTTTTTAAAGATTTTTTTGATATGGACCATTTTTAAAGTCTTTACTGAATTTGTTACAATATTGTTTCTGTTTTATGGTTTGGTTTTTTGGCCACAAGGCACGTGGGATCTTAGCTCCCCGACTAGGGATTGAACCCACACTCCCTGCACTGGCAGGCAAGGTCTCAACCACTGGACCGCCAGGGAAGTCTCTATATATAGTATTTTGTAACTGCTAATCCCAAACTCCTAATTTATCCCTCCTCACCTTTCCCCTTTGGTAACCGTAAGTTTGTTTTCTATGGCTGTGAGTCTATTTCTGTTTTGTAAATAAGTTCATTTGTATCATTTTTTTAACTTCCACATATAAGTTATATCATATGACATTTGTCTATGACTTATTTCACTTAGTGTAATAATCTCTAGGTACATCCATGTTGCTGCAAATGGCATTATCTCATATTTTATGGCTGTATAATTGAATATTAGACTATTGAATCAACACAGCATGCTCTAGTCTTCCCCACCTGCCCCAAATCCTTGGAAACTACAGAAAACAAGCAAATGAATCTATAATGACAACAGAGTGTGCCCTAATTGAGTCAGGAATTATGAAGTGTTGCACAAAAGAAGAAAAAAAAATAGAGAGAGAAAGAGAGAGGAGAAAAGGATCTGATGGAAGGAGGAAACTATAACCCAAAACATATATTGAATGACACACTACAAAAGGGTCCTAGGTACTGAACACAGGAATCAGATGGGTCTCTGGAGTCCTGCTGTCGAGATTGCTAAGTAGGTGAGTCTTTGACTACACACACTTCTGTGCAGGCATGTCTGCCCCTAGGAACAAACAATGAATGTGGACACTTGGAATGGAGAAGCAGGGCAATGCCAGGAAACTGGAAACCTCCAGGACCCCTATGGTACCCCCCACCCAAGGGCACATCTGCTCCCATTGGTGGGCATTTTTACACCAAAACTAAGGAAGAATAGCAGATACAAATCTAAGCAAATGGTCTAGAATCATCAAATCTGAGGAAAATCCACTCCATTAAAAAAAATTCATCAAACTAGAGAACTAAGAGCTGAGAAAATAGAAGTAGCAGAATAAACAAATGGAGATTTTATAAGAAGTATAATTGATACCTTCAGAGAGATAAGAGAGCATACTGCATTTGTGAAATTAAAACAGATTTTGTGAGGAAAAAATAGAGATGTGAGAAATGAAAATATATGATTGTTGAAACAAATTTAATGGTTTTTTTCCCTCTGAATATGAGCATTAGCATAGCTGAAGAACAAATTAATGAGCTGGAAATTTGAGTCTTGAAATCTTTCCAAAACTTAGGGTTATTGGATGTAAGAAAAAGAAATGTAAAGTGTACGGGGGAGATTGGTACTTCTAACATTAGAAATAATAGGCATTCCAAAAGGAGGAAGGGTCAGAGGGAATATGTGGAATGAAATATTCAAAAATATAATTGAAGACAAGTTCCCAATACTTAAAAAAGAAGAAGAAAGAAAATGTTTAGCAAGGTGGATGGAAAAATATCCAGTCCTAGACCATCAGGGAGAAACTTCAGAATGCAGAAAAAAGAGGAAATGCTAAAAGCTTCTAGATGAGATTCACTGTGTAATACTTTCCTTAGTAACACTAAGCATAATTTTATAAAATGAGGCAGTTATCTTAATGTTATGAGACAAAATTATTTGGAACATAACATTCCCCTCCAGTCAAATATCATTCAAGTATTGGGGAAAAATAAAAATTTTCAGACACACAGGGTTCAGAAAGTTTACTACTCCTGAATGCTCTCTGAAAGAATTACTAGAAGATGTATACCTGGAAATTAATCCAAGAGAAATATGATAGATTCAAGAAAGAGGAGTGAGCAAGGAAAAAAGTAAAGCTTGTAGTTCAGACTGAAAAAAGTATTGATTATTGAAAATTTTTAATAAAAATTGGAATTAAAGCCCAGATGACCTCAATATGAGAGGTACAGAGGGAGACTGACAAGAAGAGAAGAAGAAGGAATTAAAATACTGCCAAAGTTCTTAACTTGCTTGGAGTGAGGATATAGATCTTGGGTAACTCTTAATGTTAATAGAAAACTTTAAGGGTAAATATGTGTGGTAAAGAAAATAGATTAGACCAGAGAGCAGACAGCAGAAACAAGAAGAACTACATTCCTGCAGCCTGTGGAACAAAAACCACATTCACAGAAAGATAGACAAGATGAAAAGGCAGAGGGCTAAAAGGCAGATGATGGAACAAGATAAAACCTCAGAAAAACAGCTAAATGAAGTGGAGATAGGAAACCTTCCAGAAAAAGAATTCAGAGTAATGATAGTGAAGATAATCCAGGACCTCGGAAAAAGAATTCCTCGGAGGCAAAGATGGAGAAGATGCAAGAAATGTTTAACGAAGACCTAGAGGAATTAAAGAACAAACACCTAGAAGAATTAAAGAAGCAGCAAACACAGATGAACAATACAATAACTGAAATGAAAAATACACTAGAAGGAATCAATAGCAGAATAACTGAGGCAGAACAATGGACAAGTGACCTGGAAGACAGAATGGTGGAATTCACTGCCATGGAACAGGATAAAGAAAAAAAATGAAAAGAAATGAAGACAGCCTGAGAGAAATCTGCGGCATTAAATGCAACAACATTCGCATTGCAGGGGTCCCAGAGGAGAAGAGAGAGAGAAAGGACTGGAGAAAATATTTGAAGAGATAATAGTCAAAAACTTCCCTAACATGGGAAAGGAAATAGCCACCCAAGTCCAGGAAGCACAGAGAGTCCCAGGCAGGATAAACCCAAGGGGAAACACACCGAGACACATAGTAATCAAACTGACAAAATTAAAAACAAAGAAAAATTACTGAAAGCAACAAGGGAAAAATGACAGATAACATACAAGGAAACTCCCATAAGGTTAACAGCTGATTTCCCAGCAGAAACTCTACAAGCCAGAAGGGAGTGGCACGATATATTTAAAATGATGAAAGGGAAGAACCTACAAACAAGATTACTCTACCAGGCAAGGATCTCATTCAGATTTGACAGAGAAATCAAAAGCTTTACAGACAAGCAAAAGCTAACAAAATTCAGCACCACCAAACCAGCTCTACAACAAATGCTAAAGGAACTTCTCTAAGAGGGAGACAAGAGAAGAAAAGGACCTACAATAACAAACCCATAACAATTAAGAAAATGGTCATAGGAACATACATATCGATAATTACCTTAAATGTGAATGGATTAAATGCTCCAACCCAAAAACACAGGCTTACTGAATGGATACAAAAACAAGACATATATATATATATATATATATATATATATATATATATATATATATGCTGTTTACAAGAGACCCACTTCACACCTAGGGACGCATAGAGACTGAAACCGAGGGGATGGAAAAAGTTATTTCATGCAAATGGAAATCAAAAGAAAGCTGGAGTAGCAATACTCATATAAGATAAAATAGACTTTAAAATAAAGAAGGTTACAAGAGACAAGGAAGGACACTACATAATGATCAAGGGATCAATCCAAGAAGAAGACATAACAATTATAAATATACATGCACCCAACATAGGAGCACCTCAATACATAAGGCAAATATGAACAGCTATAAAAGGAAATAGTAACACAATAAAGGTGGGGGACTTTAACACCTCATTTACACCAACGGACAAATCATCCAGACAGAAAACTAATAAGGAAACACAAGCTTTAAATGACACAATAGACCAGATAGATTTAACTGATGTTTATAGGACATTCCATCCGAAACCAGCAGATTACACTTTCTTCTCAAGTGCACATGGAACATTCTCCAGGATAGATCACATCTTGGGTCACAATCAAGCTTCGATAAATTTAAGAAAATTGAAATCATGCCAGGCATCTTTTCTGACCACAATGCTATGAGATTAGAAATCAGTTACACGGGAAAAACGTAAAAAACACAAACACACGGAGGCTAAACAATACATTACTAAATAACCAAGAGATCACTGAAGAAATCAAAGAGGAAATCAAAAAATACCTAGAGACAAATTACAATGAAAACACGACAATGCAAAACCTATGGGATGCAGCAAAAGCAGTTCTAAGAGGGAAGTTTATAGCAATACAAGCCTACGTTAAGAAACAAGAAACATCTCAAATAAGCAATCTAACATTACACCTAAAGGAACTAGAGAAAGAAGAACAAACAAAACCCAAAGTTAGCAGAAGGAAAGAAATCATTAAGATCAGAGCAGAAATAAGTGAAATAGAAACAAAGAAAATAATAGCAGAGATCAATAAAGATAAACAAAAGATAAACAAAATTGATAAACCATTAGCCAGACTCATCAAGAAAAAGACGGAGGGGACTCAAATCAATAAAATTAGAAATGAAAATGAGAAGTTACAACAGACACCGCAGAAATACAAAGCATTCTAAGAGACGACTATAAGGAACTCTATGCCAATAAAATGGACAACGTGGAAGAAATGGACAAATCCTTAGTAAGGTATATGCTTCCAAGACTGAAACAGGAAGAAATAGAAAATATGAACAGACCAATCACAAGTAATGAAATTGAAACTGTGATTAAAAATCTTCCAACAAACAAAAGTCCAAGACCAGATGGCTTCACAGGTGAATTCTATCAAACATTTAGAGAAGAGCTAACACTCACCCTTCTTAAACTCTTCCCAAAAAATTACAGAGGAAGGAACACTCCCAAACTCATTCTATGAGGCCACCATCACCCTGATACCAAAACCAGACAAAGATACTACAAAAAAAGAAAATTACAGACCCCTATCACTGATGAATATAGATGCAGAAATCCTCAACAGAATACTAGCAAACAAAATCCAACAACACATTAAAAGGATCATACACTATGATCAAGTGGGATTTATCCCAGGGATGCAAGGATTCTTCAATATATGCAAATCAATCAATGTGATACACCATATTAACAAATTGAAGAATAAAAACCATATGATCATCTCAATAGATGCAGAAAAAGCTTTTGACAAAATTCAACACCCATTTATGATAAAAACTCTCCAGAAAGTGGGCATAGGGGGAACCTCCCTCAACATAATAAAGGCCATATGTGACAAACCCACAGCAAACATCATTCTCAATGGTGAAAAACTGAAAGCATTTCCTCTAAGGTCAGGAACAAGACAAGGATGTCCACTCTTGCCACTATTATTCAACATAGTTTTGGAGGTCCTAGCCACGACAATCAGAGAAGACAAAGAAATAAAAGGAATACATATTGGAAAAGAAGAAGTAAAATTGTCACTGTTTGCAGATGACATGGTACTATACATAGAGAATCATAAAGATGCCACCAGAAAACTACTAGAGCTAATCGACGAATTTGGTAAGGTTTCAGGATACAAATTTAATGCACAGAAATCTCTTGCATTCCTATACACTAAAGTTGAAAAATCTGAAAGAGGAATGAAGGAAACACTCCCATTTACCACTGCAGCAAAAAGAATAAAATACCTAGGAATAAACCTACCAAGGGAGACAAAAGACCTGTATGCAGAAAAGTATAAGACACTGATGAAAGAAATTAAAGATGATACAGATGGAGAGATATACCATGTTCTTGGATTGGAATAATCAACATTGTGAAAATGACTATACTAGCCAGAGCAATGTCCCTATCAAATTACCAGTGGCATTTATCACAGAACTAGAACAAAAAAATCTTAAAATTTATATGGAGACATAAAAGACCCCGAATAGCCAAAGCAGTCTTGAGGGGAAAAAATGAAGGTGGAGGAATCAGACTCCCTGACTTCAGACTATACTGCAAAGCTACAGTAATCAAGACAATATGGTACCAGCACAAAAACAGAAATATAGATCAATGGAACAGGATAGAAAGCCCAGAGATAAACCCACGCACCTATGGTCAACTAATCTGTGACAAAGGAGGCAAGGGTATACAATGGAGAAAAGACAGCCTCTTCAATAAGTGGTGCTGGGAAAACTGGACAGCTACATGTAAAAGAATGAAATTAGAACACTCCCTAACACCATACACAAAAATAAACTCAAAATGGATTAGAGACCTAAATGTATGACCGGACACTATAAAACTCTTAGAGGAAAACATAGAAAGAACACTCTTTGACATAAATCACAGCAAATCTGTTTTGATCCACCTCCTAGAGTAATGGAAATAAAAACAAAAATAAACAAATGGGACCTAATGAAACTTAAAACTTTTGCAAAGCAAAGGAAACTATAAACAAGATGAAAAGATAACCCTCAGAATAGGAGAAAATATTTGCAAACGAATCAACGGAGAAAGGGTTAAACTCCAAATCATAAACAGCTCATGCAGCTCAATATCAAAAAAACAAACAACCCAATCCAAAAATGGGCAGAAGACCTAAATAGACGTTTTTCCAAAGAAGACATACAGATGGCTACTAAGCACATGAAAAGCTGCTCAACATCACTAATTATTAGAGAAATGCAAATCAAAACTACAATGAGGTATCACCTCACACCAGTTAGAATGGGCATCATCAGAAAATCTACAAACAACAAATGCTGGAGAGGGTGTGGAATAAAGGGAACCCTCTTACACTGTTGGTAGGAATGTAAATTGGTACAGCCACTATGGAGAACAGTATGGAGGTTCCTTAAAAAAATAAAAATAGAATTACCATGTGACCCAGCAATCCCACTACTGTGCATATACCTAGAGACAACCATAATTCAAAAAGACACATGCACCCCAGTGTCCATTGCAGCACTATTTACAATAGCCAGGTCATGGAAGCAACCTAAATGCCCATCGACAGACGAATGGATAAAGAAGATGTGGTACATATATCAATGGAATATTACTCAGCCATAAAAAGGAATGAAATTGGGTCATTTGTAGAGACATGGATGGATCTAGAGACTGTCATACAGAGTGAAGTAAGTAAGAAAGAGAAAAACAAATATCGTATTTTAACACATATATGTGGAACCTTGAAAAATGGTACAGATGAACCGGTTTGCAGGGCAGAAATAGAGACACAGATGTAGAGAACAAATGTATGGACACCAAGGGGAGAAAGTGTTGGTGTCATGAATTGGGAGATTGGGATTAACATATGTACACTAACATGTATAAAATGGGTAACTAATAAGAACCTGCTATATAAAAAAATAAGTTAAATAAAATACAAAAATTCAAAAAAAATTTGCAATTTATAGGCTACATAACTTCTAAAGCATTAGGTTAATATAAAACAAAGAATACTTAGTCCAACAAATGCCAGGAAAGTGACAAAAAATAAACAATAAAAAACAGGGTAAATAGAAAACAGAAAACAATTTGGCAGGAACATATCAGTACAATCTGAACATATCAGTACACAATAAATTTGAGTGAGATATATTCATTTATTAAGTGAGATTTTCACAGTAGGTTTTTAAAAAATCAGCTATATGTTTGCTATTTATGAGAGACTCAAACTAGAACAACACAAGAAGTTGAAAGTCAAAGAAGAGAAACTAGTATACCAGATAAATGCAGCAAAAGAAGCAAGGAGGCATATTAATTTCAGATATTCAAATCCGATAAAGTAGAATTCAGATTTAAGCATTAAAAGGGCTAAAAAGGAGTATTTTTGTGTGTGTGGCTTTTTTTTTTTTACATCTTTATTAGATTATTGTTGCTTTACAATGTTGTGTTAGTTTCTGCTGTACAACACAGTGCATCAGCTGTCTGTATACCTATATCCCCTCCCTCTTGGGCCTCCCTTCCACCCTCCCCATCTCACCCCTCTAGGTTGTCACAAAGTACCGAGGTGATCTCACTGTGCTATACAGCAGCTTCCCACTAACTATCTATTATACACATAGTAGTGTATATATGTCAGTGCTACTCTCTCAATTCGTCCCACCCTCCCCTTACCCCACTGTGTCCACAAGTCTGTTCTCTACATCTGTGTCAGTATTCCTGCCTTGCCACTAGGTTCATCAGTACCATTTTTCTAGATTCCATATACATGCATTAATATACGGTGTTTGTTTTTTTCTTCCTGACTTACTTCACTCTGTATGACAGAATCTATGTCCATCCACATCACCACAGATGACTCAATTTCCTATGCAACAGTATATGAAGAACACTTTGCACAACGCATGACATATAATAAGCAATCAGAAGACTTAAAAATTGGTTGTTATTCCGACTATGCTTACTATCGGTAATGGGATATGACCAAAGTGGTACTCAAAGAAAAATTATATTCATAGTAACTAATAAGATATGAAAGAAACACAAAGTTGAATAGTCCAGTGAAACCTACATTGGATTCTCTAAATAAACCAATGAAATGTCATTTTAAAAAAGACAGTATTAGTTAAAATGATAATTGGATATATTTTAAAACCATGGAAGTGCTAAAGTGGATCAGAGTAAACTTGTTGCAAGCTGTTAAAAGACTTCTTGGGCTTCCCTGGTGGCGCAGTGGTTGAGAGTCCGCCTGCTGATGTGGGGGACATGGGTTCGTGCCCCGGTCTGGGAGGATCCCGCGTGCCGCGGAGCGGCTGGGCCCGTGGGCCGTGGCCGCTGGGCCTGCGCGTCCAGAGCCTGTTGCTCCGCAGTGGGGGAGGCCACAACAGTGGGAGGCCTGCGTACCGCAAAAAAAAAAAAAGACTTCTTACTTGTTCTGGTTTGCTTTTGATGTGGGTTCTAAGATTACTTTCTGTTTACACAGATTGTTTTTCTGTTTTGAAACATAGTAAATTTTCAAATAATAAAAGAATAAGTTCATATGATTAGGTATGCTAAAATTGTTCTGGAATTCCTTCATAGAAATTTTAAACCCTTCTTTAATTTGCAGCATGTGTACATCTTTGCTTTTGGCACTGCCATTCTTGAGTTGGTTAATAACCCCTTCCCCTCTCCAAACCAGCTGTCCCTGTGAGCATCCAGAATACAGCAACTCACTCCCTCTTCAAGAGAGGACACTCTTTACTGAAGACACAGAAAGAAGAGAATGAAATCTGAATCCTCCCAAAGTGATTTAATTCCTCACAGCTTGGCATAACACTAGCCCATGATAGGATTTTTCTGTAGAAGGCTTTAGAGGAGGCTGCTGGCACTGAAATGTTCAGATGCCCACTTCTTCAGCATGTTTCATTTTCTGTAGTCTTTCCTCAGTAGTTCACCTGCTGCACACTGACCACAAGGTAGTCCTGAATATGTAGGAGTTTATACGAAGGAAAAGCAGAGCTCTGACACCTCACAAAACATAGCTCCAGGTTATCTAGAACATATTCAGGAGCATTAGGAAATTGAGAATTAATTCCTCAGCCCCATAAAGTATACTAAGTAGTATAATTATTTAGCTTTGTATTTTGAAACATGAGAATGGCATAATGACTAGTTTGGCATATATGTAATAAAATATTATGTGACACATTTATAAAGAGTTAATAGTAACCTGGAAAATGTGTATATTACTAATGTAAATGAAAAAGGGCAAAATACAAAACCATCTGTATAATATTATCATGACCGCTTGGAAATATACATATAAAATAGTAGAAATATAGTAAAATAGAAATTGTTCTTGTCTCGGGGTAGTATGGTTATGGGTGACTTTTTTCTTCTACTCTTTCTATTTTCCAATTTTCCAATAATGAGAATATTGCTATCATACTAGAAAACAAATAGATGGAATACCCAGAATTCTCCCACGTACCAGCAGGACATAGAAAAGATGCCAGAGGGCAAACAGGACTTATCCAATGGTCAGAGAGATTAGTCTCTGGACTGCTGACCTGACTATTTCCAGTTCTCTCCAACCTCCAGTCCTAACAATCCTGCTCTGCTACTGTCACACCCTATTAACTGCTTTATAAATTTGTTCTGAAGAAGCTCTTTCAAGAAATATATTTTAAAACAGCTCATGTAAGATTATAGAAAAAAATTTGAGCACAGATAATTTTTTCCTCAGGTCAGCCATGACTTAGTCTCTGATAGGTGATTTACTATAAAGAGACCAAAATACAAGTATTAGTTATGTTTTTTAATGGCATTGCTTAGAAAAGAGGGTCAGTCCTGAAACTGACTCAAAATGTCTTTCTTAAATTTCAGTGCTATCCACTGGAATAAAACCAAGAAAAAAGCAATATAAACTCAATAAAACAAATTTATATTGGCTTCCTTGTTCTGAGGAGATAGTTCCAAAGAATGTTACATATACCTTGAAAACCAAAACTGCATATAGACCAACAAGAACAATCTCCATTATAGCCCCTTCAAGGTCAGTTGATGCTTTTATTAAAAATTGGCTTTAAAATTACATAGAACTCTTCAGAACAGTTTGAGCATCTGCTTGCTATTTTCTACAGTTCTTCCCTCTATCCTACCCAGAAGAATTATGTTACCTCTGGCATTTTATTTAAGCTTCTAATTCAGGGTAAGTGAATTTAAGATAGACTGACAGACTGAGTTAACACTGTATTAAGTGGGTCTTTCTTTTTTTACAGGCATGTTCATTATTATTAAAGTAAAACCCACTTGACTATTTAGATCACATAAGTAATAAGTTTAAGCACCCCGATAGATTTGTAACCAAAATCTTAAACTGTACAAAAAATCCACGGATAGAAAGTACAGTTTTTCTTTCAGCTTAAATTGTTTAAGCAGTTACCCTTTGCATATTGTACTACAACATTGTCTAAGATTGCTGCTCTGCTAATTCTAGTGTGAAAAAAATAAAAACACTCATTATAACTTAGAAGTTCATTTGAATTGCCACTTTCACTTATTTTAAAACAAAAATAGTACTACATTTTACAGGGGGAGAAAAGGAAACTAACATTTATTGAAACTGTAATACGCCAGGCAGTACATCATTTTCTCTAAACATCCTCAGTCTAGGTCATATTTCTGTCTTATTAGTGAGAAAGCTGAGTGCTTTCTACCATTCTGAAGCCAATATTCTTTATTAATGTTATTCCAGCAAGAGTGTAAATAAATACAATGCATGTAATAAAAACCTAAAGCAAAATTGAATTTGAGTGAAATATAGGGGAACCAATTGAAGAAAAGAATTTTTGAAATGCAGTGCATGCAGGAAAGCCTTCAAATAGAGCTTATCCTTTACCTTCACCTAAGCTGTCATGCTGGAGGAAAAACCTATAAATGCAATGAAGGTGGAGAAGCCTTTAGTCAAAATGACCTCACAGGACTCATGCTAGAGATAAACCTCATGAATATAAAGGAATGTGGAGGGTCTTTTCCTATGGCACATCCCATATTAAATATCAGAGAATTCATCCCAAATAGAGAGAGACCTTATGGATGTAATGAACTTATTCAACCTCAGAGAATATCTAGTAGATAAAAAAAACCTTATGAATTTGGTAAATGTAGGATCTTAATAGCCAGGCTGTATTCTATATCTTAGTTCAAACCTAAAGTCACCAACCTTAGGTGGTTTAATATATTTTGGGAAATATAATAAAAAAATTTTGGCTTCCCTGGTGGCGCAGTGGTTGCGAGTCCGCCTGTCGATGCATGGGACACGGGTTCGTGCCCTGGTCCGGGAGGATCCCACATTCTGCGGAGCGGCTGGGCCCGTGAGCCATGGCCGCTGAGCCTGCACGTCCAGAACCTGCGCTCCGCAGCGGGAGAGGCCACAACAGTGAGAGGCCCGCGTACCGCAAAAAAATATATAAATAAATAAATAAATAAATTTTCATAGATAATGTGAAATGTTCCACTACCCTTTAGAGCCTTTTATGCCAATATTTGTAGGGAAAAAAGTGATTAAAATGTAAGACCTCTATTGCCTATGTTCATATTCTTAGTAATTTTATCAACCTATGATGAGATCATTTAAGTTTTCATTCTGAATTATAAATTGAATACCTTTCTTTTTTCTGAAAATGATTTTCCTTTTGCAAAAAAAAGAAAATGTGTAAAGTAAAAACTAAAAGTCCTCCAATGCTAATCCCACTCCACACTGTTGAAATGTAGGCATATATTCTGGCATATATCATTCAGAAATTTTGCTGGCTATACAAAAAAAACACTAGAGTCACATTTCCCTTACTATACTCAACTTGATATTTTATTTTATTTTTTTATAAATTTATTTATTTTTGACTGCGTTGTATCTTCGTTGCTGCACGCGGGCTTTCTCTAGTTGTGGCGAGCAGGGGCTACTCTTTGTTGCGGTGCACAGGCTTCTCATTGTGGTGGCTTCTCTTGCTGTGGAGCACAGGCGCGCGGGCTTTGGTAGTTGTGGCTCACGGGCTGTACTAAGCGCAGGCTCAGTAGTTGTGGTGCACGGGCTTAGTTGCTCCGCGACATGTGGGATATTCACGGACCAGGGCTCGAACCTGTGTCCCCTGCATTGGCAGGCGGATTCTTAACCACTGCGCCACCAGGGAAGTCCCACAACTTGTTTTTTTAAAACTTAACAATATATTATGAATGTCTCTTCTGCCAGTAAATATATATCATTATTTCAGAAAGGCACTATACCAGTTTATCTAACTAAACCTCTATTAATAGACAAAGAATATTATAATCAAATTTTTGTATACTTGTTAAAGTATTTCTGAAAGAGATATTCCTAAAAGAAAATTAGAGAATCAGACATGTATGTGTACATATACATATATATGTATGTATGTAATTTCATTTTGATAGTTACTGCCAGATTGCCCTTCAAAGAATATGCGTCATTCTTTTTTTAAGCTTGTGAAGAAAATATTCTTAATTTCAGCTTTATTGAGATACAATTGACATATAAAGTTGTAAGATATTTAAAGTGTACACTGTGGTGATTTGATATACATACATATTGTAAAAGGAGTCCCTCTATCTAGTTAACTAACATATCCATCACCTCACATATTTATCTGTTTTTGTTTGTTTGTTTGGGGTGTTTTTGGTGAGAACATTTAAGTTTTACTCTCTCATATCATTCTTTTTTAAAAATTTTTATTGGAGTATAGTTGATTTACAATGTTGTGTTAGTTTCAGGTGTACAGCAAAGTGAATCGGTTATACGTATACTCTCATATCATTCTTAAAACTATTAAAGTATAAGCTAATGCAAACATAATTAATTTTATTCTCAAAGCATTCCAAAGCAGCTGATAGGGAGAATCATCAGCTTTCCAGCTAAGAAACTTCTTTAAATTATTTTTGCTTACAAAAAGAACTCTCTTTTTGACACAGAAAGTAGAAGGACATACTTTAAAATATAAATTAAATATTATTGTGACCTTTCTACCTCTAAGGAACGAAGTTGCCTTAAGGCATTTTATTGATTATTAAACTTTTTTTGTGTGTTCCAACTTCGCCCCACTCTATTATAAATAATAGATACCAATGTATTTATAATAAATAATGTAAGGGATCTTTTTTTAGAATTAGCCATCAAAGATAAATATAAATTGCTCTGTTGCAGAGAGTTCTCCCCTCTAGCAGACATTCCTTCAGAGGCAGTTCACAAAGAACCACATTTCCTTGGAGAAAACATAATTTAAACCATAGAAAAGTAACACTCCTTTTCAGGGAAATTGTGGCGCCATCCAAGATATTGCCCAAACTATAGAGCTCTTTAAATACCACTGCTGGCCTCAAAGATTTGGTCGTGCTATAATTTTACTTCATGTAATTATTATATTAAGAGAGAGTCAGAGACCATGACATTTTTGTACTTGGAAAAGACCATAACTTTGCAACCTTACAGAGGGGGATTCTGAAGTCCAGGCAGGTGAAAGGGCATCTCTGAGGTCCCTCAGTAGCTGATGCAGCTCTGGGATCCCCTCAAGGATACTTTGCCTCCAACTAAGCTCGAGCCAGTGTTTATACAAATTCACGAAGAATGAGCTTGTGCTACAAGAAGCTCCTACTGAATTTTTAATAAATGCAAGATAATTTATTTAAAGCAATGAGACTTCTACAAAATGATTTTCAGATTTCTCTCTGCTTTTTTCTCTTCAGAGCCAACTAAATCAAGCCTTTGATTTTAAATATTTGGGTTTCAAAAGAAAATAACCTCACTTTTGTTATCTTCCAACCGTTACAGTGGAATAAATAAAGACTGGAGTAAAATTGAATATGTTGGACTTTAAAATAAAGATTAAAAAGAAAGGTATAGCCTGGATCATATCCCATATAGCCCTCTCAGTGGTAGAAGTCAATGAAAATAATTTCTTTAGATTAATCTAAAAGAGTTAATCATTTACAACTAATAAGAGAAAAAGACTACTAATCTCATTTCTCACTTGAATAAAACATTCTTTCAGTCCATGACAATCTGATCTTTTCCAATTTAATTTTTCATTTTAAAAATACCCTAAAGCAAATGGATGCCTAAAAGGAGTCATCATATGCATCATTTATAACCTTAACTTGCTTTATGGAGCAGTAGGCTGAGTGGCTTTATTGGGATAAATGGAGCAGGTGAAAGACCAATGAACCAGTGTGAAATTTTCTTGTATGAGTCGAGAGAGGTTCCTGGTACTTACAGTGGTCCAGTACTATTAAGAGCTGCTTCTCCTTGAATAGCTGATTCACTTCATTGTACAGCAGAAACTAACACAACATTGTAAAGCAATTTTACTCCAATTAAAGAAAAAAGAAAAGAAATGATAAATCTGAAAGACTGTAACACAAGGAGAGTATCTGCAATAAAAAGTTTTTTGAAAGATGAAAAGGAAAAAGAGCTGCTTCTCCTTGAATGATTGATAATAATTTTTTTTTTTTTTTGGTATGCGGGACTCTCACTCTTGTGGCCTCTCCCGTTGCGAAGCACAGGCTCCGGACGCGCAGGCCCAGCGGCTATGGCTCACGGGCCCAGCCGCTCCGCAGCATGTGGGATCTTCCCGGACCGGGGCACGAATCAGTGTCCCCTGGATCAGCAGGCGGACTCTCAACCACTGCGCCACCAGGGAAACCCGATAATAATCTTTTAAAAGACAAAAAATTAAGCATTTCCTAAACGTCTTGGTCTCAACCAGTTCAACATAATTGTCCTGGCACAGTGTCCTCTTTAGAACTGTAACTACTAAAATAACAGTGAACTAAGAAACAAAAGATCTCAATTTAAAACCGAACAGGCAGTCGGCCTTAGGCAAGCCACTTACCTCTGTGTGTCCCAGTTTCCTCTGTCTGTAAGCAAGTTAGTTGTGTGAAAAGCGGTAGCCAAATTAGACATGAGCAGAGATAAATACTAAGGAGATATAAGAGTTTTTATATATTAGATATTTTTATTTCCCTACATATTCAAATACCTATTTGACAGTTTAAATCCCATCCCCTTTTTGAAAACTTGCTAGATTCTTTCCAGCTTATATGACTTTTCATCCTATGACTATTTTTTAATGTGCCAAACAGCATACAAGTATTTATGATACTATGGCACTATCTTTTATGATTTCCTTTTTCCTTAGTTCAAATTTGATTCCCCACCTCAACTGTAAGTGCTTTGAGAATAAAGGCTATCATGTAGTAGACAAACTATACGTAGTATTGATTAAACTTATCCTGTACAGAAAAACTGTAATTGTGAATGGAATGTGTTTTAAACTTTGTTCATTACCCATGATCTGTAGTACCCCATCTTATTCTTTTTAATTTTTAAATTTTTTGCTGCATTGGGTCTTCATTGATGCTCAGGCTTTCTCTAGTTGTGGGAAGCGGGGGCAATTCTTCATTGCAGTGCATGGGCCTCTCATTGCAGTGGCTTCTCTTGTTGCGGAGCATGGGCTCTAGGCATACGGGCTTCAGTAGTTGTGGCACACGGGCTCAGTAGTTGTGGCTCGTGGGCTCTAGAGCACAGGCTCAGTAGTCGCAGTGCACAGGCTTAGTTGCTCTGTGGCATGTGGGATCTTCCTGGACCAGGGATCGAACCCATGTCCCTTGCACTGGCAGGCGGATTCTCAACCACAACACCACCAGGGAAGTGCCTGTAGCACCACATCTTTATTTCAGAATTATTCATTACTAAGTATATGTTCCTCATTAAAAATAAAATGTTATACTCTATAAAGTTTTGACTTACTATTTTAACTCTTAGTGATTGTCATTTTTTAAAGGTGGGACATCTTGGGAGCTGTCATTGGTACAGAATGTGGAACAATAGAATCAGGTTTATCAATGGTCTTCCTCAAAGATGGAGAGAGGAAAATATGCACTCCTTACCTGGACACAACTGGTTACGGGAACCTGAGGTTTTACTTTGTTATGGGTAGGTACATTTTGAACAAATTTTATTGACCTAGGGCAAATTCTAGATGAGCACCTATTCCTGAGGAAGTAAGATTGTTTGTTGTCTACAATATAAAATTAAAATTCATGAACTATGAGTTCTACTGGTTGAGCAAAAGTCTGTGGTGCTCACACCTGCCTCACACCAGCCTTGCTGGAACCATCCTGTGCAAGAGCTAGTCTTGTTCTTGCATGACTAGGCCTAAAGACAAAATGCCTTTAGACTTTCCTTCCACCTTTCCTGCAATGGTCATAGCTGAAAAGACAACAAGAGAGAAGCTAAGAACAAAGTAACTCCTTTGTCCAAAGCCTCTAGCCTCCCCCAAATACAATTATCAAGGTGAATCATTTGTTTTCATGGATATCTCATCATTGCATAACTCTTTCATTGTAGGAAGCTAAGAAAGAAACAGATTTATTATACTCTTTAATGCTTTAATACTATTCTCTACTTTCTAATATGTTGGCAAACACATAAAGGAAAAAAGTGCTTATAAGATGTTATTTTTCTTCAGATGACTGCAGAGCAAATAAATAGTTAAAAGTTTAGAAAAATACCCAAGGAGGAATTAGGGGGTTGAAATGGGCGTCCTCTGAAATTTATCATTTTCGTCAGCAAGAGCCACAGTTACATACTCTTTCACTAGATGTCATTCCAGAAATGTGAGTAGGTGTCACATGCCTTTTTGTTAAATGACTGGAAAAGCACAGGCAACACCTGGAAGTGAAACAGGAAATAAACACTGTCCACCTTTGACCTTACTAGCAAAGATGTCAATTCATCAGGACAAACAGAACTTCCAAGTCTAGGCTTCTGCAGTGCCTATTATTTTTCTCACATTCCTCACCTCCTACAGCTCAGAGTGGCAAAGCAAACTTCAGATTGTATCATGCTCTCAAATACATTGCCTGTGTGATGCTACCTCATTTTCAATAATGATCTGTTTGGAAACAGGGAAGTTGTGGATATAAAATATAATAATATAATCTTCCTGCCATAAGGATATCCTCACCTTAACTCTGAAATGAGTTGTATATTTAAAGACCCAGACCTCAATTCCTTTAAATAATGAGAATTCAAACTGGCTCTCATTTTATTAAGAGTGATTCCTGGGAAACTTTAAGAACTGCCCTCACCCCCTGGCAAATTGTAATAAACATTTAATATGCCCGTCTAATTTAAGTATTTTCCTTTTTTTTCATTTTTCACAAAATATATTTGAATTCTTCATTTTTTAGTAGTAAATTACGGTAAATCAAACCATTCGATACCTTTATATAAGAGATTGTCATCTCTATATAAGAGATTAAGTCATCTTTAATTCTTTCTAGAACAAAGCAGATTATTAATGAATCAATTAAAATTATATTGACTCGGAGGAAAACATTCAATTGAATAGACCCGAAGTACCTTATCCCAAATAAAAGCATCTCCATTCGATTAAAAAAATTAATGAGTTCCTATTGAATGTAGAGCACTGAGCTAGCATATATAGAGACTACAACTGGGGAAAATAATGATACCTAAATCACAGAGTTGCTGATCAATGAGTTAATACATGCAAAGCCTTCAAAATGGTGTCTAATAAATACTTAAGACTCAATATATCTTTGGTTTTTTATGTATAAAAATTACTTAAGAGCCCTTGCCCACAAGTAACACTTAACTATAAAAGAGATTTGTTGAGGTTGAGGGTTTTGAAAGGCCATATGAAGGCAGAAATTCTACTCAGGGGCTGAATCGGATTTGAAAGTTGTCAGCATACAGGTGATAACCGGAGCCACTGAAGTTGCTGTGTTCTCCCAAGCAGGAGACAGAGTAAGCAAAGGACATGAAAACTCCTTAAGGAGAACCCTCACCTAAGTATAGGTAGAAGGAAAAGGAGTAGACAAAGGATGCTGAGAAAGGGCATAAGGAAATGCAGGAGGAGGGCGTGGTTCTATGCTAAAGAGGGAAAGGAAGAGAGTGGTTCAGGGGTGGGATGACAGGGAGGTGATCAGCAGTGTAGGAAGGCCACAGAGACAGAGGTCAGAGGTCAATCAGGACAGGGCTGAGAGCCCACCTGTGACTCCCCATGGTGTGGTGCCTGGGAAGCCAAAGAGCATAGATTTAAAAGAAATGGAGACGTGGCACTGACTGAGAACTGCTCTTTCAGGAAGTTCACCAGTAAACACAAGGAAGGAAATGGGGTCTGACCTTGAGGAGAAAGCAGAATCAGCAAAGGTGTTTTTAGAATAGGATAGGGTAGGCTAGGCTAGGCTAGGCTAGGACAGGATGACAGTAGGATAAGGTAGGATAAGACTGGATTCTACAGAAAAGACTTCAAAAGTTTGGTAGCTGATAGAAAAGAAAACAATATGGGAAGAGATTTAAGATATGATAGACAGTTTATAAGTAACCCCTCACTAAGTATGGTGCCTTAGGAAAATCAGTGACTGATTGTTGATCTAGACCAGATCACACTCCTTTCTTCTTAGACACTGCCTACGTGTCCTTCCTGGTTTCATCCTTTGGTTCATATCAGTCTGCTGTGACTACCATTTCTGGAAGATTTGCTCAACTTTCAAAGTTTGGTTCAAGTTCTATTTCCTTCATTCACACATTTTCATTTATACAACACAAATTATTTGAGGACTAGTATCCAGCACTGTTCTTAGAGCCGGAATGCAGTGAACATGACAAAAATAACGTAATATACATCATTCATTTGGGTTTTTTGGTTTGTTTTCTTTATTATTCCTTCAACAGATATTTACTTAGCATCTCCTATATACCCAGCCCTTTTAGCCTACACTTGTATCTCTTTTCTCTGAATTTTGACTGCAGTTATGGCAGCACAACACAGTTTACCGCTAATCATCATTCTTTCATGTATATTAGACATGTGTATTAGTTACTTGCTAAATTACAAACTTTTTGAGGTCAGGGCTTATCTCCCCTTTAGGCCCAATGTCCCGCACATAGTCAATAAAAAAAAAAATCACTTTCTTAATATAAATGAGTGTCTTAAATCTACTTAAAACAGGATTTAAAATACTTTAAAACTAACTGTCCATCTAGTTTCTATTGAAATTTTCTGTACCTTAATTGCTGTACAAAACGCCCTTTGAGTCATACCTTTCCACAATACATCAAAGTGAATGAAGCTGAAGAAGAATCCGTGTCTTTCTGTAGGAGCTGCTGTCACTGAAACTTCACAGAACTGATAAATTGCCCCAAGAGGGATCTTTCAGATAAAGTCTGTCATCATTTTAAAGTCTTGGCTCCTTTTGGACTTTCTTCTTCTGTCATTCTGGGCTGGATGAGCCTCCCATGTGGGTTTCTGTTCTCTCTGAAACTCAGGTGCAGTTCACGAACTGTTCTTGAGAGAGCAGAGAGGATTTACAGGGAACAAATTTTAATGAAATTAGAGAGAATTGTTTTTTCAGTTCCTATGTCTCTGGATGTGGTGCTTTAAACCCACACTGCCTGTGACCTTTCACCTTTTTTTGTTCTTTTTTGGTAAGTCTTTAATATGGGCTCAATAGTCAATTCTTATAAGTTACATTTTAAAAAAGAGAATTTAATTTTCATGGAGGTCTTTCCCCCACCTCTCCCCCCACCAGACTGTCATTTTGAATGGCTTTACTTGCTATATTTACTATAATCTTAAAGTATGTAATGAAATGCTAAAAATATGATATCAGTTGTCAAAACCATGAGATTTTTCTCGACAGGTTGCTGCCATTGAACAATAAACATCTTTTAGGATGGGGTCTACATTATCCCTATATCTGGCTTCTCTAGTCTCAATTCAGATTACTTAACTCAGTAAATATTTATTATATGCCAAGTTACATATGTCTGACAGATGTAACATGCCAGATTTCACAAATACCACCATCCAAGTTACTTCTGTTATCATGGTCTTTCTCGTACTGGTCAGGTTCTAGCTTTCTTACCTAACATCACATTTCAGTAATTTCTCCCCAGGATCAGATCCCAGTTACCCAGATCGAGTTTAAGCCAGACACTTGCAATAATTGACACTTTATTTTTTTATACAGATGGTGAGTCTCAGGCTTTTTTTTTTTTTTTTTTTTTTTTGCGGTACGCGGCCCTCTCACTGTTGTGGCCTCTCCTGTTGCGGAGCACAGGCTCTGGACGGGCAGGCTCAGCGGCCATGGCTCACGGGCCCAGCCGCTCTGCAGCATGTGGGATCTTCCCAGACCAGGGCACGAACCCGTGTCTGCTGCATCGGCAGGCGGACTCTCAACCACTGCGCCACCAGGGAAGCCCTCAGGCATTATTTATTGATTTTACTAGATTAACTCTTAAAGGGTAACTTTATTCTAGAGTTTTTGAGGTTGCTTTTTTGTCACCGTAGAGTATTAGCAACAAAAATTGCCTGTAGGTAAAAATTAACATTGATGGTGGTTGATTTAAGAACTGGAAGAGGGTTTTTTTAAAAGATAATAATAAAAAGTTAATGTTATAAATTTTGGACCTTAGGGGTAGAATATTTGCCAGGAAATCCATGTACATATCACCACTCCTGCTATTATGTTTGGTGCTGTTATGAAGGATGATGGTGAGTGGGGAGAGGTTTCTGGTTAGACATGTAATCCTTTAAAATCCAGGTTAAGCAGACAATTGATAGAAGCCAGCAGTAATAAGGATTATTGGCCGAATGCGGTAGAATAGAGGGTCAAAGGCTGAGACATAACATCAACTCCTGGCTCTTCCACCAACTGGTTAAATTATCTTCAGTTTCAGGTACTTGCTCTGTTATTCAGCTGCATCATCAGGATGATCTTAACTACCTCTCAGTTCTAACTTTATATCATTTCATATGACTATAAAGTAGTGTGATAGAGAGTAAACTACTCTATATAGCTTCCAAGAATCAAATGAAGTACCAAAAGTAAAAATATAAAATGAACTGCATCTAAAATACAAATACCCCAATAAAGATGTTAAAAAAAAAATCTTTTTCCTAAGTACTAAAAAAAAAAAAAAAGCAAATACCTAATATGTGCTAAAATATTAAAGATACTACATACAACAGTTTAAGTAACACACTGCTTCAGAAATCCTTGATTCAGTGAGTCACCACAGTTTTTTTAAAACCGTAATCAATAGGTTCTGAACTTGGGCTATAAAGACCTCAAATATAAGGAAGTAATGGTTTATTAAAAAGCAGAGCACACTTCTTTAATGAGAGTTAAGATATGGACAGGTAGTCACAGTTTGTTGCAGACTATTATTTGAGTAATCTCATTAAGTAAATAGTTTGGCCTTCACAAATGTCAAGTCTTTGATCTTTAGCATGGCCTATCTGAACTATCTTCATAAATTTTTCCTTTGGGTCTGGTTACCTTTGTTTAGGATCATTCTTAAGTGACATCTGGGTTTCATAATTTTTTTTATCCTGAAATTTAACACTACGTTTTACATGTTAATGGATGCAAGTTGGTACTAACACTTAAAATTTTTTGTGCAGGAGGGATTTGTGACCCTGGAGAGTCTCATGAAAATGATATCACCCTGTATGCAAAGACTGAAGGAAGAAAAGAGCACATTACACTGGATACCCTTTCCTATTCCTCATATAAGGTACCCATGCCAATCTTTGTGTCAGATGGCCCCACCCCAGTCCAGGTCAAAACCATGAAGACCATGCTAGATGCCATGCTAGAGGATAAATCTCTCTTCTGGCAGCCCAGAAAGTTGCCACATTTCTTTAAAACAGTGACATGGACATTATTTTAGCGTTCACTTTTTTTTCCTGATACAAACAAAAAGTGAGGTTTTATCAGGAGGAGTGAATTACAGCCCATTAGAGACAATAAGGAGGAGCCCAATACTCTGACAATTATTCTCGTCCCTAAGAAAGCCCTAAAAGTGGCTCTAACTATGCAGCTTCACAGACTTGGCATCAGGCATAGTGACTATTAATTTAGCATTTGAGGTTTCCTAGGCAGAAGACATTGTAAAAGTACAGATTGCTATTACCTTTGCTTTTTTCTTTGATAATTTGAGCCAGAGATTGAGTCTTTGGAGCCAGAGATTTGCCCTTTGGATTTAGGACAGATGTTGGCTCTAGTTATTTGCAAACATCTTCAAAATTATGTGATGCTTATCACAAGGTAGAAAATTATCCTCTTCTAATAGTAGATGTATTTGTGCTGAGAGTACACTCACACATTCATTACTAGTTAGCCTTCCCTCCACGTTGATGGCACCTTCGGGACTTTAAAAAGCTTGAACACAGCCAGCCTCTAGCATCTCATAGCTTCAGTTAGGAAGACAGGAGATAAGCATCAAGGCTAGAATAGGGAACAACCAAAGAAAGTACCCAGTACACTCCACATGCTACGGTCACCCAAGTTATACCATTTGGGATTTCATAATGGACCACTCTTCCAGCTGTGACTAGGTAGGGTTCCACCCGCTCTGGTCAGCTGCATGCCTCAGACCAAATCAATACGTCAGTTATCGTGGATTAACTCTTTGCTCTGGCTGTGTCCACTTAGAGTCCTATTTTCAGAATACCTAGTTCGGCAAAGAATTCATATTATACAATACACTTTAAAAGAAGACTGATGACGAAATGTAAATAAGTTGCTTTTATCTTGTGCTAAGGTAGATAAAATGGATACATATGCTTTGGTAACTTTTAAAGACCTTAAACCAGTTTATCTTCAGGTAGAGAGGGCCTGATCAGTCACACACAGGGAGTTCCAGGTGTCTGCAAAGGAGGAATTCTGAGTGACTAAAATGAGTGCCCCATGAGGACAGCATCTTCTACATGAAATAACAAATGGAACATACAGAATATTGCTTGGTGCTTAATCAACGGCAGTTATGTACATAGTAATTGCAAGATTGAATTTAGGAGAATTCACAGACTCCCGTAGGGAAGGTTATGAGTGATTTTGGTTTCCTTTGTTTTGAAGGTTCCATCTTTGGTTTCTGTAGTCATCAATCCTGAACTTCAGACTCCTGCTACCAGATTTTGTCTCAGACAAAAGAACCATCAAGGACATAATAGGAATGTCTGGGCCATAGATTTTTTCCACGTCTTACCTGTTCTCCCTTCTACAATGTCTCACATGATACAGTTTTCCATTAATCTGGGATGTGGAACACAGCAACCTGGGAACAGGTAGGAAGCCGCATTCTGTGCGCCTGTGGACAAATTAACAATAAACACGTGGACCTGGCTATTAAATCAGAGCAACTTCTCAGTAGGTTTTCAGCTGAATTTTTAATAAAATATCCATTAACAAAACACACACTTTCCCTCAAAGGAAGAAAAAAGTTCTTCAATTAATATGTAGAGTATGATTAGATAGATTTTGATTAGAAATGGCTTTATTCTAAGAGCTTGGTCTTAGGTATCAGAGGTGTTTGGAGGAGCTGTGGCAGCCATCCATTCCGACAGATTGCTGAGAGAGCAGAAAAAACAACCAAAGAAAAGCTTGACCCCAGTTGGTTAGTGACCCCGTAATAATAGGCACAGAAATCAATTAGCACTTCAAGAGCTATGACTTCTCGGTTTCACTTGCTGAAGTGTTGCCCTTGTCCTTTCTAAGGATTTTGTCAGTCTGACATTCACAGGATGAAACGGCAGTGTGAGACATGGTAATTGCCTTGCCATCTATCAGATTCAGGAGCACAAACTCAAGTTCGCATTCGCTGTCTTTAAAACATATTTTGTTTCTATAGCAGTAAATTAACTGCTTGCCTTTTGAAAGCTGGTCAGACTTCAGTAGAACGGAAGATGCTTTGGAAACAGCATCTTAATTTGTACAGTAGTTCTACAGATGTTTAGTGTACCTCGCCAGAGATGAGTCATTTCATTACATTTGTTATCTTTGCCCCTTTTCTGTTGTGCTTGGTCTGGTGTTATCAGTGTCAGCTTAGAGTTTTCTACCAACCATGGGCGTTCCTGGTCCCTGCTCCACACTGAATGTTTGCCTGAGATCTGTGCTGGACCGCACCTTCCCCACAGCACGATCTACTCCTCAGAAAACTACAGTGGGTGAGTGCATTCTAACATAGCAAGAGATCTGAATCCATGTTGCAGACTCAAAGTCGATGAGTAAGCCTGAGATTAGTGTTTTTGGCATAACAGGTAAGGAAGCTGCCTTCTCTTTTTCATCTGATTTAGTAGTGATCTCATTTTTAAAACAGACAGTAACTTTGGTAAATCTGATGCAAGATCACAATTTGTAGAGTCATTCATTCTTTAGGTATTTGGCTTTTATATTTTGGATTACATAAATTTAAGTTCTATACGATGACCCTATAGTTACTGCCATAAGGCTTATTGCCAAAATACTCACTTAAGAAAAGATAGACAAGTGGAAGAAAGTCAAGCTTTGGAATTGAACCTGGGCTCAAATCCTGGTTCTGCCGGCTATTGATACTTGTGTAATGCTATTTACTCTAACTTTCCACGTAAATTAAGGACAATGATTCACCCCCTTAAGGACTGTTAAGAGAATTAAAGATGACTATGTAAAATACTTGCCACTTTACAGGATAAGCACTAGATAAATAGATCAACAAACTCCACAGGTGAATTTAAAGAGTTCATTACCAAACTTAAGTGCTATCTCAAGCATACAGAGACTAGAACTTCAAAAGCATGTAAAATAGATTCAAAAGATGTGAACATGGATGTGAAGCTGTTTTGTGCTAAGAAGCTCTTTTGTGCTAAATTTCTTGCAGGTGGAACCGAATAACGATTCCTCTTCCTAACGCAGCACTAACCCGGGATACCAGAATTTGCTGGAGACAAATGGGACCAATCCTTGGAAACATGTGGGCAATTGATAATGGTTAGTTTATGTCTGTCATAATCACATGCCATTGATGTAGCATCTTCCTGTGCTTTTGTTCATCAGCACAGACTTAATCACCGTTCTAAGTCATGGTCTCGCGATTCATTAAATGCCCTTTCTTCCCTTTCTCCTTTGCATTCCGTTAGAAGCCCAGGGATGCACAATCAGAAAAAAAGACAGCGGAGTCAGCAATATTAGAGGCTAGAATGTTGCAACATACATTATTTTAAAATGCATAAAGTCGTGAAACTCAGGCTTGTAGTTGATGACAAGGGATATCCTAACATTTTCCCTGAATGTTTTCTACAAAATTAACATACATACCATCCTGCATGTATTAAAATAAGACCCATTCTTCTCTTAGTAGCTACCACAACATCTGGAATGCTTCTCCTGTAGATGCAGACACCACACATCAGGAAACGTCATCTCTAAAATGAAACTTCTGAAGTGAAACTTTTACCTCTTTTTCAGAAAACAGTATAAAAGGAAAATTCAGAAATACATAAAATATCCTGTTATCTTTAACTTTTAAGTGAATTGTTGATAAACAATGTTGTTGCATTACATTAAAGCCAATATCACTTATGACAAGTGCACTGAGAAAAGATAATATTTAATCTATTGGAATGCATGACTGTAAATTTCTTATATTTTTTATTAATAGCCAACTCTTAATAATTCTCATTACAGGCAGATTCATAGATTCCCTATTTTCAGAGAGTATATAAGTCTGACTGAAGAGTTATACTACAATGAAGTAGAGGGAAGGAAGGAAGGACAAAATATCAATACTTAAGCAAATTTAGTAGTATAGCCACTGACTTGTGTCCATTTTATAAAGCAGGAAAAGCCTACACTGTTGTTTCATGCTGATTTTCCATCTCTCAATAATATTTTTGTTATTTTTGAAAATTTAAAAATTGATACATAATTCAAGAAGTTTTACATTCTTGAAACTCAGGAGTAACTTCAGGCAAGATAATTTGGTGATGAGCCAATGTAAATTTTTTAAACAATCTGTATTCAAAGAAGACCAATAAAAGACCCAGACTTCAAAGACCTTATGAGCTGTACTGATTATCAAAAGGTTTAATATCTTTAAATGTATTTGAGTCTGAGTATCTCAGAACCTACCATTCGACAGTCAGGGGCCCTTTTCTCAGCATTCCCAAGGTTAGAATTTAGGTTTGTAAGATCATTATCAGTCAAGCCCACCATTTAAAAAAAGGTCTGCATTGTATTTGAGTCTGAGTATCTCAGAACCTACCATTCGACAGTCAGGGGCCCTTTTCTCAGCATTCCCAAGGTTAGAATTTAGGTTTGTAAGATCATTATCAGTCAAGCCCACCATTTAAAAAAAGGTCTGCATTGTAGAGAAGACTTTATGCTCAACCACAGATTTTAACTCCCCACTACAGGAAGGATGAATTAATGTTTAGAAATACATATAACAATCATCTGCCGTGGTATAGATTTTCCTCAGATGAAAATGAAATTATAGTTTTTTTAAATTAAATTATAATCTATTTATTTTTTGATATATCAAATTGATCCTTTCTAAATTCTTTATTTCCACCTGAAGAATATAAACTTTGTGGAGAGTTCAAAACAGAAGCACTAACATTCTGCCTGAAATCACGTTAGCGGAAGAGACTCCATTAAGGAACCCAAATCACATGGCCCTACTTTCTCTGCTATGAAAGATTAAAATCTTGAAAGGATTATTTAAGTTAAAAGAGTTCTGGCAGATTTGTAACTAAGCACTTACCTTGTCACGCAGCACTCTATATGTCATCTGGATTCCTGTGCACAACATACATACAAGGAACGAGATTTCATGGGTATTGCTTCACAAAATTGTTTCCCATGCTGATGGTGTCCTTGGTCGTCTTCCCAGTGGTTTTGCCATCTTTCACATGCTCTCTTTTGCCCTGCAGTTTATGTTGGTCCATCGTGTCTCAGATTCTGTTCTGGCAGAGGACAGTGCACTCGACATGGTTGCAAGTAAGCAGTTCTGAGTCATATCTATACTTCTCTTTTTTGATATGTGCTTTATCTACTGAAACCATGGGTCATATTAGTTTGTTTTAATTTCGTTTTTAGGCTTTTAAGGTCTTTGCAAGACTAAAAGTAGCATACTCCAAATGGAATTTAAGTGTAATAGAATATTAAACGTATTTTGTAAGTGGAAGTTGCTTAATAAATAAATTTTCTGTTAGGCTAAGTTGTGAACAGATGTAGCATACTTCATGTAAATTCGTGAACAAATTGGAATTCTTCATAGTTTGATGGCTGCCTTTTCCATCTTTAGTGTCTTCAATATGGTATTTCCCCATATTGGTGTTCTAGTGTTCATGAGTCATATTTTAATTCCTGGCATGCTTTGTAAATGAATTATAAAAATCAATAATGACCCATAGACCCAATGTTCAAGGAAACTGGAGTGGGCCAAATTAACAGATTTGATAAGAAAATTCATCATCTCTAAATGTAACTTCAAATCTTGCTTACTTTTGAAAATCTTTTGAGTCTTCAAAATGATATATAAAGAATTTTATATAATAATGATGTTGAATATGAAGTATGAAATTACACATAAACAGTTTAATATCCGGTCACCATCGGAGCATTGCATTATATTTATTTATAGCAAGAATGGATAGTCATTATGTCATTCACCTATCATATTTAATTATAAGATATCCTGAGAATTACTGAAACCACAGTCTTTTTTATACAGATAAGTTTTCAACAATGGATCATCTAGTCTCTCTTCTTGTCCTCCAAACAAAAAAGAGTCATTAATTAGCCAGTTAAATAATTAATTAATGGAAAACTCATTTAAAAAATCATTAAAAAATCATAAAAGTGCTTTGAACCTGATCATTTAGAAATTATATATATGAGGCAAGACATTGGTCACCACTGAGATTAGAGTGTCGGGTTAACTTTGTTATTTAATTGAAGTATACTTGCTTTACAATATTGTGTTAGTTTCAGGTGTACATCATAGTGATTTAGTATTTTTGCAGGTTATATTTCTTTATAGGTTATTTAGTTCCCTGTGCTATACAGTAAATCTTTGTTTTATCTATTTTATATATAGTAGTTTGTATCTGTTAATCCCCTACCCCTAATTTGTCTCTCTCCTCTCCCTCTCCCCTTCCATAATCACAAGTTTGTTTTCTGTGTCTGTGAATCTGTTTCTGTTTTGCTATATACATTAATTTGTATTATTTTTTAGATTCCACACATAAGTGATATCATATAGTATTTGTTTTTCTCTTTCTGACTTATTTCAAAAAGCATAATATTCTCTAGGTCCATCCACATTGCTGCAAATGGCAGCATTTCATTCTTCTTTATGGCTGAGTAATATTCCATTTTATATATTATATATACCACATCCTCTAATGTAAATCATCTGTAATGGGCACTTGGGTTGCTTCTATATCTTGGCTATTATAAATAGTACTGCTATGAACATTGGGGTGCACGTATCTTTTCAAATTAGAGTTTTTGTTTTTTCCGGATATATACCCAGGAGTGGAATTGTTGGATCATATGGTAGTTCTGTTTTTAGTTTTTTAAGGAACCTCCATACTCTTTTCCAAGTAGCTGCACCAATTTACATTCCCACCAAAAGTGTACAAGAATTCCCTTTTCTCCACATCCTCTCCAAAATTATTGATAGGTATGTACTTATTGCCATTTTATTTCTTGTTTTCCAGTTGTTTTTATAGTTCTTCTTTGTTCATTTCTTTTTCTTTTTCCTATTGTAGCTTGATGATTTTCTTTTGTAGTATGCTTGAATTTCTTTCTTTTTGATTTTTGTGTATCTCTTTTATATGTTTTATTTGTGGGTTCATATATGTTGACCCATAACTATATCTACTTGCTTTAAACTGATAAAACTGATAATTTAAGTTCAAATACATTCTAAAAAACCTACATTTTTTACTTTCCTCACCCACATTTTGTGTTTTGGCTGTCATTTTTTACATCTTCATGCTTATCCCTATACTGTTTATTGTAGTTATGGTTGCGTTTATAATTTTTCTGTTTTTTAATCTACATACTGGCTTATTTAAGTGATCTTCAGTCCTCACTATATATTTTCCTTTCCTATTGGGATTTTCCCTTTCCTGTAGGTTCTTGCTTCTTTTTCCATTTAGAGGAGACCCTTCAACATTTATTTTAGGGTAAGTTTAGTATTGCTGAATTCTTTTAGTTTTTGCTTCTCTGAGAAGTTCTTTGTCTCTCCTTCTGTTTAAAATGATAATCTGGCTGGGTAGAGTATCCTAGGTTGCAGATTCTCCCTTTCAGGACGTTGAATATACCATGCCACTCCCTTATGGCCTGAAAAGTTTCTGCAGAGAAATCAACCGATAGCCTTATAGGGTTTCCCTTGTGTATGACTGTTTTTCTCTTGCTGTCTTTAGAATTCTCTATCTTCAACTTTTGCCATTTTTATTATATGTCTTAGTGTGGGTCTCTTTGGGTTCATCTTGTTTGGGACCCTCTGTGCTTCCTGCACCTGAATATGTTTCCTTCTTTAGGGTGGGGAAGTTTTCAGCCATAATTTCTTCAAGTACATTTTTGATCCCCTTCTCTCTCTTCTCCTTCTGGAACCCATTATGCATATGTTGGCATGTTTTATATTATCCCATAGATCTCATATGTTGCTTTCATTTCCTTTTCTGTCTGCTGTTCTGATTAATTTCCATTATTCTGTCTTCCAGATCATTTATGCATTCTTCTGTATTATTTATTTGGCTATTCATTGCTTCTAGAGTGTTTTTTATCTCAGAAATTGAATTATCTGTTTTTGATTGGGTCCTAGTTCCTTGTTAAGATGATCTGCATTTATATTGATAGTCTTTCTTAATTCAGTTAGCATTTATATTACCAACTTTTTTTTTTAAATGCACAACGTGAGAGTTGTGATTTGACTTTTAAGAATTTTCTTATCTTTTATAAATTTTTTTGGCCCTACCACATGGCATGTTGGATCTTAGTTCCCTGACCAGGGATTGAATCCATGCCCTCTGCATTGGAAGGGCAGAGTCTTAACCACTGGACTGCCAGGGAAGTCCCTATTATCAAATTTTTGAATCCGTGTCTGGTAGACTAATTATCTCTGTTCCATTATTTTTTTCAGGGGTTTTCTCTCTCTAGTTGCAGTGAGTGGGGGCCACTCTTCGTTGCAGTGCACGGGCTTCTCATTGCGGTGGCTTTTCTTCTTGTGGAGCACAGGCTCTAGGTGTGCAGGTTTCAGTAGTTGTGGCATGCGGGCTCAGTGGTCGTGGCGCATGGGCTGAGTTGCTCCATGATATGTGGTATCATCCTGGACCAGGATGATATGCTTGAACCTGTGTCCCCTGCATTGGCAGGTGGATTCTTAACCACTGTGCCACCAGGGAAGCCTAAGGGGGTGTTTTTATGTGAGAGCATCCCCATGTAGACTGCATGTGCCCAGTGTCTTTGGTGTGAGGACTAGATTTGACGTGGATGCCACCCACATCTTTCCTCAGGGTCTGCTGGCCACTATCACCTTGATAGGGGGTGTTGTTGATGCTGGAGGAGCTAGAGCCTGCGCAAGGTGTGAGGCGGGACTTCCTCTCTGCTCCATGAGTGTTGGAGCCATGTCAGGGGTGGGGTCTGCTCCACAGTTGCTGGAGGGGAAGACCTGAGGGTAGGGCTCCAGCTAGCTCTGTTCCCTTTAAGTGTACGTTATGCCTTCTCCTGGCACTGGGGCCTTTGCCCCAGTGGAGGAGAGTGCTGAAGTAAGTGAGGCTACTGCACTTACAGAAGTCTGATGTGCTGCTTGTGTAGGTATCTGCAGCTCTGCTCAGATGCAACCCAAGTTTGCATCCTTTGCCTGTTGTCATTTCCTAGGTCTAGTGCAAGGTTGTGGCATGGAGTGAGCAGAGCCAGAGAGTTTGCTCGGCTGGGACTGGGGGTCGGTGCTTGTGGTTGCAGGAATTGAAGCGGCTGAGCAGCCATCAGAGGTCTGGGTTGCTTCTGGGGTGTGTAAGCGCAACAATGGCCGCCGCTGCCCCACATGGACCACACCCCAAGCCCCCAAGCCTCCTCTTTGTCCCTAGATCGAGTTTTCTCCCAGGACCTGTCTTCCCCAGATGGAGCACCAAGCTGTGGCATGGAGTGGGCAGGGCTGGAGCATTTGCTTGGCTGGGAGCCAGTCGCAGGGGCTTCAGCAGCTGCACTACCATCAGGGGTCTGTGCTGCTTTCATGGTGCTGCCAGAGTAAGCCGCATTGCCCCACCCAAACCCCAGGCCCCCCAGGCTGCTCCTGTGCCCCTATATCAAGTTTTCGCCCAGGACCTGGCAGCTCTAGATCCAATGCCAAGCTGTGATGTGGGCAGGGTTGGAGCATTTGTTCAGCCGGGAATGGGGGTCACAGTGTGTTGACCGTGGGGGCTGGTGGAGCTGTGTTGTCACCGGGGGTCTGGGCTGCCTCAGAAGCACTGTTTAGTAAGAAGCAGCAATGGCCGCTACCCTACCGAGACCACACCCCAGGCCATTTCTGCGTCCCTAGATGGAGTCTTTTCCCAGGTCCTGGTTGCCCTAGATCCCATGCCAAGCCATGTTGCAGAGTGAGCAGGACCGGACTGTTCACCTAGCCTGGATTGGGGAGCACGGCGAGATAGCAGCCACTGGTCCAGAGCTCGCTCTGCCCTGTCTGTTGGCAAGCCAGCACCCGTACGTTCCTTGCGAGTGGAGTCTAGGCTTCTCCAGCCCTTCTGTCTGTCCCAGCTGTTCTCCCAGCAGCCAAGGGGGCTTGTCTCCTCCATGTAGGACCCCCAGGACTGGGATGCCCAGTCTGTGGCTCACTTCCCAGGGTGAGGGTCCAACCATACAGTCCTTCCTTTCCTCTTAGACCACTCCCAGAGGTACAGGTCCCAAACTGATGCCTTTTTTTCCCACCCTGCCTCGTTACATGGCCATCTTTCTTTGCAGCCTTGGCTGTATAGGAGTTCTTCTGCCAGTTTCCGGTTAGTTTTCCATGAGAATTGTTCCACATATAGGTATATATATATATATTTTTTTCTTTGCGGTACGCGGGCCTCTCACTGTTGTGGCCCCTCCCGCTGCGGAGCACAGGCTCCGGACGCACAGGCTCAGCGGCCACGGCTCACGGGCCCAGCCGCTCCGCGGCATGTGGGATCTTCCCGGACTGGGGCACGAACCCGTGTCCCCTGCATCGGCAGGCGGACTCTCAACCACTGCGCCACCAGGGAAGCCCAAGGTGCAACCTTTTTGATAAAATGATGATAACTATAACCCCCCCCCAAAGAATATCCAATACACATAAAATTTGGCATTTGATTTCAGGACATTCACACACTCCATGGACCCTCTGTGAGGCCAGCATAGATCCCAGTTTCTGCACTAGTGCTAAAGAAGTAACCTTATGAGTTGTGCCATAATATCACTTCATTGGTACACTTGCTTTATAAAAGGCTTGTTTCACAGACTCAAACATAGAAAACAAACTTACGGTTACCAAAGGGGAAAAGGGGTGGTAGAAAGATAAATTAGGAGTTTGGAATTAGCAGATGCACTCTACTATATATATAATAGATAAACAACAAGGACCTATCATATAACACAGAGAACTATATTCACTATCTTGTAATAAACCATAATGGAAAAGAATATGAAAAAGAATATAGGTATGTATAACTGAATCACTTTGCTGTACACCAGAAACTAACACAACATTATAAATCAACTGTACTTCAATAAAAAATTAAAAATAAATAAATAAAAATAAAAGGCTTGCTTCAAATTTTAGAGTGTTTTGAATGCTTAGATGAGAACCTGCCACCCACCCAAAAAGACACCAATTTAATTTTATAATGGGAAACATAGTAAATATAGTGAGAAAGAAATAGTGCAGTAAAAATAAAGAATTTGAAACTAATTCCTGATGAGCAAACTCCTTAAAATATAGAAAGTTTCTGATATTTAATTATTAAGTCATCTGTGATGAGTTTTCTCACTGACAGAAGACTCAGGGAGCTCCATATATATTCTAGTCAGCTAACATAAATACAGCACATCCTTACATGGCAGCAGGCAGGCTGGTGTGTGTGTGTGTGTGTGTGTGTGTGTGTGTGTGTGTGTGTGTGTGTGTGTGTGTGTGTGTGTGTGTTTCTTGAAGCACCGCTAATGTGGAATTCCACTGAGAGACAACACAGTTCTGCTAAGGACATCTATCTAGGTCAAGGGTGTATACATTCCCTTTATAATGCCAATCTAGTTTCCAATCTTTTCCAAATATTTCCAGTAATTACTGTCAAAAACAGAATGTGTATTTTTACATTTGTTCATAAAGGAAATTTATTCTAGATATCTTATAGAAGTATTTTATTTATGTTGTTTCTTTTACAAATTTAATGAACATCATTGTGAATAAAATTATATACATATAATATACCTTTTACAAAGATTTTAAACTGGAAATGTGCACAAGCATAGATGCATTTGCAGATAAATTACTGGCATTGGTTGAAGGTGAGTGCTGAATTATTGTTTTAATCATAAGCTTTTTTTACAGCAGGACTGTGCAAAGGCTGTATTCTTTTGGGATATTTACAATTACTTCTCCCATATCAAGTCTTCACATTCAGTATTCTCCAAAGACGAATGAGCTTTGATTACCATTCAATCCAGTCCTGGCCTCTGGACTTCCTCATCCCCAAAGTGGATAAAGGAATCCCTGAAAGGGCCAACAGTTTAAGATTGAATATCATTGTTTCTTTTTCAGGTGTGACCCTGGATTTTCTGGCCCAGCTTGTGAGATGGCATCCCAGACATTCCCAATGTTTATTTCTGAAAGCTTCGGCAGTTCCAGGCTCTCCTCATACCATAACTTTTACTCTATCCGTGGTGCTGAAGTCAGCTTTGGCTGTGGTGTCTTGGCCAGTGGTAAGGCCCTGGTTTTCAACAAAGATGGGAGGCGTCAGCTAATTACATCTTTCCTTGACAGCTCACAATCCAGGTGAGTTAAAGCAGGGTGGAATACATACAGAAACAAGATAACAGTTGAATTCAGATCTATTAATTTTCAATTTTTTCTTTTTTACTAATATATATCTTCTGATTTTCAACCAGGTTGAGAGGAAGCTTATAGTTTATATAGAGTTAATTTGCCCTGGTTTTTAATAAATTAAAAGGCTCACTGATGACGTTAAGATACTAATGACTGACTAGATTTTTTAAAATATGAACTGTTAGCATCAAAACTGTTCTTAAGCCAAGGGCTAGTTAATTATTTATGTAGTTTTATTTATTTGACAGCTTGCAGAGGCTGATTAGATTTACTCTACATCTCTCCTTCCCCCAGTGCTTAATAAATAATGCAGCAAAAGAATGATTGGCGTTTTAACTGTATGTACACAAGTATGTAATATACAAATATGTATAAACATACCGTTATATTTGTATAGATATATCTGTCTACAAAACACATGCAGTGACCTCATCTTCTACATATAGTCATACATCTCACAGTGAAATTACTTACATTTTGTAGAAGAGGGATGAGTGGAAACCTACAGCTTTTGAGTAGTTTATTTAAATTTGTTCAAAATTCTTTAAAAGCCAAAATGAATGTTATGGTTTAAAATGTTTATGCACACTAATTATAGACAATTCGTGTCTAGGTTTCTCCAGTTCACGTTGAGGCTGGGGAGCAAGTCTGTTCTGAGCACATGCAAAGCCCCTGACCAGCCTGGTGAAGGTGTTTTATTGCATTATTCTTATGATAATGGGATAACTTGGAAACTCTTGGAGCATTATTCATATCTCAACTATCATGAGCCCAGGTATGTTGGAAAACACTTGGAAAAAATGGTAAGGGTGATATCTCCTTTCTGGGGAAATCATCATTCAAGTGGTGTAAGAGTCCAGATGCTTTTGCATTGAGAGATGGTGAGGACAAAGATTGATGCCTCTTGCAATGAAAAGCTAGAAAGCTGCCTTCTTGTAATTCATTTGCCCTACTGACTTCTGGTAATTTGAAGAAATTTATTCTCATATTCTGAAATGTGTATCTAAGGGAAATATTTTGATACCTAGGCAAGAGAAAAATAACTAACACTACTTTCCTTATTCAACTATAGTGCAAACTATTAGGTACGATTTTAATATGGTACTAAATTATAAATGCTGTTGATAAATATTTTTAGCAATGTATGATAATATATTATAATAAATTATATGAGATAATAACTCATAAAATCTGATGACCAATTTGCATGTAATATAATTAAGTAATGAGTATGAAGAAGCTTTTCTAGCATGTATAGAGTCCCTGGCAAAGGTGGAGTGGAGGCTGTATTTAAAACCCTTTCTTCAGGCCACTTCTATTTTTCTTTGGCTTATATATTTCATAATATGTAGTCACAATTGTGAGATTTAAGTTTTACTTGAAATAGGGCCATCCTTCAGTTTGGGAGAGTGGTAATCAGCATTTGTGATACGATTTCGGAAGAGTCCAGAGAGTCCTCTCCTTTTCTAGAACACTTATTGACTTGCTCACTGAAATTCCTTTAAAATAGCAGGAGAAGAGGAGGATGGGAAAGTTAAAATAGCACTAGAGGAGGTATCACTGTGACTTACATTCACTTTCCAATATAAAGAGCTAATACAGTTTACCTTCCTAGAAGTACATACATGTTGATCATGGAAAGATGTGAAACAGTGAGGAGGGCTTCCCTGGTGGCGCAGTGGTTGAGAGTCTGCCTGCCGATGCAGGGGACACGGCTTCGTGCCCCGGTCCGGGAAGATCCCACCTGCCGCGGAGCGGCCAGGCCTGTGAGCCATGGCCGCTGAGCCTGCGCGTCCGGAGCCTGTGCTCCGCAACGGGAGAGGCCACAACAGTGAGAGGCCCGCGTACCGCAAAAGAAAAAAAAAAGAGTGAGGACTTTGGGCACTGAAGTGTGCGTTGGCACCATGGCAGAAGGACAGGGGCAATGATGATAGAGTTTATATACTTTAAAATTCTGCCTAGAGCTATCCCTTCATTTAAGTATTTGCAAATAGATGAGAACTTTTATTTTCATTAGAAGATGAAGTAGCATGTAACAGAGATAATAGTTAACAACTATTATGAGTGGTAAATACTATATGTTGTAAAATTTAAGAGAATGCACCAGATGTGTTGAGTCTTTTCCCTATAAGGGTAAATGTAAGACTAAACTCAACTTTCTCACTCAGTAGAGACATATGAATCCCAAAGAAACATTTCATACGTTCTCCATAATAAGCATTAAAAGAAAATTAAGCAAAAATCAAGGTGATAATAAAAATGATGAAAGCATGAAGAAAATATCATTGTCCTAAGTTAAATTGGCCCAAAACACAATTTTTTCTAACAAGGATGGACAGCTTCAAAATTCAGTAATCAATTTGTAGCATGAAATTTAATTAATCTTGGTTGATATGAAAAGAAATTGTACATTTAATGTACTATTGCAAAGGTACATTTAATCTTGTCTGCCATTTGACAGCAACATTTTTCTTCTAAGCAGAATCAAGGTGGCTTTTCAGCATTAGGTATGTGCACAGCTTGAAAGATTAAGATCAGAGGGGAGATTTTTTTAAAAGGAGAATGTGGTAGTGGAACCAAGAACACTTTCATTTTATATATATTGCCTCTGTCCAAGAGACTCTTCCCTCCTCCCCCTCTCTCTTATAAATATTAATAAAAGGTGACATGGCAGAAGTAGAATTTGATATATTCTAGGCACTAAATTATGTTTTATATGAGAAATAGTACAAACCATGTAAACTCTGCATGAGACAGTTAATTATTGATGCCTTTAGCCATTTGTTGTGTTTTCTTCAGGATAAATTGCTGTCTGTAATTGCTGTGAATTCCATATTGTTCCTTTCTGCCATGGTTGTTCGAAAATGAAGTGTGATCCATAAATTAGATGTGATAGTTGGCTAACTACTGTTATTCCTAGCTGATTTCTAATAATTTCCTTACGTATAATTCACTCAGTAAGTGAAAGAACTCTATCTGCTTGATATTAATAAAAGTTAAAGTCTGTAAATATATCTAAGTTAATCTTTTAATTCTAACTGACTAGACTGCCTTGTGAACTAATTGGCATTCTTATTAATATAAAACTATATATTTTTGGTGAGACAAATTATTCTAGATTTTTCTTAATTATAGGGCTTGGTTTCTTATTCTAAAATTATTGTGAAGTCTAATTATATTTTATTTTTGTCTTGATTATTATATTTGATTACAGGAAATCCATGAGCTTAGTACCTATCCAAAAAAGGAAGTTTGAGACAGAAAGTTGACCTAAGTCCCTGGGTTCTCATCTAGGAATATTCTGATCAAATGGCTCCATAGCCATTCTAACCAGCCACTGTAATATGCATACAGTGGTAAAGCAGAGACTCCCACCCCACTCCAAGATATAACGTAGAGGTAAAGGATGCAGACTCTAGAGCCATGTTCCCTAGGTCCATAGCCTGGCATTGTCAGTTAAAAGCTGCTTAACCTAAAAGAAAATCTTTAACCTCCTTGTGCCTCTGTGTTTGAATCTCTGTCAGAGTATCCTGATAATATGTACTTCATCTACGCAGCAAGAAGTTACTCTTTTTATACGCCAGACACTATTCTAGGTGCTAAGATACACTAGTGAAAAATAGAAAAAAGTCTCTGACTTTGCCATAAGGATATTATTATCCCAGTTTCACAGATGAAGATGCTAAGGCACATACAAGTTAAATACCTTCACTGAAGCTGCAGAGTTATCAATCATGAGGTGACAAAGTGCATACTTTAAACCAAGAGTCTGACTACAGACTCACAGTCTTCACATCTCTGCTGGGGAAAATATTGGGCACTTCAGTTACTGTTCTCACACACATATGCACTTTATTTTCCTTTAAAGTTGCCCGAAAAATTCTACTTCTCAGTTGTTAATTTTTAATATTATATTTATTTTCATCAGCGAGAACAGTAACTGCTTTTAAAATTATTAATATTAAAAGAAAATTATAATTTTCTAATAACAATGCTAATCAAATTAAATTATTAAATTAATGCATGATGTTTTAATTGTTGAGCCAGTTTGAATATAGTTTATTTTATTCTATATTTGATATGTAAACATAAATGTTATTTAATTATTTAATAAATAAATAAATATTTACAAAATTAAAGTGAAAATTACTGAAATAAGTATTTAATAAGTACTTTTCTTTTAATAAACTCACATTGGTTAAAAAAATTCAGCAGATTGTGGAAAGTACTTTAAAAAATCATAAACCTGTTATAACTATGTCTTTTTAGTTTAAGAAATGTTTTTTAATTTATATTTCTGTATTTGAACATTGATTTCTCATCATTTAAAAAGTATATTTTCTCACATTACAAAAAGTCCTACCAATTTTTTACTGTTTAAATAATCAATGGTGATAATCGTGTTATTCCACCCCATATTTTCATATGCAGATTATTTAAAGTAAAAATAGATATTACTTTTAATAACTTTCAGTATGCAAAAAATTACATTTTCAAGATGCGATTTACTGTTTCTTTGTGTAATAACTAAAGATGAACATAATACAAATATGAAAATCAATCTAATTTCTCAGTAAATCCAGCCTTAGACATTGAAGTTTTTAAATAATTTATTTCTAAGTTATCCAGCTAGTCACCTGTCTTAGGGAGTTTTTCTTTGCTCACTAGGAAGAAGATTCAGTCGCTTCAGTGTACGTTTACTGCAAACACCTCTCCTGGTGTATAATTGTACACTGATGGAGATAAATGTTCCATTTGCCATTTGTTTCACATCGCACCTTGTGTACGGATTTGAGCAGCATGGTACTATGATTTATGGAGCTTTCAAGCAGATGTCATTGCAGTGGCAATTAATATATAGTTCTTGCTGCTGTGTACAATGATTGCTCCTGGAAATTAGATATTATTCTTAATTTTCTTCCCCATTTGTCAGATACACGTTTACTGTCATAGCCACCATGACACAGCAAGTGACCTCGCACACTATGCTGAACTCCTGGGAATGAGGAAGTGCCATGGTTCCAACCAGCCCAAAAGTATAATGTGTGTAACAAGCTGCCCAAGATCCTTTACCAGACTTAGGCAAATCCTACCACATTGACAACTATGTTTTATTGAGTTAGCTTTTCTGAGAGCAGCTGAGTGCAAGCAAAGTCACAGTTTTAGATGTGTTGAGAAGACTTTGTTGGAGTCAGACAGGAAATTGGAAATCTCAAGAATGTTTGTCATAGTGGGAGAATTATTTTTTTCAAATATTATACCGTAGGAAGAAAAGATCCTGCTATAAATGTTTGTATTTTAAGATAATCAAAGTAATCTGAATTTTTACTTCTATTTTCTCCTTTAGAATAATCTCTGTAGAATTACCAGATGATGCAAGACAGTTTGGAATTCAGTTCAGATGGTGGCAACCATATCATTCTTCCCAGGGAGAGGATGTATGGGCTATTGATGAGATTATCATGACATCTGTACTTTTCAATAGCATTAGTCTTGACTTTACCAATCTTGTGGAGGTCACTCAATCTCTGGGATTCTACCTTGGAAATGTTCAGCCGTACTGTGGCCATGACTGGACCCTTTGGTAAGAATTTCATCTTTGTTCTTGTGGTTATTGTTACAATTTGCATTAAGGATTGAAACCCAAAGATGATCTTCCAGTCCATCCAGCACTTAGTTGTTTGTTGACAAATATTAGCTGAACATGAACCATTTGAAAAGTCGCTGTTATGTCTATAAGTAAGTTATCTTGGGAAAGAAGACTAAAAACAAAACACTGATAGATTTAAATAAATATAAAATTTCACTATATTTATTCATCTCAAATTTTCATTTTCCCACCATTACATATAAAAACCCTCTTCAAGAAGTGTTAATAACTAAAGTGACTAACATATTCTCCCTTCGTGGAGGTCCATCATGATCATAGTGAAAAGTGAAATCACTCTAATGACTACTTTAAAAAAATTTCTCATCACATGTTTTATTTTCATGCTGTCTTACATAAAGTCCAAGAAGTTTCTCCAACCCAAAGATATTCTTTTTAGTCCATTTTATCAAGCAGTATTGGACCAGTGACTTGTATAGTTAATGTCAGTGGGGTTTCAAGAGTGTGGGATTTCCTAGTCAAGATACCTTTCATTCTTAGATTTTTTTTCTCCCTATCGTCATATGCAAACTTAATTATACATTAAGCAGTAAATAAATAACTTAAGACTATGATTAGTACTTCAAGAACATCAGTAGGATGACACAATAGTGATTACCTAGTTAGGAGGTGGCAACTTTAGATAGAGACGAGGAGGCTGTGTTTGGGTAGTTCAGAGAGTGGATACAACACATTCCACTAATTGGAAAGTAAAAGAGCAGGAAGTTCCAGGCACATGAAGATCTGAAGGAAGAGCGTACAACTACAGGAAACTCTGTGGTGCAAAGACTCCCAAAGCATTAGTGACCATGACATGTTCAAAAACCAGGAAGAAGGCCAATGGTGCTGGAGCCCAGGTAATGAGGGAGTGAATGTCAGAAATAGAAGCCAAGAGATATGCAGAAGACAGATCAGATAGGACTTTCTAGGCATAGAGATCCTAGGTTAAGTCTCAGGTCTGTATAATTTCAAAACTCACAACCTTCACCACTGTGCAAACTGCCCCTCTTTGGGTTCCTTTAGAACTTTAAACATGATTGAGGAATAATTTTCTAAGAGTCTTTTACTTTCTATTGAGTCATGGTCAGACCAATTTAATTTCTCCAGATGAATCTTGCCAAAAGCTATTCACTGCAATTGTCTCCCGAGAACATATCATAAATGACCCATCAGTGACCTTATCATAATTAGAGGTAAATTTTACACACCATTGCACATAAAATTACCTTTGATGGGAATTGTGCATGGACAGTCACATCTCACACACAGCAGGCTAAAATTCTAGCATCAAAATGACAGCTAATGGCATGGAAGTACAGCTGATCACTTTTGCTGCAAGCACTGTCAAACTAGATAGAATGAAATTTCTCTATGACAAAATATGAAAGGTTATTGTGTGTTTTCTAGTTGATAGCCTCAGATGCTTATTTTTATGCATGCTGTTTCTTAGTCCTGGAGTCTTCAAAGAAAATAAAGGGGTGAAGCAAGTAAGATACAAAGATGTAAAGCAAAATGAGATTTCTTGGAATTTTATGGTTCTGCAATTTTAAATTGACCTAAATTAACAATAATCCAAACTGGTCATATACCATAAACTATCCCCCAAGTTTGTGTAGCAGTTTTTCTTTCCAGCACTTTGAATACAACAAAGAATCATATCATGAATGCAAGTCCTGTATAATGTTTATTTTTTCCTAAATAGTTAACATCTGCTCAGATAAACTCCAAAGTTGCTGAGCATTTTAATTTTAACACTTGGGTTGAATACATGATAACAGCAGTTTAATTTCTGTGCTTTGCAAAACCCTAAGAACAATATCCTTTCACACAAGTCTGATGAATATTCTTAACCCACCACTGCTTTAATTGGTGGAGATACATTTACTCTGTGAAAGTACAATCACAATAATTATAGAAAACCATAAGAAAATATAAATAATTGTACAATCCCCATGGGCACCTTGAGCAGCGCCACAGGAGTTTCATTAACAACCACATGTGAGCAATCAAATTTGACTTCTCTGAAACGAAAAGGAGTTGTCTTGGCTATGAAACAACAGAGACTATACTCTGGTGGTGATAATGAGACTAGAGAAACACATTAACCGCTTTAATAAGGACATGAAAAATGCTCTCTGCTCATTAAAATGAAACAACATGGAAGATTTCAAACTATTCCCACTTTCTTAGCCAATGAATCAGAATAAAGCCCCATTTAATGACACCGTTTTCTCTCTGCTGCTGTTGAAGAATATATAGTCCAAGTTCCAAGTTCAGTGTGAACTCACTTTAGCGATGTTTTTCAGAAACACTTATTACGATACTGAAATTCAAATGATGATATTGACCAACTATTTATCATAACTACCTAGTCCTAAAAACAAGGTTTTTTTTTAATGTAAAACCTTTGGAGCATGTTATTAAGTTAAAATTCTTTGAACATATTCAAATATGTGGCCTCTGCCGTTCAATGACCTGTTTTTCTCAAGGGAAATTTTGAAATGTATACACGTTCTGTATAAATGACTGGTGTTAAATTAATTATTGTTGGCTTTTGCCAGCTGAGAGTTCATTTGGTTCTCATTTTCTAACTCATGGCTTTTCATGAGCATGGATTGTTGTTACTGAGAGTGTTCTCCAGGGAAAACTTGGACAATTGTTTTTTCATTAGAAGAACTACAGTCAATATGCTATAAATCACTTTACAATATGTCATCTTAGAGCACATTTTTCCATGGGGAAATGAATTGCCTTTAATTATTTGTAGTACTTTCCTTTCTTCCATACATAGTGTCTGAAATCAGAACCTCTGTCTGCTTTGTGTTCTAAAAATAGTCTTTAAAGCCTCTTCCATATATTTTAAGATCACTAAGGGAGTTATTTTAATTGAGATTTATTAAAGATTATTTGACTAATACTATTAGTGATAATACCAAGGGACCTTTACATTCCTCTGTCTTATCTAGTAGACTAGCTAAGTATACAGGTGGAAAGGACATTGCTATCATATTATCTAGAGTTTTGGTTTCAAAATATGTAAAACTATGAGGGTATGGTCATCATAGCATATTAGAATTGGCATTTCGTTTTAGTAGAAGAGATAAGGAGTTTTCCAGACAGGCAAAGGCTAAAGGAGTTCACCACTAGATGGGCTTTACAAGAAATGTGATAAAGGACAGTCTTCAAGCTGAAACAGAAGGGCTCTAGTTAATAACAGGAACAGGTATAAAAGTGTAAATCTCACAGCTAAGGGTAAATATATAGTTAAATTCAAAATACTCTCATGTTGTAGTGGTAGTGAGTAAATCACTTATAAATCTAGTATGAAGGTTAAAAGACAAAAATAGTAAAAAAAAAATAGCTGTAACTATAATAATTTGTTAACAGATAGACAAGATAAAAAAGATGTAAATTATGACACCTAAAACATGAAACATGGTGGAGGGGGGTAAAAATACAGAGCTTTAGTGTGCATTTGACTTAAGTTGTTATCAGTTTAAAATAGACTGTTACAAATGTAAGACGTTTTATATAAACCTCATGGTATCCACAAAGTAAAAACTCAGAGTAGATACACAAAAGATAAAGAGAGGGCTTCACTGGTGAATTTTACTAGACATTCTAAGAATTAATACCAGTTCTTCTCAAAGTCCTCCAAAAAGTATAGAAGAGAGAGGAATACTTCGAAACCCATTTTACAAGGCCAGCATTACTCTGACACCAAAACTAAGCAAGGGTGTCATGAGAAAAGAAAATTACAGACCAAGATTCCTGATGAACATAGATACAAAAATCCTCAGCAACATACTAGCAAATCTAATTCAACAACACATTAAAAGAATATATACCATGATAAAGTGGGATTTATTCCTGGGACACAAGGGTAGTTCCACATGTGAAAATCAGTCAAGTGATATACCACATTAATAAAATGAAAGATAGAGAGAGATTGGTTCAAGATGGCTGAGTACAAGGACATGTGCTCACTCCCTCATGCGAGAGCACCGGAATCACAACTAACTGAACGGTCATCGACAGGAAGACACTGGAACTCACCAAAAAAGATACCCCACATCCAAAGACAAAGGAGAAGCCACAATGAGATGGTAGGAGGGGGCGCAATCACAATAATATCAAATCCCATAGCTGCTAGGTGGGTGACTCACAAACTGGAGAACACTTATACCACAGAAGACCGCCCACTGGAGTGAAGGTTCTGAGCCCCATGTCAGGCTTCCCAACCTGGGGGTCTGGCAACAGGAGGAAGAATTCCTAGAGAATCAGACTTTGAACTAGTGGGATTTGATTGCAGGACTTTGACAAGACTGGGGGAAACAGAGACTGCACTCTTGGAGGGCATGTGCAAAGTAGTGTGCGCATCAGGATGCAGGGGAAGGAGCAGTGACCCCATAGGAGACTGAACCAGACCTACCTGCTAGTGTTGGAGAGTCTCCTGCCAAGGCAGGGGGTGGCTGTGTCTCACTGTGAGATCAAGGACACTGGCAGCAGAAGTTCTGGGAAGTATTCCTTGGCATGAGCCCTCCCAGAGTCCGCCATTAGCCCCACCAAATAGCCCAGGTAGGCTCCAGTGTTGGGTTGCCTCAGGCCAAGCAACCAACAGGGAAGCAACCCAGCCCCACCCATCAGCAGACAAGCGGATTAAAGTTTTACTGAGCTCTGCCCACCAGAGCAACAGCCAGCTCTACCCACCACCATTCCCTCCCATCAGGAAACTTGCACAAGCCTCTTAGGTAGCCTCATCCACCAGAGAGCACACAGCAGAAGCAAGAAGAACTACAATCCTGCAGCCTGTGGAACAAAACCCACATTCACAGAAAGATAGACAAGATGAAAAGGCAGAGGGCTATGTACCAGATGAAGGAACAAAATAAAACCCCAGAATAACAACTAAATGAAGTGGAGATAGGCAACCTTCCAGAAAAAGAATTCAGAATAATGATAGTGAAGATGATCCAGGACCTCGGAAAAACAATGGAGGCAAAGATTGAGAAGATGCAAGAAATGTTTAACAAAGACCTAGAAGAATTAAAGAACAAACAGACAGAGACGAACAATACAATAACTGAAATGAAAACTACACTAGAAGGAATCAGTCGCAGAATAACTAAGGCAGAAGAACGGATAAGTGACCTGGAAGACAGAATGGTGGAATTCACTGCTGGGCAACAGAATAAAGAAAAAAGAATAAAAAGAAATGAAGACAGCCTAAGAGACCTCTTAAACACAACAACATTCGCATTATAGGGGTCCCAGAAGGAGAAGAGAGAGAGAAAGGACCAGAGAAAATATTTGAAGAGATTATTGTCAAAAACTTGCCTGACATGGGAAAGGAAATAGCTACCCAAGTCCAGGAAACACAGAGACTTCCATACAGGATAAATCCAAAGAGAAACACACCAAGACACATAGTAATCAATTTGGCAAAAACAAAAGAAAGAAAAAAATTTGAAACCAGAAAGGGAAAAATGATAAATAAAATACAAGGGAACTCCCATAGGGTTAACAGCTGATTTCTCAGCAGAAACTCTACAAGCCAGAAGGGAGGGCATGACATATTTAAAGTGATGAAAGGGAAGAACCTACAACCAAGATTCCTCTGCCCGGCAAGAATCTCATTCAGATTCAATGGAGAAATCAAAAGCTTTACAGAAAAGCAAAAGCTAAGAGAATTCAACACCACTAAACCAGCTCTACAACAAATGCTATAGGAACTTCTCTAAGTGGGAAACACAAGAGAAGAAAAGGACCTACAAAAACAAACCCGTAACAATTAAGAAAATGGTAATAGGAACATACATAGCGATAATTACCTTAACATGAATGGATTAAACGCTCCAACCAAAAGACACAGGCTTGCTGAATGGATAAAAAAACAAGACCCATATATATGCTGTCTACAAGAGACCCACTTCAGACCTAGGGGCACATACAGACTGAAAGTGGATGGAAAAAGGTATTCCATGCAAATGGAAATCAAAAGAAAGCTGGAGTAGCAATACTCATATCAGATAAAATAAACTTTAAAATAAAGAATGTTACAAGAGACAAGGAAGGAAACTGCATAATGATCAAAGGATCAATCCAAGAAGCAGATATAACAGTTATAAATATATATGCACCAACATAGGAGCAGCTTAGTACATAAAGCAACTGCTCACAATTATAAAAGAGGAAATCAACAGTAACACAATAATAGTGGGGAACTTTAACACCTCACTTAACCCAACAGACAGATCATCCAAACAGAAAATTAGTAAGGAAACACAAGCTTTAAGTGACACAATAGTCCAGATAGATTTAATTGATATTTATAGGACATTCCATCCAAAAACAGCAGATTACACTTTCTTCTCAAATGCACATGGAACATTCTCCCAGATAGATCACCTCTTGGATCACAAATCAAGCCTCAGTAAATTTAAGAAAATTGAAATCATATCAAGCATCTTTTCCAACCACAATGCTATGAGATTAGAAATCAATTACAGGGAAAAAAACTTTAAAAAAACACAAACACATGGTAAACAGTATGTTACTAAATAACCAAGAGATCACTGAAGAAATCAAAGAGGAAATGAGAAAATACCTGGAGAGAAATGACAACGAAAACACGACGATCCAAAACCTACAGGATGCAGCAAAAGCAGTTCTAAGAGGGAAGTTTATGGCAATACAAGCCTCCCTCAAGAAACAAGAAACATCTCAAATAAACAATCTAACCTTACACGTAAAGGAACTAGAGAAAGAAGAACAGACAAAACCAAAGTTAGTAGAAGGAAAGAAATCATGAACATCAGAGCAGAAATAAATGAAATAGAAATGAAGAAAACAATAGCAAAGATCAATAAAACTAGTAGCTGGTTCTTTGAGAAGATAAATAAAATTGATAAACCTTTAGTCAGACTCATCAAGAAAAAGATGGAGAGGAATCAATAAAATTAGAATTGAAAAAGAAGTTACAATGGACACCGCAGAAATGTGAAGCATCCTAAGAGACTATTACAAGCAACTCTATGCCAATAAAATAGACAACCTGGAAGAAATGGACAAATTCTTAGAAAGGTATACCCTTCCAAGACTGAACCAGGAAGAACTAGAATATATGAACAGACGAATCACATGAAATTGATTCTGTGATTAAATGAAATTGAAACTGTGATTAAAAATCTTCCAACAAACAAAAGTCCAGGACCAGATAGCTTCACAGGTGAATTCTGTCAAACATTTAGAGAAGAGCTAACACCCATCCTTCTCAAACTCTTCCAAAATATTGCAGAGGAAGGAACACTCCCAAACTCATTCTATGAGGCCATCATCACCCTGATACCAAAACCAGACAAAGATACTAGAAAAAAGAAAAACACATACCAATATCTCTGATGGATACAAATGCAAAAATCCTCAACAAAATACTAACAAACAGAAACCAACAACACATTAAAAGGTTCATACACCATAATCAAGTGGAATTATTTGCAAGGATGAAAGGATTCTTCAGTATATGCAAATCAATCAATGTGACACACCATATTAACAAATTGAAGAATAAAAACCATATGATCATCTCAATAGATGCAGAAAAATCTTTTGACAAAATTCAAGACCAATTTATGATAAAAACTCTCCAGAAAGTGAGCATAGAGGGAACCTACCTCAATATAATAAAGGCCATATATGACATGGGTTCACAGCAAATACCATTCTCAATGGTGAAAAACTGAAAGCATTTCCTCTAAGATCAGGAACAAGAGAAGGATGTCCACTCTCGCCACTCTCATTCAACATAGTTTTGGAAGTCCTAACCACGGCAATCAAGGAAGAAAAAGAAATTAAAGGAATACAAATTGGAAAAGAAGAAGTAAAACTATCACTGTTTGCAGATGACATGATACTATACATAGAGAATCATAAAGATGCCACCAGAAAACTATTAGAGCTAATCAATGAATTTGATAAAGTTTCAGGATACAAAATTAATGCACAGAAATCTCTTGCATTCCTATACACTAATGATGAAAAATCTGAAAGAGAAATGAAGGAAATGCTCCCATTTACCATTGCAACAAAAAGAATAAAATACCTAGGAATAAACCTACCAAGGGAGACAAAAGACCTGTATGCAGAAAAGTATAAGACACTGATGAAAGAAATCAAAGATGACACAAACAGAGGGAGAGATCTACCATGTTCTTGGATTGGAAGAATCAATATTGTGAAAATGACTATACTACCCAACCCAATCTACAGATTCAATGCAATCCCTATCAAATTACCAGTGGCATTTTTTACAGAACTAGAACATAAAATCTTAAAATTTGTGTGGAGACACAAAAGACCCCGAATAGCCAAAGCAGTCTTGAGGGAAAAACACGGAGATGGAGGAATAAGACTCCCTGTCTTCAGACTATACTACAAAGCTACAGTAATCAAGACAATATGGTACTGGCACAAAAACAGAAATATAGATCAATGGAACAAGATAGAAAGCCCAGAGATAAACCCACGCACCTATGGTCAACTAATCTATGACAAGGAGACAAGGCTATACAATGGAGAAAAGACAGCCTCTTCAATAAGTGGTGCTGGGAAAACTGGACAGCTACATATGAAAGAACGAAATTAGAACACTCTGTAACACCATACACAAAAATAAACTCAAAATGGATTAGAGACCTAAATGTAGGACCAGACACGATAAAACTCTTAGAGGAAAACGTAGGAAGAACACTCTTTGACATAAATCACAGCAAATCTGTTTTGATCCACCTCCTAGAGTAATGGAAATAAAAACAAAAATAAATAGGACCTAATGAAACTTAAAAGCTTTTGCAAAGCAAGGGAAACTATAAACAAGACCAAAAGGCAACCCTCAGAATGGGAGAAAATATTTGCAAATGAATCAACAGACAAAGGATTAATCTCCAAAATATATAAACAGCTCATTCAGCTCAATATTAGAAAAACAAACAACCCAATCAAAAAATGGGCAGAAGACCTAAATAGACATCTCTCCAAAGAAGACATACAGATGGCTACGAAGCACATGAAAAGCTGCTGAACATCACTAATTATTAAAGAAATGCAAATCAAAACTACAATGAGGTATCACCTCACACCAGTTAGAATGGGCATCATCAGAAAATCTACAAAGAACAAATGCTGGAGAGGGTGTGGAGAAAAGGGAACCCTCTTGCACTCTTGGTGGGAATGTAAATTGATACAGCCACTATGGAGAACAGTATGGAGGTTCCTTAAAAAACTAAAAATAGAATTACCATATGATCCAGCAATCCCACTACTGGGTATATACCCAGAGAAAACCATAATTCAAAGAGACACATGCACCCCAAAGTTCATTGCAGCACTATTTACAATAACCAGCTTATGGAAGCAACCTAAATGCCCATCGACAGACGAATAGATAAAGAAGATATGGTGCATATATACAATGGAATATTACTCAGCCATAAAAAGGAATGAAATTGGGTCATTTGTAGAGATGTGGATGGATCTAGAGACTGTCATACAAAGTTAAGTAAGTCAGGAAGAGAAAAACAAATGTCGTATATTAATGCATATATGTGGAACTTATAGAAAAATGGTACAGATGAACCGGTTTGCAGGGCAGAAATAGAGACACAGATGTAGAGAATAAACGTATGTACACCAAGTGGGGAAAGTGGCAGGGGTAGTGGTGGTGGTTGGATGAAATGGGAAATGGGGAATGACATATATACACTAATATGTATAAAATAGATAACTAAAAAGAACCTGCTGTAGAAAAATAAATAAAATTAAAAAAAAATAAAAGATAAAAATTATATGATCATCTCAATAGATGCAGAAAAAGCATTTGACAAACTTCAAAATCTATTTATGATAAAAACTCTCAACATAGTACATATAAAGGGAACATACCTCAACATAATTAAGGCCATCTATGACAAGCCCACTCAATGATGAAAGGCTGAATGCATTTGCTCTAAGATCAGGAACAAGACAAGGATGCCCACTCTCACCACTTTTATTCAACATAGTCCTGAAAGTCCTAGCCAGAGCAATTAGGCAAGAAAGACAAAAGTCTCCAAAATAGAAAGGAAGAAGTAAAACAGTCTTTATTTGCAGATGATGTGATATTATATCATTACAGATAGAAAAGCTAAAGACTCCACAGAAACTGCTAGAACTAGTAAACAGGTTCAGCAAAGTTGCAGGATACAAAATCAATACACAAAAAATCAATAGCATTTCTATATGTTTACAATGAACTACCAGAAAGAAAAAATAAGAAAGCAATTCCATTACAATTGCATCAGAAAGAATAAAATGCCTAGCAATAAATTTGACCAAGGAAGTGAAAGATCTGTACACTGAAGACAATAAGACGTTGATGAAAGAAATTGAAGAAGACACAGAAAAATGGAAATATAATCAGTGCTCATGGATTGGAATGAGTAATATTGTTATAATGTCCATACTACCCAAAGTAACCTACAGATTCAGCGCAATCCCTATCAAAATTCCAGTGGCATTTTTCACAAAAATAGAAGAAACAATCCGAATAGTTGTATAAAAACCACAAAAGACCCTCAAATAGGCAACACAATCTTGAGAAAGAAGAATAAAGCAGGAGGCATCATACTCCCTGGTTTCAAACTATATTACAAAGCTATAGTAATCAAAACAGTATGGTATTGGCATAAAAACAAACATGTAGATCAATAGAGAACCAAAAAGAGAGCCCAGAAATAAACAAATCCATATATGATCAATTAATTTTTGACAAAAGAGCCAAGAATATACAATGGGGAAAGGACTCCCTTCAATAAATGGTGTTTGGAAAACTGAACAGCGAAACACTAAAGAAAACAACTGGACTACACAAAACCACATACAAAATGGATCAAAGACTTGAACATAAGACCTGAAGCCATAAAACTCGTAGAAGAAAACATAGGCAGTAAGCTCCTTTACATCGGTCTTGGCAATTATTTATTTTTTTGCATTTGACACCAAAGCAAAGGCCGTGAAAGCAAAAAATCACAAGTGGGACTATATTAAACTGAAAATCTTATGCACAGCAAGGAAAACTGTCAACAAAATGGAAAGGGAACCTACAGTATGGGAGAAAATACTTACAAATCCTATATCTGATAAGGTGTTAATATCTAAAATATATAAAGAACTCAAACAACTCACTAACCAAAAAAAACCCCTAAACAGTCTAATTTTAAAAATGGGCAGGGCTTTCCTGGTGGTCCAGTGGTTGAGAATCTGCCTGCCAATGCAGGGCACACGGGTTCGAGCCCTGGTCTGGGAAGATCCCACATGCCGCGGAGGAACTAGGCCCGTGAGCCACAACTACTGAGCCTGTGCATCTGGAGCCTGTGCTCCGCAACAAGAGAGGCTGCAATAGTGAGAGACCTGCGCACCACAATGAAGAGTGGCCCCCGCCTGCCGCAACTAGAGAAAGCCCTCGCACAGGAACGAAGACCCAACACAGCCAAAAATAAATAAATCAATTAATTTTTTTTAAAAATGGGGGCTTCCCTGGTGGCACAGTGGTTGAGAGTCCACCTGCCGATGCAGGGGACACGGGTTCATGCCCCGGCCTGGGAAGATAACCACGTGCCGCGGAGCAGCTAGGCCCGTGAGCCATGGCCGCTGAGCCTGCGCGTCCGGAGCCTGTGCTCCGCAACGGGAGAGGCCACAACAGTGAGAGGCCCGGGTACCACAAAAAAAAAAAAAAAAAAAATGGGCAAAGGATCTAAATAGACATTTTACCAAAGAAGACGTACAGATGACCAACAGGTATATGGAAAGATGCTCACCATCACTAATCATCAGGGAAATGCAAATCAAAACCACAATGAGATATCACCTCACACAAGTTAGAGTGGCTATTATCAAAAAAACAAGAAATAACAAGTATTGGCAAGGATGTGGCGAAAGGGGATCCTTGTGCACTGTTGGTGGGAATGTAAATTGGTGCAGCCATTATGGAAAACTTTATGGAGGTTCCTCAAAAAATTAAAAATACAATCCAGCAATTCTGCTTCTGAGTATGTATCTGAAAGAAATGAAATCACTATCTTGAAAATATATTTGTTCCTCCCCCTCCATGTTGGTGGCAGCATTATTTACAATAGCCAAGACACGGAGATAACAAGAGCGTCCATCGATGTGTGAATGTATGATAAAGACAGTATGATACATACAATGGAGTATTTTCATCCATAAAAAAGAAGGAAATTCTACCATTTGTGACAATATGGATGGACTTTGAAAAAATACAAACTCATAGATACAGAGAGAGATTGGTGGTTGCCAGAGGTGGGGGGTGGAAGATGGGCAAAATGGGTGAAGTGAGTCAAAAGGCACAAACTTTTCACTTACAAGATTAATAAGTTCTGGAGATGTAATGTACAGCATTATGACTGTAATTAACAGTACTGTATTTTATATTTGAAAGTTGCTAAGAGAGTAGATCTTAAAAGTTCTCATCACAAGAAAAAATTTTGTAACTGTGAGGTGATAGATGTTAGCTAAACTTATTGCAGTGATCATTTTGCAGCATATACGTATATCAGATCGTTGTGTTGTATGCCTAATACAATGGCATATGGCAATTATATCTCAATAAAACTGGATTCAAAAAATGTATGTTCATATCTCATGGGGCATCTATAAACATGCACAACAAAAAAGAATTTGTATATTTTATGAGAAGCAAGAGTTGCCTAGGGGAAAATCCCAGACTAAAAGGATCCTAAAAGCCTGTTTATCTCATAATAGAAATTAAACACAATTCACTTGCAGTAAAAGGTAGGAAATAGTACTGTGGCTCTATTACCAATTGAAGAAAATCAATAATTTAGCATTATATAATAGTCATATAATAATATAGCAGAACTGAACAATGAATGGAATGTGTTTTAAGCTGTACAATAGGAGCTATAAAGTGGTTGTTAAGGTACTTCTAGATTATAAGAACCATCAAGAATCAACAGTAATGTGTAGTAATGGATAACACAAAAAGATTTCCTAACTGGCCTAGAAAAATCCCTTCAGAGCTCATGCTTGCACAAACCTGACATGCATTTGTGGGGACTGACAAGCCCACAGGCAGATCTAATACACATTTAGCAAGCAGTGGGCGAAACACTTTTTAACGAGATCTACCTTTTCTTCTGCTACCTTTTGGTTAATTTTTAAAAATAGGAATATGTATTTGCAGGGGTTAAGAGTCAAGAGTCTTTTCTACATGCAGATCTTTATTCCTTTGGACTGGTCTCATGAAAATAGTCAAGGAGGTTGCCTGATACTAATACAAGGAAGGTGTCATTGGTAAACATTGACAAAGGAGAGGTTGGATTAGTGCCCTGCTGAAACTTTGGACAGCCTTGATCCCTTAGGTCACAAGAGAAACAAATTTATAACTATCCCTTTATAAAATGAATTTGCTTATAGAATAAAAATGATAGCCAAGTAAATATCTTTAGGATTTTTCTTTCATTGAACATCAACCCATAATTTACATAGAAATTTTGTCAGCTTAAATTGTTTATTAGTAAGCCTAGAGTCTTCTTGGGATTATTTTTTACAAAAACTATTAGAATAATAAATCAACTCAAATTGTGCTGCTGAAGAAAGTCAGCTGGGGTGAACTGGCTCCCAAGAGCCACTTCAACTACCATTTCTCAGCAAGTGATTAGGAAGCTTAGCAAAAAGGTAAGGTAAATACATTGAGTGACAAACTGAAAAGTCACTATTATTTTCAACAGCTATGAAGAAAGTATTTTCAGTACCCAGGGGAATCAGTGCCTCTATAAAATTGGTAATATAATTGAATATACCCCCAAATAAATTTATAAATGAGTTTCTAAAATAAATCCTATTTATTAGGCTTTTTCATCCTGAGGGTTTCATTACATGAAATTTTTCATTTGTTGATAGGCTAATTTATACATTCAACTGTTTATTGATTGCACTACAAGTGCTGTTTGTCCTGAAGGTATAGCACTTGGTACTAAAGGTGAAGATAGAAAAGCCCTTTGTTTGTGGAGCTTATTTTCTAGAGGAGAAAATCAAAACTGAGCAAGTAAACAAATTTGTAATAATATTCCAGATAGTGGTAATTGCTGTGAGGATAAAGGAATGGAATGTTAGATGACATAAGTGGAGAGTCAGACTATTTTAGGTAAAATGTTTAGGGAAACCTTCCTGGGAGTGTAGAGACCAGAATATGAGAAAGAAACACTGATGTGAAAGTGTGCAAGGAAATGATTACAGGCAGAAACAGCAAGAGCAAAGGTCCTGAGGCAAGCAAGGAACTATTGATAGATTATGTTAGGGCCTTATAGAGCAACAGAGAGACTTTGGATTTTAAGTGTTACGGGAATCCAGTAAATAATTTGAAGCAAGGGAGTGATGTGATCATATTTTTAATATAATTGTAACTGCTGTGTGAGCATAGATGGTAATGATAATAGGAGAAGCAGTAGAAGGAGCTAAGCTCAGAGGCCAGTAGTGTCATCCACATATGCTTACAATGTTGCAAGGAACAGGCTGATGGACCACTTGAAAATATATATCAGAGAACAGAGGCTTAGGACCTGCCAAAGGAATGAATAAAATGGCCATGTTCCCAGATTCATGTCCAAACCGTTGACTTTTGAGTCATTTATTTCTCCAAAGTTAGATTTTCCTAAAAATCTCCCTTTAGACTAAGTGGCTACGTGAGATTTCAGAAGTAGGAGAACGTACCACTAAACAAATTAATAACAGAAATCTGCCTTTCATGATCTAGATTGAAGGTATGTCTGGCTCATTGAAAAAGAAACTTAATAGGCTGAGGTAATTACCTTCTATGGACAGTGGTTCACAAAGCTTCGTGGTAGGCCTTGGGTGGCCTGACCTGGTCAGCCTCTCCTGCCTCCCTGCCTTTCACTCAATCCTGCCCAACCACATCATTCTTCCTACTCTACCCCAATGAGCCAAGCTCTTTCCTCTCCCAGCACCTTTGCATTGCCTATGCCTCTTCCTAGGAAGTTCTTTCATTAGTCTCAGTGCCAGGCCTCCAAGTTTTCCAGATAACTGGAAGAAGTCCAGGGGCTTGGAAAATGAATATTGTTTCAGAAATATGATAAGAAAATTACAATACTAAAATTAATAAATTTAAATTAAATATCTACAAAACACAACATATGCCAACCCCATTAATTGCTAAATTTAAATATTCATGAAATTTGATGCTATTGGAAATAATTCTTTGGTCAGATTCCTGAGTATGTTGAGAAATCGTAGGCAAATGTATATTCCATGCATTACCAGTAGCCAAATAAAATTTAAAGGCAAAATTATAAAATCCACTTGAAGGTTTTTGCAACAAAAAATACATATGTAATGTGAGACATGGGTGCATTTTAATATGTTTGCCATGATGTGTGATGGAGTTTCCAAAATTAAAAGTGTCAAAGTCCTATGAAAGTCTTAAAATGGCCCTGCTTCAGTACTAAGTTAGTACACACTGTACGGCTGCACATAGTTGGAAGGATAAAGAAAGAGAGAATTTCAAAGATTCCTCATGTATCTTTCTCTCTCGCCTCACCTCTTCCCTCCAAGCTAAATATTTTCATTCAGGGCTCTCAGGCCTAACTACATGGGCCAGTGTGTTCCTTCCTGAAAGGAAGTGAGGTGCAAGAGGAAACAGGAAAGGGATGACAGAGACAACAGGATTGTGTTGAAAAGGCAAGCCCTAACTATAAGCAGTGTAAATATGGATTGGGTAAGTTCACTTCAACCAAAATTGGTTCTGGAGTTAGTATGGAAGAATAACAGGAGGAAGGAGGTTCTGGATAGCCAAAGATCTGAGATGAGGTGAAGTTATTAACAGAGGCTGGAAACAGCTAAAGCTTCTCTGATTCCTCTCTTCCCGCCAGAAGAGGAGGGAAGTCTTGTTGGGTCCCTGACTACTCACACACCCAGAGGTTCCTGGCAAGAGACTGGCAGGCATTATGAGAGTTGAGAGGAGCTATTTTCCCCTGGGTCCTTGATCTCCCCGCTCTCTGATAGTCTGTCCCCTTTCTGGCCCTCGGTCTCCCTCTCTCTCTCTGCTTCTCTTTGAGGGCCGAAGCCCAGGCTGTGCTTCATGCTGACTCCCCCTCTGACTTTTAAGGGAAACGACTGTGGCAGACATTTCCCTTTCTCTGCCGCAGTTTACTTCCAGCTGCTGAACATTTCCTAAAACTGCTGTTAGGTGGACAAAAAGAAGATTCAGCTGAGACTCGACAGAAATCTTTGAAAGCATTACCTCACCAACAAATTTCTGTAAACTTTTTAAATTTCTATAAACGTTAAAACTAGATTTTTTTTTTAAGTTATTGGAATTAGCTGCTGGCATGTAGGGTTTGGGAGAATTGAGCTAGTTTCACAGGAGACAAAGGTGGGTGACTGGGGTGCAGATGGACCTCCAGACTCCCAACAAAGGCGAGTCACCCGCCAATCTCACGTAGCACCCATGTACGTGCATGCCACCTGGTTATAAAGAGAGAACTGTGGTAACAGCCACTGTGTACAACAGCCTGAATGTCTAACCTAGGTGACACGTTTCCCCCCTATTCTATCTCCCACACAGAAAGTTATCTGATCCTTGAGACAAAACTGCTACTAAGTGTCCAATATTTTGCTGAGTTTTGTTTGCCAAGAGGCTGCTTTCTGTAAAAGCTGAAGAAACAGCAGCCAAGCAGCTCAATTTAAGCGTCATATAGCTTAAAGTAAAGTGTTAGTCCTGACTTGAAGAACCATGTGTAAATTTCCAAACTGAGAAAATGGAAGTGACACTGAAGAAGCTAAAGAATATAAACTATGTACTTTAAGTAGGAATGGTAACAATAAGCAAAATAAAGCAGATGCTAGGAACAAAAGTATAAAAGGAGCCTGAAATACATGCTGAAAAGCACATGTATTCCAAAATATCTTCTATTGCCAATTCAGCCTAACAAGATAAATACAGAGTGGTTTAGTCACTTAGAAATCCATAAGGATTTTTAAAACGAAGTATTGAGTAAATACATGACAAAATGCATTACATGTAGAAATTTCAAATTTGTTCAAAGCTGGAGATTGAAGTAAGTGAAAAAGATTATCAGGGACTTCCCTGGTGGCACAGTGGTTAAGAATCTGCCTGCCAATGCAGGGGACACAAGTTTGAGCCCTGGTCTGGGAAGATCCCACATACAGTGGAGCAACTAAGCCTATGTGCCACAACTACTGAGCCTGTGTTCTAGAGCCCATGAGCCATAACTACTGAGCCCACAAGCCACAACTAGTGAAGCCCGCATGCCTAGAGCCCACGCTCTGCAACAAGAGAAGCCACTGCAGTGAGAAGCCCACACACCGCAACGCAAGTAGACCCTGCTCAACTAGAGAAAGCCTGTGCATAGCAATGAAGACCCAACACAGCCAAATTTAAATAAATAAATTTATTTTAAAAAAAATATTGTCATAAAATAAATTTGTATCTAGAAATTTCTTACATGGAGAATTACTCCAGTTGAGAAACTGGTGGAAAGAATGTAGTCAGGAAAACAAGGGGAAAGTTAATAAATCAGACTGTCATATGAATACAATATGTTAACCCCACATGTTTTACATACTCTTTCTCTAAACTCCTCATTGAAGTGATCATGGCAATGTAACAGAGAAAATGCTGAACCATTTTTGGAATTTGAAACTTGAATGAGCTTCTGGAAGAAGTGGGGTGTGGGAGGAAAGTTTGTTGATGAGAGTGGAGTGAGTGAAAGTTGCATGGGGGGCCCAGATGTAAATCTGGGTGGAATCCATAACCTGGCCCTCAGACGCCACTCAAGACCCCTGACACTGCGCTCCAGAGCAGAGAAGAGCACCCAGCACCCCGCATGACTCAGACCCAACACCCAGCCCTCAGGTGACTCCGTGACAGGATGGCTGCCCAAGGATTCTAAGCGATGGGGAGAAGGAAGGTAGCAGGAAGGAAAACAGACATCAAGAGCCCTGTGGCTGACAGGGTCTTGGTGCTCCAGCTGGGTGTCAGGCCTAAGCCTCTGAGGTGGGAGAGCCAAGTTCAGGACATTGGACGACCAGAGACCTCCAGGCCCCAAGTAATATCAATCGGCAAAAGCTCTCCCAGAGACCCAGCTCCACCCAACGGCCAGCAAGCTCCAGTGCTGGACACCCCATGCCAAACAACTGACAAGACAGGAACACAACCCCACCCATTAGCAGAGAGGCTGACTAAAATCATACTAAGCTCACAGACACCCCAAAACACACCACCAAACATGGCCCTGCCCACGAGAAAGACAAGATCCAGCCCCACCCACCACAGTACAGGCACCAGTCCCCTCCACCAGGAAGCCTACACAAGCCACTGAAGCAGACTTATCCACTGGGGGCAGACACCAAACAACGGGAACTACGAACCTGCAACCTGGGAAAAGGAGACCCCAAACACAGTAAGTTAAACAAATGAGAAGACAGAGAAACACACAGCAGATGAAGAGGCAAGTTAAAACCCCACCAGACCAAACAAATGAGGAGGGAATAGGCAGTCTACCTGAAAAAGAATTCAGAGAAATGAGAGTAAAGATGATCCAAAATCTTGGAAATAGAATGGAGAAAATACAAGAAACGTTTAACAAGGACCTAGAAGAACTAATGAGCAAACAAACTACGATGAACAACACAATAAATGAAATTAAAAATGAAATCAGTAGCAGAATAACTGAGGCAGAAGAACAGATAAGTGAACTGGAAGATAAATAGTGGAAATAACTACCACAGAGCAGCATAAAGAAAAAAGAATGAAAAGAATTGAGGACAGTCTCAGAGACCTCTGTGACAACACTAAATGCACCAAGATATTCAAATTATAGGGGTCCAAGAAGAAGAAGAGAAAAAGAAAGGCTCTGAGAAAATATTTGAATAGATTATAGTTGAAAACTTCCCTAACATGGGGATAGAAATAGTCAAGCAAGTCCAGGAAGAGTAGAGAGTCCTATACAGGAAAATCCAAGGAGAAACACGCCAAGACACATATTAATCCAACTATCAAAAATTGAAAACAAACAAAAAATATTAAAAGCAGCAAGGGAAAAGCAACAAATAACATACAAGGGAATCCCCATAAGGTTAACAGCTGATCTTTCAGCAGAAACTCTGCAGGCCAGAAGGGAGTGGCAGGACATATTTATAGTGATGAAAGGGAAAAACCTACAACCAAGATTACTCTACCTAGCAAGGATCTCATTCAGATTTGATGGAGAAATTAAAACCTTTACAGACAAGCAAACGTTAAGAGAATTCAGCACCAGCAAACCAGCTTTACAATAAATGCTAAAGGAACTTCTGTAGGCAGGAAAGACAAGAGAAAGAAAAGACCTACAATGACAAACCCAAAACAGTGAAAATGGTAATAGGAACATACATATTAATAATTACCTTAAATGTAAATGGATTAAATGCTCCCACCAAAAAACATAGATTGGCTGAATGGGTACAAAAACAAGACCCATATATATGCTGTCTACAAGAGACCCACTTCAGACCTAGGGACACATACAGACTGAAAGTGAGGAGATGGAAAAAGATATTCCATGCAAATGGAAATCAAAAGAAAGCTGGAGTAGCAACTTTCATATCAGACAAAATAGACTTTAAAATAAACCTATTACAAGAGACAAAGAAGGACACTGCATGATGATCATGGGATCAATCCAAGAAGAAGATATAACAATTGTAAATATTTATGCACCCAGTATAGGAGAACCTCAATACATAAGGCAAATGCTAACAGCCATAAAAGTGGAAATCGACAGTAACACAGTAATAGTAGGGGCCTTTAACACCCCACTTTCACCAATGGACAGATCATCCAAAAAGAAAATAAATAAGGAAACACAAGCTTTAAATGATACATTAAACAAGGTGGACTTAATTGATATTTATAAAACATTCCATCCCAGAACAACAGAATACACTTTCTTCTTAAGTGCTCATGAAACATTCTCCAGGATAGATCATATATTGGGTCACAAATCAAACCTTGGTAAATTTAAGAAAATTGAAATTGTATCAAGTATCTTTTCTGATGACAACACTATGAGACTAGATATCAATTACAGGAAAAAGTCTGTAAAAAATACAAACACATGGAGGCTAAACAATATGCTACTAAATAACCAAGAAATCACTGAAGATATCAAAGAGGAAATCAGAAAATACCTAGAAGCAAATGACAAGAAAACACGACGGCCCAAAACCTATGGGATGCAGCAAAAGCAGTTCTAAGAGGGAAGTTGATAGCAATACAATCCTACCTCAAGAAACAAGAAACATCTCAAATAAACAACCTAACCTAACACCTAAGCAGTTAGAGAAAGAAGAGCAAAAACCCCAAAGTTAGAAGTAGGAAAGAAATCATAAGCATCAAATCAGAAATAAATGAAGAAGAAATGAAGGAAATAGCAAAGATCAATAAAACTAAAAGCTGGTTCTTTGAGAAGATAAACAAAATGGATAAACCATTAGCCAGACTCATCAAGATTTTTCTTGAGTCTTTGAGAACCCTCAAATCAATAGAATTAGACATGAAAAAGAAGTAACAACTGACACTGCAGAAATACAAAGGATCATGAGAGATTACTACAAGCAACTATATGCCAATAAATTGGACAACCTGGAAGAAATGGACAAATTCTTAGAAAAGCACAACCTGCCAAGACTGAACCAGGAAGAAATAGAAAATATAAACAGACAAATCACAAGCACTGAAATTGAGACTGTAATTTAAAATCTTCCAACAAACAAAAGCCCAGGACCAGGTGGCTTCACAGGTGAATTCTATCAAACATTTAGAGAAGAGCTAACACGTATCCTTCTCAAACTCTTCTAAAATATAGCAGAGGGAGGAACGCTCCCAAACTCACTCTACAAGGCCACCATCACCCTGATACCAAAACCAGACAAAGATGTCACAAAGAAAGAAAACTACAGGGCAATATCACTGATGAACATAGATGCAAAAATCCTCAACAAAATACTAGCAAACAGAATCCAACAGCGCATTAAAAGGATCATACACCATGATCAAGTGGTGTTTATTCCAGGAATGCAAGGATTCTTCAGTATCCACAAATCAATCAATATAATAAACCATATACAAACTGAAGGATAAAAACCATATGATCATCTCAATAGATGCAGAAAAAGCTTTTGACAAAATTCAACACCCATTTATGATAAAAAACCCTCAAGAAAGTAAGTATAGAGGGAAATTACCTCAACATAATAAAGGCCGAATATGACAAGCCCACAGCCAACATCGTTCTCAATGGTGAAAAACTGAAACCATTTCCTCTAAGATCAGGAACAGACAAGGTTGTCCACTCTCACCACGATTATTCAACATAGTTTTGGAAGTTTTAGCCACAGCAGTCAGAGAAGAAAAAGAAATAAATGGAATACAAATCGGGCAAGAAGTTAAGCTGTCACTGTTTGCAGATGACTTGATACTATACATAGAGAATCCTAAAGATGCTACCAGAAAACTACTAGAGCTAATCAATGAGTCTTGTGAAGTAGCAGGATACAAAATTAATGCACAGAACTCTCTTGCATTCCTATACACTAATGATGAAAAATCTGAAAAAGAAATGAAGGAAACACTCCCATTTACCATTACAACAAAAAGAATAAAATACCTAGGAATAAACCTACCTAAGGAGACAAAAAACCTGTATGCAGAAAACTATAATACACTGATGAAAGAAATTAAAGATGATACAAACAGATGGAGAGATATACCATGTTCTTGGATTGGAAGAGTCAACAATGTGAAAATGACTATACTACCCAAAGTAATCTACAGATTCAGTGCAATCCCTATCAAACTACCAATGGCATTTTTCACAGAACTAGAACAAAAAATTTCACAATTTGTATGGAATCCCAAAATACCCCAAATAGCCAAAGCAATCTTGAGAAAGAAAGGAGCTGGAGGAATCAGGCTCCCGGACTTCAGACTATACTGCAAAGCTACAGTAATCAAGGCAGTATGGTACTGGCACAAAAACAGAAATATAGATCAATGGAACAGGACAGAAAGCCCAGAGATAAACCCATGCACATATGGTCACCTTATTTTTGATAAAGGAGGCAAGAATATACAACGGAGAAAAGACAGCCTCTTCAATAAGCGGTGCTGGGAAAACTGGACAACTACATGTAAAAGAATGAAATTAGAACACTCCCTAGCACCATACAAAGAAATAAACTCAAAATGGATTAAAGACCTAAATGTAAGGCCAATCACTGTAAAACTCTTAGAGGAAAATATAGGCAGAACACTCTATGACATAAATCACAGCAAGATCTTTTTTGACCCACCTCCTAGAGAAATGAAATACAACCAAAAATAAACAAATGGGACCTAATGAATCTTAAAAGCTTTTGCACAGCAAAGGAGCCCATAAACAAGATGAAAAGACAACCCTCAGAATGGGAGAAAATATTTGCAAATGAAGCAACTGACAAAGGATTAATGTCCAAAATTTGCAAACAGCTCATGCAGCTCAGTATCAAAAAAACAAATAACCCAATCCAAAAATGGGCAAAAGACGTAAATAGACATTTCTCCAAAGAAGATATACAGATTGCCAACAAACACATGAAGGGATGCTCTACGTCACTAATTAGAGAAATGCAAATCAAAACTACCATGAGGTATCACGTCACACCAGTCAGAATGGCCATAACCAAAAAAATCTACAAACAGTGAATGCTGGAGAGGGTGTGGAGAAAAGGGAAGCCTCTTGCTCTGTTGGTGGGAATGTAAATTGATACAGCCACTATGGAAAATAGTATGGAGGTTCCTTAGAAAACTAAAAATAGTACTACCATACGACCCAGCAATCCCACTACTGGGCATATACCCTGAGAAAACCATAATTCAAAAAGAGTCATGTAACACAATGTTCATTGCAGCTCTATTTACAATAACCAGGACATGGAAGCAACCTAAGTGTCCATCAACAGATGAATGGATAAAGAAGATGTTGCACATATATACAATGGAATGTTAGCCATGAAAAGGAACGAAATTGAGTTATTTGTAATAAGGTGGATGGACCTAGAGTCTGTCATACAGAGTGAAGTAAGTCAGAAAGAGAAAAGCAAATACCATATGCTAACACATATATATGGAATCTAAAAAAAAAAAGAAAAATGGTTCTGATGAACCTAGGGGCAGGACAGGAATAAAGACACAGATGTAGAGAATGGACTTGAGGACACGGGGAGGGGTAAGGGTAAGCTGGGATGAAGTGAGCGAGTAGCATTGACATATATCCACTACCAAAATAGATAGCTAGTGGGAAGTAGCCGCATAGCACAGGGAGGTCAGCTCGGTGCTTTGTGCCCATCTAGAGGGGTGTGATACGGAGGGTGGGAGGGAGACACAAGGGGGAGGAGATATGGGGATATATGTATACATACAGCTGATTTTCTTTGTTAAACAGCAGAAACTAACAACATTTTAAATATTTATACTCCAATAAAGATGTTAAAAAAAAAATGTTGGGTGGACCCTCACACCTGGCCCCACTAAACTCTTCAAGGCTGAAGCTGGGGCTAGAAACCAGTAACACAGGCGATGCCATGAGGGATAGATGTCCACAGGAATATGAAAAGTCAGGGGCCTCCACACCCTGAATACCACAGAATGGTGAGCATAACGCAAAACCCGTTAGAATCACAGAGGGAAAATTACAACAACCGTAATCCAAAATCAATATTTTGTTTGAGTCCTTGATGGGTGAAGCAAACAAAAAATAGGTGAGGACCTAGAGAAATGTATGAGAGGTAAATAACAAGGGTGGTTTAATTGATAAAGAAAAAAAAATGTACCCTACAAATAAAAAATACAAATCCCTTTCATGTGTCCATTAGACATTTGCAAAAAATGATTATGAACTAGGCTCTGAGGCTGACTTAATAGATACCAATAAAGCATGACACCAAAAGCAGGGCCCATTAAGGTCACATATTCCAGCACTTGAAATTTTTAAACTTGTTTTTGTGAACAGTGGGGGTGACCTCCCTGAAAACAAAACATGACAAGAAATTGGGAGCAAGGGGCTATTTGCAACGTATATGACAGACTGTTTCTCCCAAATATGTGAAGAACTTGTACAAATAAGTAAGGAAAAGATAAATGCCAACTGTAAAAATGGGCAAAGTACATGAAAAGGCAACCCCAAAAAACTACAAATAGGCAATGAATAGTTAACATAAATAGCATGTTAACTTCTCTAGTAATCAAATAAATGTAGATTAAAAGACTGCATAGAGTAGCTGAAATGAAAAATATTGTGCATGTTCAGTGTTGATATGTGGTGAGAATCAGCAGCTCCGTCCGTCGTCGTTAATATTTTTTGGTAAGTGTAACTTTGTACAACCTTTTTGAAGGGCAACTTAGCAATAAGTGCTAACTTTTAAATTTTGCTTTGACCAAGTAAGTCTGCTTCTAGGAATTTATCCTAAGAAAATAATTGGACAAGTACACAAAGATATACAAGGATACATATTATAGAAGCATTGTTTATAACAGTGAAAACTGGAAACAACCTCCAAAGATTTCCATAATTGGAGATTGGCTTTATTCATTAAAAATGACAGTGTCTTACCATATTTTTCGATCTGGAAAGACAGTAATGAAACAGTTTTTAGAAAGAAAAAAACAGGACTATTACAATTTTATGATTTTTTTAAAAGAAAGAAAAGTTAGTATGTGTGTATATTTGTGTGTGTGTAAACATAAGAAAGTCTGGAAGTACTTACACTAAAATGTTAGCAGTGGTCATCTCTAGGTAGAATTGTGAATTTTTATTTTTTAAAAAAATGCTTCTATAATGTCAGATTTTTTTCCCAATAAGTGTAAAACTTATATAATCCACTAAAATCATGGTTATTTCTGTTTTGAGACATAATATTATAGAAATAACAAATGAGTTTAAATGCCACCTTTAATTCCACAGTATCAGCAAGTTTTTCTGTCAACTCTAGTAAACATTTTTTTGATGATTACAAGAACAACCCCCCCCAAAAAAGGATGATGGAGAGGCTTAAATTCATTCACATGTCCTTCCGCAAATTAATATATCTTCTGAATAGTATCAGACTAAAAACAGCTTTGTGTTGGTCTTCTACTTCTCTGAAAATGAGTTCTGCAGAGCTGTTCTATTCCATGGGGTTCTTGAAAATGATAGAATACTGCTTAGATTTCTAAGAAATGTAAATATTGGTGCGTTGTCTTCTCTTGTGGCCCATGGGTAGTGACACTACAGCCACATTGTTTACTTACCAAACTATTCTGAAAGAGATGGATCAATTGTCAAAAATGGCTCAGTCGCTAGGTGATTTGGCTGTTTTACATGAATTTGCTTTTAAAGAACTTGGTGGCCTGAGTATTCTCCTGTTTAGTTAGATGTATCTGCCTTTCATATAAAAGAGCCTTTTTTCTGGAGATGGGAATGAGGCTCTAGGGAAACACAGAAAGCAATTTCTTTAAGTGAGGATAACCTTAAGACCTTGTCTGTGTTCATTACAGCATTTAAGTAACTGTGGTTTTGGAAAACTTGCCTTCTCTCCCATCAAGACACCCCACTCATGTGCTCATTTTATTTAACATTCTTTACATGCCTTTGGTAGGCATGACATAGTGGAAAGGACATCAAAGTAGAAATCAGAAGACCTGGTTTCTAGCTTTTTAGTAACTGTGTGACCCTGGAGGCCAACAGCTCAACCTCCCAGTTTTCCTTCTCTGTAATACAATGTTGAGGATCCCTGGTATCTCCCAAATGGTCTTGACTCAGAGGTCAAATGAAATAATCCAGCTGTTAGAAAACCACGATGTCGTGCGCTAACACCGGGTGCTTCTTGAGGTGCACAAGGCTCTGAGTGCTGTGAGGGATGTAGTGGTGAACAAGATGTGACCTCTCCCTGCAGAGAGGCTTCCAGCCTGGTCAGGACAATAGATCCTCAGCAGTACCGGAGATTAAGCAAGGAAGGGGGAGGCGAAGGACCTATACTCTGGACTAAGATACGACTAAGGAGGCTTGGTCACATTATGGTGTCGTCCACTTACCAGTGTCATAACAGAGAGCCTACTAGCCTTCTTAGGGGTGGAAATGAAAAGGCACAGGGAGGTAAGCTTGTCCTAATGGAAAGTGTTATCCCTATTCTCTCATTAAATCTTGTAATTAGATGCAGGACTTTTTTTATTGTTCCTTTATTTTTGAGGCACTCTTGCAAATCAACATGAATAGAACTGAGCCTCCGATTCCCAAGGCATTCTGTCTCTGGAATTTCTCCCCAAAATGCTGATGTGGACAATTTTTTTCTGTTTCTATGATTGCAACAGAGAAGTTCAGTTTCAGTTTTGCCTTTATAAATGTATCTTGATTTAGACAAGCAACAAAGAGGAGCAGTTTTGTAAATTAAAGGATTGCAGGCTTTCAAGTTCTCTCCCCTAAAATTCCATCTGTGTATGAACATCAGAGTATTCAGGAGGAAAACGTCAGACCTAATATCACTTGGCTTTCAGCCAGTCTTGAATAAATCATAAACATTCGAGTGAACTTGTTCTATGAATGGTCAAGATTTTAATGCACAAAAAAAAGAAAAAGATTTTAAGGCACAGATGTCTGTGATCTTCTTGGGTTATTTTGCTTCAGATTAAGACATCAGGAGAGGTATCCTGCAATACCATGAAGTATGGCAGGTATATCAGAAATGCATTCAGGGCTTCCCTGGTGGCACAGTGGTTGAGAGTCCGCCTGCCGACGCAGGGGACACGGGTTCGTGCCCCGGTCCAGGAAGATCCCACATGCCGCAGAGCGGCTGGGCCTGTGAGCCATGGCCCCTGGGCCTGTGCATCCGGAGCCTGTGCTCCAGAGCGGGAGAGGCCACAACAGTGAGAGGCCCGCGTACCGCAATAAAAAAAAAAAAAAAAAAGAAAGAAAGAAAGAAATGCATTCAGCTCTAGGTTGTAACAAAAACAACCAGAAAAGACTGACCGTGGCATAAGCAAAAGTGAAGAGGCTTATTTGTCATTTGTGACAAGCAGTCCTAGGACTGGCAATCCAGGGCTGGTAAGCAGCTTAACAAGGCCGTCAGGGACCCATGTTCTCTTCATCCTTCTACTCCACCATCTCAGCAAAGAGAGCTCCAACTGAATATTTTTGTTCATAGGCTGACTGCTGCCCCGTTAGGGAGGAAGGAAAACAGTAGGAGCAACAGGCAAAAGGACATGCCAGCCAACTCCATCTGTCTCTTTTTTAAAAGCTTATATTAAAGCTGAGTGAGTATACCCACCTAGCATCTTTCACTTACGTCTCATTGGTGAGACTTACGATGGACTTGGGCAACCCCCAGACCAATCACTACAAGGTGACTGGGGAAGAGAGGGGCTGTGGATGGCAGCTGATCAGCCTACCCAACAGTATCTGCCCACAATTACCAGTGGAACAAACATTCATACTAAATAAGAATTTTATTGTCACTGTTTGACTGTCCTCATTTAGCCTCTTAACTTGTCCTTTTATACTTTTTGTCTTGTTTCTTTCTTGGTGTCTTGGCACCTTTAAAAGCCGTTATCATCAGGGTAGCTCACAGAGCACACACTTCTCAGGTTTGAATGCTTCCTCTTTCCAACCAAGTTCATGGTTAATTTGTTACTATGCAAAATTTGGGTGCAGGCACTATTTACAAAACGTAGCACTTCTTTCTGAATCTGTGTAGAATTGCCAGGACACTAAACCATCTCAGAAGGGAGGAATTTAAAAGGAGCTGATTGTGAAAATAATCTTAAATTATTTCAGAAATGCTGGGGTGGAGAGACAATGTACATGACACGAGTGAGAAAGTTTTAGTGCCTCTGTGTGGCCTGTAGACCGTTCAGCCCATGTGCTTCCATGCACTCTGTGTTTTTTTTTACCAGATGCCCGGGGAATATGTGCCTTTAAAGTAAAAAGTTAAATCAACCCTAGTTGGCTGCCTCTGATTGCCTTTCTCATAAAGCATATAACCCTTGAAGCAAAAAGCGGCATTCATTTCTCACAGGGAGAAGCATTTGGGATTTTTTTGCCTGTTTTGAAGACTCTGGAATTGATATAGATGAGTTTGTGCCTATAAAGCTTACTATTATTTTTGCTCTATGTTGATTTATTTTTTAATATTGCTGAAAAATGCATCCTACAGCTTCATATTTTCCAGATCATATCCTGTATGCCCTAACACATAGCAGCAGTCATGGTTTTACATCTCTAACATCGGAGCATCATTGCATAGTAACAGAAAGTTAATGCTTTTTAAATTAAGTATAACTGAAAATTATTCAAAACTACAGTGTTAAAAAACAAACGACAGTGTTTTTTCTTCTCCATCTTAGAGTAATAGAAGGACAAAGAGATAGTGTATTGGTTGAGAGGTTTTGGAGTCAGGCAAAGCTGATTTCTCATTGAGTCTGTACCATTTACTATCCCCATTTCCTTATTTGTTAACTAGAGGTAATTGTTCCTACTTCATAGAGTTATTGTAAGGATGTATTGTAATATGCGTATTGTGCTTAGCACTGTCTTAGGATATAGGCCTAACTCAGCAACTGGTGGGCATCTTTATAATAGCAACAAACAAGTTGTAGCACTGGATTTGTAAGCCTAGCAGTACTAAATAAGAATTTTCTCTTCATTTATGAATAGTACACTAAAGCAAAGATTAGGGCTCTTACATTTTATTACTCTATTTGTTGTTCAAGTGTTTAAAACTTAGTTAAACAGTAATTAGTCATTGTGTGGAAAAAGCTTCTTAAATTTTATAGCCTTGAGCCCAAACCCATGATGATCTTCCGTATAAGCAAAAATCCATCTTTAAATAACATCTTAGGGCTTCCCTGGTGGCACAGTGGTTGAGAGTCCGCCTGCCGATGCAGGGGACATGGGTTCGTGCCCTGGTCCGGGAAGATCCCACATGCCGCGGAGCGGCTGGGCCCCTGAGCCGTGGCCGCTGACCCTGCGCGTCCGGAGCTTGTGCTCCACAACGGGAAAGACCACAACAGTGAGAGGCCCGCGTACCACAAAAAAAAAAAAAAAAAAAAAAAAAATTACAATTAAAATAAAAATAATAATAACATCTTAAACTCTGGAAGAAGCAAATCAGAGTAGTAGCTTCTTATTTTGCTGATTCAGCAAAGGGGAATTAAGAAAAAATATTAAGTGCCTCAAAGATTTCATGGAGTATTGCATTATCTCCTTTGTCAGCTAAGCCCCCTTACCATTGAACAGTGGTACTTGACCTGCTTCAGAATGGCAGTACCAAGTACTGTGGCAGACAAACCCCAGTGTGGTTGGCTCTGGGAATATTTACATTGACCCATATTAACTACAGTGAAACATGTCCATATTTTAATCTCCTCTGGTAGGTTATAAATTCCTTGAGCACTTTTCTCTGAAAAAGTAATTGTGCGGGCCTTCAAGCAGTTTATAATCCCGTAGTACTCAATTGAGACGAGTAAGACATGGGAATTTTTGAGTTGAGGTACAACCATTAGAACTGCATTATCATGTTTTCAGTATTTAATGGCTGAGCATTAAAGACTTTGGAAAATAAGAAAAATGGGAAGTTTTAAATTGTCCCATTTCCTACCATCAAACACAGCCCCTGCAAACATTCTGGTGAATTTCCTTCATTCATCATTTTGTGGATTTTTTTAAAACTTACTTTTTCACATACACGTTAATTTGATTATATAACCTTCATTAATATTTGAAATATGGACAATCTATCGTGACTATACCAATTTACTAAAGCATTCCATTTTCCCTATAGATTGACATTTAAATTGTTGCCAATTACTACTGAGTAAACCTGCAATATTCATCGTATTTTATAAAATTATTTTTGAATTTAGGACTATTTCCTTAGGATAGGTTCCAAGAAATGAGTCAAAGGGTTTATACTCATGAGCAGTATATGAGTGAGTACCCATTTTCAAATATATTTGACAACTGTAGGTATTAACTTAAAAGAAAATATTGCTTCCTTGATAGGCAGATTGTTTCAAATTGCCTTTTTTAAGATTTTGTTTTTAAATAAATTTATTTATTTATTTTTGGCTGCATTGGGTCTTCGTTGCTGCACGCAGGCTTCCTCTAGTTGAGGTGAGCCGGGGCTACTCTTCGTCGTGGTGCGTGGGCTTCTCATTGCAGCGGCTTCTCTTGTTGCGGAGCACGGGCTTTAGGCGTGCGTGGGCTCAGTAGTTGTGGCTCGTGGGCTCTAGAGGGCAGGCTAAGTAGTTGTGGCGCACGGGCTTAGTTGCTCCACAGCATGTGGGGTCCTCCCCGACCAGGGCTCGAACCATGTCTCCTACATTGGCAGGCGTATTCTTAACCACTGTGCTACCAGGGAAGCCTTCAAATTGCCTTTTTTAGATGAACTAAAATCCATTCTAGAGCTTGGCAAGGTTTAAATAAGTAAAATGAAACTATTTTGATGTATGATATGAAACGAAGAGCTTAATTTTTCCCTGATATATTGCTGTTTTTAATTTTCTGATTTCCACCTCTGTCTTTCAGTTTTACAGGAGATTCTAAACTTGCCTCAAGTATGCGCTATGTGGAAACACAATCAATGCAGATAGGAGCATCCTACATGATTCAGTTCAGCTTGGTGATGGGCTGTGGCCAGAAATACACTCCACACATGGACAACCAGGTGAAACTAGAGTATTCAACCAACCATGGCCTCACCTGGCACCTCGTACAAGAGGTAAGTCTATTTTTTCTAAAGTTTGTGTTAGGTAGCCTTCATGTTTTAACACAGGAAGCAAAGAATTGCAATTCTAAAAGTTTAGTTTTGGTTGAAAAGGAACAACGTTATTTGTAACAGAATTGACATCAAGTCAGCAGTGGATTACAAGGATGCCACATTCTGCATTATCAGATACTAAAGGGCAATTGAAAATTTTTAAAAATGGGAATAACTTCAGGACCAGATATACTGGGATGGTGTTTTCAACATTATTTTCTCTAGCTCTCTTTTTCTATAAATGTCTCTTTCTTCTTTCTCCATAGCATGTCTTCATTTGTTCTTTTCTAAGTCTCTTCACCTGCAGGTAGATCATATTAAGAATATGGTATCTCTTGTTTTAAAAAAGAAATACATAATTCCAGTTTCTTGGAATAAAATGTACTTCTTTATATATACATACTGGTGGTCTGATATTGCAATAAATGCATAAATACATAGTGAATAGGATAATTTTACCAAATGCCAATGTTATGCTAACAGGCCAAAAAATGGATCCTAATCCATTTTCTGTTTTTCCATGTGAGAATTGGAAGACATTTAATTCCACTGTGGTATCTCATTTAAATTATTTCCCAAATATTTTAGCTTCACAGAAGGACAATTTATAGATTGCATTCATGTTGCAAATGGTTGAGATTGTAACATTAGATTTCTCCAAGGTCTTTTTCACTTGAGTTGAGAGAGTAAACATATTGCCCTGGAGGAAACAGAAGCTGAGTTGAATTTTTGCATGATTCTCTTTTAGGAATGCCTTCCAAGTATGCCGAGTTGTCAGGAATTTACATCAGCAAGTATTTACCATGCCAGTGAGTTCACACAGTGGAAAAGAGTCATAGTGCTTCTTCCCCAGAAAACTTGGTGAGAGATGACATCTTCAGATATGGCTGTCACTTTAACTTTTCTATCTCTTTTAGCATGATGAATATGAAGAAGAATTAAGCACAAGGTGGCAAGACGCATTCTTTTTTTCAGCATCAAAAGATCTTTCTTTTATTCCTAGGCTATTTGAAAAATAGAGCCAATGAAAGTTTGGTTTCCAAACTGTCCTGGCTTTTTCTCATCTCCCTTTTGCCTCAACTTTTCTTTTTTTGGGAAAATTCAATGATCCAGTTCCTTTGGGTTTGACATATAAAAGAGAATGATACAGGGCTTCCCTGGTGGCGCAGTGGTTGAGAGTCCGCCTGCCGGTGCAGGGGACACGGGTTCGTGCCCCGGTCCAGGAAGATCCCACATGCCACGTAGCAGCTGGGCCCGTGAGCCATAGCTGCTGAGCCTGCGCGTCCGGAGCCTGTGCTCCAGAACGGGAGAGGCCACAGCCGTTGAGAGGCCCACGTAACGCAAAAAAAAAAAAAAAAGAGAATGATACAGGAATCTAAAAACTCTTATGTCAAGACAGTTTGGATTGCAAGGCTGTTTTCTTGGTTCAAAGCCCTTCTTTTTCTTTTAAAAACTTAATATACACTCTTTTTCTCTTTTCACATTCTTTCAGTAACAATGGAAATCATCCCCCAGGAAGCAGAAGCCTCAGTAACTAGGGAGAAAGTTAAACATTTGATAATATGAAAGAGAAAAGCACATTTTCCCCAAATGTTACATTGTTTCATGTTAGACTGAGGCCTGTGTGAGGAATAGATTGTAGGATAAAGAGTGAAGACAGGGAGACCAGTTCCAGCGGGGAGGGGGGAGGTCCAGGCATTAGATGTTTAGGTGGCTTGGAGTATGATAGTAACAACGTGGAAAGAGACATCTTTTATGAAATGTATTTTAATCAAATAGGGCTTGTTGATGGACCAGATTGGAGCTGAGGTAGAAATGGAAGAATCAAAAGCAGTTTCTAAAGTCTGGGCCTGGGAACATTGTTGGATGGTAATACCACTGACTGAGATGGGAGGGATTGGAGGAGTGGATTTAGGCAGAGAATTAAGAGACATAGTGCTTCTTAGGTTTTGTAATGTGAAGTTTGAGATACTTATCTACTCAAGCAGAAATGTCAAGAAGCCAATTGGACTTATGAATCTGGAGCTCAGAAAAGAGGTTTGGGTTGAAAAGTTAAATAGTATGAGTCCTGTTTAAACCCTGGGATAGGACGAGCTTGCCCAGGAAAGAACCTTTGACTAGAAATTAGAAGGGCTGAGTTCTCAGTATATCTCTACTGATTGACTACATGCTTTAGCCATTTAACCTCTTCAAACGTGACTCCTTATGTGTATGATGAAGAGGTTGAACTAGACAATCTTAAAAGGTCCCTGGCAGTTCTCGAATTCTAAGATTCTGTGATTTGTGTAGCAGAAAAAGCATAAAAGAGACAAAAATTATATTTTTCTGTGGTATCTGCCTTCCAAGACCCCTTTTGTAAAAAAATTACTAAATCAACCCTTCTCAGACTATTTTATGTAAGTTAGGCTGTACAAAAAAACAATTGGTTAGATAACTACCTAGAATTATTATTATACCTCCTTTAGTTGAAGATTGAATTACTACATTATAGAAGAATGTCTCCTTGATTATTTTTAAGGATTCATCATTATGTCGGTTGGAACAAAATGCTTGAAATTTGATTTCCACAGATTTTTTTATATCCAACTGTGAGCCATTTCCTGGATACTCTATTAATGCTTTGTATAACAAGTTGCTACTTTTTCTAACATCCTACTTTTTTATATCTACTGCTGGGAATATAATCAAGATTTTTATTTAATTTCAATGATATTCCAAGCATATCTATCAAGATTATAAAAAGCGACACATCAAACAATTGAAATACTGGTCATACTTGGTGCAAAGCTACTGAGCTTCTTTTACTTAATTTGCCCCCATTATTTTGCCATTAAGTATATTACCCTCATTATTTAAAAAACACTGATTTTTATTCATTGACATGTGGGGTACAATTTCAAAATTATGATGACAAGATAATACTGATAGTGTATTTTAGAGATGTCCTTTTGTTCCCAGAAAAGTTTTAAATTATAATTCTTAATTAATATAGTTTAGGCAATATCCAGAAAGTATCATCCTTTATCGAAAAAGCCTTTGCAGGTTATTTTACACTGAGATTGTATGTAGCATTATTATTTTCTTAGCTTAAAAGATAGGGCTTCCCTAGTAGCACAGTGGTTGAGAGTCTGCCTGCCTATGCGGGGACACGGTTCGTGCCCTGGTCCTGGAGGATCCCACATGCCGCAGAGCGGCTGGGCCCATGAGCCATGGCCGCTGGGCCTGCGCATCCGGAGCCTGTGCTCCTCAACAGTAGAAGCCACAGCGGTGAGAGGCCCGCGTACCGCAAAAAAAGAAAAAGAAAAAAAAAAGATACTACCACTAGGTTGAAAGTTTTAGTATAGTAAGAAAAGGTCTCGTTCTTGTCAATGTTTATTCAGCACTTGAGAGGAAATATACTGATCCTTAAACTCTTTAGTTTTAACACAGAGCCTGTCATGTTGTAGAGGTGCTCATTAAATGTTGGGAAATTAAATAAATTTCAATTCAATGTGACTTGATGAACTAAAGAGATGTTTTATTACAAACCATCTCTTTTTAAAAAACTGAAAAAAAAATCTACTAGATCATTCCTCTGACAATTTGCCTTTAAGTACATGTAGGTAAATAATTGAATTCTGCTTTTCCAGATTTCCCTCAGAGCCCTGGGTAAAGAAAGTAAAAATATTTCTTAAAAACAAACCACCCAATAGGATATTTTTTTTAACATTTCTACTGACTAATACGTAAACTAAACATTATTGCTATAGTATTTCAAAAAAATAGTGTTCAACTGGTTATTATCATTGTTTTCGGATCTGTAATGCTTTAAAGCTCTGCTATAAAGATAAAGTACATTTATTCTCTTTGGCATTCATGATAACTTTATTATATGCATTTCAAACTTTTGCAGATTGCATGTTTTTCCCAAGCATTGGGGCAAGGAAGTACAGTTTAGTGTGAAGCAATATTCCTTTTGGTGAATCTTTCTTCTGCTGTTTTGATTGTCCAGCGTATGCAACTATAAATTGAACGTAGACGAGCAAATTTGGTCTGCACTGTCAAAGATCTGTTAACTTTAGAAGATAATGCTAGATAGGACAACTTAGAGTGGAATACTGAACATGTATACACCTGCTCAAAGAAATTATTTTGTATATGAACTGAACATTTGTTACCCAATGAAAATTAATTTTGTTTTTGTGAGAGACATTTACATAAGAACAGGGCCTAATGAGACCCAAACAGCTGTCAGTTGCTGACTTCATGAACAAATCAACACCTAATGACTGAATGAGTTTCAGGATATTTGGGTAAATGTAATTATAGTCACTCTGAAGGTAGAAAATACAATTTAGCCGGACTTCATTTACCTTGATTCCTCAGTTACCTAACTATCGAGAGATAACTCAATGGTATTTTATTTCAGTCTAGAAGTTTATAAGACGAAAAAAATCAAATAAAGAAAAGACTGTCAAGTTTTGTTGTCTTTGAGAATCCATAGTTTGAATTTTAAATGTAGGTCAACTTCATTTCATGATCCACACAGCAGTAGTGCTATTTCCAGACTCAATCCAAAGTACACAAGATTTTCCTCCTAAGAATACTTAGTTTTGAGAGAGAGGCAGAGGCAGGGAGAAAGAGGAAGGGAGAGAGAGAAAGAGAAAATTGGCAAATTAAATATTTGTATTGAGGGCGATATTTAGCAGTGATGCAGCTGCAAATCAGTGAGATCACACCTTGTGTGACCAGCTGGAGATTGCTCACACAACTAATTTTTTTTTCTCACTAAAAACGAAGCCAATATTCAACCTCTTTTGCTTTCTTTTCTGTTAATTAACATCAGTACATGAAACTGTGGATTGTCACTTTAAATGGAATAATTCACTTTTTAAGCTTTTTATCTTAAGGAAATATCTTTTCAAGAGTTCATAGGTACATGTAAGGATTAATTTACTTATAAAAAGAATTTGGAGAGTGTTTACATGTGACTGTTTAGAAGCATAAATTGAGAAATCTAGGTCAGGTTCTGAAACCCTCCAACCCCATTTTAATGTTTGAAACTTCAAAATAATGTATGCCATGGGTTTCATGTAAGCATGTGACTCTAAAGAAAATAAACTATCACCTCGGTCAACAAACCACCAGAGCAATCATTAAATTTTTGAGCTGGAAAGGATCTTAGAAATCAGATTGCCCAATCTATTTATTGGAGAGGTGAGGAACTAGAAGCCCCTGAAGTCTTAAATTTTCCAGTAAAGATCACACAGCTGATAAATTACAGAGCCAGGGTCCTGGGGGACCGGTCGCCTGACTCCTAGCACTTTCTTCACACTGTTACCTGCAGAAGTCAGAAACAGGCTGCCCTTTCCTGGCCTTGTCCCTCCACTCATCGGCTCGTTTTTTAGCAGACTGTTTTTGTACACTTACTTTATTCTGTTCCTGTGTAGACTACTGAGACAAAAACATATCCCTGTCCCCAAAGGAGTTCACCGTCTAGATATGTGTGACCCTAGACTTGACTCAGATTGTAATCAATCTTACAAGAAATATAGTCATCTCTCCTTTAAATGACAATGGTGCATGCGTCTTAATTTATTTGTTTTCTGTGGGGCTCTAAGATAATGTACTTACTTTTATAGTAGGCTTTTCTAAAAAACATTTCTTAATGGGACTGTGAAAATTGTGATGGCTGTTAGATTACAAATATAAACTATTACCATAGAAGAGGTGCATCTGTCTCATTGTATGTACCATGAAGAACACTGATATCCCGCTAACCTGTGTCTAGTGGATGCACCTCAGTGAATCCTGGAATCATCCTACTAGGACTAAAAATGCAACCTATTAGCCACAGATCGTTAGTAAAATAAACAGTAAAGGCTTAGTCTGGATTTTAACAGCCTGTTATGTACTTAGGGAGTATTCAATATGTGGGTAATAGATGCAGTAGACTTTAATGGATCATTCAGAGCCATTAAGATCAAGCATATCTGTAGGTAGTGTACTTGGGGAGGGTTTAATTAATGGAACTGAGCATGCACGTTAATTCTGCAAATTCTTTTTGTTTTCTTTTTTTTTTTTTTTGCGCTTTGACCAGAAAGAACTAATCATGGATCCCTGAAAGTTCCTAGAGGTGAAAAGTATGATGTGATTTTAAAAGAATTTTTTTATGGTAGTCAGTGAATGAAAACCTTCCTGGCATTGCTCTCAAAACATCCTCTTCTTTAGACTTTATATTTAGTTTAGATGAATCAGGGTCCCAAGTGTTTCTCTATGTGTGATGGACTGTTTTAAAGTTTTTATCTCCACTTAACATCAGCTTGTCCGTGAAACCTAAGCAAGTTAATGTTTCAGAAATAAGAAGCAGGATTTAGCACCCAGATGTTCTTACTTGTAAAATAGTACATTGTAGCCCATCCCCTCAACCCCAAAACCATACCTCCAAACAAAACTTTTGTTTTACATTGAGAGCTAACTGGAAGTCTTCCAATAACTACTGATACGTTTATTTTAAGAAACTGCCTTACTCTAAGTTAAACACTGTGCATTTTCATCTGTGAAAGAGACAGTTTCTTACAAATTTTTATTTTTAAAAGATATCGTTTTACTTCCTTTCTTTTCCGTGCGTCAAATCCCTGTGCAACAACAACATAAATCTGATATTGTGTTTTTCTTTACAATACAAATTTATTAATTAAATGTAGTCTCAAATAAATTAAGATCGAGGTATATACAAAATAGGCTTTCCTTCACGGTGGATGATTAGCAGCTAAATTCAAGTTCCAGAGAGTTCGTTCTCTGAAGGATTTTGAGCTCCACCGTTCCTTGTCTATACGGTCCCATGTCAGTTAAAATACTGTTTTTGTTACTGTGCCTTGTTTCTAGGTCCAGCGCCACCCGCTTCCGCTGGAGTCAGAGCTATTACACTGCCCAAGACGAGTGGGCGTTAGACAGCATTTACATTGGGCAGCAGTGCCCAAACATGTGCAGTGGGCACGGCTCCTGCGACCACGGCGTGTGCAGGTACGTGCGTCAGGAGGCCTGGTTGACTCTGCTTTTCTGGATGTGTGTTTATAGCCATACCACAGCAGCTGTCATCAGTTATAGGAATCACCTGATAAATAATGAGATCGCCAAAGGAAAACGATCCTCCTTTCTGTCTTTATTCTAGATGTAAAAGATATTGTTGTATTTCAGTAAGTATAAAGCCATAGATTGTAAACCTTAAAATGTAACCTCCTGGGTTTAAATTTCAGAGTTTATCAATTAGCCCCAAAGTCCTCTTTGTTAGTTAACAGAGCCTTGCTATTGCTTCCCCCTTCCTTCCCTTGATAGTCTTAAAGCTCTAGTCAAACAGCTGCTACACGCTTTCCTACAGCACTTCACCAGAAGCTCAAGGTTGTGTACGGTGGGAGATGGTGATTATTGCTAATGAGGATGAGATAGGAACACACTTGAATACTTAAAGACTCTAAAAGAGACATAATCTAATCAGAAAGAGGAACTATAAAACGCGGCCACAATTAAATGTTGGGTGAGCAGACAAACATTTATATGTGACCTTTTAAGCCTACGGGAAGATCTCACGATCCTTCCCCTCCCCCCATCACGCATGTGCACACACGCCTGTATCCTTCATTACTACTTGATGCCTCATCTCTACTGTTACAGCACTATTTGTTTTAAGAATGGATTCTATCCCTTTTTTCCCCCTTGTGCAAAACTGAAGGTTGCTACCACCATCTTCAAAGATTACACTGTAGAGAAAAGTCTAGTACAGATGCCCATACCCGAACAAAAGTGAGATATAGGAAGTGTTGCAGGTCAGATGGCTGTGGCATTCACACAGGAGTCCATCACTTGTTCACTCGGCCCTCCTCTCTTGTAGGTGTGACCAGGGATACCAAGGCACTGAGTGCCACCCAGAAGCTTCCCTTCCTTCCACGATCATGTCGGACTTTGAGAACCCAAATGCTTGGGAGTCTGACTGGCAAGAAGTTATTGGGGGAGAAATTGTAAAACCAGAAGAAGGGTGTGGAGTCATCTCTTCTGGATCATCTCTGTATTTCAGCAAGGTAGGACTAAGAGCCAGGAGTAAGTGATCAGGACAGTGGCTGTTTCAATATGTGACTGATGTTGTAGCCGTCTGAACTCAGAAGGTACAAATATGACGCAGTTTTATTTTTCCCTACATTCCCTGCTTTTGACTGGACTTTGTCAAATTTCTATGCCTTAGCTCCATTTGGGAAATTCATAGTTTTATGCTTGTCTTTGCTTACTACAAATCCAGATAGGCCGGTTTAAAATTCCTGCCTTTCTTGGACCTGATTTAAAGCTCATTGCTTTCCTTTCCTCCAGTGCCAGCCAGGCTTGTGTCTTGGGGGGCTTTGAGTGGGGCAGGGTCTTGGCCCCTTCTCATACCAGGCTTTGGAGGGTGTGTGAGCACGCGGGCCTGGGGGTGAGGACGTGAGTGGTGGTGGAGGTAGTGGAGCTTAGAAGTTAACAACAGCAACTCTGGAGCCAGACTGCCTGTTTCAGTCTGATTCTGCCACTTCCTAGCTGTGTGACTTGGAACAAATACCTTAACCTCTCTGTGACTTGGCTTCCTCGTTTGTAAAAGAGTATCTACCTCATTAGGGTTATTATGCAGGTTAAATGAATTAGTACTTGTAAATCATGTAGAACGGTACCTAACATGTAGAAAACATTTCTAGAAATGTTTATTCAATCTGTCAATCCATTAATCCCAAGAATATGATTGGAGGAAGGAGGAATAAAGGTGAAGGTAGGGGTGTGCAAAGCCATTCCTAGGGTACTGACCAGCTCTACATCAAGAGCAGACATCTCAGGTCCTATTTCAGCTCAGTTTGGTGGCTGCTGGTGGCATCGACTCATGTGGGACTGTCCTAGTCAACTTGGGCTACTGTAACAAAATACCATAGAGTGGGTGGCTTCAACAGCAAACGTTTTTCTCTCACAGTTCTGCAAGCTGGAAAGTCCAAGATCAAGGCACTAGCAGATCCAATGTCTAGTGAGGGCCTGCTTCCACATTTGCAGGACGGCCATCTTTGCATTGTATCCTCACATGGTGGAGAGAGAGAGCAGAGAGGGGGAAAGCAGGCCTTCTCCTGTCTCTTCTTATAAGGGCACTAATCCCATCATGAGGACTCCACCTTCATCATTTAACTACCTGCCAAAGGCCTCACCTCCTAATAGGATCCCTATAAGGGTTAACCTTTCAATATATGAATTTGGGGGCACCCCATAACAGGGACTCTGAGTAGAAGATTTTCTTGCAGGGTTCAGCTTTCCCAGTGGAAGCAGACAGATCAGTCTGCTCTTGGAACACTCATAACCCGTGTTGCTTGGTGAGGGATGTGGCTGAGAGAACCACCTTCCTCTCCTCCCTTGCTACAGTCCAGACAGGACATTCTTTTCTTCCTGCCTCCTCCAGTTCATCTCTTCATATAGTTTTCGAAAGGACTGCAGAGGGGAGCAGGACCAGCTCTCCAACCTGAGCAATGTGTTCAACCCTAATTATTGGCAGCTCTCTTTAGCATGTGGGTTGACCAGCACCACTTCTTTCCAGCAGGGACTATAGCCACCAATTCTAGGACAACTGAAAATGTCCCATTCCACGTCACATAGCAAGTACACAAAGGTGGGTGGTATACCATAGGGCTGATGTGTTGCAGAACCTGTTTGGGCAGAAATCCAAAACAAGTTAATGTATGCAAATGCAAAAATAGGTACAGCTTTCGTTTTGAGGCAGGTGCACAACAAAGAATCAGATAGAAAATGTAAACAAGAAAATGTAAATAACAAAGTGAACAAGCTGGAAAATGACAGAAAATCAGGGACGGATTCCATTTAATGATATTTCTTATCCATTGACATCTAAGATCCCCATGTCATTATTCTTAGAGATAATAGTCAATAAGTGACCAATATTCATTGCATAGATCTGGGTACACTGTATAATCATGCAGAAATGAAAAGATTGTGTCTCCCATAACCATCAATTTTAAAACAAGATTATGAATCCTTAACCAATATTTACCCAAACACCCCAGTAAACATGTGTGCATACACACAGATATTTTAAACATATAAAGGTTACATATCAATATTTCTAACACTTAATTCAAGATTATGTCTGGAGTCAAGCTACCTGGCTTTATACCTGGGCTCCAAAACTAATTAATTGGTTCACCTTGCAGAGTTATAACATCTTTCTGTGTCACAGTTTTTTCAACTGTAAAGTAGGATGTTGAGAGTGAGTTAATGCAGGTAAAGAATAAAGGATAGTGTTGGGCATATAGAAATAGCCTATAAGTGTTAGCTATCATAATTACATTTTATGAAAATAAATTTCAAATTGGTATCATTGAATATTTCCATATGTACGCCCTGCCACTAACAAAATCAGCATTTCAAAAGTAAAATCATTCTCTTCCCCTCCGAAACCAGCTTTCTCCCTAAATTTTTGTCAAAATATCTAAGGATCATATTTTTACTTTTTTCTCTTATATCAGTCAGATCTGTTTTGAATTCTAAGTGAGAGAAACTAGCTTAAGCAAAAAAGAAGGAAAATTGGTTCTTCTAATCAAAACAGGGAGGGCTTAGATGAAACTTGACTCAGAGATACATGGAGCTGGAAACTCAAATGCCCACAGAACTCTCTCCTTAAGAGGAGACTCTATCTTCAGGTCAACTGTCATCGTGAGAGTGAAACCATGGCCACAGAGCTCTATAAGCAACTCCATAGGAAAATGTGGGAAAGGTTTCTGATTGGCCAGTCACGGGTCCGGGGAATGGCGTAATATGATTGGCATGGCCAGAGTTATGTACTCGCTCCTTTGGCAGAGAGGTGGGATACACAATTTGGCACCTACCACCAGCCAGCATAATTGAAGTAAAGAAGGGGTAATAACCCAAAGGAAGTGTTCCTTAGACCTTTGCAAACCACCCTAGATTAATTTCTCTAAAAACATGCTTCTGTCCTGTCACTCTTCCCTCACCAGCGTTCAGGATAGTCTCCAATACTGCTGCCCTAACTACAGAACTTATTTTCTTTTTCCAAACATGAGTCCTCTGCTCCAAACAGGAAGCTCTCCTCATCATCCCAGATTTTGCCAATTTCCCTCTTTGCTTAGCCTCCACTGCTTTCCGTTATGCCTTCCACGGCCTCTCACATCCATATAAACCTTGCAGTGTTTTGCCCAAATCCTGCTGCTTCTGACATCGAAAGCTTGGCCTCTGTATACTGGTGCCAAATCGAATCTCAGAGACAGAATTTTGGGTGAAGTAGAAAAGAATAGCTTTATTGCTTTGCCAGGCAAAGGGGGACACAGTGGGCTCCTGCCCTGAAAAACTGTTTCCCACCCCAGGAGGATTTGGTAGGAGTTTTATAGCAATAGTTCAAGGGTGGGGTTGCTGGTAAGATTAGCGTGTGTGCAGGGCCTGCACTCTTTGTTGTTGTTTTTTTTTAGAAGATGTTGGTGGTAGGAGTTTATTAATTAATTAATTAATTTTTGCTGTGTTGGGGCTTTGTTTCTGTGCAAGGGCTTTCTCTAGTTGCGGCGAGCGGGGGCCACTCTTCATCGCGGTGCGCCTCTCACTATCGCGGCCTCTCTTGTTGCGGAGCACAGGCTCCAGACGCGCAGGCTCAGTAGTTGTGCCTCAAGGGCCTAGTTGCTCCACGGCATGTGGGATCCTCCCAGACCAGGGCTCGAACCCGTGTCCCCTGCATTAGCAGGCAGATTCTCAACCACTGCGCCACCAGGGAAGCCCCTTGCACTCTTTTAATCTCATTTCCGGTGATCTCTTGATAGGCTTCTCTGGCTCCTTTAATCTGGCCTCAGGTGGTCTTCTCTGGTATGAAGAATGCTGACATCTGCCACTTGTTGGGTTTTAGTTCTATAAAGAGCTCAAAAGATATTGTTAATGTGTATCCCTTGAGGCAGAACCACAACCCTGCGCCAAGGCTGCATTATTGTTTCTTGGCCGTTCCTCCCTTGTCCCTGCATACCCTCCCTTCCCTGATTGACAACTGTTTGAATCTGTCCTTTGGGACTCAGGGAAGGTCATAGAGGCTGGAGTCTATTCCCTACAAACAAGGAGTGGGGCACAAGGAAAGGCTTTTGTGCCCAGAAGCCCCACAGGGTCCTGCTCAGTTTCACTTCCATGGGGCTTTCTGGGACTAGGGCAGAGTACACTGATCTTTCCTTTCTTTGACTGCCCCTCTCATTGTGTTCCCTACATGTATAGATCATATTTTTATTTTTATTCTCACAGTACCCAGCAAAATGCACAGTCTTACTGACTGAGCCAAACTTTTAGATAAGATGTTCAACTCAAAAATGCATGCCTTGCGTTAGGCATTTACATATTAATAAATACCCTTGAGACTGAATAGATTGGAGCATTGATCATTAATCATATGACCAAATGGGATTTAACAAGGGATAGAACTTCGTCTGCAGCCCTAAGTTATTACTCTCCCTGCACGTACGTATCTGCGGACTCTCCTTTCAAGTTTGTTTTTATAACACGTGGTATTGAGCTTGGTATAACTGGCAACCGGTAATTATTTGCTGAAGAAAGAAATCAATCAATGGATGAAAGAAAATTGGAAAACAACAGAAAGTTATAAAGAAATGGTTATTTTCAAATAAATATAGTAGACTTTTATTCTACTGGCATTTTGATTAAAGAAGATTTTAATGGAAGTCAAAAGGTAAAGTTTTTATAAAGCATTTTAGAGGTTTTGTTATAAAGGCTCTAGATTCTGTAGGCGTTACCTTTAAATTCTGTATTATTTTATCTAAACACTGAAGACATTTTAACCTAGAATGCTGGGGGAAATTGGAGGGTATTTTCCACACTGTAGGAATGAGGAGGTCCTTAATCTATTACTCCAACACATGTATACGCATATTACATGTTTATATATATCTATACATAAATACATTGATCATAGTATAGTAGAAAAACTGCAAACCGTGTGTTAACATCTGATTCTAAATTCTGACAAAATAGTTTGCCCTGAGCCATTTCCTTTTTCTCTCTTGTCCCCCTTTAAAACAATGTTCAGCATTTCAGGTCACCAAACAAAAGAAAATGACTTGTACTACTCTCTAGGAAAAAACATCTTCAGTGCCAAACCAAGCATTTGTATGATATTTTTCATTTTTAAAAAATCCCACAGGGCTTCCCTGGTGGCGCAGTGGTTGAGAGTCCACCTGCCGATGCAGGGCACGCGGGTTCGTGCCCCGGTCCGGGAAGATCCCACATGCCGCGGAGCGGCTAGGCCCGTGAGCCATGGCCGCTGAGCCTGTGCTCCGCAACGGGAGAGACCACAACAGTGAGAGGCCGGCGTATCGCAAAAAAAAAAAAAAAAAAATCCCACAAAACACTCTCAAAATCTCTATAGAGCAACACCATAGTCTTCTGGAAGAACAACACTGTTCTGTGAATTTCACAATTGACCAATCATTCCAACCATTTAATTGTGATAGTTGGATTTTTATCATTCTCCTCACCTTAGATCTTTATCGTTCTGGCTCTTTTCCACATGCCAGGGTTTTCATAGAAGTTTGCTGGGTGGGAATTAACCAGCTAGGTTCTTCTCAAATTCATTCTTCCTGTACTGATCCTGAGGCATGAAAATTCTAGGTCAGATTATAATAATCTCTGAGTTGTTTCCACTTAACACTATTTCAAATCAACAGCAAGAAAAATGAAAAGCACATCTAACACATTGAAAATGCATATTTTAAGATTTCTTCTAATACATACATAAAATTGAGAGTTCCAAAAAATGAGTTTCTGTCTCAGGATTGACCTCAGTTCTCTTTTTGCTGGCACCCTTGTCTATTTTGGAATCTCTTAATTGGCTTTAGATTTATCAGTAACAGTGTACTCCTGTAATTATCCCCAAGTATTTCCCCTGTGACTTCTAATAACTGAAACCCTTTCTTAATTAACTTAGTGGATTAGAGTAGGGTTTAAATTATAAGTGTGAGGGGTGCTTTTCTCTATACTGTGTATTCTGTCTCAGGTTTTCTTCCCAAATATTAATTGAACTCCTCGGAAACTCTCTAAGACCACTTAGTGCAGTCCATGGATTAGCTTTGGCAGAATCAGTTTGAGTGAAAGAATCTTAGCAGCAAACTTTTTTTCAATCCTGTTAGCATGAAACCGTTTAGAGACAACAGAAATGATGACAAACCTTGTCAATTTGTATCTCATACCTCACAACAGAACTGTGACAGGCAGGGGATGCACTAAGCAAAAGAAGCAAGTTGCTGGATTTGAGGAAGTTTTTAACATTTTTAAGACACAAAGAGACCATTTAATGGTTGCAAAAACTTATTTAATGATCCCTCCCACCCTCTCTATTTCCAAGAGATAGACTGACTGGGAGCCCGAGAGACTTCAGTACTCTCTTTTTGTCAAGAAGTTTGTGTCTTGCCTGTTTTACCTCAATTCCCAGGGAGGAGGAGAGCTGGGGCATATCTATTAAGAGATTGTCCCCTCAGGAAGAGATGCCGTGTGCTAGGCAAGTTATGTAACATATTATTTCATCTAATTGTCACAACACCCTGTAAGGAAGGTATTATTACCCATGTTATAACTTTGAGGAAAATAAAAGCTCAGAAAGGTCACACAGCTAGTGAACAGCATGAATCATGGGCTGAGATTCAAACCCAGCTCCAGCTGATTTCAAAGTATGTATGTGGTCTTTCTTCTCCATGACTCTGCCTGGAGGAGATTTCCAAAGCGAATGCTGGGAGTGTTTTCATTAAAATGAATTTTGCTTTATTATTAAAGACTTTTCAGTACCCTTTGGTGGAATTAGCAGTTCTCAAGGATCTCATAACCGAATCTGGGAGTCAGTGATGTAGAGACTAATAGAATGGATCCAGGAGCAGTTAAATGGCATAACCTGCTCCTCTCAACAATAAATGAGAATAAGATCATCTCCACATAGTGCTAGGATGCTCATATGAATTTGAAACGGAAACAACTAATTGCTCCCAGATAATTGAATCTGTGATTTTTCTGTTCTTCCGAAAGGCTGGAAAAAGACGGTTGGTGAGCTGGGATCTGGATACTTCCTGGGTGGACTTTGTCCAGTTCTACATACAGATCGGTGGAGAGAGTGCTGCGTGCAACAAGCCCGACAGCAGAGAGGAGGGCATCCTTCTCCAGTACAGCAACAATGGGGGCATCCAGTGGCACCTGCTGGCAGAGATGTACTTCTCAGACTTCAGCAAACCCAGGTAACCAGCTCCAATCTCCTTCCAGTGCAATAATAATTATTATCTCCTTGATTATTATTAGGCCTTACCATACTAATATCCCTGTTTTGCATTTTACAACTGAACCTTATTTTATTGGAAAAAAATTATTGAAAAATATGTAGATCCAATTCTTACAAATTAAATATATTTTAGATATAATACTTACAATAGAGCTATTTTGTAGATTGAAGGTTCATAAGTTCATTGTTTTAAAACATTGAGTTATTTCAAGGTGACATAACTCTCCATAATATAACACAATTAGATATGCAGACAGACCAACCCAAAGCATTTCTTCTAAGGCACACGGGGGAGAGGTGGAAACCAGAGAAGAGGCAACTGGATCTAACAAGAGTCATAACATCCAAGGAGAGAGTCAGGGATGGTGGGTGGGAGATGGAGCCTGGTGAGATTCCCCCCATACAGTAAAAGGGGAATTGATAATGGGGCCAAACGGGAATTGATAATAGGGCCAAACTGATTTAAACAACAGTTTGAAACTATTCAAATTATTTTTTCCAAGTAATAGCATTGTCCATCTGGAAATTACTGAGAATTCAGTAAAGCAACTAGAGTACTATATAGACAAACAAAAATTCACTAGCTTTTTCAAATTCCAGAGATATTCCATTTTTATTTAAAGGAGTTTTTCTTTAGGGGCTATTTCATCACGTTCTCAAAGAGTTCTATGACACTAAACTGGTTAAGAAATTCTGAATTGGAAGATATCAGAAGAAGACCCCATGATGGCAAATACATAAATAAATATAAGTTTAAGAAACAATACTGAGAATCTCTGTAAAGGAAATGATAAAACTTCAAAACTTCCTTCAAAGATATAAAAGAAAACAAATAAATGGAAAATAATACAGCATCCCTGGATAGGAAAACTGAACATTGTGATATGAAGAAATCTCTTAATTTACATTTAATGCTATTCCAATCAAAATCTTAGTGGCATTTTTTGGGGGGGAGCTTTATATCTGGAAATATAAACTGGCAAAAATAGTTTAAACTTTTGACAAAATATAGAGGGATGCCCTGCACAATATTAAAACATATTGTATAAGCTACAGTATTAAAGTGGAATGATACCAGTGCATGGATAGAACAATCAAGCCAAATAGATGACCCAGAAATTAACTCAGATATCTGTACAAACATATATGAAAAAAAGACACATCAGCTATCAATGATAAAGAAATGGTTATTCAATCAAATGGTGTTAGAAAAAAATGGGTAGGCTCTTGGGGGAAAGTACCTATTTAGATTATCACCTTACATCAGCAAAAACTGTTAAAGACTGGTTAAAGATTTAAACACTTAGGTTGCTATCTGATCTTGGAAAAAGACCTGAACTTTCTAAACGTAAGTTCAATGCAAGAATTAACAAAGAAAAGGACTGCTTACACAGAAATATACTACATACAGATGTAAAACTAAGTACACATGTAACACATATATTTCAAAGAAAACAGAAAAAAAATGAAAAGAAGGAAAGCAAACTGAGAAAATATATGCAACAAATACGAGAAATAGAGGATCAGTGTTCCTGTAAAGAGCTTATACAAATTATCAAGAAAAACACTAAGATCCCAATAGAAAAATGGGTAAAAGGAATGAGTAGATGTTACACAACAGGGAAGACATATGTTTAATAAAATATGATTAATATCCAACCTCTGTGGCAATAAAAAAGATACCATTTTTCAACAGTCAAATGGTCATTTTTTAATGACAACACCAAGTGCTCTCTCCACATGGAGCAGCAAGACAGGTCCTCTCATGTCATCCTGCAAACCATCATGACCCTCCCAGAAAGGAATTTGGAAAAATCCAGAGCCTTAAACGTGACCAGTTTATTTGACCTGGTAATTCCATTTCTAAGAATCTTCCCTAAATAAATAAACTGAGGTATACATAAAGCTTTATACATAAAGATTTTTCATCACAGAATTATTTATAATAAGGAAAAGTGAAATAAATACTAGCACATCTGTGTGATGAAAAATTATATAAACGGTAAAATGATCTTAAGAACTTACTTTATTGACATGAGAATGTGCTTATGATATAATGTTAAGTTTTAAACTGTAAGATACCGAATCATACATATATCTCACCTATGTAAAAGATTACATGCTTTAATGATATACATCAAATTGTTAACAGAGGCCAACCCCATGCAGTAGCTTATGGGTGATATATGTTTCATTTTTAATGCTTATTTATGTTTTCCCCCAATAAGTAAGAACTGCCTTGAAAAAATTGTAATGCTATTTTAATGCAATAACATACAGAGGAACAGCTTTTTCTTAAGGGTTTCTTTAAAATATTATGGCCATTGTCACAGTAGTCAAAAGACACTGTTCAACGGATCAAACGCAGTTGAAATATTTGCCTCCGAAAGATACAATTCCAAACGGAAAAACCAGGATCAGGACTAAGCTTGCTTACAACTTTAAACCTCTTGTCTTATCTGTCTAAACTTAGAAACTTTACAAAAATACCAAGAGATCAAACAAAACATAACTTTTTCTTGTTGCTACTCGTGTTATTTTAACAGCTGCTAAGAAAAACACGGCTTTTCCTTTCCCAACGCTAAATGATTTGCTTTTATGCAGATTTGTCTATCTGGAGCTGCCAGCTGCTGCCAAGACCCCTTGCACCAGTTTCCGCTGGTGGCAGCCTGTGTTCTCAGGGGAGGGCTATGACCAGTGGGCAGTCGATGACATCATCATTCTGTCCGAGAAGCAAAAACAAATCATCCCAGTTGTCAACCCAACTTTACCCCAGGTACTTCTTATTATGTCTGAACTCCAAGAAGACATAGAATGGTAAAAGAAGATGGGATCAAATAACTACTCACTCCCCCAAAGATTTAGTGCTTGACACTTGAACATGTAGTTTAGTTTTCTGTGTTTGCACTTAACTTTTTTACCTCTCTATGCTACTAGTTCATAGATTATTTTGATGTTAAAAAAACAAAACAAAACAAGACTAGAAAGTTTGGCCACGTCATTAAATATGATTATTAGTGTGTTTATGAAATGATTAGATACACAGTGGCAAAATATATTCAGTTGTTAAATAATCAGGAGAAAAAGTTCATGGCAGTTTAAAAAACAAAAAAAAAGTTAATTTAGAGAGTCTGCTATATTTTCCTAGAAATACAAATAGTACATGGCCCTGCATGTCATCAACTGAAAATTCCTTTCTTGTTTTCAAAGCTACCAAATTGCCTTTCTGTGTTGTTTGTGTTGTTCCTATTAGAACTTTTATGAGAAGCCGGCTTTTGATTACCCTATGAATCAAATGAGTGTGTGGTTGATGTTGGCTAACGAAGGAATGGTTAAAAATGAAACTTTCTGCTCTGCCACGCCATCAGCCATGGTGTTTGGAAAATCAGATGGGGATCGATTTGCAGTAACTCGAGATTTGACGCTGAAGCCTGGATATGTGCTGCAGTTTAAGGTATTTATGCACAAACTTCTTGCAGGTTAAGGAGCAGCCATCTTCCAGATTTATAAATGAAATTCACAAAGAACACAAAATATTCATATTCTAGTAAAGTAGGGACTCATCTGAACAAAGTTGCCAACAATCTTAGAATGGCAAAGCTTTTTAGCTCTACCCATAAGGGAAACAGCTTGTCAGTTTTTAATGAGCCCCAGGAGTTGTGGCTATGTCATTGTATTTCTTTAAGGGCTCATGGAACTCTACCAGAATTAAAAAGAAAGATGACTTTGAGGATTTCAATCTGATTGTGACTTAATAAATCCCACGCTTCTGAATGGTAATGGAAAAGTTCTCCTTTTCAGCTTACTAGTGCTTTTTGGACTCATGAGTAATTTTATGTTTTTACTATGGGGTTTTCAAACAATTTCTCTTCCTTTGATTGAGTAAATTTTTACTTTAATTTTCATTGTTCTCTTAAAAGCTGCTTGTTTTCTGTGCTGTGATAACATGTCAATATGTATAACAAGTATTTACTTTGACAAGCTCTTTTTTCAGAACCCTAATCAAAATTTCATTGTGTTTATAATAAAATCCCATTGGTGAATTCTGGGGTTGAAAGTAATGCAGTTTCAATGAGCCAGCACAACTACATGGTCCTTGCATAATGGCAGGATGCAGATGCTAAATAAGTTACAAATGGAATTATTAAAGAGATCAGATGTTTACAGGAAGCTCTTCAAATATAATTTCCAGAGGTCTGTAAACAAGTCAGTCATAAATAAGATGATTAGTGAAATGTTGTCCTTCTCTGTTTAGATTTTGATGCTAAATTGCCATGGAAAGAACACTCATAACAGTGTATGACTCTATATTAATTTGTTGGTATTGCCTAAAATGGGAACAAAATAACACCAGTAGCAAATACATTGCCAGAATAATATGCTCTTTCTCATCTTGCACGTTTTCTAATTAATTAGTCACAAAATCATGATAGTGTGTAGGTGTTGAACTCTGCAAGGTGGTATTCTGAAGTTTAGAAATCTAAATAGAGAAAACATTACTAAATGTTTCAAGTACTTAAACAACCAGCAACAATGCATAATGCCTAAGAAAAGTCTCAATTCTCGAATCACACCAGCAGAAAACTGTTGATTTGTGGCTATCAGTTGATAATAGATATGTAATATGAGTGATTTGGGGATTGATAATTAATGTGTATTTGGGATCTGTAATAAGAACTTGGTGTTATTTTTACAAAAGGCACGGTGCTGGTAAAATTTTTGTGACTGCCTGCCATGTGTCAACACTAAGCTCTAGGAATAGAGAGATGAGAAATATAGCCCAAGCCCTTAAGGAGCTCAGAAACTAGCAAGTGAGCCAGAAAAGTGAACAGTTGCATTACAGTCGCTGGAGTGCTGTGGTAGAGAGAGCCTCTGATACTGTAGGAGTACCTGACATAGTTCCTGGCATATGGCAGGTGCTCCAAAATTATCTGCTGGTTGAATAAATGGATGGATGGATGGATGAGTTGAAATTGTAAGTTTCTGGAAATACAGAGACTAAGCCAGCTGAAAAGTGGAGGGGGTGGGGGGATTCTAGTTAGAGGGAACAGAATGTGCAAATATGTGAAAATACATGAAAGTGCAAGTGAGAATGGAAATGTCAGAAATTTAAGGAGTTTGGAGTATTTGCCACAGAAATAAGAGATAAGGTTTGTCCTAAAGGGCTTTATATGATACTCTAAGTCACTTGGATATTAACCCAAGAGCGATGAGTCATGGAAGATGTTTAATACATTGAATGTAAAAATCAGACCTGTGTTTTAGAAAGATCATTCTGTTGACTTAACAGGAGGGGAAACTGGAATCAACAAGTACATTCATTCATTTATTCAGCAAATATTTGTAAAGCATCTACTATGTTCTGGGCTCAGTTCTAGGCTATGAGAATAACTAGGAATAGAGAGTTTGACTAGGGTGGTGTAGGATAATTACTATTTTGTAAAAGGTTGTCAAGTTAGCCTCACTAATAAAATAAGTTTTAATCTGAGACCTGTGAAAAGTGAAGGAGGGAGTCATGCAGCGAGCACTCCAGGCACAGAGAACAAAAAGGACAAAAGCCTTGAAGTAGGAGTGTGCTTGGAAAAGTTCAAGAAACCAGAAGGATGCCACTGTGACTAGAGCAAAGTGAGGAAGGGGAGACAGGTAGAAAAAAATAAGGTCAGACTTTGACTTCTGCTCTAAATAAAATGGCTAGCAGAAGAGTGACATACTCTGACTTAGGCTTTTAAAGAATCACTCCGGGGCTTCCCTGGTGGCGCAGTGGTTGAGAGTCCGCCTGCCGATGCAGGGGACACGGGTTCGTGCCCTGGTCCAGGAAGATCCCACATGCCGTGGAGCGGCTGGGCCCGTGAGCCATGGCCGCTGAGCCTGCGCGTCCGGAACTTGTGCTCCGCAACGGGAGAGGCCACAACAGTGAGAGGCCTGTGTACCGCAAAAAAAATAAAAAAGAATCACTCCGGTGACTGTGTTGCGAGTACACTGGCAGAGTCAAAGGCAACTGGCTGGGCAACTATTGTGGTGATCCCAATAATAGATGATGGGAACTTGGACCTGTGGGATAGCAGAGGAGGCAGAGAGAAGTACTCAGATTGTCGGGCATATGTTGAGTAAAGTGAGGATGCTAGAGCAGTCATCAAAGTAAGAAATGAGGAGGCCAGCTTAAGGCAAAGTCTGGGATTATAAGATAAATGGATGGGTCTGAAAGATGTTAAAGGTGTGTAGTCTACAGGTTTGGGTGACCTATTGGGTGATAAAATGGATTCTAGAATGACTCCCACATTTCTGCCTCCAGTCACTGAAATTGCAAATATAGGATTTAGGGATGCCTGTGGATTGCTGAAGGGCAGATGTACAGGAAGTAGTTATGTACATTGTGCAGAGAACCTGAGAGCGACCATATCTGGGAGTCATAGGGATTCAGAAGGAATCTGAAATTATGATTGTGAATGAGATTAGGACGCATGTATGAAGTAAAAAGATAAGAAAGCCAAGAACTGCATTCTAGAAGACATCAACAGTTAAGAGGCAGGTCGATTAAAAAAAAAAATCACAAAGATGTCACAGAACTGAAAGTTCCATCGACTTGCTTACTTTAGAAACAGTGGCAGTGATAATAAGTCTAAGACGAAAAGCTAAATAACTCTGTGTGCCCAGTGTGAATGCTGTCACCACGTGCCAACCGAAGGCTGTGCTTACTAACTGGTAATATAATGAAAGGGTTTGTGTTACAAAAGGTAATCAGGCATCTGAGAGGGTCAAGTCTTTATTTATTTTCTTGACATTTAACCATGTAAACTTGGAGAAATGAATCACAATAAAATTGCCATTAGCCACATTTTTAAATCCTTCTGAGAGATGCTTTCTAGCTCTGAGCATGGAATTAAGGAAAATATGGAGTCTTCCTTTTTTTGAAAGACTGGCTCAAGCTACCTTATAGTCACAAAGATGAGTTGGTTGGCCCTTGAACTCTGACCCAATGTTATTTGCCTATGGACCTACCTTTCCTGTGTCCTTTATTTTTTGGTCATGATTATGTTCTTTTGAGTTCTTCAATTTTTTTCTATAAAATTGGACTATTCTTAGTTGTAAAGTCTTTACAATAAAATTCTATGGTGGCACCAACCAACAAATGAAATAAGATATGAACAGATCATTTATATAAGATAGCATGTAATTAAATACCAGGAAAAGAGTCTGACATTTACAATTATCAAAAAATATAAACTAGGGGCTTCCCTGGTGGCGCAGTGGTTGAGAGTCCGCCTGCCGATGCAGGGGACACGGGTTCGTGCCCCAGTCCGGGAAGATCCCACATGCCGTGGAGTGGCTAGGCCCGTGAGCCATGGCCGCTGAGCCTGCGCGTCCAGAGCCTGTGCTCTGCAACAGGAGAGGCCACAGCAGTGAGAGGCCCGTGTACCGCAAAAAAAGAAAGAAAAAAAAAAAAAATATATATATATATATAAACTAAAACAGTAATACAATCATTTATATATTTATTAATTTAGAAAGAAACTGTCTAAAATTATAATAATATTGAGCACTGTGTCAAACTGATTCATTTGAACCCAGGTGATTAAAAATTAACACATATAAATAGGAAATTCAAAGTGTTTCTGCATTTTGATTCAGTAATACTACTTCTGGGTATTGATATGCTTCTTTATAAAGTTTAGAAGAGAAAACAAGAATAAAAATGGTTGTGCTAGGGCATTGGGATTTAGGTTGCATGTTTTTACAATTTTTTTTTAATATTGTTAATCCTGTGATGACAATCATCTACACAAGTACACAGAAGAGTAATAGTTTTATTTCTGGATTATGTTGCTTATTTGATGCTGTGACAAGAACTTAGCTCTTTCATCTAAGCTGAGAATGATTTCTTACTGAGCTTTTGTAAGAAACCAGAGTAAAATTGCTTGTTCCACTGAAAGCAGAGGACAGCTTCAGTAACCTTCATGTTCTGAAGAGGACAGCCCTTTATCGTCTGCTTCCCTCTGTTTATACCCTCTGTCTGGGAAAGCAAAAAAAAGCAGTTTCTTGGCTTCTTATCTTTTGTCCAAGACTCCAGTCCCATCTGTGCTTCTCTCTTCCCTTCTATAATCTCAAGAAATCCACAAAATGGGCAACTGGTCCCGCTTTCTATTGAAAATCCCCTATTGCTTGCCTATACAGAGATTTCCAGAACCTTTGAAAGGGTCTTGGTTGGAATTGAGTTGCCCGTGTCTTATCATTGTAAATTTAGTGTAAACTCAGTAGAAAGAGCCCTGATGGCTGTAGCACCTAATTTGTTAAATGATGACTTGAAACCAAAAGCTTGTATAATTTTGTCTTTCCTTTTAACAGCTAAACATTGGGTGTGCCAATCAATTCAGCAGCACTGCCCCAGTTCTTCTTCAGTACTCTCACGATGCTGGGATGTCCTGGTTTCTGGTGAAAGAAGGCTGTTACCCAGCTTCTGCAGGCAAAGGATGTGAAGGAAACTCCAGAGAACTGAGTGAGCCCACCCTGTATCACACAGGGGACTTTGAAGAATGGACGAGAATCACCATTGTTATTCCAAGGTCTCTTGCATCCAGGTAAAGTGACCATTCTTATTATGTGCCATAGTTGCCATTTCTGAGGAGCATATATTTATCTCAGTATCTTCATCTCATTTATCTCAATAACCTAAGAGAATTCATAAACTCTAGCTGTAAGGACTCTTGAGGAAATGACGCTCATACTTGTGAAAAAGTTCACTCGCTCGCTCATCCATTCATTCATTCAACAAATATTTATTGAGCCACCTACCTGTGCCAAGTTCTGTTCTGGGCACTGGATTACAGCCCTGAACAAAAGATGTTTAAAAGCTAAGGGAGTTATAAGGCATTATCGTATCAGACTTTCACTATATAGAGATTTGTGATAATGTAATGCCTCCTTAAATAGACAATTTGAGATATCTTACAATATAAAAGATCCCTTTAAATGACCATTAAGGTAAATAATTAAAACAATAGGGAAAAAGATTTAAAATCAATTGACAGAAGAATAAGATAAATGGATCAAGAACTTGAAGCAAATTAGTTTCAGTAATAGGGCAACAAATTTAACTCTTAGCTTCCTGGCAGCTAGGACATAGTGTGGGAGGTCAGGGGATAGGGTCATTTGGTTCTCATTGTTGGGTAAAAAGAAAGAAAATACATATATTCTGACAATATATATCAGATATATATATCATATATTTCTACACTCAGTATTCTAGAATACCTTTATAGTACGTATATGTATCTTTGTGTCAGGTAGAGTAGGTAACATGAAAATCAGTGTTTTAACTCTATAGTTTTTCAAAAGATGAAGCATTCTTCAAGTAGACACTTCTTAATTGAATCCTAGAACATAACATTCAATTGTGCCTCAGTCAAAGCATTTCTGTGCAGAGCTGAGATGGTATAAGAAGACTACTGGCACTGCTGGTGATGTAAATTAATATATGGTTGAGATACTCATTAGTGCCATTCATCAATATTTCCAGCTTACTTCCTTCCTGGAATATGATAGGATTATACTTTCCCCACACCCTTTAAAGTTTGGCATTGCCAGGACTTCCTTGGTGGCGCAGTAGTTAAGAATCCACCTGCCAATGCAGGGGACACGGGTTTGAGCCCTGGTCTGGAAAGATCCCACATGCCATGGAGCAACTAAGCCCACGAGCCACAACTACTGAGCCTGTGTGCCGCAGCTACTGAAGCCTGTGCGCCTAGAGCCCGTACTCCTCAACAAGGGAAGCCACCGCGATGAGAAGCCTGCGCATCGCAACGAAGAGTAGCCGCCGCTCGCCACAACCAGAGAAAAAGCCCGCACACAGCAACAAAGGCCCAGTGCAATCAAAAATAAATAAATAAATAGATAAATGAATAAATTTATATAAAAAATAAAGTTTGGCATTGCCTAATGAAATGTGAGTGGAAATTAAACATATGACTTTCAGAGTTCATGTGCATTTTGCTATCTTCTCTGCTTCATGAAAGCCTCTTTTGAGATGAAGCTTACATCAGTCTGGGTCCTTGAGTGTCTACAATCAACAGCCTTTCTTACAACCTATACTGGACATTATAGCATAAGCAAAAAATAAACTTTTGTTGGGTTAAGCCGCTGAGATTAGGGGCTGCGTGTTACCCTGGCAACCTATCTCATCCTGACTGATACAGTGATAAAAGCTAGAAAATCTATAGGAGTGGCTTACTTCTGATGTTTGTAGAGACCATTCTGTCTATAATCTTTCACCTAGTTGATGACCAAATTTGCATCTAGCTGGATATGCTGCTTGTGTTCATCTGCCTCCCTCAGTACTTAGATGTGCATACCTCCAAAAATTACACCTTAGACTTTGGTACACAGACTTCCCAAATGGGTAAGAAGTATGGTCAGGATGTATAAGTTTGTGTGGCAATCTACTAAACTTTGGAACATAATGTTTAATGCCAGCTGTTCCAAGAAATGGTTTATCAGTCAGTGGATCCAAGTCAACTTATAAGGAATTTTTTTGTCTTTACATGCCAGTGTACTTCGTTATGTATCAAAGAGGGACTCAAATGATTTGATGTGTATGTGGCAGAGTTGATGAGTTGACCTTCTTTAGTGAAATTTAATAATTTGACTTGCATTCTGCTTTAGTTAGGATACAGGCCCAGCTACTATAACAGAGTAACAAATACAAATGCTTAACGAGACTTAAACAAGTTAGAAATCCATTCTTTCTTGCATAATGGTCCACAGGTGAGGACTTCAGAGTTTACAGGGTGTCTCTGCCATTCTGAACACACAACTTCTATCTCTGGATCCAAGGCAGCTATTCCAGACCATGTCATCTCTTAACCAGTGGAAGGCAAAAAGATCAGGAATGCGTAGACGCATTACTTTTTAAAAATCATCTTTATTCCTTTTTCATATTCCTCAGTACAGCCTAGGATAATATTTGTACAGTTACCTATTGCTATGCAACATCCCTCTCCAAAACTTAGTGGCTTAAGACAACAGTGGTTTATTATTTCTCATGGTTTTATGGAATTGGCTGGGTGTTTCTTCTGCTGGTCTCTCCTAAGCTTTATAATGTAGCTGCATTCAATTGGTAGATTGATTAGTGTCTGGGATTAGTAGGACTTTTCTCTCTAAGTGGTCCTCATCCCAGTATCCGTCCCAGTATTCATAACAGTTTCCACAGTTAGGTGGTTCCAAGAGAACAAAAGTAGAAGCTGCAGGACCCTGTCTTCTTTGCCACATCCTAGTGGTCAAAGCAAGTCACAAGGCTAGTCCAGATTCAGAGGGTGAGAAAGCAGACTCCCCTTTTTGATAAGAAGTACAGGGAAGTCTTGTAGAAGAAGATTTAGTATGATCCATTGGGGGTCATTATTGTAACAACCTACCATATTTTGTCCTAGCCCTAATGGCTCACATGTCTCCCCCAGGCAGATGTACTCACTTTCCTCCCAAAACCCCCAAACGCTCATCTCATCACAGCATCAGGTACTAAGTCACTGATTTCATGATTTCTATCAAGTCAGAGTTCCCTGGATATGGCTTCTCTTGACCTATTGACCTATGACCTAAAGAAACAAGTTATCCACCCCACCCATTACCCAACATACAACAGTGAGACAATGACAAGATAAACACAATAGACACCCCAACTCAAAAAAAGAGAAAAGAATGGGAATCACATAGCAACCACTGGCTCATAGGGATTCTGAAAGCTAGCAAGATTGTTGTTACTAGGGTTCCCTCCTCCAGGAGAAATGTCCAGGATAAGAAAGTTTCCTTGATTGAGATAATTCTGCTCCCTATGAGTGGCTCCCTAATCTGTTGTTCTTCTCAGCTGTTGGTTCTACCCTCTAGGCTTCATCCTCTGAGACATCTGTCCATAAGAATATATCTGTGTTTGCAGCTAAATAGCCCTTTCATCCTGCTTTCTGCCCATTTCAAGCTAGGTATGTAAAGTACAGCCCTTGTAATTCTCTACTCCACCACTGCCTGCCTCTTCCCCATGCTTTTCTGAAACTGTGGCCCAACCACATCTCTTCCAAATAGACAAGTGCAGCATGCCATGACGCTGGAGTGCACCAAGGGCTGCATCTTTGCTGCAGTGACTAGGAGACCAGGATGCTGGAAGACATCACTGTGAAAGTAGCCAATAGAATCAGGAACCAAGGAACACACCTCTGGTGCAATACTCCAGAGCCAGATAATACAAAGTTGAATCTGAAACTGCAGTTTGTTTGACGCTGAGTGGAAACACCCGCTTGGTAAAGCCACATCTGAGAAATAAAAAAAGGTTGTCCTTAACATCACAAAGTGAGCCAAAATTTTGAGGCTCCCAATTTATCAATATTTTCTTGGACCTCAGCTTTTGGAAGAAGAAATCTTGTTCATTAGCATCTGGCTTCGTGGTTCATTTGAATACCGTCCAGCTTGCTGGTGGATGGCATTTGTGATGGAGAGCTCTCTGCTACAGAATAGTAAATATGTTTCTACTTCAACCCAAGTAAATGAGCTGTTGTTGTTTCTTCTGCAATATGTTAAACTCAGATATCTCCAAATGCAGTGTTGGAAAGCTGAGAATTCTAAGTGTGAAAATTGTTAAAGTTTGGACCTATTTTGCCACAAGGCAACATGCTTGTAATAGTTACTAAAACATTGCTCTTTGACGAATATTTCGAAGCTGATTTTCTCAAAGGAGCAGTTTGTGCTCATGTTAAGTCTCTTGGTTCTTGCCTACAGAGGAGAGACACTGGTGGTGGTAAATATGTGCTGGTACGTCCCTCCTGACTGTCTCCCCAACCACACAGCATCCCCCTCAGCTTGCTCTAGGCTCCCTGTGCAGAATGCAAGAAGTCGATGTCTCTGGAAAGGGCTAGAAACACCGTTGCTTACTATGCTGCAGAATGTCTCCTCCACCACCACCTATCACAGGACAAGCAGGTGCACATGCACCTTCCTGGTTTGAGAGACAGATGCAACACCCCTCTGAAGTGTGGGGGTGGAAGGGAGAGGGGTAGAAACTGGTTCTCCTGGTCACTCAGGCATCCTTTGAACAAAGGTGGCAGTTGGGGAAGAGAACAAAGAGAGAGTCTTACCTTTTATTTCTTCCTTATCTAGAACATGCAGGGCAAAGGGGAAGTTTTGTTCAACGATATGAATAGTCGAATTGCACTCTGGTTTATTTCTAGTTAAATTACATAAGATTAAATTCTGTCTTTTCCTCAATCATCACGTCCTATAACACCTTCCCAGAGTTTCCTGACTGTCAGGTCAAAGACCTCTAAGACTCATGCTCTCCTGGCTCTATGTCCTTCTTAATGGTGATAGTTATCAGAGTTGCACGTTTACATTTCTTTGTGCAGGGGTTTGATTAAATGTGTCTTCTCATTTGACTGTGGGCATCGTAAAGGTAGGAACCATGCAGGAATTCTGCTCTCCATCATGTGCCCAGCCCTGGCACCGCCTGGCATGTTATAGGCACTTGTAAATGCTGGTTGAATGAAGAATAAGGACCAGCAACAGGTGATTAGCTAATTGAAGACACCTCCCTTTCTAAAATGTTTTCCAAAATAAATTCAGTGCTGCTCAGCAAGAAATCATTGTTCTGCATTCTGCTGTGTCTCCTTGAAAAGATATGAATAGCACATGTACACATGTGCACACACATTCATAATATTAATCATTTTAAAGCTACATCTCCTCTATTTAAAAAAAAAAAAGATTAACTATGTGGAATCTAGACATGCTATTAGCTAACTTCGGCCTACTTATTTCCTCCCTTCTTCCGATGGTCTATGATTATGTTTTTCTGTAAATTCCTTACTAGTTCTTCCTCTTCTTCAGGCAGCCCTAAGGTTGCTAAATTACTTGTGCTCATTTCCAAGCTTGTGCTCCTAAGAGAACAGAAAAGCAGTAGGCATCAGGAACCAGGCATAACTTGGAGAAATGGAGATAAAGCAAAGCTTGCTTATGTCATGATCAGTGAAATCTTTGTTGCTTTGATTTGTACCTTCCAACTAAAAGCCAACTAACAAAGATGAAAAGAAGGAAAAGGTGCCATCTCTTGCCCTTTCACTCTGAAATATGGGCTTCCAGCTAGGACTCTCAGCTATAATTCACCATGTCCTGGACACCCTATTAATCAAATGATTAGTCATTTTGCTTTTTTAAAACTTTATTTAAACATGGATGCCTTAATACTGAGCTCCTGAAGTCTTTTGCCTTCTCAAGTATCTAACAGCCTACTCTGTTTCTTGGGTCTATAGCAGCCTTAGAATCTACAAACAAGGGTGCTTCATCTCTCTGGCCAGACCAGACCTTGATTATTTTATTTTTATAATGACAACTACAGGACCCCAAGAATCAGAGATGAGTCAAAGGGCTTTACTTACCCTTCTCTCCCTATCGAATTACCAAAGCTTCTAGAATTCTACCTACAGTTGGGATTCTTCAACTTTCTGAATGCTTCTGGGGCTCAGTCTGAACTTGCTTCTTCCATGAAACAGAACAGTTGATAGAGAGATGCCCTCATCTTGCCCAGGTGAGAGAGCCTAGGTGAAGAAAAGAAATTATTCTTACCCCTTTTTTCACTTTCCATGTGGCAGAAATCATAGATCCATGTTTCTCTGGGTTCTATTTATATTATAGAAACGTAAAAGAAAAGGCAAGTATGACTTCTAATTAAAGAAGACTTCTATCAGGGAATTGGTATGTTTTCCTCTTTTATCATAGATATGCAGCTTATCTTCTGGAAGGGGCATAGAGGGCTTACCATTTTCTTATGAGCAATTGGCAAAAGATGCTGTTCATCAATTCCATTTATTTCCTTTGAAAGGAAAAATATCTTCACAGGCTAAATAATGTTACAACTTTATTGGGAGGAATTTTCCCAAAGCCCATGAGTTTTTTCTTTTCCTTTCTGTTTTTGCTCTGTTTTTCTAATCTTCAATTCAATTGTCTTTTTGCCTTAAAAAATAAGACCAATATATTTTGAATTATTTCCAAAGTAAATAAAAGATGTGTTCACCTTCCTCTTGACACAATGAAGAATGTGTTAAGACTTGCATTAGTTAAAACCTAGAAAACAACATCGTTAGTTACATTTGCAAATTTGCTAAAAGTAGGTAACTTAAAATAATGAAAAAAAGCCAGGGTTATGATTCAGTGTTGCCAAATTACCAAAGCTATTTGAAGAGCCAGAAAGAAATGCATTCTGATACTGCTGTATTATTTTCACAATAATAGAGGGGAAAAGGAACCTTTGTCTACAGTTATCTTTGACAATCTTCATTAATCTTTAAGATTTTTTATTCTTGTTTACTAAGAAACTGAATTCACTCAAAAGTCTATAAATATTGGCAGCAGAATTAACTGGTATCCAGATAACCTAATCCATCTTCCCTCTTTAATGTTAGTAGAACTGAGAAGGAAGAGGTGTTTTCTTGGTATGAAATTATAGATGTGTGTGGATTTCCATATATTTGAAAAGAAAAGAGATGTGTTGAAGGGATTGGAAAGGTTAGAAAGCAACTGGGACAAGTTTTAGTTTGGCAACCTCACAACTGTTGTGGGGAAAATAGGACTGGGCAGTAGCCCAGGCCACTGGTGTTCCAGGGTTTTGAAGCACTGGGACCAGGTCCCTCTTTTGTTTGTTGGCAGTTACCAGTGTTCATTGGCAGCCCAGCTGGTTGCTAAGAGTTTATAGAATGAGCATCTTGGAGATTTGAAGGTAAGAAGAAGAGGCAACAGGTGGGAATAGAGCTGTCAGTATGAACTGGACTCTGTCCTCCCGGAATCATGAGAATGGCAAATAGCCAGAGTCCTCTCATTTGTCCTAACAAAGACCATTCTGTTTGATGGTTTCAAAGATTCCCAAATAGCCTCTTAAAATGTACAAGCAAAAACCTATATAATATGTTTCTGGCCATCAGAATCTTCTTTATCTGATTTTCCTGATATTGAAATATTTATGCTGAAGAAAAAAATCAAGAAGTTTTGAGAAAGATCTGAGAAACACCGTATGAAGGTGAAGTGACCAATCAAGTGAATGTGACTTCCAAATAAATATTAAATCTCTCTTGAGTTTTTCTGAAACGTTCTGTATTTCAGTGCTTTGCTATGAGATACTGGTACAAGAAACACCTGTGCTGTTTTTCCCAACAGTAAGACCAGATTCCGATGGATCCAAGAGAGCAGCTCACAGAAGAATGTGCCTCCCTTTGGTTTGGATGGCGTGTACATATCAGAGCCTTGTCCCAGTTACTGCAGTGGCCATGGGGACTGCGTTTCAGGGGTGTGTTTCTGCGACCTGGGGTATACCGGTAAGGCTGCAGACATGTCTGATGATTTGTTTGTAAAATATTCGTCTCTAGTTACTATATTTCATGTCACTTCTTCCAAGGAAATAGATTCTGAGTTTATTCTTCTTTAAGTCCTAATTGTAGGAATTTGTAACCCAGGCAAATGAGGTGCTGAGATATTTTGTAGTTTTGAACTGCCTAAGAAGGAAACGCATGACAACACAAATTTCATTCCTAAAGTATATTTATTTATTATTAATAGTAAAAATAATTAACATCGCTTGAGTCCGTACTTCATGCCAGGCACTATAGTAGGTGTTTTTATTTCACCTCATTTAATTCTAGCAATAAATAACCCTATAGTGTAGTACTGTTATTGTCCGTGTTTACACTTGAGGAAACTGAGACACAGAGAGGTATAGTAACTCTCCCAAGGTCACAAAGCTAGGAGCTGCTGGAGCTGGGCTTCAAACCCTGGCAGCCGAGCTCTTAACCACTTGGCTGCCTGTGCTTTTTACATTGCTTTTATACAAAATGTAATTGTATACATTTAAAGTAAAAATCAACTTATGAAATGATAAACCCAAGACTGCCAAAAGAGAACTTTACAAGAGAAGTATTTTCTGACCACAGTCACCCTTGGGTGTTGCTACAAGCAAAATAAAAAGGAAGCTGAGATTAAAGAGTAAAATTGGAGAAAATATTATAAGCTCCGAAATCTTTTTATAGAATTTTTCCTGGAGGGAACTTCAAAGGATCCTTCCCAGCTTTTCAGTGCTCTGCCCTTCATCTGGTGCGTGACCAAAGACAAACATATGTTGTTGCAGGCCTTCTGTAGAGAGTGCTGTCACTCGTGGTTTCAGGGTGTTTCTTTTAAATCTGGGATTAACTCCCCTTATTGATCCACTAATACAAAGAACAAATGAACCAATTTTGTTGTGGACAAAATCTATTTCTCAGTTTACACAAATCCTCTGAGTAACAAGAATCATGGAAATGTGTGGTTCCTGATGTCTCTCTGTAAGTAGCTAGTGGGAAGCAGCCGCATAGCACAGGGAGATCAGCTCCGTGCTTTGTGACCGCCTGGAGGGGTGGGATAGGGAGGGTGGGAGGGAGGGAGACGCAAGCAGGAAGAGATATGGGAATATATGTATGTATATAACTGATTCATTTTGTTGTGAAGCTGAAGCTAACATACCATTGTAAAGCAATTATACTCCAATAAAGATGTTAAAAAAAAATTAAAATTATAGGAGCAGAATAGTGTTTTTGATGTTAGAAGTGATGGCTGTATTTCAGACAGATGATTGGGAGATTCAGATTTTGATGTGGTTTCTTTCCCCTAACACCTGTGGCAATGCTTCTTTTGCCCATGCACTGAATGTAACTTCCAATGTCTCATGATTTTAACAAAACCTCTCTCCTGTGTATTTCTTTTCTCGGAAGCCACACAAGGAACCTGTGTGTCTGTTGTCCCTAACCACAGTGAGATGTTCGATAGGTTTGAGGGGAAGCTCAGCCCGTTGTGGTACAAGATAACCGGAGGCCAGATTGGAACGGGCTGTGGAACACTTAACGATGGCAAGTCTCTGTACTTCAGTGGCCCCGGAAAAAGGGAAGCAAGGACCATCCCTCTGGACACCAGGAATATCAGGTGAATAGTTAATTGGTATACTTCTCCATGAACATAGTACTTACCGTGCCATGTGTTCTAACCTACAACACTCTGTTCTGTTATTGAGGGTTTACATAGTAATGTTTCTCTATATAGATTCTGATATATAAAAATAAAGCATAACTTTATAATAAAATAGGCAGTTTCTGCAAAACTTATACTCCAATTCATTAATCAGCGTACAGTCATCACCAAGGCCTGTGTGTCTAATATATGTCAGCTTGGTTTTCTAAAGTTCTGTGTTATTATGAAAACTATTTGGTATTAATTTTAATATATGCCAGGAGAAACAAAGAATTTTTTTCAACTTTAAATTCTGTGTCCAAAAATGTCATGACCCCCATTTATCTAAGTTTATTTGTATTCACTTATTGAAAACTGTTCCAGAAATTTAAAATACCTACACTGACACCTACTGGTAAAATAAATAAATGCTTAGTTTTAAGGGCAAATGAAATAGTAGCACACCTAAAATAAAACTGTGCGTTTTTATTTTTAGTCAAACTATTTTAGAATTGGAAGAAAGGAAACCAAAGAAATGTTTGAAACTTTTAGACCTTCTTCTCACTAAAATCTGGGGTTCTGTGTCATAGTTTTTCTGCCTTCGATCTCTTTCCCTTCCTTCTGAGTCCTTGTCACAGAGGTGTGCCTGCCATGTAGGTTGGTTTACTGTGGGCTGAGGCATGGTTTACATCACACTGAGTGAGTGTCAGTTGTGAAAAATTAAACCATCTGAGTCTAAATCAGTAATACAGGTAACTATCTGGCCCTAAACAAATACAGCATTCAACTTTTTTTTTTTTTTTAACAATTTTTGTTGTTGTTGGCTACATTGGGTCTTCGTTGCTGTGTGCAGGCTTTCTCTAGTTGTGGCGAGCAGGGGCTACTCTTCGTTGCGGTGCGCGGGCTTCTCACTGTGGTGGCTTCTCTTGTTGCGGAACACGGGCTGTATGCACACGGGCTTCAGTAGTAGCAGCACGCAGGCTCAGTAGTTGTGGCACGTGGGCCCTAGAGCACGCGGGCTTCAGTAGTTGCGGCGCGTGGGCTCAGTATTTGCGGCACCTGGGCTCTAGGGCGCGCGGGCTTCAGTAGTTGTGGCACGCGGGCTCAGTACTTGTGCCTCGCGGGCTGTAGAGCGCAGGCTCAGTAGTTGTGGCGCACAGACTTAGTTGCTCCGCAGCATGTGGGATCTTCCTGGACCAGGGATTGAACCCGTGTCCCCTGCATTGGCAGGCAGATTCTTAACCACTGCACCACCAGGGAGGTCCCAGCATTCAACTTTTTAATGTTAGATTTTTCCTCCTGAGTTTCCAAGGATAGTATCATCTCAATTTAAAGGAATTCCCATTTCAGTGATTTCATTAAATCATATCAGACTGTCACAATGAAGTGGAATTAAACTGTTTCCTTTTGTTTCAGTAATTATTCCAGAATAAAATTAATGGTCATATTAATTAACTTTTTCAAATGGTTACAGAATTAACTTACTATATAATCTTTGTAGTTTCTGTTTGTCATATGCCCTTCGAATTTAAAAGTAGTACCTAAGAATTATAGGAGTTTTACTTTTTAATGTGTCAAAATACAAAGGGCTAAATCTCTTCTGAGCTCATCTATTTGTAAGTAAACTGAAGTGTTTTGGGATTTTTTCCCCCAGACTCGTTCAGTTTTATATACAAATTGGAAGCAAAACTTCAGGAATTACCTGCATCAAACCACGAGCTAGAAATGAAGGTAAGCTGCTATATTTCCATAGAAATTACAGTTACTACTAGCAAATTAGTTCTTTCTCCTCCCAAAGTTTGGCCGGGATTTTGTAAACTGATACACTACCTTAGATCATTCCTTCTCTTCTCTCCTCTATCAGTGAGTGGGTAACTACATAGAGCCTTGGTCTCTAAGATTCCTCATCCAGATCCTTAAGCCTGTAAACAGGGAAACCTGTTCCTTTATAACTTTACACGGGAGGAAACGAAATTGCAGAGACTTACATTCAGCACGGTTTAGGTCTAGGAACTTGTTTGCATAGGGTATTGCTGAATGCGGATCATACTCTGCTTCCCGCCCGTAAGCATCCTGAGGGTACTAGAATCCTTTGGTGGAAGGAGCAGTTCTTGTAGTAATAAACATGAACTTTTACTGAGTACCTACTATATGCAAGGCACTGTACCAAGTGTTTTATCTGTTAATGCATTTAATCCTCCCCATACCTCTTTGCCATAGGTACTATTATTTGTCCTATTTTACACATGTAGAAGCTAAGGCACAGAGAGGTCAAGTAACTTACCCAAGATCATTCAGTCAGTAAGTAGATAAGCAGGGAGTCAAACCACTCATGCTGGCTCTAGAGCCTATGCCTTAACCACCATGCACACTGCCTCTCTCCTTGCCCAGAACTCTCCTCTCTCTAGGCATCCATACCATCTTCTGCCTCCATGATTCAGTGCTGAAAGAAATTCATAAGGCTTGAAACATACATAGATGGCCTTCAGTTGCTCTACAGATATGACGGATTCCTTAAGGGACCCCGCATATGAGTTGGTTCCTGGTACAAAATCCATGAGCTTCTCAGATAGGTTTTCCTCCAAACATTGACCTCGTAAATAGTATATGAAGAATTTTGCAGCTTCTAAGTTTGTTATTCTCTCAGGCATGACTATGTAAAACATATTGGCTTAAACACTATAGTACCTGTTAGTCAATAGAGCTACCAATAGCTCTGTTCATCAATTCTAAATGTCCTTGGCCATATCATCACTGAAAGCTTCCATGACTTTTTCTAAGTATCTCAGTACTTTTAGTCTAGTAATTATCCAGATAATCTGTTTACTGAAGCAGCAGTCTAGAAACTTATATAGACTATTTTGCATTTCCTAATCTCTTGACAAACATTTATTAAGAATCTGCTCTAAGCTAGACACAGTTCTAGGTGGCACCGATACAGTGTCACTGAAAGACGGATGCATCAGTCATGATGAGCTAGGTTATGCTGCAATAACAAACAACCCTCTAAATCTCTGTGGGTTAAAACAAAAAGGATTTGTCCTTTGTGCTGCATTTTCCTCATGGGTCATCTGAGGTCCTCATTCCAGCACCCAGGATAATGAAACAGCTGCTGGGGAGCTTCTGGATGTTGCCAGCCACGTGGCAGAAGGAAAGAGAGTGTGTGGTAAAGGGGACAAAACATGCAGACTACCACATGCCAGGATGGGAAGAACTAGTGGGGCAATGATGAGCATAGCAGACAGAAGCCCTGCCCTTAAGGGAACTTACATTCTAGTAAGAGGAGTCAGAAAATCAACAGTAACGAAAAGAAATAAGCAAGATGTTAGATTGATGGGCTAGACAGAAATAAATAAGCTGATGAGATGGAAAGTAAACTTATGCAGGGGCAGATGCAGATTTCGATAGAATGGTCTGGGAGGGCCCTCACTGAGGAAGTGACATTTAAATTGAAATCTAAAGGGTGAAAAGGAGCCAGCGCAGGAGGAGCTCAGGGGAAGTTTTCCAGTCAGAAGAAACAGCAAAGGCCACGAGGTGGAAAAGAATTGTGGTATTGGAGGAACAGAAAGAAAGCCAGGTGGCCTGGGGCATGTGAAGGTCGAGGAGTGCTTGGGGGTGAGGGGCAGGGGCCCAGTCAGGCAGGACCTTGCTGGTCAGTGGTAGGGAGGTGGGGTCGGAATCCACTGTCGTCAGGGAAACCAATTGGAGGCTTTTAGGTCAGGTAGTGACGTAACCTGATTTAAGTTTTTACAGGATCACCCTGCAGAAACAATATGTAGTTCAAAGCAAAGGAGTATTTCTAGAGCACATTCTCCGCCCACACAGAGACAGGAGCTTTGAGGGATGCAAAGGTAGATGGGGTCCTGTCCCAAGACATTGCTTGCTGATTGGAGAGGTAGAGCACTTTAATGTTGTCCTTAACCCTTGTAATAAAATTATTATTTAAAAATCGTTTGTGGTTGGCACAGTGTAGCAACTGTGTGCATGTGCACATGTGCATGACTCTTCTGAAAATTACAAATCCGTACCCCTATTTGTATATGAGAAAAAAAAGACCAACTCTGGCCAGAGTACAGTGAGAAGCATCCACTTACTGACCTGAAGCTCTGCTCTATACTTAACCTCTGATTACAAATGCTCTTGTCTGCCCTGTTGGGCTTATTCCCTTAGGATTCCTTTAAGAACACAACTTTTTCTGGACGACTCTGAGCCATTTTCTTGAACTCACTGCTGCCTGTGTAATTTACATCCCACAGGCATTTCTCAGTCTTTTATTGAAAAGTGGTTGTTAAAATGTAAATCTGCCTAAATCCTTGAACAAATCTCTTCTGGTGATGAAAGTCACAATTTTTTACATACTCAAGCTGAAGCCTCAATTTACATATTTGGAATTAAAATCAAAATTAGGCTATTTTCAATAAGACTGGGAAGATTGTAGATGAAATTGTAATTTAAAAAGGGAAATGTTTTATGTTCCTTAAACACTCAGTAGATGAGCTAAGATGGCTTGGTTTCTTCAGATGGACAGTGTTTAGATGACACAGCTGAAGAGGCTCAGCGATTGATATAAAATATGGATATTGCTGTTTCCCTGTCTTGCATTTCTCCATTCCTTCATACTTATCTGCAAGGGACTTCATTGTCCTGCAGAATTGGGGCCCTCATCTCTGTAGATCTTGTGGCTGCCTGAAGGTATAAGTGACACTCCTGAAAAAGTTAATGAGGAGAAAGGCAGCAAGAAGAAACCAAATGGAGTATGGACCTCTTGAGCTGTGTTTCTCATATTCCTGTGGACATCTGAATCCTTTAGGAGGCTTTCAAATGCAGATTCTGATTCAGTAGGACTTGGGTGGTATGCTGCGTAACAAATCATTCCAAAACTGAGTGGCCTAAAGCAACATCTGTTATCTTCTAGCTTCTGTGAGTCAGGAATTCAAGAACAGCTTTGCTGGGTGGATCTGGCTCCAGACCTCTCATGAGGCTGCATGCAAGATAAAAGCCAAGACGGTGCAGTCATCTAAAGACTCAACCAGGGCTGGAGGATCTCTTTCCAAGATGCTCACTTACATGGCTATTGGCAAGAGGCCTGTTTCTTTCAGTGGACCTAGCCATAGGCTGCTTGAGTGTCCTTACTACCTGTCAGCTGACTTTCTTCAGAGAAAGACAACCATGAGAGAGCAGGGAAGAAAGTGCAAGCGCCTTTTATGGCGTACTCTCAGAAGTCACACATTGTCGCTTCTACGATATTCTATTAGAAGCAAGTTACTGAGTCCAGCCACACTCAAAAAGAGAATTAAGCTTCACTTTTGATGGGAGGAGTGTCAAAGAATTTGTGGACATGTAAAAACACCACAGGTAGAGCCAGTTCCCAGGTGATGCAGGCACTGGTCCTTGGACCATACTTTGAGTAGAAGGTGCTAAAGGACCACCAGTGAGATTTTAGTCTTGTGACGCTTCATTTCTTCGTACTGTATCTGCTTTCTAAATAGGTCACCCAGATAACTATCTAAATTATTCATTTTCTCTCCCTCTCTCTCTCTCCCCTATGTTATTAAATATAAACCATATCAAACAAATTAATATCTACAAGAAAAACTATATTTTGAGAAAACATCGAGGGTTGGAGACTGGAGTTTTCTCAGATGCTCCTCACCTTGACTAGAATCAAAATGAGAAAGAGCCTAGCTTCAGTGTTCTTCATGAACTTTGGTGTGGTTCTCTCCCTTCTCCAGCACATGGGTCTCACCTCCACCCACTGAAGCTCCAACTGCACCTGTCTACACGCATACACAGCATACTGTCTCCCCAGAGAGTTCCTATTCTTTGAGCTGTTTTTATCCTCTCGTCAAACACGATGATTTCTTGTATTTTAAATATGGTAGGATTAATTCTCCTGAGATTTCCAATTTTTTTGCATCTTAGTCATTATTATTTCTGGCATCACCCCTTGTCAGATGTGGTGACAGTAATTCCATGTAACATCAATTAACCTTAAAAGGCTTTCTTTTAGTTCTATATTTTATCATATTATTTCTTGAAACTTAATTTTAGTAAACTCTTTGCTGTGCAACATGACAGAGGGATTGAGATGTTCTGGTTAGTCAATAATGAGGAAACTAAAAAGTTATTGTAAGAACCATGAATTATTGCAATTACAAAAAGATTAGAGCATAATAAAATTAATATAACAAATGCAACTTTACTGAACATAATTTCTGTGAATACTCAGAAAGCACTTCAATATCCCCAGTCATAATTATGAATATGCAGTGCCAGTCTTAGGAACAGTTATAGAATAGCAATCAGATAGATGCCAAGAAAGCCCTCTGCCCCCCCCCACATCAAGTAAAATATATTTTTTTATTAATTGCTAATGATCATATATATATCCTGTTGATTCCTACCATTTCATCCTTAGCAACTTTTTCCTTTGCATTCAACATTACCCTTTCCCTGTGTCCTCTTTTAAAAGAAAAATTTTTCTGGGATAGGTAGCAGGAATAGCACACGAAGTATCTTAAACTTTAACATGCATTTCCCTAAACCACACCTGGTGACAGGCAGAGGGAGGTGGGGTAGAAGGGATAAGTGAAGGGGAAAGGTGACACAGAGAAAGAAAGGTAGAACTAGAAAGGTAGAAAGGTAGAGAAAGAAAGGTAGAACCATCGGATGGGAGTGAGTTCTTCTGCTTTGCTATTTAATAATTTGTCTTTATTCAGTCTTCAGTGACCAAGGTCTGACAAAGTGTGAAGTGCCAGTAAAAATTCTGTTCTGCTTAACAGACCTTCACGTTGGGCTGTGCTTCCTATCTGGTACACTGGTGGCACAGAGCACTTCTTGGTTTTGTACTGGGAGATTGAGATGTTTTTTCTGAGTATATAATAATGATATGAGACTTTGTAAAGTTCAGGACAGAATCTAAAATTCAAATACGTAATCTGGAGTGGATTTTTATGTCCCCCTTACCAACCTACTCATCACCCATACAAAGCTGAGTGGTCTTTAAAAAGAGCTTATGTATTTTTCCCCCCACTTCCTAGGAGTCAGTGCATTAGAAACTGTCAAGAAATTGATGAGCCTTCAGGTCTATGAATTCATTCCTTGGAAGTTAGATGAATGTGCCCTCATCCTATGAGATGCAATCCTGCAGTCTTGCCATTTCAAATAATACTGTCCCTTGCCTTTTTTGCCTCTAGGAGAGCTGTCTAAGTAACTGGATTTATGTCTTTTAACTCAGGGCTTGTTGTTCAATATTCAAATGACAATGGGATACTCTGGCATTTGCTTCGAGAGTTGGACTTCATGTCATTTCTGGAACCACAGATCATTTCCATCGACCTTCCACGAGAGGCAAAGACACCTGCAACAGCTTTCCGATGGTGGCAACCCCAACATGGCAAGTTACTGCTCACCCCAAGTTTCCTGGTAGCGTTTAGATCATCCAGTTAAAGCCACGTTGTGCTGTGTGTTTCTTAATTTGCTGTCGATTTCTAGATAATTTGATTTAAAGCCACAGTCATAAAGATATTCCTATTGCTATATAATGAACCTTCTCTGACTGCCTTTATTCATCTGATTTCAGGGAAGCACTCAGCCCAGTGGGCCTTGGATGACGTCCTTATAGGAATGAACGACAGCTCGCAAACTGGGTTTCAAGACAAATTCGATGGCTCTTTAGATCTGCAAGCCAACTGGTATCGAATCCAAGGAGGTCAAGTCAATACTGACTGTCTCTCTATGGATACTGCTCTGATATTCACTGAAAACATAGGTATACGTTTTCACCAGATAAAGGGAGAATATTTCATTAACTGGAGGATTAAATTAACTAAAACCCAAAAGCAGATTCTCTAATGCAAAACTGTGTGCATAACTGCCTGCACTGAGGGGGGCTCTTGGAAGTAAAGACCTGTGTTGTCCTTTCATGTAACTTGGTGAGCCCAATAACAGTTTGTGCAGGAACTGTCTTTCATGGCATGCATAATATGACTAAGGTTTCTTAAAAGTGGGGCAAAAGTACCTATCTGAAAACATTCCCATGTTTCATAATTTGCAGTATTACAATTTGCAGACTCTCTATTAGCCTGTCTCAAGATGGTAAAGCTTTTCAAGTTAGAAGCCTTCCATATTTCTGAGTCTATGCTAGCTAGATAAAAATAGTCAACGTGAGATGAAAAGCCAAAGCACATGTGAGACACTATAGATAAGACATGAGTTTTGTTTGCCACTGAAAGCATGATGAGCAGAAACACCAAATAAGAAAAGAGCACAATTATGTGCTGCCATTAAACTTTTCCTTTTTTGTAGGAAAACCTCGTTATGCTGAGACCTGGGACTTTCATGTGTCAGCATCGACTTTCTTGCAGTTTGAAATGAGCATGGGCTGTAGCAAGCCCTTTAGCGACTCCCACGGTGTACAGCTCCAGTATTCTCTGAACAATGGCAGGGACTGGCATCTTGTCACCGAAGAGTGTGTTCCTCCAACCATTGGCTGTCTGCACTACACAGAAAGTTCAGTTTACACCTCCGAGAGATTCCAGAATTGGAAGCGGATCACTGTCTACCTTCCACTCTCCACCATGTGAGAATTGTCATTTGGCTACATGTCAGAACTTCGGGTTTCTATCACCTAACTGGAAAATAATTATGATGCCACTTGGCAATTCTATTACTCTCTCATGATAATCATGCATGGAGTATACCGGGGGGAAAGAAAAGTTCAAGGTGCTTGGGTAACAATTTTTAAATGTGGTTAAGAGTTCCGAGAGTTTTCCAAGGCTGAACTTTTCTGTTCTTCAGCAAGGTGAAGGCTGCCCACCAGATTCAGTTTTTAAACTGTTGTAAAAACAAATATCTACCCAATAACCAGACTGATACTTATCCACATGAAGCAGTTTGTGAAATCATCACATGTGGAAGAGTATCCTTAGTTGTTTGGGTTTTTTTGTTTTTGTTTTTGTTTTTTTTGCGGTACGCGGGCCTCTCACTGTTGCGGCCTCTCCCATTGCGGAGCACAGGCTCCGGACGCACGGGCTCAGCGGCCGTGGCTCACGGGCCCAGCCGCTCCGCGGCATGTGGGATCTTCCCGGACTGGGGCACAAACCCGTGTCCCCTGCATCGGCAGGCGGACTCTCAACCACTGTGCCACCAGGGAAGCCCCTGTTTGGGTTTTTTTTAATCTCAGTACCGGAATAAGAGTAAAAGGTTCGTTCTTTGGGGATGCTCATATCCTTTTACATCTTTCTTCCCCTCCACAGTATTTCAGATCACATTCAGGTGTTATATTAGGGCTTACAGCAGGCTCCCACTTTTGTGGTTTAGGCATTTGCATAATTTGGGGATCTTTCTAGGAACCAATGTGTACTATGGTGGGTGGTAGAGATTGTACCCTCCTGGGGCTGCTCCCCGCACATCCCTGTATCTCCCTTCCACTGCTCTGCTCTGAATTGTAGGCAAATTGTCCTCTGTAAGCTGCATTTGCCAGCTGCATGTGTTTGCTGGCTTCCTGATAGATTTAGAGAGTAGCAGATACTGGCAAGAAATTGGAGGGTGGAAATAAAGTTAAGCCAGGGTGTTCCTTCCCCTCCCTTTCTATCTCAAGTGCATCTTGGCCAACTTCAGCAGCTCTAGCTTCCCCGAGATGTCCTTCCATGTGACACTGGCCCCTGGGCACTAACCTCATCTCCTCTTGTGTCCCTCCATCTTTGGACTTGTAGTGCTTCCTGACTTTGTTAAACTCTGGTTTCCTCACTGCCCCCATGCTCTGCCATGAACTGTGCATCCAATTCCTTGTGTTAAATTCCCTCTGTGTTAAATATTTACAGTGGTTTCCATTTTCCTCGTTCAATTTGGATTCAGAGAGGCACAAACAAGTGGCAGAAAAAAGAAAAACAAACACAGGAAATCAAAGCGTTTTAGTATATAACCCAAAATAGTTTCCTGTGGACCCCAGAGCTTTAAAGAGTGCTAACTTGTAGCTCATTTATTCACTTTATTTTTATTCAACAAACATTTATTGAATATCTATTATGTTTTAGATCTCTGACACAAAATGAATAAGTTGATGCCAGGATCCAAATATATTATTTAGGGTAACAGGTATCTAAACAGTTATCTTATAAAATGATAGCAGAAGCAAAACCCAATGGTATTATTGAAACACAGGGAGATACTACCTAACTCAGTTTGAGGAGATCGGAGGGAGATTTCTGGAGGAACTGATGTCTGAGCTGAGTCTAAATAAGTGAGTAGAGCTTGTCTGAGTGAAAAGCACTCGTTGGGGAGGAGGGGCGTATGTGCTGTTGTAAACCGAAATAGAATCCCAGAGGCCAGAAGAAACAAGAGTTTATGGGGAAGTGCAAGGATTCCATGCTATCAGAGTATAATTGTGAGGCAATAGGGGAAGACGAGGCAAGGGCAGAGGGCAGACAATGAAAGGGCCGTGTATTTATTAGAGGTTTGGCCTTGACATTGCATGTGTTGGGGAACCATTTTAAGGGTGTAAAGCTGAGTGTCGATGTGACTAGATTTCTGTTTCAGAGCCACCATGCTGGCAGCTGTGTTGCATTGAAGGAGAACTTGTGTAGGGGAAACTATAGCACTTGAGATTTTACTGTTGAAATTCCACTTCAAGTCAGCTGTGTTCTCCTTTCCAAATAACTAACACATTTCTACTGTGCAATCTGTTCCTAAGTGAGAGACTGCTGTTTGGTAAGGCTGCACATATTTCTGGATAAAGTGGTCTTCTGACAGTATATTCCAAATAACAGACTGCAAATATAATAAAAAACATGGGAGTACATCACATCATTCTAGTCTTCACCTTTAAGGGAGCCAGGCCCTCAGGAACCAAAATAGAGGCAGAGGTTGGATAGGGCTTCCATTTACTACCTCAGAAACCATTTAGGGAGCAGTAGAACAGAGACCTCATGGCAAGACCTTTGTAAGATTCCAACTTATACGCATGTTTATCATCCTCAATCTCTTTCCCAGTACTGAAAAGTAGTAAAAGCCTGAAAGCAAAAACTAAGGTTCTGCATGTAGTTCAAACACAGAATAAAGTGATAGTTCAAAGTAACTCTCCCATCTCACATGTGTTCAGAGGCTCTTGTATGAAAGAAATGGTGAAATATTTTTAAAGCATGTTTTCTACTCTCCTGTTTGTGGGTCAAGAGTAAACAACATCCATTACTTGGTATGAAAATGAAGTGTCTCAAATAAAGAGGGAACTGGAACCCAGAGAGGGCACTTTAAAGGGAAAGAATTAAAATAAATGTTTTTGTGCTTTGAAGGTTGCCATTCAAGCCAAGTGTGGTTTTTTTTTTTTTTTTGGTTGTTTTCTTTTGTTTGTTTGTTTGTTTGTTTTTGCTTAGCTCTCCCAGGACCCGGTTCAGATGGATCCAAGCCAACTACACCATGGGGGCTGACTCCTGGGCTATTGATAACGTTGTGCTGGCCTCGGGGTGCCCTTGGATGTGCTCAGGACGAGGGATTTGTGATGCTGGACGCTGTGTGTAAGTTAATAAAACTGGCAGATTCTTTCTTTGTAATGCAGAGATAAAGATGGCTTCTTGATCTCACGACAGATAATTCCTTTTCTCCGCTCATTTTTTTCTTAGGTGTGACCGGGGCTTTGGTGGAACCTACTGTGTTCCTGTCGTTCCTCTGCCCTCGATTCTTAAAGATGATTTCAACGGGAACTTACATCCCGACCTTTGGCCTGAAGTATATGGTGCAGAGAGGGGGAATCTGAATGGTGAAACCATCAAATCTGGAACATCGCTCATTTTTAAAGGGGTCAGATAAGATTCTTCTTCACTACCACTGAATTCCCTACTTCACTCACTGCTCCACACACATGCATTTCTGTTCAGATGATGTATTATTTTATATATAGTTATTGTCTTCTAGGACATATCATGGTTTTAGAAGTCAGGATAGTGTTGGTTCGGGCAGAAGAAAATGAGGTATAAATTGGAAGAGAGAATTAGGGGCCATCTGGACTGCTGGTAATGTTCTGTTTCCTGAGTTGTATGGAAATTACGAAGCTGTGTTACTTTGTGATAATTCCATCATAATTTGATACTTTCCTTTATGTAATTTATATTTCAGTAAAAAAGGGTCCTTAAGGAACATGAATATGCTCATGTCAACAAAAACAACAAAAAATGTTTCCTCTTATATTCACTGCAGTCACTTTTTATGATCACTTAGGCATAAAATTTTTCCTTTGCTTTGGTAATCAGACCTTCTTTCCTCTCTGCTGGAATTATATATGTAAAAATTATATATATACTACTTCTAGAATCTTGACTTCTAGAATGTAGCATTTTATGTGTAATTAAGTATCTAACTTAGAATATTTTTTAATTGATTTTACGGAAGGTCTTTGCTTTTTCCTTTCACTTTCTTTCTTTTCCTCCTACCAATACAACCAGTTGGTGACTTTAAGAAAACCAAACATTTAAGCCAAGTTAAATAACATTCTCAAACATCATTAGTGTATTTTTTGTATTTCAACCTAGATGTTGGTTAGAGGGTTGGTAAACAATTGTGTGAAACAGTGCTGAGCTGACACATCTTCATATGTGAATACATGCTACATCCTGTCTCACTCAGCTGGGGAAATCGGCTAATCTAGGTGTGCAAATGAAATCTTTAACAAAAATCTGCATGGGTTTCTGTACATCCTTAATAATTAACACCTAACAGTTAGAAAATTAGACACCCTGGAACTTTTTCAATTATAGCTAATAGATGCTGACTGTCATCCTTGTTTGAATCCAGAATTCTTCTCAAGTTTTAGATGAGATAGAAAAAGCACTTTAAGGGTCAGAGAGATTTATAAGTCCCTGAGTGCTATAAGGGGCCAAAAGAAATTGAGGCAGGACATTTCGGGGTGGAATCTTCTGTTTTTTTGTGTGTATGTTTTTAAGTCTTGTCTGAGACTTTAGCTCTCATTGCCACTATCTACTTGAAGCAGTTGACAAGACCAAAAAAGATAAAGTCCTGTGATTCAAATATCTTTACCTGATAAAATTTTAAGCAGTAGAATTAAACTGGTCTCTAGATCCTATAAACAAGGAAGACATATAGTCTTTTATATGTTCCCTGTAGCCATCCAAATGCAAGGGCAGCCAAGCATTATATGTGTTGGACATATATCAGCTCTGCAAGATGCAGAGAGGGCTCAGCGTGTGCCATTCAGTAGGTCGTAGTTTGACCTAGAAAGGCATTCTTTTGTGAAAAAGGAAATGATAGGCTCTTTTTAATGTTTATAGATTCAGGAGTGCTATCCACTATTAAAATAGCTTCACTTTTAGCACAAGGGATTACTGAATCTGGAAGAGGATGAGAAAAAAAACATCTGTATGAACTAGAATATATGCAGAAGGTGGGCATGACAGTTCCACTGGGCAATTATCAATATCAAGTGCTTAACTATAAACAAAATTTTAAATATGAAAGAAAGATACTTTCATAATTACAGATCATGCCAACTTTCAACAAAATTTCTCCTACAAGGGACTTCCCTTGGCCTTATAATGCAGGATCTGCCTTATAATGCAGGAGACACAGGTTCGATCCCTGGTCAGCGAACTAAGATCCCACATGCTGCAGGGCAACTAAGCCCGCGGGCCACAGCTACTGAGCTTGCGCACCTCAACTAGAACCCACGCACCACAACTACAGAGCCCACACACCCTGGAGCCTGCGCACCACAACTAGAGAAGAGAAAACCCGCACGCCACAAATAGAGAGAAGCCCGCACACCACAATGAAAGATCCCACCTGCCTCAACAAAGGTTGTGTGTGCCGCAACTAAGACCCGATGCAGCCAAAAATAAATAAAATAAATAAAATTTTTAAAAATTGCTCCTACAAGATACACTATAAAATGGGTTCTTTTATGGCTGACTTATATTGACCCATGGGAACAATTTTATACTCACATTCCATAATCAAGGGGGAAGAATAATCATATTCCTTTATCTTGATGTTGTCAAGGGATATTTATGAACTGGATCTATTAACTACCCACCTCAAAGCTTTTTCACTGTATTGATAAGATGAAGAAGTGACCTTTCCCCATAAGCTTAACCTCTACATGGCGCCAAGCTGTAAAAACATCCAAGGCCTTCTGTTTGTAAGTGTATGAGGCAGAGGGTAAGGACATAAAGACATGCAGTGATCAAGCATCAGGGACTGAGCAAGGCAGTGAGTTATTATGATAAAAGAAAAATAAGACTGGAAATATAAGGCTTTTACACAGCAGCCTTTAATCCAGGAAGTTTGAATCTATGCTTTGTGAAGTTCAAGGATGGGTATAAATGCAGTTGCTTTTTCATTACCATATCAAATAATTCTCAAATTCTAAATTTAACATTACCTGGAGATCTCTCCCCAAACCAAAAAATAATTTAATAAACAAAATAATGGTATCTTAAAGGGTGGAGGATAAGTTTCAGAATCTGACATATCTAAGTTCAAATCCTGCTATCCTCACGTTTGCAATCTTGGATAAGTTACTGTCCCTCTCAGATTTTGTTTCCTTATCTGCAACAGGAAGATAATAATATATTTCCCTTAGGAGTGATAGGTGCTTCTTAAAGGAGTAAAGTGGTTCTTTTAGAAGCCAGCACGTTGTAGGCACTCAATATATGGTTACTATTACAAAATCAGTCCTATTTAAAATTTTTCAGCTATTGAAGAATGTACTCTATAATAAATGTGAAGAAGAAGAGGAAGAATTTGCTTTCTCTACCTAAGATTCCATTTGGTATTTGTTAGTTGATAATTAAGAAATCAATAGACAGTGTCCACACAGTATCACACAGCCCCACACCACCAAAGAGCCACTTCATTCAGAGTCAGACCTGAGAAACCGAAAGGCCTGTTTGTACCTAGGACATCTGCATAGTGAAGTTCTGTTTTACTGGCTGTCACCGCAACCCTGTGTACACATGGAGAAAACAAGCTATGGAGCTGTCAATCCCAGGCAACCAGAAATAGTTAATTAGCAGAAAAAATTACTAAAGCCAATATGATCACTTTCCGCCTTCCTTGGCTTCTCTGCATGAATGGTTCCAGCCTGGGCTTGGGGACTTGCTTAGTTATGCCTTATTTAACTTGACCAACTGGAGGGTGTTGTGTCAGCCTGAATGAGAGCTTCCCAGGGCCGTCACAGCACGCAAATGAGTAAGTTCCTAAGACTCTATGGAACCCTGAAAAAGTTACCTATTAGCTCCCAGCTTCCAGCAGGAGCACTTGGCACATTTTCCGTCTGTTTCCTCGTTATTCCTCTCACAACATGCTGTGATCAAAGGAGGCTGTTTTTTAAAAAGGCCTGTAGATATGTAATGCTATCATTCTTGCACTGCTTTCTATAAGTCACAGCAAAGTGTGACTTGGAGTTGAGACAATGAGATATTGTTAGTTAGGCATAGGGAATGAAAGCCATTGAAAGGGGAAATGATCAATTTTTCCTTCCAAACTGGACCACGTATTGCTTCTTGATCATTATGTATCATTTAGCTAATGTAAGTTAGATGTATAAAATCAAAGGAAAATAATTTTGCAAATGAAATAAGATTGCCTAACATATGTGTTTTTGTTTACAGGAAGGACTAAGGATGCTCATTTCAAGAGATCTAGACTGTACCAATACAATGTATGTTCAGTTTTCACTTCGATTTATAGCAAAAGGTAAGCCATTTCTATGAGTATGAATTCACTATTTCCCTTCAAGCAAACTTCCCCATGTATAATTCCTCCTCCACAGAGAAGTAACAGATTTGAGGCCTATGAATTTTGTTATATGGGAGAGCTAACATCAATATGAGTACATAGTGTTCACAAATGTTCTATAATATATATTCCTTTTAATATAAGGGTAAGATAACTACTTGTTTTATAATAATTTCATACAGATGTAGTAATCATACTAGTCCTGTGGTAGTTAAATTTATCATCATGTCCTTGAGTCTTTTTTCCACCACTTCTTTCTAGCCATAAGAAATTTAAATTTAAGAAACTTAACTTATGGAAACTTGGGATTTTCTTTCGCAGATGTGAACAGTGAACCCCAAAAGTCAACTCTGTCGTTCTGACCTTTCATATTAACTAACTAATTTTCTTGACAAATAATGCCATTTGGATATAATAAATTCTCAAGTCGATTTTCTGTGTATTCTGAGATTTAAATGTTTGGCCCTTTGTAGAACTGTGATGCCTATAGAATAAAAAAATTTTGATGTAATATTTCCTAAATGAAATACAGAAAGATATGTGTTCATATCTAAGAAAAAGAGGGAGATACTATTGTGTGAAAATGCAAGATTTGGTGTGTGTTTTGAGATATATTTATACAGAAATCCCAACCCATCATCACTTTAAGTTGCCTCAGAAGCATTTGGACTCTAAGGTGTCTATGTGAATATAAGTCAGCTTATGCATCAATACAAAAAAAATAGTCTAAGATCATACCACTTCCCCATTTTTATAATGATGTGTTCATGCCTCTGTTACCTTCTTTCTAGGTACCCCAGAGAGGTCCCACTCTATTCTATTACAATTCTCCGCCAATGGGGGAATCACCTGGCACCTGATGGATGAATTTTACTTTCCTCAAATGACCAACATACTTTTCATTAATGTTCCCTTGCCATACACTGCCCAAACCAACGCTACAAGATTCAGACTCTGGCAACCTTATAACAATGGTAAAAATGCACATGTTCTCCTATGATCAAAACTGACTGCTGCCCGTTAGCATGCTTGCTCCTAAGGTGTGGGGAAGGGTTTGTCAGCTGAGTGGCTTCGCTATCCACAGTACCTTTTACATGCTTCGCTTTTGAGGAGCCGCAAGGAATATTTAGCTTTATATATCTTTATCTTCATACTTGACTATGTATTATCTTCGGGCTTGACTCCTAAGTTCTCTTGATGTAAATACAGCTAAATACTGTCACAGAGCGAAGGTTTTTAAAATTTAATCCAGGTCTACCATTAGGTATTCATCAGTTGTAACTACATTTTTTACTGAATTCATTTAGGAATACATAGTTCTTTTTTTTTAATATTTATGTGTTTTTGTTTTTGGGGGGTTTTTTTTGGCTGCCTCGGGTCTTAGTTGCGGCACGTGGGATCTCTCATTGTGGCGCGCTCTAGTTGTGGCGTGCGGGTTTTCTCTCTCTAGTTGTGGTACGCGGGTTCCAGAGCACATGGGCTCTGTAGTTTGTGGCACTTGGGATCTCTAGTTGAGGCACGCGAGCTCGGTAGTTGTGGCACATGGGCTTAGCTGCCCCGCGGCATGTGGGAACCTAGTTCCCCGACCGGGGATCGAACCCGTGTCCCCTGCATTGGAAGGTGGATTCTTTACCAGTGGACCACCAGGGAAGTCCCCATAGTTCTTCTGAATATGGCACTTCATTAGTGAGATAGAACAGCATTACAGCAAAAGCCGTGACAAAGTGAGAGGGACTGACACAAAGCAGATAGTGCCTGAGATAAAATATTCTTATCACATACACTTGCCTTAGTGATAAGCTAACGTGAATGTATAATTTAACAGTATTTTCAGATGGTGGTTACAGAGAAGGATTTTACAAATTTATAATGTTTTATTGCTTCCTGTAATTCTACTAACTACTGATTATAAAGGACCAGACTCTACCAAATTATGCATTTAATGGCCTAAGTAAGCACAGAGACGTCATATTAAGCAGATTCTTTGCAGAGGTAACACAGAAATGGATAAGAAAGATGTATTTCCATCTCTAAAATTTAACCTGAATATTTCCTTTATAACTAGTAAGTCAAAAAATAATTTTAATTTACCGTGAACAGAAAAAATAATCTTGTATATTCACTGAGGAAAAGTCCAAAAAAGAAATGCAACCTGGGCTTCCCTGGTGGCGCAGTGGTTGAGAGTCCGCCTGCCGATGCAGGTAACACGGGTTCGTGCCCCGGTCTGGGAAGATCCCACATGCCGCAGAGCGGCTAGGCCCGTGAGCCATGGCCACTGAGCCTGCGTGTCCAGAGCCTGTGCTCCGCAACGGGAGAGGCCACAACAGTGAGAGGCCCGCGTACCACAAAAAAAAAAAAAGAAAGAAATACAACCAGTTTCACAGTCCAGAGGATAGTTGTCTTCATGTTATGTTTGGAATGCTCACCAATTGTTCTTCATTGTTTTCACCAACTGCTTCCAAAATAAGAAAAGGGAAGAAAGCTACTAGGATTAGAACAGTGATAGGATTAGAGAGGGAGAGGCACATGTGACTTCATTTAAATCATCAGGTTGTTTCTACAGGCTCCTCTTTACAGATCCTTTTTTATATTTTGTAAGAATTCTACTAAAAGTAGGAATCAGTGAAAAAGCATCCTTGAGGAATCTTGTTTCTGCTTGGTATGGTCTTATCACCTTGTTTCCAGTTAAATCCAAGCAATGCTTTACAAAAGCACTGAGCTCACCCTTCTTATCTGCTCAGTTATATCTTCCTTAAACACCCTGCCTAAGTCGCTGAGTCAAATTCTGACAGCCTAAGGAGTGATTTTCCTAGTTTTCTGTATGTCCCCACATATCTTCAACTAAACATACAAGTTTTGAAACGCTTTAAGGGGAAAATAAAGTATTATATAACACAGAATATTTTCTTCTGTGTAGTTTTTAACACCTAAATAAAATTGTGCATCAAGCCAGTGTTATAATGGCCATGATCCTTCAGCCTGAAGGAAGCATGATTCTAAGTCATGGGTTGACTCTAAAAAGTCCTGAGTTACTCCATGAATAGACTAGTTAGTGTAACTCAGTACTAAATCCACAGGCTGACCACCCATCCTCACAGATGCCGGTATCTTACAGAGTCCCCTAAACCGTGAAAGCATAACTCAAAGCCCACTCTTGCGGTGGAGGGTCCATAGCACCGCTGTGACAGGAAGGGCAGCAGACTCTTACCAACCTTCTGAAATTACTGAAGCTGCTCCGTGCAGTGTCAATTTAATAGCCCTGAAAGCTTAATTTTTTCACACTTTAATCCGTGTAAACACACTTACATAGTTTGTGCTTCTTTGTCTAGAAGGCATCTGTTTAATCGGTTGTTACTGAGTTCCCTCTGTCCTTTACTTTCTTCCAATGAGCAAAAATGTCCACCTGATTTTCACCATTGAAAAAACTTGCTTTATCCAAAAATGCCTTAGGTAAGAAAGAAGAAATCTGGATTGTTGATGACTTCATCATCGATGGAAATAATTTAAACAACCCTGTGATGCTTCTAGATACTTTTGACTTTGGGCCCAGAGAAGACAATTGGTTTTTCTACCCTGGTGGTAACATTGGTCTTTATTGCCCATATTCTTCCAAAGGAGCACCGTAAGTACTTAATTGAGAAGGTAAAAATAAAACCCCTGCTCTATACAGGTCACAATGATCTTTTGCCTAAATGGATTCCTTGTTGTTTTCTTGTATAACAGCGAGGAAGATTCAGCTATGGTGTTTGTTTCAAATGAAGTTGGTGAGCATTCCATTACTACTCGTGACCTGAATGTGAATGAGAACACCATCATACAATTTGAGGTACTTGATTTTGTTCTATTAGAAATGCTTTAAATTTTATCTTGAACAAAAGCTAGGAAAGAGGAGGAAAATCTCAGATGATTTCATGCGTTATGACTTTCCATTTTTGTGCAAGGACAAAAGAGATTTTACATCATAATTCACTTTTATTAGCAGAACCAATTGTTCTACTAAGGTTTATTTCTGAATTTTGCTCCTTTATTTATGACATAATCTCCTCACCTACTACAATGGGAAATTGTCAAAATAGCTTATTTCAAACATTATAAAAATGAAAAGGACCATACTATTCTAGTAGTATTATAGTCACAATTTTTATATATTACTTAGGATCCAGGTCAATGTAACTATACCATGCCAGCACATTTATATAATATTTATCATGGTGTCATGAATTTTACAGATAAAATAATACTATACTGTTTCTTATCATTTCTGGGTATTTCATGAATATTCACGGACTCATATTTTTCAAGACAGCAAACTAATAATGTATAAAAGAAAAACGTTTATATATTTCAAAAGCTTAGATAAAATCAGCAGAACCAAAGGTACATTGTGCTAGGGTTCAATAGTATTAACTTTTTTTTTTGGCCACGCCACATGGCATGAGGGATCTTAGTTCCCCAACCAGGGATAGAACCCATGCCCCCTGCAGTGGTAGCATTGAGTCCTAACCACTGGACTGCCAGGGAATTCCCATTAACTTTTTTTTTCTTTTTCTTGTTTAATTTAATTTTTATTTCTTATCAGAATAAATTTGATTACAATGTTGTGTTTGTTCTATGTGTACAGAATCTGGTTCATTCATACGTATACATATATCTAATCAGGTTTAGACTCTTTCCCATGGTTGGTCATTAACAGAGCGTTGAGTAAACCTCCCTTGGCATCCATTAGGTCCTTCTTGATTATATATTTTATATGAATTATTAAATGCATGTTAACCCCAACATCCTAATTTTTCCATTCCTTTCACCTTTTTCTAAGTCTGTATGGGCCTTTCTCTGTGGAAATATGTTCATGGGTATCACTTTTTAGATAACACTAGTAAATGATATCATCGGATATTTGTCTTTCTTTTTCTGACTTACTTTGTGTAGTATGATTATCTCTAGGCTCATCTGTGGTGCTGCAAATGGCACTGTTTCATCTTTCCCATGGCTAATATTCCATTGTGTACATGGACCACTTCTTTTTTGTCTGTTCATCTGTAGATGGACATTTTGGTTGCATCCATGTCTGGCTATTGTAAATATCGCTGCAGTGCACGTTTGGGTGCCTGTGTCTTTCTGAATTCTGGTCTTCTCGGGTTATAGGCCCATTAGTGGTTCGGCAGGATCATATGGTAGCTCAATTGTTACCTTTTAAAGGCACCTTCATTCTGTTCTGATTAGTGGCTGTTACCAGTTTACATCCCAGCAACAGCATAGGAGGGTACCCATTCTCGGAAACCCATTCAGCATTTATTGTTTGCAGACATTTTTTTCTGATGGCAATTCAGACTTGTGTGAGGTGATACCTTTTTGTAGTTTAAATTTGCATGTCTCTAATAATTCTTGATGTTGAACATTTTTTCATGTCTCACGTGGTTGTAGGTAGGAGGCCTCAGTTCCTTGCCACATGGATCTCTCCTTAGAGCTGCTTGAGTGTCCTCATGACATGGCAGCTGGCTTAACCCAGGATGACTGATCCGGCCCCCGGTCCCCAGGACTGTCATGGCTTCGGCTGCAGGGGCCCCTCCAGAGCCGGCAGCCTCAGTGAGGCCGCCCTCCCCTCAGGCTCCGGGGCAGTTCAGTGACAGTGGAGGGAAGAGACCCCGAGGCAGGAGTTCCAGCTCTGTGGAAACGTGGGCTCTATTCTGGGCACAGGGGGTGGGACCGCTGCGCCCCAAGGCCTTCCGGGAGGGCCCCATTAACTTTTTTTGTGTGTGTGGTACGCAGGCCTCTCACTGTTGTGGCCTCTCCCATTGTGGAGCACAGGCTCCAGACGCACAGGCTCAGCGGCCATGGCTCACGGGCCCAGCCGCTCTGCAGCATGTGGGATCTTCCCGGACCGGGGCACGAACCCATGTCCCCTGCATCGGCAGGCGGACTCTCAACCACTGCACCACCAGGGAAGCCCCTCATTAACTTTTTTGTTGTTGTTGTTGTTTTTGTTTTTGCAGTACGTGGGCCTGTCACTGCTGTGGCCTCTCCTGTCGCGGAGCACAGGCTCCGGACACGCAGGCTCAGCGGCCATGGCTCACGGGCCCAGCCGCTCCGCAGCATGTGGGATCCTCCCGGACCAGGGCACGAACCCGTGTCCCCTGCATCGGCAGGCAGACTCTCAACCACTGTGCCACCAGGGAAGCCCACCCCCACCCCCGCATTAACTTTTGAAGATACTTGTTTCATAGCTGAAATCTATACCAACCATTGGACAGTGCCTAATTTCATCAAAAATCTTGAATATTTGCTCTAGATTAACTGTCTGCATCCTCTAAATTAGAGTTGTTTCTTTCATCTTAAAGTCAGAGACCAAACGATGCCTTAGTGGAAAAATTATTCTCTATTTTAAGCTTTCTGTTATATTTTCTGATTTTATTTTAAGTTACTTATATAACCTTCTGTTATATTTTCTAACATTTATGCTTTAAATGTTAGTAAAAAGTAATCCCTGTGGCCCTTTCAAGAGTTCTGTTATCAGAAGAATCTAGGTAGAGACAAATGCCTATAGCTGAAAAGTTTATCAAATGTCAATAGTTTACTCATCATAAGGTAAGAGGAATAAGTTCAACAACAACAAATATTATATAAATATATCTGGTTGCTCTGATAGCAAGAAAATGTTGACCCCAATTGGAAGTGGGAAAATTTTTTCATAGAAAGAATCACATGCTTTATTTAAGTTTTAGTTTAATTCACTTGAAAGTATGAAAAAGGAATGGAGTGGTTATTTCCCTCATGGTTAAAAAGGTCTTTCTGAGAATATTCTCCCTATGCCAGGGAAATAGTGACAATAATTGTATTTTGTCTGTTTTAAGACTGAAAACATACTGAAGATTCTCCATGTTCAGTACTTTGGGGATTATTTGAAGGTATCACAGGAAGGAAAGTAGAAGGTCTTCTTTCCATCCAGCAGTCTGAAAAAAAAAGCTAACGGTTAGGATTAGGGAAGCAGTCTTTTCATTACGATTTGCTTGGCTTGGCAGTGAAAGTGGGCTAAAGGTAAAATTTGGAATTCCATGCCAACCTCTGCCTTATTCACTTCCTAGCTTTTTATGAAATGAGGGAAAGTAAATTTTTTATGAGGCCCTTTGAGGTTCTTTATGAAAAAGTGTTATTTAAAAGTAATATGCAGTATTACTCAGGCAAAACAGAATTTCATGGTGTTAAGTATTTCAGCAAGACAGTTCCCAGGAAAATGGACTCTCGAGAAAATAATGAAGTGGTGAATCATTTCAAGGCTTGTTGCTCTGAGGTAATTTGTATCATTTTTTCTTCTTCACCAAGATCAATGTCGGATGCTCAACTGATAGCTCCTCTGCTGATCCGGTCAGACTGGAATTTTCCAGGGACTTTGGGGCGACCTGGCACCTGCTGCTCCCCCTCTGCTACCACAGCAGCAGCCATGTCAGCTCTTTGTGCTCCACGGAGCACCACCCGAGCAGCACCTACTACGCGGGGACCACCCAGGGCTGGAGGAGGGAGGTTGTGCACTTTGGGAAGCTGCACCTTTGCGGGTAAGGACCTGCTGCTTCGCACCATGTTCTTCTCATTTCACAGTTTTCTCCGTGATGTCATGGTTGCCTTGCCACTTTATCAGGGAAATTTTCACTTTACATTTCTTCCTCAGTTCTCCACTGAAAGTAGATCAGTGGATGTTTAAACCATAGGAACTGCACTGACATACTACTAATTCATAGTTTGAAGATAGATTTAAAGGAGCACACCCTGGGCAGCGCCCCGTCCTGGGGTTCATATCCCCATGGGTCTTTATTAGATCAGTTAGGAAGCAACAGAAATATGGTTTTCCCCTAGTGTTATAATCTGTCTCCCTTCTGCCCCCTACCTCACAATATAAATGCAGTTAGAATTTTTACTTTCGAACATCTGCCTATGTCTTTCATGCAAGGAGAGGCACATATGGAGGATGGAAGCCCACAGAATATTCCAGGTGTCTCATAAAAAAAAAAAAAATTTATTAGTGCTCTTTCCCCAGGCATTTCTACTTTTTCAACCTTTCTCAGCATTCTTGTTACATATATTTGACTCTTCTGTTGAAAAGCTATTTGGAGATAAAGGACTTCAATTCCAATAGAAATGAAAAGTATAGTTCAAAAAAATAAAACTAATAGTATAAGTGAACAAAGAGAGGAAGTCAGCAAAGCAGTCTGCCTCAGAATTTGTCTTTTCTCTCAGAATAAAAACTTAAGGGCATGCCAAAAAAAGAAGGAAGTACTAATATCATACTTTCAAGATGGAGATAGATTTACATTCCTGATGTGAAACTCAGCATAATTAGAAGTCTTGAGTCTTCAAGCAAAACTGCTAACACCTAGTACGTTTCCAAAAGGGTGAAAGTGAATCTTCAAAAGTCTTCATTCTAGGGCTTCCCTGGTGGCGCAGTGGTTGAGAGTCCGCCTGTGGATGCAGGGGACACGGGTTCGTGCCCCGGTCCGGGAAGATCCCACATGCCGCGGAGCGGCTGGGCCTGTGAGCCATGGCCGCTGAGCCTGCGCGTCTGGAGCCTGTGCTCCGCAACGGGAGAGGCCACAGCAGTGAGAGGCCCGCGTACCGCAAAAAAAAAAAAAAAAAAAAAGTCTTCATTCTCTTTGAACATAAATCCATTCACTCCTCATCATATCATTAGCAAAATTTTTATAATTTGATTGCTAAATACTAATATTTTGTGTTATCAAGTAAGTAATTTATTAATTCTTACTATTACACCAGGATATTATTCTAATTATTCTATTAGAAAATCTAATTGTTTTTTAAAAACAAGCATTACTAAGCAAAACATCCTCAAGATTCTTTTTTTTTTTTTTTTTTTGCGGTACGCGGGCCTCTCACTGTTGTGGCCTCTTCCGTTGCGGAGCACAGGCTCTAGAGCACAGGCTCAGCAGCCATGGCTCATGGGCCCAGCTGCTCCGCGACATGTGGGATCTTCCCGGACTGGGGCACGAACCCGTGTCCCCTGCATCGGCAGGCGGACCCCCAACCACTGCGCCACCAGGGAAGCCCTTCTCCTCAAGATTCTTTAGAAGTGACAGCTGAGGAGGCAAGGAGAATCTCTGAAGACCAGGAATAAATAGAGCTGAAGACTCAGCCAGCACAACTGGAAAGCTGCTATTGGGGTGTTCGGGGGTGGGGTGTGAACTTGTCTATAGCAGAATTGAGCAGGGGGAAATAGCTCAGGAAAAATTTTTTATCCAAAATCAGTCGTGTTATTTAAGATCATATGTTGAGAGAAATATAAAGAAGCTTACCGAAAAAGTGGAAGAACTTATTAGAAAAATACTGGGGAAGAGCATGGACTCCACTCAGGAAGTTTGGGGGCATCAGCAAAAGGAGTCCGTGATCCTCCTTTTTATCATGCTATGTTAACGTCAGTCAGCAAACTCCAGCTCTCATTTTCTGGAACTCTTAATTCTACATTTCTAGAAAAGAAAATTCGAGCAAATCAGCTACAGCCAGAAGGCCAAGCGTTGCAACAGAAACATAAATGCCAAAAATCTGTGCTTATGGGCAGTGCAGGCAGGGGAAAATGGCTGGATGAACAATCACTTCGGCTCCTTTGACCAATACCCATGATTATTATGGTACTGTGAAAAGCTCCAGGTTTCCTTTTTAGTGGACCGCTAATTTCTTCCAGTTGCTCAGCTAAGAATTAGATTAAATAGAAAACAACCCTGAAGATAGGGTGAAGGCCATGATTTTAGATTGTCTTAACAACTGAGACTTGCTTCCGCAAGTTCCTACATGAAAATAATCCGATTTAAAGGCGTGTGATATACAGTCACTGCCAACCAGAGGTACTAAATGAAGCTACCCACCCCAGGACAGTGCTCCAGGATCATGGAGCCTGCATCATTACCAGTTGGCTTTGTCCACTAGGCTGTGCTTACACATAAGGCATGGAGATGTAATTTGAATGAGAGAAATGCAGACATCTGTATTTTCACTGACTGGTATATTGGGAGTCAGCTTAAAATATACCTCCTCTAATTATAAAGGTACAGAACTTAAACCATCATGTTATTTACATTCCATGTGATTTTCATTTCTATGAAAGGAAAGTAAATCTGTTAAGGAGGCATGCCCACTCTCACAGTGGTGTAAACCTACCTTTCAAACTGCCTTCAACTGCTTCTGCAAAGAGAAGAATTTGCCTTAGAAGTGTTGTCTAGTCCTTATTTCAGGAAAACAATTAGCACTCTTCTTAAGACCCACACAGGCATGAATTGCTGGAAGGCAAAAGTTAAATTTTCTCCAATTCAATGAACCATGCCTTGGTTTGTATTCAGCATGATACATAATAATGGCACAAGTGCTACATGCTAAAAAAAATGTATTACCCGTGTTTAACTTGCCTTTCTCTGTGTCCTCACGGGACACTAGGTACCAAAAAACTATACTAAATGTTTCAGGTGCAGAAATGGCTGTTTCTTGCCTTTACATGTAGTCAGTTCACATTTGCAGCATAAGTATTGAGCTTCCATCGAATTTTATTCACCTCACCCTTGTGTCTTTTTCATTTAGAGTCTTTTTGTCTTTAAAACTTCCTAATTGCTTTTGCTTTATGCAGTTTCATAATGAGTCAACCAAAACCCCTATTTAATGAAAACACTGCTGTGTGCTTGAAATTTTAAGTTTACATTAAAAAAAACAGATTCTTTTGGGTACCACTGGCTTGGGAGAACAGATGCTGACATTCACCAGGGAGGGTGGCAGTTAGAAATTTTCAAAATAAGATTTCAGCAGACTGGGAACCACAGTGAAACCAGACCCTTCAGTCCATTTATCATAGTGCCTGCAGTTTCTGTGTCAAGACAGGTGAACAATAATAAATATCCAACCAAGGTGGTTCATTTTTATTCAGAACATTTGAATAAATAAGAAGTTCAAACAAAATCGAGGTAGGCTTTGTTCAAAGGAAAACTCCAGCCGTTTCCCTCAGCTCAGCAGACTGAAAGTTCAACAGGTAGGAAGTGCTTCTTGCCAAGACTAAACTCTGACAGGTACTAGAAAATAAAAGTTAATTATGAACTGGCATTTTGGGGGCAGCTTAATATAGTTGGAGTCTTGATATAAACAATGAAATTAGGGTTAAAATTATATGTGGGAACTTGACTCCATCTGCTTTCCTATCTGCTAAACTTTAGAAGTCTAGTAAATGCCTCTAATACTGACTTCTAATTTCTGTTTCTCAAATAAAAAGAACTCTTCTGAATTTGGTTTCTATATAATTGAAAATTGGACAGATTCACAGGGTACAAATATAAGTGCACATGCCATCTCTATATCTAGCTCCTCTGAAATAAAGTCTATTTTCTTTAAACTGAGTTTTGTACATAATAAAATATACTCAACTATTTCTGGACTGCTACCTAAATATGTAGGTTATTTCTAAGGAGCTAACTTATCGTCAGCAACGTGATAGGACAATCATCTTTCAAGTAAAAAGGAAAACTGTGTTTCATTTTAAAAGAAATTAAGAAATAAGAGACATTGAACTAAAAATAAATCTGACTCTGTCACTCCTCTCTTTAAAATAATCTTTTGGGACTTTCTGTTGCCAATAGGATAAAATCCAAAACACCCTAGTTTGGCTTTTAAGCCTTTCCATAACAAATGACATTCAAGAAACATTCATTGAGCATCTGCTATGTGTGAAACACTGTACTGGTCACTGTGAAAGGGTGCAAAAAAGAAAGAGGTATGAGCATTGGCCTCTAGGAGCTCATAGCCAATGAGGCAAATAGGTGTGCTTTTAAATACCTCCAGCTGTAACTATAATAATGGAAATTCCAGCAAAATTATGGAAGAGAGAGAAATTAAAGGATGAGTTATTTACCATATGACCCAGCAAATCCACTATGATTCTACAAAAAAAATTGAAAACAGGTATTCAAACAAATACTTGTACACGAATATTCACAGAAGCACTATTCACAATAGCCAAAAGGTGGAAACAAAACAAATGTCCATCAATTGACGAATGGGTAAATAAAGTTGATATCGCCATACAATTAAATATTATTCAGTCATAAAAAAGGATGCAATTCTGATACTTGCTACAACATGGATGAACCCTGAAAACATTATGATAAGTGACTAAAGCCAGACATTAAGTTCATATAGCATATGATAGCATATGCTCATAAAGCTCATATAGCATATGATTCCATTTATATGGAATATCCAGAATAGGTAAGTCCACAGAGACAGGAAGCAGATTAGTGGTTGCCAGGGGCTGGGTGTAGGGGAGAATACTTAATGGGCACAGGGTTTCCTTTGGGGTGATGAAAGTGTCTTGGAACTTGATAGAGGTGATAGCTGGCTAACACTGTGGAGGTACTAAACACCACCAAAATGTACACTTTAAATGGTTAATTATTACTTTTATACTTTGCGAATTTTACCTCCATTAAAAAAAGATTAGTTATGTAGAACATAGACAGTATTTAATGGAAAAATCGTGACCAAGAAAAGTCAATATAGAAAAAGGTGGAAGCTCAAGTGGAACTTTGGCATAGTGGTAGGATTGGGAAGGGCTTATAGAAAGCAAGAACTTTATTGGCAAAATCCTGGAGTTTGAGCAATGGAGTTTATGGTCCTGAAATGTTGAACCATGTTTTGTACTTCTTGAGTGTGGTGCAGAGGTAGTAACTGCCCACTGCTCATTGATCAGATGTGCTTACTTACATTAATGTGTTGATTAGATTTTGAAGGGCTTGTATCTCTTTTCCAGATCTGTGCGTTTCAGATGGTACCAAGGATTTTATCCTGCTGGCTCTCAGCCAGTGACATGGGCCATTGATAATGTTTATATCGGTCCCCAATGTGAAGAGATGTGTAACGGACACGGGAGTTGTATCAATGGAACCAAGTGTATATGTGATCCTGGCTACTCAGGTCCAACCTGTAAAATAAGCACCAAAAATCCTGATTTTCTCAAGGATGATTTTGAAGGTAATTTCTTCATTTAAAATCTGTGTAGTTTTGTGAAAGAACGTATACATTAAGCACAATTTGTAATGTAGAAGTAATCATTAAGTTCTACTCTGATATTTCATTATTTATCATTACGTTTGGGACCACCCAAGGCTTCATTTAGTTCTGAATTTCATAGGGTTCCATTCTTGAAACAATGGTCAGTGAGAGTGAACAAGACCGTAATTGAGAAGAACTAAGGCTATTTTAGCCATTTTTTTCTATCACATGTAATTTCTGATCAATGATAATTTTGGAAATGCCTATAGAGGGTTAATCTTGGGTAGAAGGAACAAGTTTCCGGAAATATAAATTCTTGTCATTGCTTTATCACCAACTCATTATGCAGCCTTTTGTCACTTTATACACCTCAGTTATACCTAGAATCTAATGTCATTATGTATGAAGATATGTGACAAAGTAGAAAAATGTACGTGCTCTAATGATTGAAATTATTCACAGTTAATTGTATATCCATTGGATATGCTTTCTGATAATACTGGAAAAACATTCTCACAAGAGCAAGTCTTAAATAAATGTAATAGCTATCTCTGTTAGGATAGTGAGATTAAAAGATTTTTTCTGGGCTTCCCTGGTGGCGCAGTGGTTGAGAGTCCGCCTGCCGATGCAGGGGACAGGGGTTTGTGCCCCGGTCCGGGAAGATCCCACGTGCCGCGGAGCGGCTGGGCCCGTGAGCCATGGCCGCTGAGCCTGCGTGTCCGGAGCCTGTGCTTCGCGACGGGAGAGGCTGCAACAGTGAGAGGCCCGCGTAACGCAAAAAAAAAAAAAAAAAAAAGATTTTTTCTTTTTCCCAAGTTGTCTGTAAATTTTTTATAATATATCTATGGTTTTAAGGTATATTTTAGAATTAGGTTTAGGTATATCAATACTATGGAATATTATTCAGCCATAAAAAGGAATGGAATACTAATACATACTATAATATAGATGAACCTTGAAAACATTATACTAAGAGAAAGAAGTCAGACACAAAAGGCCACATGTCATGATTCCATTTTTATGAAACACAAAATAGGCAAATCCACAGAAACAGAAAGATTAGTGGTTACCAGGGGCTGGGTGAGGGGGAAATGGGCAGTAACTGCTTAATGGGTACAAGGTTTTCTTTATGGTGATGAAAAAATTCTTGGAGCTAGTTAGCACAACACAACGTGGTTTTACAACATTGTGAATGTATTGAAAGCCATTGAATCATTAACTTTAAAATAGTAAAAATGGCAAAATTTATGTCATATGCATTTTACCACAATCAAAAAAGTAAATTAGATCTAAGGTGAATATCTAAAGAGATTGGCAAGCTGGTTTTGAAAAACATTATTTAATAGGAAATATTAAATTATACTGAAATTTCTCCCATTAAATTTGTGTTTTTTAAAACATTATGTAACACTGGCCTGATACTGTCCTCTCAGTAGCAAGGACACACTAAAGAGACCAGTGGAAAGGTCTCATTACCCTTTTTAAATTTTGGGCTGAACCACTCTGACTAGCCAGTGTCTTGTTTTGCAGTGCAGAGGAGCAGAAGGAGGGAACAATTTGGCTGGACCGTAGATACTCAGGAAAAGGCCTCCGCCTTCTGTCATGTGGACCCTTAAATCATACAGCCAACGTTAAACAGTTCAGACAAGCTAAAATGTTGAAGAGACTTCTTATCCCCAAAATATATGACTTCAATATTCATGACTTCATATTTTAAAACTGCACAAAGCACTTACTAAATTCCTTTAAAAAATAATATGACTGTATTTGGGGTCATAGGTAAACCACATTTTCCACTTTTTTCAGGTCAGCTAGAATCTGATAGATTCTTATTAATGAGTGGTGGAAAGCCATCTCGGAAGTGTGGAATCCTTTCCAGTGGAAACAACCTCTTTTTCAATGAAGATGGCTTACGCATGTTGATGACACGAGATCTGGATTTATCACATGCTAGGTAATCATTTTTAAATGCTGTTGAAGAGCCACCTTGTAATATAAAGTAGCAGAACATAATCAAATCAGAAAGAAACAGAGATCTCAAGGACAAGGCCTTCCATTGTAAATGCTGAGCTTCTCTCTTGTCAAAGACTCCATTAAGACACAATTTATATAATTTCCATTCTAAAACTGAGAGAGATTTGAACAATAACTGGATCAGAAATGAAACACAGCTAAACGGACAGAGGTTTATACCTGGTCTTCTACATGGTGGATGACCAGGAAATGACAACATTTAACTCACTTTAACTTCAAGAAAGTAATGTTACATCTTCTTTATCCACCTTCTACAGAATACATTTCATTAGCACTTGGACTATGTAGAATTTCTTTACCATTCTTAGGAGAAAGCTTAATTGAAATATAATACATGCACAAATTATTCACAGTTAATTTTATATCCATTGGCAATTTAAGAACATCTAAAGTGTAGCCTTATTGTTTATAAGCATTTCTTTCCAATGATTTGCTCATACATTCAAAGCACTCATTTTCTAAATTGAGCACAGTCACTCAGAAACAAACATTTTAAACTGGCTCAGAGGATTATGTCCTGTCAAGATGTGTATCCCTTGATCATTTGATGAGCCAAAAACTTAGCCAGTAAAATAGAAAATACAGTTTAACATGTATAAAATGGAACCCTGACCTATTTTTGCCAGTGAACAAAGAAATCATGTTTCATCTTTTGAAACATTTCAGAGTATCTTAACATACACTGTAACATATTTATCCTCTTCTTCCTCCTAAATCTTTTATTTATCGAATTATAAATTTGATCATGCTTCATAGAAAATACAACTCTTATCTATGAGATAATAATTTTACAGTTATAGAAAGCAAGATTTTATTTATCTCCATCCTATTTTAATGCACGTAGTTTGTTTCTCTTTATTTAAGATTTATCATTGGCAGCTGAGTTCTCTAATTTAGAAATTATTAGATTTTTCCAAATAATTCTAACATGGTTTATCTATAAATTAATGTAAACATTTTCCCAATACAAGTAGACAATGTGCTAAAAGTGTTTCTCCGTAAATGATTATTGTTTTTATAGATATAAACTTCACAAGGCACTAACCATGTATTTTTGTCATTAATCCAATGTTAAAAGCTCCATTATTTATCTCATCTCAGTAGCATGCTGTATAAGATTTGCATATATTGACCTCCATATAAAATCCCAATTTTCTCAGGGTTATGAGGTAAATGAATGCCCAGTTAGTGGAGATGGGGGAGGGGAGGAACCCATGAAGAGTGCATGATTTTATATATGGAACTGCTAACTTTTATCGTAAGCCCCAATATATTTCATATGTTTGACATGCATCCATAATTGGGTATGTGTGTTGGGTTGCATGTGAAATTCATTCTGCGTTACCAGCTAGCACAGCGGCCAGACCAGGCACCAGCAGCTCGCCTGCCAAAGATAACATGTGAGCTGGTTTTCATTGGCACCCCAGCTGGTTGCTGCCACTCTGTCCACCTCCCTGCCAGCTGGGAAGATTGCCACTGGCTGACTGCCACAGTTCTCGATGGCCAGTATCACCCATCCCAGACCCAGCAACAGTCAGAGCCTGGCACAGCCCACCACCACCACCACCCCACAGTCATGCTCTCCTGCCCCTGGCGCAAAAGACAGAAAAGAGGCTCAGGTTTGACACACCTCTTGCAAAAGATGCCTGGCCTCTCACAGGGAGGTGCTACAACTGGTGAATTTAAATGTGTCTCACAAAACCAACAATATGAGATCTGGAAAACTACTGGTAGAACCAGGGAATGGATGATTTTGCCAATAAACGGCATAAACTACATTGATTACTTTCTTCCAGTTTCAGGTACTAAGGACAAGGATACGAATTTATCTTGAATAGATAGCAATAGACACTCCCAAACTTGGACAGCCTTTGGACCCCTCCCATCTTCTTATAGAATAGCCAGAGGGTGCAGTGAATGCTCACTTCCCTCAGACTCTCCCCTCTGGAGGAGTGCCAGATATAAATATGGGTACAGAATACCCTTTTTCAGACTTCACATTGTATTAACTCCCTTTCACATTAAAAAGGGAAGTCAGGCTTTGAAACAATTGCTTCGGACGTTCGTTAAATCATGATATTCGTTAAAGCTCTACATTCCCCCTGTTATCCTGTACACTTGTCTTTTGTTAATGGTGTGAATTTTCACTCAAGTAAAAGTCTACAGTAGATTTTACTCGTATCAGATTTGTGCAGTTCTTCATGAGACTGGGATGTGGTAAAGGTGTTCCAGACCCCAGGAGCCAACCTGTACTTCTACAGTATTCTCTCAATGGTGGCCTCTCGTGGAGTCTCCTTCAAGAGTTCCTTTTCAGCAACTCCAGCAACGTGGGCAGGTACATAGCCCTGGAGATACCTTTGAAAGCCCGTTCTGCTTCTACACGTCTCCGCTGGTGGCAACCATCTGAAAATGGGCACTTCTACAGTCCCTGGGTAATCGACCAGGTCAGTCCCTTCAGGATTAACTGTTACAATGTTGTCACTTGAGCTAAATATGGCTTTAGAAAGCAGTTAGTCCAACCCCTCGCTCAGTAGAGGAAGCCCAGTACCCACAGTTGGGTGACTTACCCAAGGGCACATGGCTAGATTAGATGTGGCATTTAGGTTCCTTTCATTCTCTATTCCTTCAACTGCCTGAGCCTATAAAAACAAACGACGCAACAGAAGGCCCAGGTTCTGCTCATAAGAGGATTCTGCCATATGGATAGAGGGACCTTATCAAGCGTGATACAAGGCTATAATTCTCTGAAAAGGAAAATGTGCAAATTAGCATTGGTGCCACATGCAGTAGTTGCCCAATCCTCTTTCCTAGCCTTTAAAGAAAAAATAAATAAATCTCCCTAACATCCTTATGGACAGTTCTAAAGGATCTTCATACATAATAATACGCATATCAAAAAGAACTCAAAGAACCTGTTAACAGACGGTAGAATCCATGCAAAGAATTGGAACTGAAATGCCTTAGGGTACTACTGTCCTTAAATAGAAATTTTACATGGAAAATAATGTAAGCCAAACATTGCGTTCCCAGTTTGGGTACGTGGAGTTTCCAAAGGCACAATTTGGCCCATGAAGGCTGTGAATGGTTTTGTCAGTCTTTCGATTTGTTTCTGTAGCTTTTTGCCAGGTGGGCAAGCAGACCACAGAAACAGGAACATGCTGAAAGGCCCTCTAACATTAAGCTTGCTGTATGACGCCAGTTCTGAGCGATCTGACAGATAAAAACAAACAAACAAAAAGAAACGAACTTTCTCCTATCTTGAAACCAAACTGAAAAGTTGTGTTTTAAAAAATATATTTCAGATTCTTATTGGAGGAAATATTTCTGGTAATACAGTCTTGGAGGATGATTTCACAACTCTGGACAGTAGGAAATGGCTGCTTCACCCCGGAGGCACCAAGATGCCTGTGTGTGGCTCTACTGGTGATGCCCTAGTCTTCATCGAAAAGGCCAGCACCCGTTATGTGGTCACCACAGACATTGCTGTGAATGAGGATTCATTCCTACAGATAGATTTTGCCGCCTCCTGCTCGGTCACAGACTCTTGTTATGGTAAGTATTCCCTTTCCAGGTAGAGGGACAGAGAAGAGTAAATGGGCAGCCAAGGCTGCCTCTGTCAAAGGACTATACTACACCTCCAAGAAGTCTGTAAGTAAAACACAAGTGTGCTTTCGGTTAAAACCTAACTGCATTCTTGAAAATGCTGTGTGTAAATTGAGTTTTAGACGATTATTTTTTAAAACCTCAGAATGTGAGCTTATTTTTAAGCATATGCCCATGAAGACTTCTTTTTTTATATAAACAATAGCCCCCAATTTATCTCCGTTTATAAATCCAGATTTTTTAAGGATCATATTTACAGAATAAAGGGTTCTCGTCATATAGAGAATGTCAGAATAAGCAATAGGATTTACACATACATTTGTATTTACATGGGTTTTAATTCATAGGGCTTTAGATTAGTCCAGTTATTGTCTCCTTTCCATCTCCCAGGAATCATGAAATTTTGTTGTTCCTATTTTGTCTGATACTTTCTGCCACCGTGGGTCATAGCATATTCTAAACCACCGTGATTGTGACCAGTTTGCATCTTCTAGGTTATGCATACCTTACGCGTGCATGCGCACGCGTGCACACACACACACACACACACACACACACACACACACACAAGCCTATCTTAGGAGCTTTAAAAACTGACATCTCTGCATACTTGGACCCTTCACTGGAATTTGCAGATCTGTCAGGATTCTGGGGACCTTCTGGTCTTGCATCACCCTGTATCACTATTCTTCCAAGAGATCCAAACTAGAATGTTCACACTAGAATGTTTTAGATTCTTGCGGTCCAAAATCTGGAGAACTTGGTTACTTCCAAGGTCCTGCAAAATCCAGATTTTTCATATTTCCATTAGTTTGAATTTAATGGACAGATCTAAGAAGGAAGCCCAGAAGAACTCTTTCTACTTCAGACTCAATCAGTCAACACTAAACTAGTCAGTAAAGGTGGAACTTGGAAAAGTATAAGATACACAGGCTGTCTTCACTAGGTACAGTCTAGTTGAGGGGATACTTCAGAAAGTGAGTCCAATAAATGACTAAATCCAGTGCTGTATGGAGTGGTACTAATGCAAAATGTAATGAGAGTTCAGCCGAGGAAGAGATAACCAATGGATGGCCAGTCCAAGAAGTTTGGGAAGATTTCACAAAGAAGCTAAATCTCAAGTGGGCATTGATGGTTGGAGTGAATCTGAAGGGTGAATGGGGAAGAGAGGACACCCCAGGCTGGCTGGCAGCATAAAGCGGGGATTCTCCTGGTCCATGGGTAAACCATGAGCAGACCAGCCTGAACAGATAATATTTGCATCTACCGGAGGAGAGTAGAGTGCTAATTTTGAAAATAGATAGGGACTTCAGGGTCCTAGACACCCACTTCCTCATTAGCATAGGAAGTCAGCTAGAGACCAGGGAGGTGAGTTATGACATGTTCAGCATGCAGCAGAACCAGGACTGAAACTCTGCCTTCATAAGCCCAGTCACATGTGCTTTCTTCTGTAGGCTGGGTAAACCTCTTGAAAAGATGGAACTGAATAAAAAAATGAAAGAGGAAAGTGGCCAAGAAGAGTTGGCAGCAAATTAAGAAGGGCATTAAAAGGCAGGCACAGGAATTTGTGCTTGACAAGGTCATGAATAAGAGGGCACAGGGCTTCCCTGGTGGCGCAGTGGTTGAGAGTCCGCCTGCCGATGCAGGGGACACGGGTTCGTGCCCCGGTCCGGGAAGATCCCACATGCCGCGGAGCGGCTGGGCCCGTGAGCCATGGCTGCTGAGCCTGCATGTCCGGAGCCTGTGCTCCGCAACAGGAGAGGCCACAACAGTGAGAGGCCCGCGTACCGCAAAAAAAAAAAAAAAAAAAAAAAGAGGGCACAAGTGCAGGGGAGTGGCATGATGGGTTTTAGGGAGATTAGCCCAGGAGCCAATGAAGGTGGGTAGAGAAGAATCCCAACAAAAAAGTGTCAGTGGTTGTCTCTGTAGGAAGTGATGAAAACCTGAATTACGTGGCATGAAGAGAAAGGGCATGGATAAAACTAGTATGAGACACTGCAAACCAAAAGGAAAGAAGCAGCAAACCTCAAAACCAGGTGACATGTTGAACATAGAGGGTAAAGAAGAAAGGAGTAAAATTTCTAAAATAATTTCTAAATTCTGAACCCAGAAAACTAGTGCAAAAGCATTGTCACTGATAGCATTTGGTAGTTAAGAAGAGATGTTTATTTATGAGGGACAATGATGAGTCTTTCTCTAGTTTGGTGAAAACAGTTTTAAGTGGTGGTATCCTTTAGTGCGGAGGGCTTGCAGTGTAGAAAGCAGGAACTTTGTCTATACTGTGCATCACGGTATGCCAGCATCCAGGACAATGCCAGGCTGAATAAACATTTGCTGAATGAATAAAATCAATTTTGAGACGTAAAATTGGGAGATTTGGGCACAGAGATAACAGTTGAAGCCCAAGGAAGATAGGTGTAGAATAGAAGGCCAGAAATGGAGTCCGGAAAGATGCCCATAGCTGGGCTAGTTAGCACAGAAGTCAGAGGGAAATAAGACAGGAGATTCAGAATAATGTCCTCCAAACGAAAGGAAAGTTTCAAGAACCAGGGAGTCATCAATAATGTGCAAGGCTGTAGGGAGGGCAAGAACAATGAAGACTGAGACAGGCCATTGTATTTAACTAGAAAAGACCACCAGGAAACTTAGGCCACCAGGACCAGTGAGTGGTCCCACGCTGGCTGCATGGGAGAATCCCCTGGGAAACTTAAAAGCTCCCAGCACCTTGGCCTGCCCCACAAGAGTGAAATCCCAATCTCTGCAGGTGGGACTTTGGCATCAGTAGTTTCTAAAGGTACCCAGGCTATTTCAGTGTGCAGCCAAGACTGAGAATCATGGTCTTAGGAAATTTCAGTAGGGAGGTATGGGCTGAAGTAGTTTATAAAGTCTTGAGAAGGGACCAGAGAGAGAAATATAAAACATAGCATATAGGTTGAATGTTTTGGAAGAAGAGAAAGGAAAGAAAGAAATCTCTTTCCATAAGACCCACAGCCTGACTTCCTGCTTTGGCACGAACTACATGGCCTTCAGCTCCCTCTTTATGCTTCTCTGATTTCCCAGTATATTCCATAACACAGCAAAGCAGGATATATAAGCAAAAGAGATTTGTCAATTTCTTTTTTTTTTCTTTTTTTTTTTTTTTTTTGCGGTACACGGGCCTCTCACTGTTGTGGCCTCTTCCGTTGCGGAGCACAGGCTCCGGATGCACAGGCTCAGTGGCCATGGCTCACAGGCCCAGCCGCTCCATGGCATGTGGGATGTGGAATATTCCTGGACCGGGGCACGAACCTGTGTCCCCTGCATTGGCAGGCGGACTCTCAACCACTGCGCCACCAGGGAAGCCCGATTTGTCAATTTCTTAGGAGTTTCACCTATACCAGAGAAAGTTTGGCATAAGTTGGTCAGGATCCCTATAGAATGCTTAAATTTTGAGAAGGCTGCTCAATATTTTTAACTATTTAAAAAGTAGTCATTATAACATATGGTTATTACGTTCTGTATTTGTATGTTAACCTTTAAATAAACAGACAAAATATAGTTATTATAATACATAAATTATATCTAATTTATATAATGTATTTATACAATATATATCCTATAACTATTAGATTAAATAATAAATATATATAAATTATAACTATTATTATTATTGCTTTAACTGCATGTGAAGCAATAGATTTGTTAGAATTGTTCTGAAAATTTCGCAATTAAAGAAGTGATTCAGGAAAATTTACTTTATGTTTCACTTGATCATATCCCCTTAACAGAAAAATTATTTTAATATGGAAAGTTAAAAATAATCACTAATAATATACAGAGGAAAAAATAACACCAGGAAATACATTTGGGGAAAATCAAATGATATTTGATTGAAATTAAAACATATGAAAACATAAGTAATTATGGTTCCTGGATCTGTAGGTATGTATTTCTAACCAGAATAATGCTTTCTGTTTCAGCTGTTGAGTTGGAATACTCAGTAGACCTTGGATTGTCATGGCACCCACTGGTAAGGGACTGTCTGCCTACCAATGTTGAATGCAATCGCTATCACCTGCAGCGGATCCTGGTGTCAGATACTTTCAACAAATGGACCAGAATTACTCTGCCTCTCCCACCGTACACCAGGTATGGATGTTTCTGCATGTAGTGAACCCGAATGTGATATAATTTGGCATGTCCAATTTCAGCACAGTAAGTTTAAATTAGTTACATGAGATTTTGTTACTTGTTGATGATATTGCTATGCATGAATTATTAAAGCGACCTTAATACGTAAAAAAGAAACCAGTTTTTGTGGTGACATTGTCCTGTGTTTTCCCTAAATCCAGGCCTTTTCTGACTTTTAACTCTAATATTTTTTTAAATGGCATATGAAAGGAAATAGTGGCCAGCTCAGTGAGCTTCTCCAACTTAAGTCACTGGGCCAAGAACAAGTCTTAATGGATTTAAATGGAGTCTAATTTTCTGTCAGTCAGACTATTGTAAATATAGCAGTGAGTGGTATCATATAAACGGATGTAGCATAAAAATGTGTATTAAAATTACTGTCTTCTTTTGAAATTTTATTTTGAACAGTATCTTGAGAATTATCACCTGGAATGTACTTTTATGTGAAAAACAATTGTAAATGCTCCTTCGTTGTGTCTTTAAGAAATGACAGTGTCTTAATAAAACTGCCTGGTAGTTGCTGGTAGAGAAGTTAAGTCTAAACTATCTGTGTATTTGCGCTCCTGCTTGAGTAAAGCAGAGAACTCACCTTGCCTAGTGGGATAGTGTTACATGCCTCTCTCTCTTTTCACCATCTAAGTAGAAAATGGTAATCAGTTGCTGCCGTTAAGAAAGAAGCAAAGCCAGCAATGCAGTCTGTGGAACAGGAGTTATAGTTTGGTCTCATTATTGTTCTCTCACCTCCCCACAAATGAAGAATGAATAAATCTTCCTAGCAAATGATCGTAAAATTCAGCCATTCATCTAGGACTTAACTTTTCCTGGGATTATCATAAATGGGATGGGTTCACTTACTAACAGCCTAGGACTCCTGTACAATTGCTGGCTCAGGGGTGCAAGACTATATCAACTGTCAGCAGAGTTGCCAAGTTTAAATGAGATACGTGAGATTTTGTTGCTCGTTAAAGGTATTGCCATGCATGAATTATTAAGGTGATCTTAATAAGTAAAATAGAAAAAAAAACTCTATTAAGGTGGTAGTCTTTTAAGTCATTATGAATTCTGTGAATTATTACTCAGCAACATGGTAGCATTTTGCAAACAAACGACATTCTAAGATATACTCCAGCTCGTTATTATGCCCTTGAGTCTTTTACTCAAGAAAAATAATTAATCCTCATCTTTTAATCTATCTTTTGTCTCTTACACATACCCATAAAAATTTTGACCCTTTCAAATGATATTTTAAAAATCTGATGAGGATGCATTTCATCTTGTAATCATATTGAAAATATGAGTTTGTTTATTATATTACCCTCAAAGTTTATGTTGTACAATGGTCTTAAAGGCAACACTGCTTTATAACAAGGCCCTTTGGGTAATTCAGAAAGAAACGAGCATGGCTGGAACCCACGCCAGACCCCCTTCTAACTGTGCTTTGCCATGCGCCAAAGATCATTAGAACAATTTGCCAGACTCAGAGCGCTTTGCCTCAAACTCAAGATAGCTAATCTATACTATATCTGCTCTTTCATCCAGTTGCTTTTTACGTGCGGTGCTTCCTTATTCTGAGTTGAACTTACTGCCTCAACATCTGCAAAATACTGGGACATCAGTGTTTATGTCATCTGCCAGGACAGAATTGAGGATTTTAGTTTGTAGTTCTTCACTATAAACAAACATGATGCTGACAACTTAAAGCTATGAGCTAAGTAGGAATTAGGAGTGACTGTGACAATGTGCCAATTGTAGTTTGTCCGCTCACTTATCATGTGACCACAGAGCTAGGCTCTCAGTATTGTTGGCACAGTGGTGGAAACAGTCAACCGAGGTTGGGTGTCCACAAATTGACATCAAACCATTAACCAAACTGAAATGACTAGTAGTCATCAGTAGTGATTATTCATGCATTAAGCCATTCATTAAACAAGTATTTTTTAAGTATTTCATTATTACCTAGGTCCGTGTGAGAGGCTGAACTTAGCCCCGCCTCAAGGAACTTTTAGTCTAGCGCGAGAAAGATGTATTAACCAGAAATCACTAGTAATCAGAGAAGTAAATATGAAATTCAACTCTGATAACTGATGGAGGATACTTGCATGGTGCTAAGAGATTATACATCATAGAGAGATTTGTCTTGGTCAAGAAGGTCAAGGAACACTTTCTTGAGAAAATAATTGTAGTGTGATGTGAAGGAAGGATACGAGTTAACTAGGAGAAGGGGAAGGGGAAGGGTGTTCCAGGTAAAGATAACACCCTGTAGTAGGAGGAAACAGGCATATTTGAGATGCTGATAGAATGGATCAGACACCAAGAGAGAAAGTGAAGTGAGGTGTAAGATGGTGTCAGACCATGGAGAGTCGGTCATACTAAAGATTTAGGGGTTTGTTGGACTTCCCTGGTGGTGCAGTGGTTAAGAATCCACCTGCCAATGCAGGGGACATAGTTTCGAGCCCAGGAAGATCCCACATGCCGTGGAGCAGCTAAGCCTGTGTGCCACAACTACTGAGCCTGCTCTCTAGAGCCCGTGAGGCACAAAAAAAGGAAGCCCGCACACCTAGAGCCCGTGCTCTGCAGCAAGAGAAGCCACTGCAATGAGAAGCCCGCGCACCACAACAAAGAGTAGACCCCGCTCGCCACAACTAGAGAAAGCCCGTGTGCAGCAACGAAGATACAACACAGCCAAAAATCAATTAATTAATTTTAAAAAAAGATTTAGGGGTTTGTTATATGGATGCTGGAAGCCTGCTAAAATGCTTGGGGATGGGGAGACATGATCAGATTTGCACTCAGAAAAGCTTATTCTAACTGGAGAACAAATTGGGGAGGATAAGAGTAGATGTAAGGAGGCCCTTAAAGAGACAGTGACTGCTGGTAGCTTAGACTAAGGTGTGGCAGACATGAAGAGAAGTGAAGAAGTTCAAGAGAAATGGAGGCAATAAAATTGAGCTTAATGATGAAATGCATGTGGGACAGTGAAGGAAGGGGCAATGTTGAAGATGACTCCCTGGTCTCTGAGTTGCAAAACTGAACGGATGCTGGTGCTTTTCATCAGGAAAGCAACAGTGAGACTAAACACAAGATACATCACACTGTGCTCCAGACATTGCTCTGTTGAAACCTAAATAAATTGGGGTAGATAGAATCGTAGTCTCTAATCCTCCCCATTTACACTGGTGAAGTTAGATCTTCATGAAAGAAAGAAAGAAAAGAAAAAGACCAGAAAGTATTGCAGTTTAGTGGAGGGCTCCCACTTTTCAGCCCTGTGAGCGTCTAAGCAAGTCATTTCACGTCCCTAAGCTTAAGTTTCCTTATCTGAAAAATGAAGATATTTTTTACCATATAAAAAGCTAATCGATGTGCCTGGAAGTGTTTGGGACATTGTAAACATTTACTGAAATGTAAGTCGTTTTTACTTTTATGAGTTAACTACATAATCACATTTGCTAACCATAGCTCAAGTGTATTACCAGACTTCAGTCAGACTAAGAAGTCATCCTCAGTTAACAAGAGTGAGCCCATAGTAATGGTAGGACGCTATCTTAAGTTTCTGCCCTGGAGCAGGTTACAATCTGATTATGGGAAAATAAACAACTTAAAAATAATACATGCTGAGTAAAATTTAGAGCTTCACTGAGGAATGGGCTGGAAATGCTGTAGGTACTGAGAGATGGGAGACAGTGTTGAATGCCAGAGTTAGGGATTCGGGAAAAGATGGACCCTGGCCTCAAAGGATGGCTAGGACTTAGTTGGGTAAGGAAAAGAACATCCTAAATTAGGGGAACAACGTGAACAGGGCACGTGAGTCTGGGAGAAGCACAGAGGTTGCTGATTAAAGAGGGAGCACGTATCTGTAAGTTATGGGAAGTTGTTTGTTAGCAGAGTTGGGGTAATTTATAGTAAGCATTGAAGCAAGGCAAAGGGGTTTAGACTTGTAGGGAAAATGAACTATGGTGAGTTTTGAGCTGAGACTAATTCTTCCAAGAAAAAAAAAATGGGAGAAAAGAGAGACTCAAGTAGGAGAAAGACAAAGGTATTGTGATAATGACTGTACATAGTAACAAGGATCTGGGGTACAGCTACCATGAGGGGGATGAATAGATATTATAGGACATTTCAGAGAAAGACTTGATAAAACTCAGTCACTAACTTCTTCTCCCTTGCACACATCAAAAGATGACTTTAAAGTTTGAAGCCTGAGAAAGTGGTGAGAAGAAGAGAGGAGTGAGCTGAAGCTGATTCCAGGAGGGACAGTACAGCAGATTTAATCAAAAGATGCTGAATTAAATGTGATGGAAATATCCTTTTGACAGAGCTATGAAGACTGGAGCCCAGGGGAAGATAATAAACCTTGAAGGCGTGAACACAGAGGTCATAGGCAATGCTATAAAACTGCAGCAGCTCTCCAGAGGAGAGCATTTAAAAAGAAAGGATCCCTAAATTTAATAGCAGAATGAGTGGAAATAGCTATTAGAGGAACCAGGAGGATGCAGTCAAGGAGGAAGGAGAATCAGAATAAAGTGGTATCCAAAAGCCAAGTGAAAATAGAATATCAAGCAGGGATAGATCAAATCAGTGACAAATGCTACATAGAGTCAAGAAGAAGAAAGTTTCACAATAAATTTACTAGAGTTTTCAATAAGGAGATAGTCAGTGACCTTCAAAAGAGCAGTTTCAGTGAGATACTGGAAATAAATACAGCTTGTCTGGTGCCAGAGCCCATGGGCTTAACCACTGTATTAGTACTACATCTTTATTGCTTGCCTAAGAGATATGGTCCGAGAAGAAATAGAAAGGGAGGATGCCAGGCGTTCTTGAGAAAGGCTGAAAAAAATAGGAAGATGCCAAAATCAATTTCATAGCCCCTACTCTGAATATGCCTCCTTCTCCTCCTTTACTAGCCCCAGACCTAAAAATAAAAGGTGACTCAAGTGGCATCGTTCTTGAAATGTCACCTGAGAACCAGAGTGAGTCAGTGGAAGGGCAGGTAACCCAAATCCACCAAGAAAGGTGGGGTGTGGGAGCTGCCACTGGAAGGCTCAGGTGTGACTTGGCTATTTAAAGTCACAGTTTGAAAATGATCCATTCTCTTCTACTGGCCCTAGTGACCTGGCTGATACCACTGGCTTTAAAGATTAACTACTACACTTTGGAAGCCAGGTGGTTTTAGCCACAGCACAGAAGCTATTCCATGTGTGCAGGAAGTTTAAAGGAGTGGTGATAAGCTCAAGAAGGGGCAAAAAGATTGTGGAAGGACTGGAGTGATGGAATGGGGTTGGAGGAGTCTGTACCTTTTGGCAGGTAAACAAATTTAGAGTAGGAGGAGATATTTCAATGATATTCCCAACTACTGTAACTGCAAAGAAAAGGTCTTATTCTAAGAAAACCAAATAACTAAACATAATATTTATTGGGTTAATCATGGAGAAATAGTCAAGGGAATTACAAGTTCTTTTTTTTTTAGCCATTTATTTAATTAACAAAAGGAGAGAAAGAAAAACACATTCCAAAGTTAAAATGCTGATGAATGACAGAAAATTCACACTGAATCACCAGCTTCTATGTTGTATAATGTTGTCTTTTTTTTTAACATCTTTATTGGAGTATAATTGCTTTACAATGTTGTGTTAGCTTCTGCTGTATAATAAAGTGAACCAGCTATACATATACATATATCTCCATATACCCTCCCTCTTGCGTCTCCCTCCCACCCTCCCTATCCCACACCTCTAGGTGGTCCCAAAGCACCGAGCTGATCTCCCTGTGCTATGCAGCTACATCCCACTAGCTATCTATTTTACATTTGGTAGTGTATATATGCCCATGCCACTCTCTCACTTTGTCCCAGCTTACCCTTCCCCCTCCCCGTATCCTCAAGTCCATTCTCTACATCTGTGTCTTTATTCCTGTCCTGCCCCTAGGTTTTTTTTTTTTTATTCCGTATATATGTGTTAGCATACGGTATTTGTTTTCCTCTTTCTGGCTTACTTCACTCTGTTTCACAGATTCTAGGTCCATCCACCTCACTACAAATAACTCAATTTCGTTTCTCTTTATGGCTAACATTCCATTGTATGTATGTGCCACATCTTCTTTATCCATTCATCTGTCGATGGACACTTAGGCTGCTTCCATGTCCTGGCTATTGTAAATAGAGCTGCAATGAACATTGTGGTACATGACTCTTTTTGAATTATGGTGTTCTCAGGGTATATGCCCAGTAGTGGGATTGCTAGGTCATATGGTAGTTCTATTTTTAATTTTTTAACGAACTTCCATACTGTTCTCCATAGTGGCTGTATCAATTTACATTCCCACCAACAGTACAAGAGGGTTCCCTTTCCTCCACACCCTCTCCAGCATTTATTGTTTGTAGATTTTTTTGGTGATGGCCATTTTGACTGGTGTGAGGTGATACCTCACTGTAGTTTTGATTTGCATTTCTCTAATGATTAATGATGTTGAGCATCCTTTAATGTGTTTGTTGGCAATCTGTATATTTTCTTTGGAGAAATGTCTATTTAGGTCTTCTGCCCATTTTTGGATTGGGTTACTTGTTTTTTTGATATTGAGCTGCATGAGCTGCTTGTATATTTTGGAGATTAATCCTTCGTCAGTTGCTTCGTTTGCAAATATTCTCTCCCATTATGAGGGTTGTCTTTTCATCTTGTTTATGGTTTCCTTTTCTGTGCAAAAGCTTTTAAGTTTCATTAGGTCCCATTAATTTATTTTTGTCTTTATTTCCATTTCTCAAGGAGGTGGGTCAAAAAGAATCTTGCTGTGATTTATGTCATTCGGTGTTCTGCCTATGTTTTCCTCTAAGAGTTTTACAGTGTCTGGCCTTACATTTAGGTCTTTAATTCATTTTGAGTTTATTTTTGTGTATGGTGTTAGGGAGTGTTCTAATTTCATTCTTTCACATGTAGCTGTCCAGTTTTCCCAGCACCACTTATTGAAGAGGCTGTCTTTTCTCCATTGTACATTCTTGCCTCCTTTATCAAAAATAAGGTGACCATATGTGCGTGGGTTTATCTCTGGGCTTTTTATCCTGTTTTTGTTTTTGTTTTATCCTATATTTCTGTTTTTGTACCAGTACCATACTGTCTTGAGTACTGTAGCTTTGTAGTATAGCCTGAACTCAGCCTGATTCCTCCAGCTCCACTTTTCTTTCTCAAGATCGCTTTGGCTATTTGGGGTCTTTTGTGTTTCCATACAAATTGTGAATTTTTTTTGTTGTAGTTCTGTGAAAAATGCCATTGCTGTTTGATAGGGATTGCATTGAATCTGTAGATTTTTTTGGGTAGTATACTCATTTTCACAATGTTGATTCTTCCCATCCAAGAACGTGGTATATCTCTCCATCTGTTTGTATCGTCTTTAATTTCTTTCATCACTGTCTTACAGTTTTCTGCCTAGAGGTCTTTTGTCTACTTTGGTAGGTTTATTCCTAGGTATTTTATTCTATTTGTTGCAGTGGTAAATGGGAGTGTTTCCTTAATTTCTCTTTCAGATTTTTCATCATTAGTGTATAGGAATGCAAGAGATTTCTGTGCATTAATTTTGTATCCTGCTACTTTACCAAATTCATTGATTAGCTCTAGTAGTTTTCTGGTAGCATCTTTAGGATTTCTATGTATAGTATCATGTCATCTGTAAACAGTGACAGTTTTACTTCTTCTTTTCTGATTTGTATTCCTTTTTTTGGGGGGGGGTGTGGACCATGGTTTTTTGTTTGTTTTTTTTATTTTTTAACATCTTTATTGGAGTGTAATTGCTTTACAATGGTGTATTCCTTTTATTTCTTTTTCTTCTCTCATTGCTGTGACTAAAACCTCCAAAACTATGTTGAATAATAGCAGTGAGAGTGGGCAACCTTGTCTTGTTCCTGGTCTTAGTGGAAATGGTTTCAGTTTTTCACCATTGAGAATGATGTTGGCTGTGGGTTTGTCATATATGGGCTGTATTGTGTTGAGGTAGTTTCCCTCTATGCCTACATTCTGGAGAGTTTTTATCATAAATGGGTGTTGAATTTTGTTGAAAGCTTTTTCTGCATCTATTGAGATGATCATATGGTTTTTCTCCTTCAGTTTGTTTATATGGTTTATCACACTGATTGATTTGTATATTAAAGAATCCTTGCATTTCTGGGATAAACCCCACTTGTCATGGTGTATGATCCTTTAAATGTGCTGCTAGATTCTGTTTGCTAGTATTTTGTTGAGGATTTTTACATCTATGTTCATCAGTGATATTGGCCTGTAGTTTTCTTTTTTTGTGACATCTTTGTCTGGTGTTGGTATCAGGGTGATGGTGGCCTTGTACAATGAGTTTGGGAGTGTTCCTCCCTCTGCTATATTTTGGAAGAGTTTGAGAAGGATACGTGTTAGCTCTTCTCTAAATGTTTGATAGAATTCGCCTGTGAAGCCATCTGGTCCTGAGCTTTTGTTTGTTGGAAGATTTTTAATCACAGTTTCAATTTCATTACTTATGATTGGTGTGTTCATATTTTCTATTTCTTCCTGGTTCAGTCTTGGAAGGTTGTGCTTTTCTAAGAATTTGTCCATTTTTTCCAGATTGTCCATTTTATTGGCATAGAGTTGCTTGTAGTAATCTCTCATGATCCTTTGTATTTCTGCAGTATCAGTTGTTACTTCTCCTTTTTCATTTCTATTTCTGTTGATTTGAGTCTTCTCCCTTTTTTTCTTGATGAGTCTGGCTTATAGTTTTATCAATTTTGTTTATCTTCTCAAAGAACCAGCTTTTAGTTTTATTGACCTTTGCTATTGTTTCCTTCATTTCTTTTTCATTTATTTCTGATCTGATCCTTATGCTTTCTTTCCTTCTGCTGATTTTGGGGTTTTTTGTTTGTTTCTCTAATTGCTTTAGGTGTAAGGTTAGGTTGTTTACTTGAGATTTTTCTTGTTTCTTGAGGTAGGATTGTATTGCTATAAACTTCCCTCTTAGAACTGCTTTTGCTGCATCCCATAGGTTTTGGGTCATCGTGTTTTCATTGTCATTTGTTTCTAGGTATTTTTTTTTCTAGGTATTTTTTGATTTCCTCTTTGAGTTCTTCAGTGATCTCTTAGTTATTTAGTAGTGTATTGTTTACCTCCATGTGTTTGTATTTTAAAATTTTTTTTACTGTATTTGATATCTACTCTCATAGTGTTGTGGTCGGAAAAGATACTTGATACGATTTCAATTTTCTTAAATTTACCAAGGCTTGATTTGTGACCCAAGATATGATCTATCCTGGAGAATGTTCCATGAGCACTTAAGAAGAAAGTTTATTCTGTTGTTTTGGGATGGAATGTCCTATAAATATCAATTAAGTCCATCTTGTTTAATGTATCATTTAAAGCTTGTGTTTCCTTATTTATTTTCATGATCTGTCCATTGGTGAAAGTAGGTTGTTGAAGTCCCCTACTATGATTATGTTACTGTCAACTTCCCCTTTTATGGATGTTAGCATTTGCCTTATGTATTGAGGTGCTCCTATGTTGGGTGCATAAATATTTACAATTGTTATATCGTCTTCTTGGATTGATCCCTTGATCATTATGTAGTGTCCTTCTTTGTCTCTTCTAATAGTCTTTATTTTAAAGTCTCTTTTGTCAGATATGAGAATTGCTACTCCAGATTTCTTTTGATTTCCATTTGCATGGAATATCGTTTTCCATCCCCTCACTTTCAGTCTGTATGTGTCCCTAGGTCTTAAGTGAGTCTCCTGTAGACAGCATATATACAGGTCTTGTTTTTTTTTTGTTTTTTTTTTAATAAATCTTACATTTATTTATTTATTTTTTAGACATTTATTGGCCTTATACTTCTTAAAGTTTTTTGTCCCCTGAATATTTTAATTAATTTATTTACTTTTGCTGTGTTGGGTCTTCGTTTCTGTGAGAGGGCTTTCTCTAGTTGTGGCAAGTGGGGGCCACTCTTCATCGCAGTGCGCGGGCCTGTCACTATCGCGGCCTCTCTTGTTGCGGAGCACAGGCTCCAGACGCGCAGGCTCAGTAGTTGTGGCTCACGGGCCTAGTTGCTCCGCGGCATGTGGGATCTTCCCAGACCGGGGCCCGAACCCGTGTCCCTGCATCGGCAGGCAGATTCTCAACCACTGCGCCACCAGGGAAGCCCCAGGTCTTGTTTTTGTATCCATTCAGCCAGTCTGTGTCTTTTGGTTGGAGCATTTAATCCATTTGCATTTAAGGTAATTATTGACATGTATGTTCCTGTTACCATTTTCTTAATTGTTTTGGGTTTATTTTTGTAGGTCTTTTCCTTTTCTTGTGTTTCCTGCCTACAGAAGTTCCTTTAGCATTTGTTGTAAAGCTGGTTTGGTGGTGCTGAAGTCTCTTAACTTTTGCTTGTCTGTAAAGGTTTTAATTTCTCCATCAAATCTGAATGAGATCCTGGCTGGGTAGGCTAATCTTGTTTGTAGGTTTTTCCCTTTCATCACTTTAAATATGTCATGCCACTCCTTTCTGGCTTGCAGAGTTTCTGCTGAAAGATCAGCTGTTAACCTTATGGGGATTCCCTTGTATGTTATTTGTTGCTTTTCCCTTGCTGCTTTTAATATTTTTTCTTTGTATTTAATTTTTGATAATTTGATTAATATGTGTCTTGGTGTGTTTCTCCTTGGATTTTCCTTTATGGGACTCTCTATGCTTCCTGGACTTGCTTGACTATTTCCATTCCCGTGTTACGGAAGTTTTCAACTATAATCTCTTCAATATTTTCTCAGACACTTTCTTTTTCTCTTCTTCCTCTGGGACCCCTATAATTTGAATATGTTGTGCACTTAGTGTTGTCCCAGAGGTCTCTGAGGCTGTCCTCAATTCCTTTCATTCTTTTTTCTTTATTCTGCTCTGCAGTAGTTATTTCCACTATTTTATCTTCCAGGTCACTTATCCGTTCTTCTGCCTGAATTATTCTGCTACTGATTTCATTTTTAATTTCATTTATTGTGTTGTTCATCATTGTTTGTTTGCTCTTTCGTTTTTCTAGGTCCTTGTTAAATGTTTCTTATATTTTCTCCATTCTGTTTCCAAGATTTTTGATCATCTTTACTATCATTACTCTGAATTCTTTTTCAGGTAGACTGCCTATTTCCTCTTCATTTATTTGGTCTGGTGGGTTTTTACCTTGCTCCTTCATCTGCTGCGTGTTTCTCTGTCTTCTTATTTTGTTTAACTTACTGTGTTTGGGGTCTCCTTTTCACAGGCTGCAGGTTCATAGTTCCCATTGTTCTTGGTGTCTGTCCCCAGTGGGTGAGGCTGCTTCAGTGTCTTGTGTATGCTTCCTGGTGGGGGGGATTGGTGTCTGTGTTCTGGTGGGTGGGGCTGGATCTTGTCTTTCTCGTGGGTAGTGCCACCTCATGCTAGGCAGCTCTGCCATCTCCCAACTGCTAGGAAGATCTCCCCCACCTTTAACAGTCATCAAATCACTGCCGTCTCCACCACTGACCCCCAGCCCCTGCCCAACCACTCTCAAGGTCACTCTGGCCACCTTTATTGCTGCCAATTAAACATTCTTTCAGTAAAGGTTTATGAAGCCCCATCTATAGGAGTCACCAACAGTAAAATGGTAAGTAAGGAGAATAATCCAACAGAGGCAACTATGCATAAATAGGCACTTATATTAAAACGTGATAAGAGCTTTAATAAAAGGTGATGGATTTGTCAGAATGGCCATCATCGAAAAGTCTACAAATAATAAATGCTGGAGAGGATGTGGAGAAAAGGGAACCCTCCTACATTGTCGGTCGGAATATAAATTGGCGCAGCCACTATGGAGAACAGTATGGAGTTTCCTTAAAGAACTAGAAACAGAGCTACCATGTGATCCAGCAATCCTACTCCTGGGCATATATCTGGAAAAGACAAAAACTCTAATTCAAAAAGATACATGCACCCTAATGTTCATAGCAGCACTGTTAAAATAGCCAAGGCATGGAAGCAACCTAAATGCTCATCGACACATGAATAGATGAAGAAGATGTGAGATAGATAGATAGATAGATAGATAGATAGATAGATAGATACACAATGGGATATTACTCAGCCATAAAGAATGAAATAATGCCATTTGCAGCAACATGCATGGACCAGAAGATTATCATACTAAGTGAAATATGTCAGAAAGAGAAAGACAAATATCATATGGTATCACTTATATGTGGAATCTTAAAAAATGATACAAATGAACTTATTTACAAAACAGAAATAAACTCACAGACATAGAAAACAAATTTATGGTTATAAAAGGGAAAGGGAGGGGGGAGAGATAAATTAGGAATTTGGGAGTAACAGATACACACTACTATATATAAAATAGATTTTTAAAAGTACCTACTGGGGCTTCCCTGGTGGTGCAGTGGTTGAGAGTCCGCCTGCTGATGCAGGGGACACGGGTTCGTGCCCTGGTCCAGGAAGACCCCACATGCCGTGCAGCGGCTGGGCCTGTGAGCCATGGCCGCTGGGCCTGCGCGTCCTGAGCCTGTGCTCCACAATGGGAGAGGCCACAACAGTGAGAGGCCCGCATACCGCAAAAAAAAAAAAAAAGTACCTACTGTATAGCACAGGAAACTGTAGTCAATATCTTATAATAAACTATAATGGGAAAGAATATGAAAAAGAACATATAAGATGTTACAGAAAAGCCCAAACGAATTTTTTTGCCAACCCAATATATATATATATATATATATAACTGAATATATGTATATAAACTGAATCACTTTGCTGTACACCTGAAACATGGTATATCAACTATACTTCAATTTAAAAAAATTTTAAAGGTAATGGAGCATATATAAAATATTAGGGGAACAAGGAAATCTTATTACTTGCCCACTATCTATGCACACTGAAGATATAAAACAATATTCCTTGAAGGAATACAGAGATACTTCCTGCCCTTCAGCAACATATAATCTAAAGGACAGAATAAGTATGTAAGTGTTGACTTGTTATTATAATCCAAGTAATGATGTGCTATGGGAAATACGATATTCTACTATGTTATTCATAAGATGTTGCTGCATGTACCAGGCATAGCTATTAATAAACTTAGTCATTAAAAATTAACTGATGAGCAGAGCACTGAGTTACACAACCACAGCGAGGGCATCTTCATATTACTTACTCTGAGAATACCAGCTCACTGCACCTTAGAGCACCTACTAAGGGCTAGGTGCTGTACACTGAGTGTATAATGTTAAACAAAAAGAGATTAACCCTCCTCCCTTACAACTTTTCTGAGGAAGAGACAGACATTTAAGAAATACATATGCAGGGCTTCCCTGGTGGCGCAGTGGTTGAGAGTCCGCCTGCCGATGCAGGGGACACGGGTTCGTGCCCCAGTCCCGGAGGATCCCACATGCCGCAGAGCGGCTGGGCCCGTGAGCCATGGCCGCTGAGCCTGCGCGTCCGGAGCCTGTGCTCCGCAACGGGAGAGGCCACAACAGTGAGAGGCCCGCGTACCGCAAAAAAATATATATATATACACATATGCAAATAAATATATGACTAAAGTTGTGATAAATACTATGAAAGGAAAAGAACCATTTGCTATGGAAGAAATGTAGTTTTTAAAGGGATCTGAAAGAATATTTCTCTATGAAGACCTGACATTCCCTCTGAGACCTGAAGGACACACAGAGGTTAACCGGGCAGAAAGGAATAACATGTCAGCAGAAGGCAGGAAAGAGTTGGAGGAGCTTCAGGAGCTGAGAGGAGGAGCCGGGCTCCAGAAGGGAGGCTGAGGGACCAGAGGAGAGGACTCAGCTCCGGCAGAGCCTTGTGGGCCAAGGAGGAGCTTGGGATTGAAGTTAAATGCAATAGCAAGTGACAGGAGGGTATTAGGTAGACGTTTCTCTGCTGAGATGAACAGATGGGAGCTGGCGAGCAAGACAGGTTATGGAGAAATGAGTGCATAGCTGCTCAGCAAACAGATATCAAACTGAACAATTTATTTTCAGAGAGAAGATTTGAGTTCTGTTGTATCTTTTCTATTTTCTAAACTTAATATAAATGTGTTCAGTTGGATAATTTTACATCCTTGCTGTTATTTGGTCTTTGGTCCTGCCTAAAACAGGTATCTTTCAGTCAAGTGGTTAGCATATCTCTTAATGAGAAAAGTATATGAATCCATAAAACGAGTTGCTTTGGCTGATTATTTCCTCCAAGGTCTTTGAATGTTCAGGCTCGCTTGAGCCTCAGGCATTGTTTGGATTTTACTGCCATCTAGTGTCCCTAAACACATAAGTTTATTTGTCCTTATGAACAAGACTCCCCCAAGCTGTGCAAATGAGCAAATATATATTCTCCAGAATGGGAGAATCTCTGTTTGGGTTTTATTTACATTGCATTTAAATCAATATAAAATAAGTCTGGGAGTAACAGAGCTTACTATCCTTACTATCCTTACTAACAGAGTCTTACTATCCTCTCTCTTCTCTGTCCAATTATCTTATCTAGGGTTTCACTGATCCTTCTGATATACACCCCCAGTCTTCCTAAGGCTCTCATTGTGAGAATTCCTCATAAATGCTGACCAGTTTGCCTCCTGTACAAAAGTGTCTGGCCTTAGGGAGCGCTTAGGAGTTGAAATCCTCTCCCCGACTCAAATGCAGAGGGGTTATGGCTGCTCAAGGACAAACATCTTTTCCTAAAATGCAAATACAACTTGGCAGCAGCCCTGTTGTCCCTCCACAATGATTTCCACACAAAATTCAGGGCTCACTGGTCCCATAAGGCTACTGATTTTAGCATTAGTTTTAGTATCTGTTTTAGTCTGTTTTTACAAGGCTCAGAAAGCCCATTGGCCTAAAATATTGAGTTGGCCAAAACTTTCCTTCAGCTTTTAAGTAAAAACAAAAGACACATTTTTTTATTTTCACCAAGAACTTTATTGAACAACATATTCACCGTTTTGTTCCACTACCTTCTGCCACACTGATATGACAGCTGTCCCAGTACAGTCTAACAAAATTGTTTCAAATGAAGTTAAAGACAGCTAAGCGGTACTAGAGCCATCTTACAGGAAAAAACGAATGAACTTTTCGGCCAACACAGTGTATTCTCAAGCTATTGCAGTTCAGTTTGGTTTGGTTTTCTTAATCAAAGTTTGGCAAAGAATTGGCCGTAATGAATACATTTTTCGGAACACAGGTGAGGATGTACGTGCGTTTGTGTAACACTCCTCCATGCACTTGTTCACACATACCAGAACACTTTCTCTTGTCCACCACATCCTTCATTATAATTCTCTTTTTCTTCAAAGGTCCCAAGCCACTCGTTTCCGTTGGCATCAACCAGCTCCTTTTGACAAGCAGCAGACGTGGGCAATAGATAATGTCTATATCGGGGACGGCTGCACAGATATGTGCAGTGGCCACGGAAGGTGCATCCAGGAAAACTGTGTGTAAGTAGGTTTTTTTCTTCCTTTTACAGAAAGTTCCTGACTCACATTCTGGCCAGGAAATGTTTCTGAAACTGGTTTTTTAATCACTTCCAAGCTGCTTTAGGTTATATTGATACATTTTTCCTGAAATCTGACCTTGAGCTAACTATGGAGTTTATGGCTATCTTTGTTCTTGCTTGGAGAGTAGGAACTGAACAATATCTTGTGGGGAGAAGGCTGAGTTATAATTGACTTGTTTTATTTTCTTCTATGTTTCTGTGATATACCTGAGCCTTGAAAAAGACATTAGAAGAAGTTCAGGAGTTTCATATGTTCTGACTGAAAATAATACATCCTAAGTATTTTTCTCACTTAGGTCTGAATGTATGTAGTGATATGCCTTACTTGTGGTTTGAATGGTATTCCTGTGGTATTTGCATAAGGAAGTATATAAATGCCTGATCAGTTTGCCAGGTGTATTTGATCGAGAGACCTACAGTTTTACTCAGAGAGCCTTAGTATCTTTGGAAGGATCGAGAGAGAGAGAGAGAGAGAGAGAGAGAGAGAGAGAGAGAGAGAGAGAGAGAGAGTGTGTGTGTGTTGTGTACTACAGGGCTCTGTGCTTTATTTTCAAAGACTGCTGTTCGATGGGATACTATGAATGAAAATGCTGATAGAGAATTCAGTTCCTTCTCCACTAATCCCTGTACACCTGGAGAGTCTTTCCTTTGATTAATGATTCTAGCCCATATCCAGCATGACCTCTGAGATCCCGGAGCCTCCCAGTCCTATATTCATATTTCCTCTAACATTGAACAGGGAATTCACTTCTGTGGTCAAAGATGGCAGATGCTATCCAAAGTACCCTCTGCTATTTGGAACGTGGCCTCTTGGATTCCTGATTGGCTCAAAGTCTCTATGAAAAAGACCAGTTTCATGAATTATTAGGACCAACCAGTTTACTTTGGTAGCTGCAGTTCCTTATCAGCCATCCAGAGCTGTGTCATGCAGGGACAGGGCTTTAGTAAATTCTTTCAAATTGCTTCTCTCTCCACCTGTAAGCCCAAGTCACTACTTTAGGAAAGCCTAGAGGCAGTTAATTCACAGCTTATTTCTAACCTAAAGCACTGTTAAGGAGAGCAGGTGAATTCCAGCAAGCTCTGTGAAGATAACTAACCTTTCATCATCTTGGACTAGGAAAAGGAGTTGGCTTCGCTAATTTGAGAGAACACTTGCAGGGGCTTTGTTTGATGTTGACTTTTCTTTTCTGTTTTTCCACTCCCAGCTGTGACGAACAGTGGGGTGGCCTGTACTGTGATGAGCCCCAGACCTCCCTTCCAACCCAACTCAAAGACAACTTCAATCGGGCCCCATCCAACCAGAACTGGCTGACTGTGAATGGAGGGAAATTAAGTACTGTGTGTGGAGCTGTGGCTTCGGGAATGGCTCTGCATTTCAGTGGGGTTAGTGTTTGGCTACTGTTTATTCATTTCTGCATCCTCTGAGTTCCCCCCCAAAAAGTCGAGTCTCTTTTGAAGTTTAATTGGCAAATCAAGATGCAGAGTTAGACACTCTAAATGCACAACCCTGATGTGAACTCACAACTTTCTACAAATCAGAAAATGCTAATTATTTTCAACACTTTCGTATCACAAATCAGCTGCGACAATTTAATTATTCAGGGTAGTGTCAGCACAGGCACATTTAAGTACACATTTAAAAAGGACTTAAACGAATTTCCAGCCTGGGATAGAGAGCTTGCACAATGTGTGAGGGTCTTCCACCTGAATGATGCTCTAATTGAAAATTCCTGAGCTTGCAACAGATTTGGGATTTAGGGAGCCAAAAATCTGGAAAATGAGCTTCAGTTTCCTGAATTTATTAACAATAATTAATCCCTTATGTAAATTATCCAAGAAAGAGTAATTGTTAGTAATTACTAAACACGTGTATTTATAGCAGATTATTTTGTGAATGATAGCAGCAATGTTAGCAAATTGCTTTGAGAAACTTTATAGCCATTATGCATTGCTGCCAAAGATGACTTGTTTAAAAGTAGAATTTCTCCAATACTATAATTAAATACCCTTTACAGGCCATTTAATTTTTAAAAACTACAAATTCACTATCAGTTCTTTACTGCCCTACCACGTCCTACCTTAGAGTTTACATTTGTGCCAATGAAATATACTAGTATTTTAGCCCAAGAGTAGCAAGAGGACATATATTATGTTGGATTTTTATAATCATCAACAGTGATTAAGAATGCAGTGTTTCATAAAGAATGCTCAACATCATTAATCTTTAGAGAAATGCAAATCAAAACTGCAATGAGATATCATCTCACACCGGTCAGAATGGCCATCATCAAAACATCTAGAAACAATAAATGCTGGAGAGGGTGTGGAGAAAAGGGAACCCTCCTGCACTGTTGGTGGGAATGTAAATTGATACAGCCACTATGGAGAACAGTATGGAGGTTCCTTAAAAAACTAAAAATAAAACTACCATACAACCCAGCAATCCCACTACTGGGCATATACCCTGAGAAAACCATAATTCAAAAAAGAGTCATGTACCACAATGTTCACTGCAGCTCTATTTACAATAGCCAGGACATGGAAGCAACCTAAGTGTCCATCAACAGATGAATGGATTAAGAAGATGTGGCACATATATACAATGGAATATTACTCAGCCATAAAGAGAAACGAAATTGAGTTATTTGTAGTAAGGTGGATGGACCTAGAGTCTGTCATACAGAGTGAAGTAAGTCAGAAAGAGAAAAACAAATACCGTATGCTAACACATATATATGGGATCTAAGACAAAAAAAAAGGTCATGAAGAACGTAGGGGCAAGACAGGAATAAAGACACAGACCTACTAGAGAAAGGACTTGAGGATACGGGGAGGGGGAAGGGTAAGCTGGGACGAAGTGAGAGAGTAGCAGGGACATATATACACTACCAAATGTAAAATAGCTAGCTAGTGGGAAGCAGCCACATAGCACAGGGAGATCAGCTCGGTGCTTAGTGACCACCTAGAGGGGTGGGATAGGGAGGGAGGGAGGGAGGGAGATGCAAGAGGGAAGAGATATGGGAACACATGTATATGTATAACTGATTCACTTTGTTATAAAGCAGAAACTAACACACCATTGTAAAGCATTTATACTCCAATAAAGATGTTAAAAAAAAAAAAGAATGCAGTGTTCACAGTACTCCTCCTAGCTTAGATGGAACTCTGAGAGGCCTAGTTTTCTTCATAGGTTCAACTAAAAAATGACTATGTTAATGAATTAATATAGAAAACATTAAAATCAACTATAAAAGTTTAAAAAGCTTACAACTAATATTGCTAATTATAATTAAGTTGTATTACATTTTTGGACATCATTTTTAAATTGCATATTAAAATAGTCATCTCAGTATACTATTTTGTTAATAGCTGATACCTTTTTAAAAATCTAAAAGATACCTATAAATAGCTAGAAATAATTTAATAAAAATATAGAATAGTTATTTTAATTTCAGCTCTCGTATTGCTTAGAAGAAAATAGAAGAGAATCTCTTTAGAATACATTGCCCTTTGTAAGTAAATTCTAATACTGAAATTTCAAAGTTCAGCATATATTTGCTGTGTACCTACTGTATGCTAAAGGCCATACTAGGAGTTAGTATAATAGGAGAGATAAGAAAATCATTATTGCAATACTGTGTGACTTGTATTGCAAAAGAAAGGATGGAAGCCAGAGAATACCTAGAACCTGTAATGACGATTCCTTATCACCGTGTTGTTGCATTCTGCTTCTTTTCCTTAGGGTTGCAGTCGGCTGTTGGTCACAGTGGATCTAAACCTCACTAATTCTGAGTTTATCCAATTTTACTTCATGTATGGATGCCTGATCACACCAAACAACCGTAACCAAGGTGTTCTCTTGGAATATTCTGTCAATGGAGGCATTACCTGGAACCTGCTAATGGAAATCTTCTATGACCAGTACAGTAAACCTGGGTTTGTATTCTATTTTATCTCTTATAACTAGTATGTTGAGCGAAGATGCTTAGTAAGGCCTGCCAGCAATCCATCACAGGGACCACAGGGGACCTGGACCACACTCACCAGTAGAGGATGCCTCTGAGACCAACACGAAGACAAGGTTTCTGAGCTAGATAAGCAGCTGGTTTAGGGTTTTTATTTCAAAAAAAACTAGTTTGTGAATCCATAAATAAGATAAAATACACAATCACAATGCCAGTAATGAATAGATCCACTGTAAAAACTCATATAAATTAATGAATATATGATAATGAATTTCAACAGCATTTTGGGAAAGTGGAAACAGAAAAGTAATTTATTTGTTTGTTTATATAGTGTTCACTCCATTTTAGAGAATTGGGGGCTAGAAAATAAACACAAAATGTAAATATCCTTAAGAAGCCTAGAGTCTATTTTTAAATTCCTTATTGAAAAACCCTGAAGAAACACAATGTATGGGTCATTTTTAAGAATATACTCTTGAAGGGCAAAAAACAATTGTGGCTGATTAGAAAAGTCCAAAGGTTGTTAAAAAGGAAAAGAGCATATTTATTAAAGTAGGAGGAGAATAGGGAAGAGGAAGGTGATATAGGAGAGAAAGAGAGAAGGAGAGAAGGTTGGAGGAGAGCAGAGCAGAGGGGAGGGGCGGAGAAAGGAGGGGAGGGGAGGAGTGATTGCAGCCCAGTCAAGAAACAGAATAAATAAAAGGAGAAACATAGATAATCTCAGTGCATGGCAAACCAGGTACAAGCTAAAAATTATGTAAAATAAAAACAATCAAGAATCTTGTAAATGATAATTTAAATTCAACCTATCGGTCAAGAATATGTTCAACTGTGAATTACAGAAAACCTAAAATAACTTAAAAGGTGTTTTTTCCTCTCGTATGTAAGTTAGATCCAGAAGGAAGTAACCCAGAGCTGCTACAGCGGCTCCACCAGGACCAGAGACCCAGGTTCCTTCTAACTGGTACTTCTGCCACACTCAACGCTTTGGTCTGAGAGGACCCACATTCCAGCCTGCAGGCAGGAGGATGGGGCAAGAGCAGTGTGCTGTCTCTCTTTAAGGACACTTCCTAACAGTTGTCCACACTTCCTTTCACATTCTAATAGCCAGAACTTAGTCACAGAGACACACCCAGATGCAAGGCAGTCTGGGTGTGGTGTCTTTATTCTGGGTGATTATTCGCCTCGCTAAAAAGATAGGCTCCTAATATGAAGGGAGAATGGGGAATATGGCAATTGAGGAAATGCCAGCCGTCTCTGCCATAAGCAGAAGTTTTAAATACTGCACTTGCATTAAAGTTGGACACCAATAAAGGATTCCAGATAGAAACTAAGTGGTACACAGTGTAATAGTGCAAAAAAATGTGCTCACCTATTAGTAGGAGATAGTAGGCAAGGCAAGTAAACTGTTTATGGAGAAAGTTATAATGACTCTCACATATGAGTTCCTGAACACTTTAACAGCATAGTATACAGGGAGAAGGAAGTTATGTTTCTGTAGGGTAAAAGCATAACTGTCTAACCCACTTTAGTTCTCTGAAGGAGAAACAAATTCACCAAGGCAGGAACAGTGGTCATAATTTATTTACACTTTTCAGCAGCCTTGGATAAATTTCCACTCCAAAGGATTTTAAAATGTGGTCAAGGATTTATCAGGATAGAGAAATGAAGATAAAAGATTGTTGCTCTGGATAAAGAAGTGTGATTGTGTGTTCCTCCAGGAACGGATAGATTTCTGATGTTATTTAATACTTTTTTAAAATGTTAATTAAACATGCCAATTCAAAGGAGAAAAATTATAGAAAGATCTTACAAGGTGAGCATACAAAAAAAGAGGGAAGGGAGGGGCACAGGTGAGCTTCAAAACTGAGATGCATGAGGAAATTAACTTTGGAAAAGATTATTTACCTAAAGACTCATGGTCTCCAAACTGCCAGTTACTACACAGCTGAGGGTCTGGGATTCACAGTCTACACTTCCCTTCCCTAAGACCAAGATCCACTGAGTTATCATGGCCCAAAGGGTGCACAAAATGATGGACATAATCAAAAAAAGTATTTAAGGGACTTCGCTGGTGGTCCAGTGGCTAAGACTCTGCACTCCCAATGCAGGGGGCCCAGGTTTGATCCCTGGTCAGGGAACTAGATCCCACATGCCACAACTAAGAGTCCACATGCCACAACTGAAGATCCTGCATGCCGTGACTATGACCCAGAGCAGCCAAATGAATAAAATAAATAAATAAATATTTTTTAAAAAGTATTTAAAATCCAAGTACTGGAAATCCAACTAATAACATCCTAGCCTTGAATGGATTTTGATTGCCCCTCATCTGGAATACTTCCTACTCTTCTGGTCATTATACTTCAAGGAAGACATCAAAGAGAGAAGAAGAAGGGAACATAAAATCAACAAGGAAATAGTATGTAGGCAAAACTAAAATAACAAAACCTCTTCCATGTGAAAGACGAAAACCCAGGGGTCATATTGAAGCCCTCTGCTTAAGGGGTCTTCCCAGGATGAACTGCAGTGCTAACACTCAGAGGCAGCCCTGGAATGTAAAGGGAGGTAGATTAGCATGGATAAAAAGATGAGACTTTATGAGAGAGTAAACCTCAGGGAATTATTTTCCCCAACAGACTTTATGAGTTGTGAATATCATTTCGAAGGGGTTTGATATCTTCCTGAGGTTTAAATGCATCATTGTGATTAAGGGGTATTTCCGACCTTATTTGTAGCTGATTAAGATTCATGTTGGAGGGTGGAGCCATGTGTTTCCATGTCTGTCTTTGGTGATTGAGTCAGGGGCAGCCTGCTGGGCTTGTTAGCCCATGGTTCTCACTCAGCGTTTCTAAGTATAATGTTTTCAATAAAGCATAAAGTCGATGTCAAACCAGGCAACTGATGAAGTAATTACATATATCCTGGTACTCTCAGGCTGAGAACCCAAATGTCCTGCCACAATCTAGTGTCCAAATTCCAAGCAAATTTCTGGTACACATGGGAGTGGAATAAAATCAAGGTGGCAGGGGAAGGAAACAGATGAAACCAGCCCCTGAGTGGCAGAAAAAAAGTCAGTATCGGTTTATGTCTACCAAAGTGCATATACCCTATGCCTACCGATCTGGAGGGTCTCTAGACAAGCAGAAAACTGTAGGGTCCCTCTCAGTCCTGCCCAGGGACAGTTAGAGCAAGGGGGTAGTTCCAGGATGCTTGAATTTGTTCACATTCTGTTTCCCCAATTTAGTGATTTGTGAGACTTTGTAAAATTAAGACAATTTATCGTGGTTTTTAAAAACAATTTTAGCTAACGTCCTCTCCTCATCCTCCATGTGACATGTAATATCTTATCTCTGGTTGCACATCCCTTCCTTGCATGAGATATTTGACAAGACTTTCCCCCCCACCACCCCAACCATCATTTTCTTCAGATTCGTGAATATCCTTCTCCCCTATGACGCTAAAGAGATTGCTACTCGTTTCCGCTGGTGGCAGCCGAGACACGACGGCCTGGACCAGAACGACTGGGCCATTGACAATGTCCTCATCTCAGGGTCTGCGGACCAGAGGACCGTCATGCTGGACACCTTCAGCAGCGCCCCAGTGCCCCAGCACGAGCGTTCACCCTCGGATGCTGGCCCTGTGGGAAGAATTGCTTTCGACATGTTTATGGAGGACAAAACTGCAGGTAAATTTTTCACTGATGCTAAATGAAAATCCATTTGGGTCTTTTCCAAAAAGTGGAATGTGGAACCTTTTACAGATTCTCAAGTGGTACAGAAACAGTGAAAAGGGTGTCACCCTTTTGCTTCTCTCAACCTTCCTGGTTTACATTGTAACTAAATCTTTTCTTTCGGTCAAGCCAGCAAGTTTGTTTTAATAGCATTCAATAATTTTATTAATAGGGTAATTTTCTTTTTAAAAATTTTCATTTCTACGTTTCTTGTTTTTTATTTTGGTTAGAAAGCCAACATTTTTTGGACATTTTTTTATTCTCCAAGGACAAGTGTTTTGTTTTGCTGCACGTCAGACGCGTTTGTGATGGTATTTCATGTTTTCAGAAGTGTCCAAGGTCATGCTTGTTATTCTTCATTCCTGATAGGAGTATCACAGTGCCCCAGTGAACTGTCAAGGATCTCTCCATGCTGTTCTTATTTTTAACGACTTCTTTTCATTTCGTGACACTATTCTGGTCACCTTTTCTTAAGTGGTGTCGTATATTAAGGATATGGCTTTGTCATGCCACATACTTGGTTATACTACATAAAACATGGTATCCTCAGGTGAAGTAGTGATGTTTAATTACACATATCGTATCAACACTGCAAGTGCTATCGAACAGATATACTGTACCCCTATAGATTCATCAGACAGTGGGACTGTGCCATATCCAACTCTGCAGTAGCCTCTTGCATAGAAAGGACAATCTGGTTGTATTTTACAATAATAAGACTGATAAGAACCTTCTGGAGGAATGAAATCTATGCTGAAGACAGTTGAAATGTGAGGAATTTTAATAACTTAAAATACTTAATTATTAGTTTTTATTTTAAAAGCAACACATGTTCAAAGTATGAAATTAAGAAAATACAGAAAATCATGAAGATGAAAATGAAAATCACCCAGAGGATAACCATCATCAATATTTTGATATTTTTCTTAGAGTCTTTTTTTCTATGCCTCTGTATAATCGTATTTTTTTTGCTGTACGTGGGCCTCTCACTGTTGTGGCCTCTCCCGTTGCGGAGCACAGGCTCCAGACGTGCAGGCTCAGCGGCTCCGCAGCATGTGGGATCCTCCTGGACCGGGGCACGAACCCATGTCCCATGCATCGGCAGGCAGACTCTCAACCACTGCGCCACCAGGGAAGCCCTATAATCGTATTTTTAACAAAATTATAATCTTAAATTATACATATTTGTAGCCTGCTTTTTTCATTTAGAATTAAATCCTTACCATTTCCTCTTGTCCTTAAGTATCTTTGAAAATATAATTTTAATAGCTGTATAATATTCCATTATAATTTTTATCATTTAAACATTGAATATTTAGATTAATTATTCTTATTAATTTATTTATTAGTATTTCACATGGCACAGTGGTATAACTGCAGATATTTAATAAAAATCACCCTTTTAAATAGAAAAAGCTTAAAATGTTCTTCACCACTTCCAAGTAGTCTTACTCTTTCAAGAAGGTTATTGAGAAGACTTACATAGATCTGGTTCAGAACTTTGCTAAAGTACTCATTTATTTTTCCCTATGTAATGGTTTACATAAGTGAGTTTATGATCAGAGAATAATTTTAGTACAACTTCTGTACGAATAAAAGCAAATACGTATTTTTCAAGTACCTAAAATAGTGATATTTACTTTAGACTAATTCTTGATGTACAATTAAGCTCCTGCTTGTCTTGCAAAGATGGTGCTCCTAGAAAGTGTAATATCTACTTATATAAGTAGTTTATTGTATTGTGGAAGAAATTAGTGTTAGCTGATTAATGTAAGCCCTTTTTCATCAGGATTGCAGAGTTCTAGCATAAAATAAAATATGTACCCCAGAATAAACTCAGGGTATTCTTATTGGAATTCAAATTTCTGTGCCTTTTGATTCTTGAATCCTGTATCTGTGCTATAGGACTAAATGTAGCTCCAAATCCCATGGAATGAAAACTTAACAGATAATGGCATTGTGGTAGCCATTTGAGTCCTGGAGATAAACTGCTTGTTCTACAGATATATGTTATGCTCAGACAAAATCAAAAAGACACAACACTAGTGAAGGCTCAATTCCAATTAAATTGTTTGGTCTCTTCTCTGACTCTTCTGAGACCAGCCAACTCTGTGATTTGCACAGTAACCCAAGCCTCCAGTTGCACCCATTCATCTTCACTGTGAATGCTGGAGCTAACCAGGAAACTGCAGAGAAACGTTGGACCTATGAAATCAAAGTGTATCATGAATTAGATGAGATTTACAGATATGTTTCATTTCTAACCTTTCTGGGGTAAAATCATTATGTTCAAACACCTCTTCTGGGCTTCCTTGGTGGTTCAGTGGTTGGGAATCTGCCTGCCAATGCAGGGGACACGGGTTTGTACCCTGGTCCGGGAGGACCCCACGTGCCGCGGAGCAACTAAGCCCGTGTACCACAGCTGCTGAGCCCGCGTGCCTAGAGCCTGTGCTCTGCGGCAGGGGAAGCCACTGCAATGAGAGGCCCGTGCACCGCAACGGAGAGTAGCCCCCGCTCGCCGCAACTAGAGAAAGCCCGCGCCCAGCAGCGAAGACCCAACACAGCCAAAAATAAATTAATTAAATAAATAAATTTATTAAAAAAACAAACCACCTCTTCCGAAAGGGAAAGGGAATTGTGACAGACACGAATGTGTGCTCACGCACACACGTGTGTGTGTGTGTGTGTGTGTGTGTTTGAGAGAGAGGGACAATAGGATTATTCTACACTGATCAGATCATAACCTTGCTGCTTAAATTTTCCTTAGACTCCTAGAAGCTTTTTTTAAAAAATCACTTTATTGAGGTGTAATTGATGTACAAAAAGCTTTAGATATTTAATTTATACAATTTGATGAGTTTGGAGATAAGTGTTCACCCATGAAACCATCACCACAATAAAGGCCATAATTTATCAATCACCTCCAAAAGTTTCCTCCTGCCCCCCCTCTTTTTTAATATTGATTTTTCTGTTATAGTAAGAGCACTTAACATTAAGATCTCTCTTAGCAAATTTTTAAGTATGAAATGCAGAATTGTTAACTGTAGGCGCCATGTTGTACAGTAGATCTCCTGAACTTATTCAGCCTTGCATTACTGAAACTTTGTGCCCTTTGACTGACAAGTCCCCATTTCCCCCTTCCACTATTCTACTCTCTGGTTCTATGAGTTTTACTATTACAATTTTTTTAATTGCCCAGAAAGTACTACCAAAATTTGAGTAGAAATAGCTAACTCACTTGGCTATCATGTTACTAAAAATCTTCCTCTATCATGTTACTAAAAATCTTCCTCCTTTAGATTCTGTCTAAAAAGTTAAACACCTGTCAGAAAAAAGAAATGGGTATACATTTTCCTTTGCTTTTCATCTGTAACACATAGAATACACTCTTTCTTTCTAAATGTAGACTTAGCTAGTATTGGTACTTGATATATCTCAATCTCTCAGTATCCATGTTCCTAAAACGATGTGCTTACATTAGTGTTTTGTCTGTGGATGGTATGTAAGAAGAGAGATTTCTACTTAACATAATTCTAGATGTTGCCTAAAGTGAAAATTTGTTTCAAAGTATTTTTGTCATAAATCTGTCATAAAATTTTTGTTCTTCTTTTTTTAAGTAAATGAGCACTGGCTATTCCATGATGATTGTACAGTAGAAAGATTCTGTGACTCCCCTGATGGTGTCATGATTTGTGGTAGTCACGATGGAAGAGAAGTGTATGCAGTGACCCATGACCTGACCCCCACTGAAGGCTGGATCATGCAATTCAAGGTGAAAATGTGATGACCTCAATTACATAAATAGCCATACACCAGCAATATAAAAATGAAAAAAATTGTGGAGACAACGATCATACAATACTTTATTGACTTAATACATACTTTGAAAAATGAAATTTAATATTAAGATAATATATCAATACATCCCAACTGTATATAACTTAATGATTAAAAGTATTTTATTTTTGAACTATTTCAAGATGAAACTTACATAAGAGTAAATGTGTTTCTGTCTGGGATTAAATACTGATAGAGCAAAATACTGATAAATAAAATGTAGGATACTGATTTCAATTCCCTGAGTCTAAATCATTATATGATTTAGGCAATTTTCTTCCTTTAAGAGAAGATTAAAGCTATTGCAGTTATACCTACTTTTTTTTATATACCTACTTTCTTTACAAAAGCATTTCAGTGTTTCTGGAGAAAAAAAATTATAGAAAACAAAGGCATGATTAGCATTAATGCCAACATGAATTTTGGCCAAGATTTTCTTTCAATCAATTTATTCTGTCTACCTCAATCCCACTGTATTAGCAACAAATGTTGCATTATGACTATCTCCATCAACAAAGGGTTAGGGTCGAAAGTACCTTCTGTAATTACTTCATTGCATCTTACTTGTAGTTAAAAGTGATTTATTGAGAGTCATAAATTGTATAACAAAACAGTAAACTTGGTAAAGCTGTTAGTAATCCTTCTTGGTCGAGCATTCTGCCAAACAGAAGTGCCAGCCCATTAGCACAACAAACAACAATCTGTAAGAGGAGGCCCAGGCCTACCAAGGCAATCAGCCAGCCACGGCAGGAGCGCAGATTTCAGCTTCTCTCCAAACTCCCTGCACGATATATGTGGCACTTTCTATAATCTGTCACCTTGGACAACCATGTCAACTCCGCCGTCTATCAGCAGAGCAAATAATGAACCTGAAAATACAGGACAGATGTGGTTGTCTGTCAGTGATCGGCAACTTTCTTGCTACCAAGTCTTTAGAGCAGAAACATGTAATATGGTTTTAATACCTCAATAATCTTGCATTTCCGTTTGTTAGATCTCTGTTGGATGTAAAGTATCTGAAAAAGTCACCCAGAATCAAATTCATGTGCAGTACTCTACTGACTTTGGTGTGAGCTGGAGTTATCTGGTCCCTCAGTGCCTACCTGCAGACCCAAAATGCTCTGGAAGTGTTTCTCAGCCATCTGTATTCTTTCCAACTAAAGGATGGAAAAGGATCACCTACCCACTTCCTGAAAGTTTAGTTGGAAAGTAAGTAGAAGATTAAAATAAAGCCTAGTTCCAAGCAGTAGACATAGGTTTAGGGACACTGTGGTCAGCCTGAAAGTATTGTGTAATTGTGGATGAAATGCTCTCTTCCTCCCTAACTCTAAAGGTTCTCTAACTGGTGACCTCCATGATGAGCTAATTTAAGGAGACCTCAAATTGTAATCCTCAGACTTGTCAAGATAGACCTTGACAGGCCCTTCCATTTTCCATACCTCAGTGTCTGAAAATGGGGACAGAGCAATAGTGATGGCCTTGGAGCCAGTTGAAAACACGTATGCTACCTTATGCACCTTGTAAATTGTGGTCCACTGTACATCATATGCTTTCCACATTACTGCCTTGTCAATCCATGATAGAGCCAAGAACAAAACCTAACTCATCATGCTATTTGTGCAAATGCAGTTTGTAGGTAGGTTTCATTTTTTTCTTATCAAAGCATTATGTTCTGCACCTGCGGTGAAAAGTAATTAGCCTGGAGCAGTAGTGAGCCAAGATGATTAAACTGTTTTTTGAAAAGTATGTGGATAAGTTAATTTAGGCAATTACAAAAAATTTCCAAAGATGCCACATGCTGCAACTAAGACCCGGTGCAGCCAAATAAATAAATAAATACATATTTTTTAAAAATTTCCCTTCAACTATAAAATTAGGGGGAAAGATACATTAATGAAGATGACAGGTATACTTCTACCATATGAATCACAGTTTCTGGCTAAATGAAGATCCTTCTTGTAAAACAGAGTTAGGATATAGGACCAGAACATATAGATCCTTTGAATACACATGGCAAAAAAAAAAAAAAAATCCCTTAGAGATCATTTATTACATGACCACTCACAGTTTTCTGCTACAAATCTAAAGGGCTTAGTCAATTAACATGCTAGAAAACAATCAGGATACTTTCAGCTGCAGGTAACAGAAAACTCCATTCAAATTCAAATTAAATTTGGCTCAATTGAAGATGAAATGTATTATATCTATAATGAAAAAAAACCCAAAGATAAGTGGACTCTAGGATTGGTTGATTGACAAGCTCAACAGTGTCTTCAAGGACATTGTTATTTCTTACTCTTACTCTTCGCTCCACTGTCCACACATGGATGTCACACTCAGTCTTCAGGCTGGTTCTCCTCGTGAACATAGATGACTTCCAGAAAGCTGGAGCACAGTGTATCCTTACCTGTGTCCAATGGGAGAGAGAGAGAGAGAGTCGCTTTTCTTTCTAACAGAGCTGGAGCAAGTGCCTCCTTGCATCCCGTTGGTACAAATTAGTTCAAGAATGCCCGTTCCTGACTCCGTCAATAGTGAGGGGCCTTATATTACAGTGATTATCTCATATGACTCATCTGTGCTGAAAGGGATGCTGGGGAGCCACCACAACCTCACTTCCTCGTTTCCCCCTCCTGTCTTTACTCTGTTTTTTATAATGAAGTATAATTTACATTCAGTAAAATGAACACATTTTAATTGTTCCTCACAGTGAGTTCTTCCCATTGTATAACCCACGTAACCACCACATGAAACAAGATACAGAACATTCATATCGTCCCAGAATGTTCCCTCATGCACTGTGAACTCTTTCCACCAAAATAGGGTGGCATATTTTAATATAAGGTTAATTATGAGGCTTGTATTTCCCCCAGAAGACAGAGAAGAGCAATGATGAAATTGAAATCTCAGGGAAATCTTCGTTTAATATATAACCCTTTCAAAATTGTCTTCTAATTAGCACAGTTACTCTGAGAATATTCATTATCTTTGAGGAATTCAGGAGTTGCTGTTTCCCAACCACCTGAGGGCCGTGTGTATGCTGACAAGGCTCTGTCAAAGGATTGATTCACCTTCTGTACAATTTCAGGAATACGATTAATGAATCGAAATTGTGTCACAGCCACTGGACTCCAGTTCATAAGCCACCTGATTTATGATAGTTACGGATTTGCATTTTTAAATGTTCCTTTTGCTTGAAATAGAGATTCCACTGTGGTTTTGGTGGGGTTTTTTTTTACAAGTTTAGTCACGTATTTTGAAAGGTAAATTGAACTGGCTTTAAACTTGCATTTCTAGAAAGATAGTGGTACTCTGAAGACATCTTTTATTAACCCATTTCATCTTGTCAGAATGATTTAAATGTTTTTTCTCTTGACTACTGAATATACACGCAGGAAAATGGACCTGAGTAAAGTTAACTTTTGTTCTTCACTCCTTTGCTCTTGTGTTGCCAATAGTCCTGTAAGGTTTAGGTTCTATCAGAAGCACTCAGATACTCAGTGGGCAATTGACAATTTCTACCTGGGCCCTGAATGCTTGGACAACTGCAGAGGCCATGGGGACTGCTTAAAGGAACAGTGCATCTGTGATCCGGGATACTCTGGGCCAAATTGCTACTTGACTCACACTCTGAAGGTAACGTTAAAGCCCCTGGAGGAAGCATGTACTCTCATTGCGGACCATGCATCAAGAACCAGCTTAAGAGTGAGACTAGGGGCTTCCCTGGTGGCGCAGTGGTTGAGAGTCCGCCTGCCGATGCAGGGGACACGGGTTCGTGCCCCGGTCCGGGAAGATCCCACCTGCCGCGGAGCGGCTGGGCCCGTGAGCCATGGCCACTGAGCCTGCGCGTCCGGAGCCTATGCGTCCGGAGCCTGTGCTCCGCAACAGGAGAGGCCACAACAGTGAGAGGCCCACATACCGCAAAAATAAAAAAATTAAAAAAAATTTAAAAAGTGAGACTAATAATTTATAACCACATTCTTTGGGGCCCCTAGTCAATAAATCCTTTGTATGGAAACTTTAAAAATATGTATTAGGTTTAAGGGTTCTGGATTCCTAAATCAATCTCCAAGGTCAGGGGCACGGACTACCAGGGAGAACAAGATAATCAGGGAATATTGGGGGGAAAGTGCTAAAACTGTTTTATTTTATCTTCTTTAAATTTTCAATTTTTGTTCATGTTTCATAGAAACAAAATAAAGTACAAAAGTATTTTTATATAATATATCAATAAATAAGTATATTTTGAGAGTACATGCTTAAGTAACGTTTTACCAGTAGGAGTATTACTATACTCAACTTTACAATTGTTTTATTTTAAGATTCTAGATTTTAAATTCCAATTATTAAACATTATTTAAGCAGTTTAAATGATCTTCAATATATGATGGAAAAGAATACTATGGATGTATCCTGTTGGGTTTCTTTTAATATCTTTTGGAAAAGCATTTGAAATCAGCTCTAATTCTTTTCAAGTCCAAGATGTAATTCTGTATTGTCTTAACTATTCCATAATTATTCTTTAAAATTGTTATTTTTAAATACATGCCACTTAATTTTTTCCAGACTTTCCTGAAGGAACGCTTTGACAGTGAAGAAATCAAGCCTGATTTATGGATGTCCTTGGAAGGTGGAAGTACTTGTACTGAGTGTGGGATTCTTGCAGAGGACACTGCACTCTATTTTGGGGGATCCACAGTGAGACAAGCTATTACCCAAGATTTAGATCTCAGAGGGGCAAAGTAAGTCAATTTTTTGTTATTTTTGTCACAACTTAGTAAGCTGGCCCCCGAACCAGAACGCGTGTGGAAGATGCTGTTATCCAGGACTTGAGTAGACGATTTGTTCTAATTAACTGTTCTGACGGATAATATGTGCTTGCGTTCAGATTCCTGCAATACTGGGGGCGCATCGGTAGTGAGAATAACATGACCTCCTGCCATCGGCCCATCTGCCGGAAGGAAGGCGTGCTGTTGGACTACTCTACCAATGGAGGCACGTTTTGGGGGTGAAAGCCACGCCCTGGAGCAGATTGCCACATTCCATCCAGTGCCCCTCAGCAGAGTCCCTGCAAAGCTTTGCTGACCTGGCAGTGCAAATAGTGAAAGCCACAAAGAGAAAGCTACAGACCTTAGTTGCATTACACGTTCTATATATGTGTGACTTCTGTGTTATACAAAATCTACCCAAAAAGGGACAAGAGAGAAATCACATTAAAAAAAATAAACTCCAAACTTTATGAATAAAGAAAATAATCACGATGCTTAGCTGAAGCTTGATTATAAATGATACAATTAAGAAATAAATTTTTGCTTGGTCTTCCAAGTAAAAGATAATTTTAAAAACATTTTAAAGTGTTTTAAAAAGCTTTTGTGTGAACAAGCATGTAATAAATGCTATAGAAGAGCTATAAGAAAACGTCATTAGTTGTGAAAAAAGATAGTCAATTCGTGAGTCTGTCACACTTTTAACAAGATTCTGTTTCATTATTTTGAAGTAGCTGAAACCAGGCCAGTAGTACCATGAGGTCTTTAGAAAATCAGCTTTAGCAGATAGGTATCATTCTTAATAACTGGCAGATAAATAGATGACCCCGAAGTATTTTAGGGTATTCAAAAAGTGTTTTCTTAAGTAACATAAACATTCCACCTACTCTCTTATCAGTTGATGACAGAAGCTTCATATTCGTCCAACAAATCACAAATTGCATAGACTTATAATAGCTATATTTAAAAATGCTAGGAGTTCTTGTCCAGAAACATGCAAAACATGGGTGTTTCTCATTATTTATGAGAAATAATGCATATAGGAATCGAGAACAAAATTTTAGAAGCAGAAAGTATATAATTTTTACTTAAGTGTTTCTATTTGTGGCCAAGTATTTCTAAATACCCTTCTTCCCCTTATATCATCAGCCTCATTTTGAAGCAATATGTATAAGTGGGGAACACTTATATTAAAGTCAGTGAAATCAGTTCTCATTATCTGGCTGAAGATTTCTTTGGGAAATTTACAGTAACTGCAGTATACTGGTGGTTTGTGATGTTTTTTCCAGATATGTTACTTTTTTGGTGTATTTGCTTTATAGGAATTACTTGGACTTTGCTCCATGAGATGGATTATCAGAAATACATTTCTGTCAGACACGACTACATCCTTCTTCCCGAGGATGCCCTCACCAACACAACTCGACTTCGCTGGTGGCAGCCTTTTGTGATCAGCAATGGACTTGTGGTCTCCGGGGTAGAGCGTGCTCAGTGGGCACTAGACAACATTTTGATTGGTGGAGCAGAAATCAATCCCAGTCAACTGGTCGACACTTTTGATGATGGTAAGAAACAAGACATTGAACAATCTTTCCTGTGAGTCTTTTGTCTGATTATGTCTTTACATGAGTTACTATATGAAAAGCCTTTAGATGAGTTCCTAGCACATATTTACTGATCAACGAATGTTAGCTATTATTTTGCCCAATAATTTATACATCTTCAAGGTTGGCTGCTTGTTGAAATGTCAACTAAGAATTTATGTTGAAATGTCAACTAAGACTTTAATAAATCTCATTAAAGACAAAATGTCTCACTCTAAGTATAATTTGAAATTTCAGTAGCCCAAAATAATTTCTGTTTCTTTAGGAATTTCTGTGCAGAGATACACATTGTATTGGTTTGAAAGTATACCAGGAAAAATTTTGCAGTGGTGAAAGTTACCGGTCTAGCAATTACATTTTAAAAGTTGAGTAATCATTGTCCTAGCATTTAATAATCTTTTCTAGATGTGATTTCTCATCTTGGATTTGTATATTATACCAGTTAAATAAAATAAAAGTCAATCTTAAAGAGTAAGCAAAGAGCTAGAGCATAGACATTCAGGTAGTTCAACACTAAACCAATTAATTCAAGAGAATAACATGCCATATTGCTTCCAATTTACCTTAACAGAAGGCACTTCCCATGAAGAAAACTGGAGTTTTTACCCTAATGCAGTGAGGACAGCAGGATTCTGTGGCAATCCATCCTTCCACCTCTACTGGCCAAATAAAAAGAAGGACAAGACTCACAATGCTCTCTCCTCCAGAGAACTCATCATACAGCCAGGATACATGATGCAGTTTAAAGTAAGGGGAATCAGCTCTTCCAGAGTCTGCATTACATTTGGGGGAGGGGGTATAGAGAGAATACTTATTTGAACAACTCCAAGGAAATGATTGATTTCATTCATTAAAAGAGACTTTATCAATAAAAGAAGTTAGCTTTCACAAAGACCTTTATCTTGTAGGATTATTTGAACACAGGTTAAAATCTAAGTATATTGGGACGTGGCAAGAAATGTAACTGTATTGTATCTCAGATATGTAATCTTGAGTTCACTTTTCCAAACTTGGAAATAAAAAGCTCAAATAGGCACATCTGCCTATTAGTTTCTTTGTCTCTGTCCCCCCTTTCTGTCAGTCTCTCTCCTCCATTTCTGTACCACTTTCTCTTTATGCCTATTTCATACATCAAGCCACTTTGCTTTCTTTTTTTTTTTTTTTTGCCGTACGCGGGCCTCTCACTGTTGTGGCCTCTCCCGCTGTGGAGCACAGGCTCCAGACGCGCAGGCTCAGTGGCCATGGCTCACGGGCCCAGCCGCTCCAAGGCATGTGGGATCTTCCCGGACCGGGGCACAAACCCGTGTCCCCTGCATCGGCAGGCGGACTCTCAACCACTGCGCCACCAGGGAAGGCCCACTTTGTTTCTTTATCTATCCTTTTTCATTATGTCTTTCCATTTTTCTTTTGTCTCTGACTTCCAAAAACGAACCTGTACATTAGCCCAATTGGAACTTCCCAAATCCTCAAAGATTTGAAAAGGACTCTCACTTCTTAAAATTGCATATTTTATTCATATAGAAGAATGGAAGGGAAGGCATAGGAGGTAATTAATAGACAATTAGAGAGAAAGATAAAGCAATATCAATTAATGTCTTTCTCACTGAAGAACACACTAAAAAGGGGCATTACAGAAATGCAGTTTATTACTAGATCTTTTTAAAGAGACAGATCAGTTCTAATACCCTTATTTAAAAAGATGTGCTATAATCACAATTAATAGTAAGAATCCTTATCAGTATAATAAAAATGTATTCACAGCTGGGAGAAGGGGAAAATCAGGACTTATTATGTATAGGGTTTCAGTTTTGCAAGATGAAAAATTCCTAGAGATATGTCGAAAAAACAAACAAATTTTCTGGTTTCCTCAGCTCTGTGTTAAACTCTCCTTCAGAGACTGTAGGGTGGTGAGGCAAGCCCCCCAAATGCTACCACTCCTTCAGGACTGTCTTTAACTTAGTGACATGAAGGATGCTCAAGGTCACGTCCAGTGTTATACCACCCCTAATTCCAAGCCACGTCCCTTAAGGCTTTCCCTCTACCAGGCTCACATCAGAGCATTTTTTGATTAAGTTGGTTGGGACCTCCTCTTTTACTTCTTCTATCAACCCAGAACTGAAGAGACTGAAATTTTCTCTAGCCAAGTCAGTTTGTTTCATAAAAAAAAAAAAGCTTGTCCCCAGAAATCTCATGATTAAAGTGTCACTAAATCTGCATTTTTACAGTCACCATAGAATGGTTACCTGTGTATGTGTGGCTGAGTTGCTTTGCTGTGTGCCTGAAACTGTCACAACATTGTTAATCGGCTACACTCCAATATAAAATAAAAAGTTAAAAAAATAAAAAAATAAAGTCACCCTAGACTTTCTAAACACCATATCCATAACAGCTTTCAGCTTTCACCCATTCCTTGTTTTTCCTTTTCTTTGTACTATTTGGCACTCTTTTCCTTGTCTTCTCCAGCTCGTGAAATTCTCTTTGCTATTGGCTTCTGGGTTCTCTGCTGCTTCTCCTCTTACCTTCTTGATATCCACGTCTGTCTCCTTTTTGGTTCCTCTTCTTCCCTCAGCCTGGTAAATATCAGCATTTCTTAGTACTTCTCCCTGGCTTTCTTCTCTCTTCACAGACATTCTCACCTTTGGAAACCTCATTCATCCTCTGGCTTCAAATATCACACCTTTAAGAGCAACTCCCAAATCTGCATATCCAACCTTGACTGGCCCATCAGCAGCCAATTCAGTACTTTTAATAGCCTGTGTACATTTCTACACCTCTGCCTTACTGGCACCTCAACTCAACATGTCTAACGGTGAACTTCATATCTTCCTGCCCCATGCCCACTTCTCTTTCTGATTTTCCTGTTTCTCTTGATAGCACTGCCTGTCACCTATTCACTGGCTCTAAATTTTAATTTAGTCTTTGACTTTTCACTTTTCACATCTAATCAGTTACTACATCCTTTAAATTCTAACTCCCAGTGTTCCTGGCACCCATCCCATCTCCTCTGTTTGCACTATTACCACCTTTATTCTGGCCCTAATTCAATGAGTAGGCCATTGAGTAGTCCTTTCCTTTCTAATCTCTCTCCACTCCCACCTGTCTTCAACAGCACAGTCAGATTGATCCTTACAAAGCACAGCTTTGAGCCCATCATCCCCCTGCTCATTAACCCTTAATGACGCCCCACTGCCTACCAAATTAAGATCAAACACCTTTGACTGCAACTCATGGTCTGTCAAACTCAACCAATCTTTCCAACCTCCTCCACCAATATTCCACATACTCTACACTTAGACCAAAACACACCACACGCTGCACTCCAGACATGCCACAGTGCTTTCCCACCCAAATGTCTTTCTCCTGTCTCTACCTCTCAGACTCTTCCCATTCTTCAGGGACAGTTCACATACACTCTACCTGATGAATTCTTTTCTATTTTTTTAATTGAAATATATTTGACATATAGCATTGTGTAAATTTAGGGTATACAACGTGTTGATTTGATACATTTATATATTGGAATATGATTGCCACAATAGTGATAATTAGCACCTCTATCACATCACACAATTATCTTTTCTTTTTGTAATTGGAATAATTTAGATCTCCCACTTCTGATGAACTATTTTCTAACCTACTTAATAAGATTCAATCTCTCCTTCCTGTGAAGCACCACAGCATTTTATTTGTATGGGTTCTGGTTTCCATTTCCACTATTGGAATATACTTTGTATTGTATCTCTGAAACCAGGGTTGTTTTATGAATAAGCGTATAGTCTAAAGTTTTTAGCATTAACCTTCCCTACTATCAGCACTGAAATAGGACTTACTGAGTAGATGATTAGAACTTAAATTTGAATCACCAAATTTTTCTAGCATTTATGCATTATTGATGATTCAAGCATTTAATTGCACATAATATGGAATGCTTTTATTCACATGGAAATGGAAAAAGACTAGGAATAAATTTAAGTAATTAAAAATTGCTATTTTTAATTACAAATAAAAATTTAATGGTAGCATCAATGAAGATAGGATATCAATGAAAATGTTTTGAACCAATGATACTTTGTTTCTTTCCTTTAATTCTCCAAATACTGCTTTCCTTTTGACCAATTTATCTTCCCCAAATTTATGATTAATATGTTATACTAATTAAGTAAATAGAAATAGTATATCTTTAACCTTAATTCTCGTCTCCTTGCAAAATGGCATGACTTTAACAAAGCTCAAAAGAATGTGTGCTTGGTGTCCTGGCAGGCTGCTCTGTAAAAGCTTCTCTGAATACTTCTTGATTACTTTTCAGAGTCATAATGAACAGAGATGGGATTTCTAATTAATGAGAGGTATTATTTAATCTAGCCTGACACATATCAATTGTTTGCTTGTTTTAGATTGTGGTGGGTTGTGAAGCCACTTCTTGTGGTGACCTTCATTCCGTAATGTTGGAGTACACTAAGGATGCAAGGTTTGTGAAACAATGTTTTACATTTCCTCCAAACAAGAATATACAATTCAAATGTTTGTCTGTTTTTAAGGCAGCTGCTTACAGGGGAGCATTCTTATGTATTAAAAGTGGCAGTTCCTGTGTATACATGTAAAAATTTCATTTGTATAAAATTCACACACGTATCTTATTTTCAAATTTTTCCTTCAAACTAAGAAAAATCAATGTTATATTACGCGGCAGCCAACAAACTTTACATTGTAAGTTAAGTAAGACACTAAGTTTGTCCTCAAAGTAGAACCCTCTTTATTCACGTTGCTTGTTCTCAACCAGCCCTAATAAAAATATAGATCAATGAAAGGTCTGAACATGCTCTAGCTACAGTCACACCTCCTAAAGCATAGTAGCAGTACTGAGCATCAGTCTGACAGAGGAAGTTTGCCTTGTTGGTGCTGGCAGAAATGCCTCTCACCACCACTTTGAAAAATGAATTATAGTGAGAAGTTTGGGTAGATAGAGAACTTTGTCAGTCGACTCCAGGTGTAGTTCTTGTAACAATATCAGTGGGAGGAAGTCGCTAGAATGCCACTCTGTTCCTGCCATCATTTTATTCTGTCATCTGTGAATATATTAATGTGCCTGAAAAGAGTTAGGATCTATCTCATATGAGATAGTTTTCAATTTTTCTTTTTATTATCTGTAATTATAAATATATATAGGAAATAGGAAAGTTACATTAAAATGTCTTAATTTAACCCAGCCCTAAAGCATTCTGTTGACATAAGACAGGTCATGTACTTCTCTGAAGAGCTGTCTAATGCAGCCTTTTTGGTTTCTGCAGGTCCGACTCCTGGCAGCTCGTTCAGACCCAATGCCTTCCTTCCTCTTCAAACAGCATTGGCTGCTCCCCCTTCCAGTTCCATGAAGCCACCATCTACAATGCTGTCAACAGCTCCAGCTGGAAGAGAATCACCATCCAGCTGCCTGACCATGTCTCCTCCAGGTAGGTTGCATACTAAGGTCAACTTGGTGGAATCATCTGCCTGTCTTGGCAGAGCACATACAGTGAGGCGAGAGCAACTGATAAAATGAGGCTAGACTTTTAGTTGCAGCCCTAGTACCCTTTCCCCTCATCTCCCCCTCCTCTCACCAACCCATGCCCCTAAATGGCAATTGCATGTCCCAAGAAGAAATAGGATCTTGTCGGTAAATGATTCATACACGTCAGATTTTCTTTTGATTAAATACCACAGCACACACCAAACTCAGTCACAGGCCCAGAGTCACAAATGCCCAGAGACTTGGACTTGGCACCGTATCTGCCCCGGTGTTCTGTGCCCCCAAAGGCTGTGCTGCTCCTCGCAGAATCAGTGCCCTCTGGGTTCTGCCAGGCTGGTTGGGTTACGCAAAGCTGCAGGGTAAATATAATGGAGCACAGTCTTCCTAGAGCAGCATTTATTTTCCTCAAAGATTTGAAAATGATACACCACTACAGGAAAAATAGGTTTATTATGGAACAGAATAGGAAATTCACGTAAAATTTTCAGGGCTTTTGGGGTATATACTCCTAGAATGTGAGGGGTACACCACTCACCTCCACCAATTGGATGCTTCGGGGAGAAGTTTGGGAAGCCCTTTTCTTAGAAATAGCCCCCATTCCCAGAGGCTGGATGCTGGACGTAGCCATGGAAAATAACAGCCTCCTGGATCCCTTCTGCTCTCTGTGGGACTTTCAGTGCAACCCAGTTTCGCTGGATCCAGAAGGGCGAAGAAACGGAGAAGCAGAGCTGGGCAATTGACCACGTGTACATTGGAGAGGCTTGCCCCAAGCTCTGCAGTGGGCACGGGTACTGCACCACCGGCGCCATCTGCATCTGCGATGAAAGTTTCCAAGGTCAGAATCCCATTTTGTCGTTCTTGACACAGGAGACCATGGAGTTCTCATCTCAACATGTGTGCAAAGGCTGCTAGGAAATGGATAGAAACTCTGGCCTGAGGGATTTGAGATAGATGATACACTCTTTGATCACATAGATATTTACCTCTGGCATGAATTACCAAGGTTAATTTTATGCTATGTTCCTTGAATTTTTAAAAATGCAGATTTTATCCTCCCAGGATATTCTATGGTACCTCACATTCTCCAACTTCCGTATAACTCCCTGCTCCAACCCCTACCTTCCACACTTGATTTCCACTCTGGACCTCTCTTCTGCCTGGCCTGGCTGCCTGTCCCTAGATACTGGACCAATATTCCTTCTCCCTGGACTGGGAAAGGAGCAGCCACTGTCGTCCCAAGATGGAGCCGACAATTCAAGATGTTCTGTTTCCCAGGTCACTCTGTCACATACGAAAAAACCTTCATGACTCAAAAAAATATACTTTTACTGCTTGAATTTCCAGAGGCTAACTGTGTATTTGGGGCAGAGTATTCAGTCAGCTCCTAACAGGAGATTGCTATGTCAGCCTGTTTGAAGGCCTGCAGCCCTGCTTTCTTTTGATGCAATGTTTCTCATAGGTTTCAGCCTCTATGTTACAAAGTTCACTCCATCCAATTACCATTATACCCTTGGAGCCTAATAGCAATGCACAGTAAATCTTTTCCGAGTGAATCCTTACACTGCCTCATCCTTTACCATTTACACAGTATCCACCAATACATTCAGCAGAGTCATTTAGTATTTATGATATTCCCCATAAATTAGCTATGGTTAATATCATTATTCCCACTTTACAGGTAAAGAAACTGAGGCTCAGGGGGGTTAAGTGACTTGCCTAAGGTCACATAGCAAGTACATGTCAGTAAGAAGACCAGAACTCAAGTTGTCCTTTCCAGCCAGCCTTGCTGTCTCTCAGAGCTGAGAGAGTTATCCAAAGAGGACCAAATTATATAGCTTCCCCAAGGGTACAGTGGAAGACCCCATAGATTTGAATTGCGTAGAATCCATTTAGATTTCTTGGTGGATGCTACTTCCTTGCCTCCACGTGAAATGAGTATGGTAAATGTAGACCGCTGCACATCTCTGAGGTTAGAAATTACTTAGCTGCCACCTTTTTCCCCTGGTCTCATTACCGCTGAGACCAACTGGGTCTGTTTGTATATTAGCTGGAGAATTTGAACTTCAGGCAAATGAACAAATCAGATGTCTCACAAGGAGTCCTAGGTGTCTGGAATTTGTCCTCTTCTCTGATCCAACAGAGCTATAACCTTTTGATTTTGAACTATTGTACACGTTGAGAAAAGTTGTGCTGTTGCAATGAAGGAGAAATGCGAAGACATACACATTAGCTAAAGTAGCACCTTCCTTAAATGCCCATATTTCAGATCTGTGGTCTCTGAGAGACACTTCCAGTTTTTTATTCATGTATTTATCCCAGCTTCATGATGGAATATTTTATATGTGCTCAATATTGTGCTAGGTTCTGGGATCCAACAATGAATAAAGTATAGACTCTGCTGTCAAGAATCATCAAATATAAGAGCTAGAAGGAGAACGAGAACATGACTTATTTTCTGCTACAAAATCACGCTAGGGGACCAGAAATTAGGTTGTCTCTAATGCCGGGGTGAGGTCACCCTCTGGAGATACGTCATTGGTAAACATACAGGCCCAACCAGATGCTGTAGTTTTTTAACAATGGGCTTATACAAGAAATAAGCACATTAGCACCTACATATTTTAGTAAACATTGACTCAAAGATAATGGTATTTTTCAGCAACACAAGTCAACTGAAATAAAAGAGAAACATGTATTTCTGGGAGTCTATATCTGCTTGGTATTTTGTCATTCTTACAATAAATCTGAAATTGATTGGATAAAATCTGAAATTGAATGCTTGTTCTTAATCTTTGGTGATTCTGCTTGTTCCAGCTAATTTTTGCAACTATTCCTTTCCCTCTAGGCGATGATTGCTCTGTTTTCAGTCATGATCTTCCCAGTTATATTAAAGATAATTTTGAGTCCGCAAGAGTCACTGAGGCAAACTGGGAGACTATTCAAGGTGGAGTGATAGGAAGTGGCTGTGGGCAGCTGGCACCCTATGCCCATGGAGACTCACTCTATTTTAACGGCTGTCAAATAAGGCAAGCTGCCACCAAACCTCTGGATCTCACTCGAGCAAGGTAATACAACTCCCAGGTTGTAGTCCAGACATAGAATCAGTCACAAGCGCCTCATTGTCTGCTGTTAGCCATGATCATGAACTTTATGGCACAGGTGTCACTAAGCAGTGGAAACCTAAATATCATCTGAATTTGGTATGAAAAAGCATTATATGTTTTCACAACTCAGAATTACGCTTTGCTTAAATTGAGTGTAGAATTACCTTGTATCTCTTCACACACACTGGCTGAGTGTTGGTAACATAGGCATAAGCCTGGAGAAATGGCCAAATATAAGAAATGGATAAGTGTATCACATCAACATGTTGAACATCGTGAACTTATACTATGTTAGAGGCCAGTTGTATCTCAATAAAGTTGAGATACAAAAATAAAATAATTGGTTAGAGGCCAGTTGTATCTCAATAAAGTTGAGATACAAAAATAAAATAATTGGCAAAAATAAATAATTGGTTATGAATAATCTATATAGATAATTTAATATGGAACATATGCAAGCATGTAAATATAAATGTGAATGTGAAGAAGATTCGTAGTAATGCAAACATACATATTCCTGTAGTTAGCATATGTAGCTATAAAAGGAAGTGGAGGACCGATGGCTGGATGGCTGGGAACTTTAAAAGTTCACATGCTTTATGAGCTGCACGGTAATGCAGAATAGAGAGGACAGAGAAAAAGAGACCCAAGAGGGTTCCTTCCCCACCTGCCTTCCCAGCTCTACCACCTTAGCCAGAACAAAAACAGCTTATTGTCTGTGTAATTCAAGAAGAGATTCCAAGGCTTTATAAAGGTTGCAAAATACTAGACTACTCACTGAATGCTGAAAAGTGCGTGAGTATTTTTGAGAATTAAATGTTGGGTTAGTTGGAATGTAGATGTTTACTTGAAGCTTAATATTAGTAATGTATTTTCAGAGGCAGAAAGGCAGGTTGGGGGGCCTTCAGTATGATAAACAATAAAAATATTAAAAAATTAATTCCTGTAGAGTAACCATATAACTAACCATAGACGTCAGAAGTTGTTGTGTCCACCCACCCCCAATTTTTTTCCTACCAAAGAGATGTGCATCATCTAGATCAACCTGATGTCTTCCTTGACCCCATATATAGCTACAACTAGCCACTTAGTTAATGATTGCACACCATGTCATGCAAGTAACTTTGCTTTAAATTAATTAATGCATTTAAATAATGCATTTACCAGTTTAAGTCAGGCTCTTTATTTGACCACCTGTTAATCACTAGGAATCTTACGAGGATAGATTTCCTATGTTTAAAAACTGTATCTTCTAAGGGCAAGGATGCCTGTGAAAAACAAAAGGACACGTCAAACACGATAGCAGATATTGTCCAGAGCCTGTGCGTCTAACTCAGTTTTCCCTCTGTTCTGATCTCCAGACATCCTTTCCTAAAATAAACATGATGATTTATCCTTGTCCAGATTCTGTCCAGCTTGAAGCTATTTGTAAAAAGCATGTAGCATAAATACTGTGGTTTTATTTCTTGTCCTCTCCATGTCCTCAGCTGCCTATTTGGCCCATATCACTTTGCAGAGAACAGAAGGTGTTTCAGGAGAAATACTCTGACAAGATTTCTAATATCATAAGAAGAAAAAAGATCTTTGAAAGTCAAAATTTTCACTGTGTAGAACACCAGCCTTCTGGGCTTATTTTTCATATGTATGATGTAAAAGATAAGTTCAATAAATTTTGTTATTTATGTGACTTAGTCATAAGACTGGATGCTTCTATTTTTACTATATTATGAATGTGAAAATTATGGACTTTAGGAACGAGAAAGATAAAAAAGTAGAACGTATAACTCCTTGAATACTTCCTGACTTTTGTTTACACGTGGTTTCCCCTGTGTTTGTTCAGCAAAATCATGTTTGTTTTGCAAATTGGGAGTACATCGCAGACAGACAGCTGCAACAGCGACCTGAGTGGCCCCCACTCCGTAGACAAGGCCGTGCTGCTGCAGTACAGTGTCAACAACGGGATCACCTGGCACGTCATCGCGCAGCACCAGCCGAAGGACTTCACACAGGCTCAGAGGGTGTCCTACAACGTCCCCCTGTAAGCGGTCAGAGAGCAAAAGCATGGTGTCACACATGATCCTAACAGTAAACAGAGTTTGGTGAAGTTACTGAACCAGCGCCGCAAAAGTAGGTGGTGGCAGAACCAAGACTAATCCAGATCTCCAGAGTTGTGTTACCGTTTTCTATTAGGACAACAGGCACAACTGGGAGCCAGGATAAGGTCGAGAGGGAAGAGAGAAAAGCAATTAAATACAAGGGTGTGTTTGCATATTTCCCTCCCAGTAACCAGTGTTTCTAGTCGTTTAGGAAACAACATTTTTAATCTTCTGCTGGGTACACCAGTTTAAAAATTTGCTGAGGATAGGCAGCTTAGTCAGTTTTGCCTGGCATGGTACCCCAGCGTCTAGTACGGTGCCCGTCACATAGAAGGCACGTCACATTTGTTGACTAAAGATGTGACTCTTCCAGGTACTAGTGGAGCAAGGGGAAGAAGGGAGAGACATGTAGAAGGATTGCAAATCCTTGAGTAGCCAATAACACTTGATGCTGCTTAGGAGAATACTATGACCTGAGCAAATCTAAATTCCATACCCAAAGTTATGTTGATTAAGATTAGACTATTGTAGTTGAAGTCTGGAAGTCACCTACCAGAAAGTTCTCTGTGTTCTAGTGTTTAATCTCTCTGTCTTTCTATCTGTGACCCAGGGAGGCACGGATGAAAGGAGTTTTATTGCGCTGGTGGCAGCCACGCCACAATGGAACAGGTCATGATCAATGGGCTTTGGACCATGTGGAGGTCGTCCTGTGAGTATCTGATACATAGCATCTCATGTCCATTTCAGAAAGGCTTGAAATTTCTTTGATATGGCATGCTCCTTAATTCAGTAAGAACTGTCCCTGATGAGAAACCCCCATGGGACCACTTTGGCTTATACTCTTCCACAATTGCAAACTACAGCTCTAGTCAACAGTGAAATAACAAAGCCCCAAATATAATTTAATATAACTTAGAAAACTTCAATAAGCAAAGGTTTATTTAAGGGTTTGACAATATTAATTAAATTGCATCGAACAGAAGTCTCCAGGTAAATGGGAAACAATGCCTACTACCAGATCTGAGTTTCCTTATAAAATGGAATGACATCCTGAAAAGAAAAAGGATCTGTACTGGTCTATGTACAGAGTATCACTAGGACATGTGCCCAATTACAAACACCTGTCCTAGCAACAGATGCCTGGGGCATTCTTCCATTTAATGACATGGTCAAAACGAGAAGAAAGAATTTGTGGTTTCAGATTCCTCGTGACCGATCCCAGCACCTAAGAAATCAAGGGTGTTCCCCATGGTTTTTCCCATAGAATAAAGTTGTCAGCGCTCTCACCTAACTGGGTTGACTGTTCCACAGTGAGATGACTTGCTTTTTCTCTAACAATCTAGTTCCTGTAGAACTGGAATGCTTATGTCTCGACGGGTTCGGACTGATGGCTCCAAGTGGTTGGCAAGGAGAGGCGAATCTTCTCGGTAGATAGGTTCAAATGTTCATTCTGTTTACCAGATCGAAAACGAAATCAGTCCCTTGGCTGATTTCAGTCATTTTGAAAGCAAATTTAAGTGATTAATTGGTAGGAAACCTACCAGATTTGTTTTCTTTCAATCATAGCCATGAGCTGAATCTTTCAGTCTTGAGTTAGCCCTCGTCTTAGTTTTCACTGAGGCACCTGCTTGCATGGCATCCATGTCAATCCCCAAATCCAAGAGCAACCCGGTTCCTACACAAGCTCCCACTGTGCGCTCTGCTGCTTTGGACAACTTGCTGGGCTCTGCCTCCATAAGATAAAGTTGAAGTTTAAAGTAACAGTCCAGACTCACTTGAATCTATATTATGAGGCTGATGTTTTACTTAGAGTTTGATTTCCTCAGACTGCATTATTCCAGGAGAATAGACTAACCTGGGCTCTAAAACGAATGATGTATGGTAAGTTCAGAGAGAGCGAGATCCAGACAGACCAAAACCCAACCCTCTAGCCATTATGCTCTGGCTACTTTCCTTTCAGAGCAGCGCTTCTCAATCTGATTGAACATCAGAATTACTTAGGAGCTTTTGGAAGCATCAACGAGTGTCCCGATGTCCGTGCCCATACCTACGGGTTAGTTGCTTTAAATTGACCTTCAGTGAGACCTGAGCATCGGTCTTTTTTAAAAGCACCTCAGTTCATTCTAATAAACTGGTTGAGAATCAAATTTAGAGTCAATAACCAGTTTTTATCTTTCAAGTCTCTTGCCAAGACAGTTTACATTAATGGGGCTTCCTGTGCCTGACAAAGCATTACCAACTGTTATGGAAAGTTCAAAGCTTGACAGTCCTCAATAGAAGGCAGGATGCTAATACTGACCTTGGGTAGATACGACAGTTGTTAACATGTCATGTGTTTGAAAGGATATTTCTTATCCCCCCATCCAACCAAGCAATTGCAGTTATCCATTTTGGATTTCAAAGGCATATTATCACCACAGTTCCCTCCCGTGTACTAAGATTAAAGAGTAGGTGGGGTCAGAAGTACCAATATACTCCCTGGTGTAAAATAACCCCTTTACAATTTGGGAGCAGAACAGAGTTGACCTGCTGCCTCAGAGGTTCTCACCACACAGCTCCCCAGGGAACCTTCTGGTATACCTGCTGTTGGTATTAATTTTTATAAGCAGTAACCAGAATCATGATATTATTACAAGAATCAAGGTCAGATTATATAAGATACCAGAAACCTAGCATTTCTGGTATTCTTCTGGAGCAATAATCTGTATTTATAAAGACTTCACTTTTATTCCATCTCCAGAATTTTAAGACTTCGAAGAATTTAGCACGTAGGCACCTGTCTGCTCTTATTCTGCATGATTGTTTCAAAGTCTCAGGGCACTAAAACATTTCAAATGAGAAAAGAGCATTGCCACACATGCAGAGTATTGCATGACTTGAGTTTTATTCAGTCTTTTGGTGAATAATTTTAAATTATAACTTTACACGTGTAACCGTAAAATTTTATATATTTATATAAATATGTGTGTATTTATATAATATGTTAAAATTTGTTAAAACTAAAGGAGTCACTTTGTTTTCCTTCTTTTTTGGAAAGAAGAAATACTTCATAAAGCTGAGTTCAATCAATGAGTTGTTTAAAAAATACGGTACAAAGAAATTATATTTTCAGAACTATGTTTTTGATGTTTTTCTCTTGTCTTAGGCTTTAATATTTCTATGCCACTGTATTCTTTCAAACTGCTTATTTTCAGAAGAGTCGCAAAAAGTTTTAAGGCATTTGCTAGTTAATATGCCCTTAGTAGCTCTACAAAACAGTTACTTTAATTCATTCATTTGATGAGCTTAAAAATGAAGTTCCAGATAATTCAGAAAAATAAAATATAATAATTTTTCCAAGTGTCTTGCAACCAAGTAAAGCACAAAGAAGCCAGCCAAGGTTCATGTCACAATTCACAAATATTACTAAGTATAACTTTGCTGCAATAGATGTATATTTAGAAATGGACAGGTGGAATACTCCCATAAAACCCTATTAAATTCAAAATATCCTCCTAATTAACTATACTTTTGTATAATAACACTTAGTTATAGGAACTAGTAATGTTAACTCCTTAAGTGTGGAGGGAACAGGAGGCTGAGGTGCATATCTCAAGAGATACAAGCCCTGCCTAATTGAATGCCACAGATAGGGCAACTAATATATTTTTTGCAACCAATGGTTGGGGATATACATTTTTAGAACATATTTTCTTTTCTGAGTAAAGATTGGCCCTAATCTAGCTTTATTACCATAGTTTAGCTTTTGTGCATGTGCACTAAGGACACATGCTAAAAACTCCTAGAAAGAAAAACTGTGGTCACGCATGGTATCTTGAGTCTAACGTCAGTACTGCCCATATTAACCAAGAAGATACATGAGTTTGATGAGAAAAAAATGTAGCACTTTTGAAAATATTTCAGAGTTTAGGAGTGCATCCTAAATGAGCAAGATAGAGAATATATTTTTAATTTAATGGTTTAATTCTAAAATACTCCATCCAGAAGGATTTGAGTTTCATAAATATGGATATACAGAATAAGCCCCACACCATAAAGATAAAAACCACAGTTTTAGCATTTAACAAGCGAAGTCACTTATGCCTTATGCTTGTTTGAGAGTGTAATCTCCCCACTCTGATGATGTTTTTCAATAAAACCTGCACATGAAAAGCACTTCATGATGATAAGCCCTTGCTAATCTGCCACAGAACAGATGAACTGAATTGACAGATCACTTTTTTCCAGCCTCACTAGCTTACAAAAAGTCCTCATCCGTAAAGTCTGAGTGATGCAGCTTAACACAGTCATTGACAATCAAGCATCAGAAACCTAATTTCTCTGAATTCATTGGCTAGTGTAGAATATTTGTTTTTCAGTAAATGTTTTTGAATACATTTGGGCAGATCCCTCACAAGATCCATGCTGGTGGGGTTCTTCTTAGGATAAAAGGGAATCCTTTGTCTTATTGCTGGGCACTCATCCTTCTACCCTAAGAATCTCCCTCACCCAACTATGCATTTCATTCACACATCACATTTCCTGTGTACGTGTCTAAGTCACAACCTGTCATGTGTACAATGAAACGGGCCAATTTTTGCATGTGTACCTTGAAAGCAAATTGCTCGGTAAAGAGTCAGCCTTTGTGAACTGATTTACTAAAAAGTGAATTATTACCACATTTGCTGAGAATTGGAAATGAATATGCTGCTAACTATGGTCTTAAAGGCATTTATCAGATTTTATAATATGAGTTCCATCATGGCCATTCCCTCATGTATTCATTATCAAGATACTGTCACATTTTTGGCACAAATGATTTATGGAGAACAGCATATTACATTTGTTGCAAAGCATATTTATCCTTTATTAAATTTGATTGTGTTGTTTGATATAGAGGACTTACGTATTTTTAAGAGCCCATTCCTTAATATATTCAGGAATAAATATGTTCTAAAATGTAAATAATTGAAAAATCAAATAATAAAATTAATGGTAGTTATTAAACTATTACTTTCATATTTATACTTTATATGCAACATTTATGCCAAATGTAGTACTATAGCTACATGTACCTTGACATACGGTTATGAGCAAATATTGCATGTTGCATTACATAGAAAAGTTAAATATATGTATATATTAGGTATAGAAGAATAAGAAATAACTTCTTTAATTTTTATTTTCAAAAGAGATGAAAAATCCTTTATCGCATCTAAACCTGATCAGACTTTTATGACTAATCACAGTGCTGCATGTGTTGAAAGGCATTTTTTAACTTGTGTTATATTTCATTATTTGCTGTCATTGGTTTTCCACTAGAGTAAGGTAAGTCTTCTTACTAATTCCGGGGAACTGTTTACTAATAGTTTCATCAGTGTTACCTACATTAACTGAGAAGTTTTGTAGAAGACCTTTGCAACTGAAAAAAAACCTGTGAAAACAAAGTTATATGGGATACTGAAATATAATGGAACACTTGAAACCTAGATCATGTAAACTCAGAGTTCAGCCAAATTGTGGTAATTTTCTGATGTATACAATAAGGGGCACAAGAGCATAGATCAGAGTACCAGTCAGCATTCCTTCATTTGAATGTTTGACTCTGTGCCTGGGATTTTGTTAGGTGCTCTTGAAATGTTAACAGTTTGTAAGCTTGTTATGAGGGGAAAGTGAAAATAGAAATGTGTGGAAAAGAGCTCGGGGCTTTGATTAAATGCAGTGTCTTTCAAAAGATCTCTTGTGCTGGACATGAGTGAGGATGCCTAGACTTCTTAATTCTCTTCTAAGTTAAAAAACGAACAGGCAAAAGGGAGTGGGTTTATTCATAATATTTGTGAGTTCTAGATGATATCCTTAGGTAAGATTGGCCTTTTTAAGTATATATTTACATTTGCTCTCTAATAGAGATACTTTAAAACTTAGGAAAGAAGGTAAAATGTTTATCATTTATTAAACATCTGCATATTCTACTAGAAGCTTTCATTTAATCCTTACAATTCCCCAAGGTACACAATATCAGATATTATTCCTATCCCCAGTCAGCAGGGAAAAGAAAAATGAAACCTTCTACATTTGTGAGATATATGAGCCCACACTAATCTACATGTAGCCCTCCTGAAAACACATGGCCTTGAAAGTAAAATGTACTTTCTTTTTTATATGCAGGGCAGTTTCATTGATTAGTTTCAGTGGCAGCTTCCCGTTCTACTCTCATCAGTATTTCTCTGAAAGATAATGGCAGTCACTGGATTCTTATTTTTGCATTGATATAAAATATTATTTATTGTATCATTTTGTTTTGATGAAAAATAAATTACCGAACAGTAAAAATGCCTAAATTTCTGTGAGTTCAAATTACTTCTGCCAAGTCTCTATCTTCCCCATTTCCTTTAGAATCAATTAAAAATCAGTCAAATTTTTTCATAATAATAACCTAAGATAGTGGCTCCAGTGAAGAAGAGCAGTTCGAGAGAACAGTCACTAGTTCTTGAAAAAACTTACAATATCCGTATTTCCTATGCAGAAACAGGGAAACATTTTATTATTCCATATGCTGTCTAAAGTCCCCAAATTCCCTCAGTGATAATGGAAATTTAAGTTAGCATTTCCAAGAAGTCATCGTTCTCCCTTCCTTCAGTGACTTAACTCATTAATGGGAGTTTATAAATGGACCTAGTTCTATTCAGAATCAAAGCAAATTGATAAGTACTGTAGTTGATATGCCTTGGGATGAATATTACCTGCTTTCACTGGAATTATAATAAAAATACTTTCCCCTATAATCACAGTGAAGAAATAAATCCTTAAAATTTTCCACCACACCTTAATTATTTTGGTTATAAGTTTATCTATAACTATACATCTACATGTATCAAAACCAAAAATAGGCTCTCAGATCTGCTTCACAAAAGAAGATAGTAAGCATGAGATCTTTAAACTTGTTTAACATTCCCCTAATGCCCAATCCTATAACTTAGACATTTTAGAAGCCACAAGTTTAATAACCATGACAGTTTATTAAATGGTCCTCGAAGCAGGCAGCACTTCGGTATAGCTTCCCATGGTGCTTGATTTTCAAAAGCTTATGAACTGGAAAAGTCTGCTTTGTTAGGTTCCAACTTAACTGTCTCCAGAGATATTTATGCTTTACATAACAAAATTACTAGTTAGTTTCAAGTGTGATTTGAAAATGTGGCCATTTCTAATGTGACTACAAAACACTAGACATCTATAGCAAATGCTGAGTGCATATCAACATTCGCAGAGATCCAAGGATATGCTACTGATACGAAAATGTATTCAAAATTAAAGGGTATCCAATGAATCAAAATGCCTCCTAAAGTAGAAGTCAGCTTCCAAGCTGGACTGATCGATTATCAAGGTATTAAAAGATCTGCAACCTGTGAATATTTATTTTCTCACATACAAAAATGAAGAATTTAAATCAGTCCATAGAAAGTAAATAGTTATATGGAGAAGTTGCTTTAAAGCCATTAAACATGCACATCAACTTTTGTTCAAATTAAATGTTCCTTTGTTCCCGGATATTGAGGTCACTTTCATGTCCATCTCGGTCACATTAAGGTAACTAAGTATCTTGAGTGTTCTGAGTTTATCTTTTTTCCATGTAAGATATTTTAACTATTTTAAATTCTCTTTGAGTACCTTATATCTTTAAGTGTGTTTTCAACAGAATATTTTCATTGCTTTAACTTTGCAA